>NC_138824.1:38341286-39544269 GCF_965183815.1 Platalea leucorodia | reverse complement strand
AGTTAATCTTAATGATAAATTTGATTTTTGCAAACTAATAGAAAAATACTGATTATATAGGGCTTCCATATTTAGTGAAAATTAATAGTTATATTTCATTGTGATTAATTTTTCTTACATGTTATTGAAGATACAATCAAATACTGAATGTATTAGTCACCTTCTCTTCAAGCACACATGCAAAAACACACGTGCACACAGAAGCACAGAGGAAAAATGATACTTATATTCTTGAGAGACAACTTAATTATATCAGGTAGAATAAATGCATTTTCTGAAAGTAAGTGCTTGCATTCCCTATGTAGTCAATGAAAATGAGTACTTCTGAAGACCCTCACAGTGAAAATACTTAAAATGAGTGTGTCTCATTTTAAGCATCTATTAAGAGGGAAAAATAGCAGAGGTGAAAGTTTTATCAACAAACCTCAAACATCTAAAAGACAGCTAGCTCTAAAACATAGATATCTAGATCTGTGGTCTCGAATATCACCATAGAATTGCTTTATAGTCCTCTCCAGAGGCTACTTCATCTGATCTATTTAGGGTATTCATTTCAACTGAGATAAATGGCCATCCTGAGACATTTATTCTTTCTGTTGGCTAGGGAAGATTCTAATGTGACATTCCAGAGATTAAATGAATCTCACCCAAGATGCCAACTATTTAAGAGGAAGTCAGATGCTGAAGTTAGTCAGAATAGATCTCCTTTTTTATGGAGAGGCATTATAGCTATCATAAAGCTACCTCCCATCAAAAGTGCCTTTTGACATACATAAAGCGCAGCTGAGAGTGATGAAGGTGCACCAACATTAACTTTGATAACTAAAGAATAAGCAAGACCCCAAGCAAGAAAACAGGGTTTTATAGAAATAATCTGAACTATTTATTCAAAACTCAATTTGGTGTTTGGGGGCAGGGGAGAGGAAACACAGCATTTTTAAGACCTTATTTAAGTACTGCTAAACATGTTTAAAATTAACCAAGCAAGCAATCAACCAAATAAAAAAAGTCTGGAGTACAGAGGAATATTCATATAGAATTTAGGTTCATCTATTTATCAACATAGCACAAATAGTAAAGAAATTATTATAATGTATTAGATCATAAATTATTTTGCTTTTTAAAATCTCACAAGATTGCATCATTTTTTATCTTTAGTCTCTTGTTACCCTTTCTGTGTCTTTTAAAATGGGATAAAAGCTCTGACTTCTATTCCAGAGAGCTCTGAGGTATAAAAATTGAGGATCATCAAGAGTATATATTTTTTAAAAGTTAGGGTTTATTTTTAATACTCTTGTCAAGACTTTGTTAATTCAAAGACAATTAGGGATTAAATGCTTGTCATTTTCTTCTTTAGTCAATCCATTTAGGCAATCACAGCCTTCCAGGATGTGTAACCAGTCCTTCTACAGATCATTGATTTAATTTCTTTTATTCAAACAAGTCATGTTTGAGTCCTTTTAAGGCAAAAGATCAGGCCAGATGCCTTTGACTGTGCAATTGTGCCAAGTGCAAACAGTAGGAGTTGGGTCACAAGTTTATAGATCACTGGGATAGCTGTTTTTCAGAGACATGGGTCAGTGAAAAAGACAAAACCAAGGACACTGCTCATGAGAGGAGATCAAACAGTATGCAGCCAAGCTGGACAGCAGCTCACAAGACTGTAACTGACAATGTGTGGCTACTCTCTTCGTTTCTTTCCAGTTTGATGGCCTTGATACTACCCTTGTGTGAAACGTACACCATACCCCATAATATTCCAGAGAGGGTTACCAGAACATTGACCCTGAATCCTGGTCACTGTTTTTGGCCAAGATGAATAATGTAATAGAGTATTAGCACAAGCAGGTCTTTTCTTCTTCATATATGTTGTGGTTTAACCCAGCAGGAAGCTAAACACTACACAGTTGTTTGCTCATTCCCCCGAGTGGGATGGGGGAGAGAATCGGAAAAAAGGTACGACTGGTGGGTTGAGATAAAGACAATTTAATAGGACAGAAAAGGAAGGGAAAAGAATATAAATGATAAAAGAATATACAAAACAAGTGATGTACAGTGCAATTGCTCACCACCCGGTGACCAATGCCCAACCAGTTCTCAAGCAGCAGCCACGCTCCCCTGGCCAATTCCCCTTACATTTTTTTTGTTCAGCATGACATCATATGGTACAGAATCCATGGTATCCCTTTGTCCAGTTTGGGTCAGCTGTCCTGGCCGTGTCCCCTCCCAGCTTCTTCTGCACCTCCAGCCTCGTCGCCAGTAGGGTAGTATGAGAAGCTGAAAAGTCCTTGAATTTGTGTAAGCACTGCACAGCAACAACTAAAACATCAGTGTGTTATCAACATTATTCTCATCCTAAATCCAAAACACAGTACTATACCAGCTACTAGGAAGAAAATTAACTCTATCCCCGCCAAAACCAGGACAGTATCCACCCCTTATTCCATACTATCTACGTCATGCCCAGGTCCCACACTTTCCAATACATCCCAATTAATCACCACAACCTTTCCTGTCTTTTGATATACACACACAGATATCATTCCGTAAGTCTATGTGCCATCCCTCTAAAATGTCCATTGAGTTCATTTAGTCTATGACGTTGGGCTCCATCTGTCATAATAATCTTTCAGGGCAGGAGAGATGGTGTGTGGTGTTGGATTGTTACATGCTGCAGCCAGTTCTGGTTCTATCAATGCCGTGCTTGTCTGGTTCTATCACCACTGCACTTTGATCAGTTTCATCAAAGTTCATCCTTCATTAATCTGGGTGATTCTTACTGTAATACTGTTGTTAATGCATATAGCAACGATAGCAGTGATGACATACAGTATTATATTGCAATTAACATCATACAGTTCAAATCATTGGCTATTCTCACCCAAAATCAAATCATCTTGAGGTACACATCGGATTTCCCCATCCTCCTGCATCACCCACCAAGTGCACCCAGGTCCTTGAGCAAAAGCAATCCCACAAATGGGTTGGTCTTTGCCCAAGGCAGGAAGAAACCAGACTGTCTTCCCCCCGTATTTTTTGTGTGCACTACAGGGACTTTATCCCCCTCTACAGTATGTAAAACTTTTGATTGGATAGAGCCAGCTTGATTGGCAGATCCCCTACTGTTGACTAACCAGGTGACTTCTGCTAAATGTGTATCCCAATGTTTGAATGTCCCACCACCCATTGCTCTCAATGTAGTCTTTAGCAGTCCATTGTATCATTTGATTTTCCCAGAGGCTGGTGCATGATAGGGGATGTGATATACCCACTCAATGCCATGCTCTTTGGCCCAGGTCTCTATGAAGTTGTTGGGGAAATGAGTCCCGATGTCTGACTCAGTTCTTTCTGGGGTGCCATGTCGCCATAGGATTTGCTTTTCAAGGCCCAAGATAGCGTTCTGGGCAGTGGCATGGGGCACGGGATATGTTTCCAGCCATCTGGTGGTTTCTTCCACCATTGTAAGCACATGGCGCTTGCCTTGGCGGGTTTGTGGGAGTGTGATATAATCAGTCTTCCAGGCCTCCCCATATTTGTATTTCAGCCATCATCCTCCATACCAGAGACGCTTGAACTGCTTGGCTTTCTTGATTTCAGTGCATGTTTCACATTCATGGATAACCTGTGCAATAGTGTCCATGGTCAAGTCCACCCCTTGATCACAAGCCCATCTGTATGTTGCATCTCTTCCTTGGTGGCCTGAGGTGTCATGGGTCCACTGAGCTTGAAATAATTCACCCTTATGGGTTGCCATGTCCCAGGTGCAAAATCCAACACTTGCCCTTGTTAAACTTCATACAGTTGGTGATTGCCCAGCTCTCTAGTTTGTCCAGATTCCTTCTGCCTGGTGGTGAGAGGGTAGGGGGTCCTTTGCCTCTTGTGCTGCAGCTGGCTGGTGCATCTGTCTCAGGCATGGTAGAGTACAATTCCACCAGTCAGTCTCCTCCTCTGACTCCCTGATACTCCTCAGCCTGGACACATCCTCTCGAAGCTCCATCACCAGGCTGAGCAGCTCCTTTACTTGGGCAGAGCTCCCACAGGTGAGCTCACTGCTGCCATCACTTACTGACCTGAAACTCAGGCACTCACTGCAACCCAGGACCTGTACGGCTACATGTTCCCTCGAAGGCTCTGTTTGGGTGGCTGCGTTAGGTCTTGCAGCTGGAGGAGCTGCGAGGGACTCTGAGAGTTCATTATACAGTGGGGTCTCCTCAGCTCACGTCACCTCCTCCTCTGGTAATATTCCAAAATCTTTGCCTTCCGGCCAGTCCATGATCACTTCCAAGATTCCTGGGCAACTGGGGTTTCCTATTTGAGCCCGTTGTGTGATCAGTGTGACCCACTTACTACATGTAGCATCAGTTGCATGATGTGTACAGGGGATTCTCCCTTTGAACATCCAGCCGAACACCGGCAGTCAGGCTGCCAGGAGGAGCTGTGCTTCAATACCACCCACTTCCAAAGCTGCTCAAATCCCTTCATATGCTACCAATACCTCTTTTTCAATTGGAGTATAGCAGGCCTCGGATCCTCTGTATCCCCGACTCCAAAACCCTACGGGTCGACCTCGAGTCTGCCCTGGTGCTTTCTGCCAGAGGCTCCAGGTAGGGCCATTCTCCCCATCTGCAGTGTAGAGCACATTTCTTACAACTTGTCCTGCCCAGACTGGCCCAAGGACTACTGCATGAACTATCTTCCATTTAACTTGTTCAAGGGCTTGTCGTTGCATAGGGCCCCATTTGAAATTGTTCTTCTTCTGGGTCGCTTGACAGAGAGGGCTTATGATCAGAATATAGTTTGGAATATGCATTCTCCATAAACCCACAATGCCTAAGAAAGCTTGTGTTTCCTTTTTGCTAATTGATGAGGACAGAGCTGTTATTCTGTTGATTGGGATCTGATGACATCCGTCTTGCCATTTTATTCCTTAAACCTGGATCTCCTGTGCAGGTTCCTTGACCTTACTTTGTTTTATGGCAAAGCCAACTTTCAGAAGGATTTGGACTATTTTCTTCCCTTTCTCAAAAAATTCTTCCATTGTGTTGCCCCACACAATGATGTCATCAATGTATTGCAGGTGTTCCAGAGCCTCACTCTCTTCCAGTGCAGCCTGGATGAGTCCATGGCAAATGGTAGGGCTGTGTTTCCACCCGTGGGGCAGTCGATTCACTTGAATGCCCCTCCAAGTGATAGGAAACTGTGGCCTGCACTCTTCTTCCAAAGGGATTGAGGAAAACGCCTTAGCAATATCAATTGTAGCATACTATTTGGCTGCCTTTGACTTCAGTTCGTATAGAAGGTCTAGTGTGTCTGGCACAGCAGCACTCAGCGGTGGCGTGACTTCATTCAGGCCACGATAGTCTACTGTTAGCCTCCACTCTCCGTTAGACTTTCGCACTGGCCATATGAACAGTTAAAGGGTGAGCGAGTCTTGCTGATCACTCCTTGGCTCTCCAGTCGATGAATCAGCTTATGGATGGGAATCAAGGAGTCATGGTTGGTGCAATATTGCCACTGGTGCACTGTTTTGGTAGCGATCGGCACCCATTGCTCTTCAACCCCACTGTGCATTGGTGTCCACTGGAGCCTTATACTCCTGTGGGTCTCATGTGCCCATTATTAATTATTAATAGTTTCGGAGAGATGGTTCCCAAAGTACAGAGATGATAGTAAGTTGTTGAGTACAAACATGATAGATGTTGAGTATAAATACCAGATTATTCTCATGACCAGTGATTTTATCATGTCATAAACCAGTGTTACAGAATACAGCAAAATTATAACCTTAATCCAGCACGCAGAAATGATAAACAGCACAACATGGAACATATACAGCAAGTAAGGTGCTATATAACATAACTCTGAGAATAAGCACAACAACTCTGAGAGTAAATATATCAACATTGTGACCAGTGACTACTAACTTGTTTAACTGGTTTCTGTTACTGGACTGAATGAGTCAAAGTTACAATACAACGGAACAACAAACAATGAAAGTTGGATTTTTCATTTAAGAGGAGGAAGGAGGAAGAAGAGAAGATAGCCTCCTAGGAAATCTCCAACTTTTTTTTTATTATTTCAGTGAATATCTAAATGGTGCCTAAGATCCTGTGAATAATTAATAAGAGGAATCAACAATAACTGATTTAAGTACTCTGAACAACTGTCAGAATATGATTTAATTTCAGTCTTCAAGGTTATATGACTAAATATAATCAATGTTATGTGCTCAGTGCCAGTGTTTAGTCTATGACAGATTAAAGGTTGATTTATGTAACACATTTTTTTTTAAGAAATTGTTTTCAATAAACAGTAATTAAAAGGTGAAGAATGTTGTAGATTTATTGAATGTTTTATGCTGACAAAAACCAGTAAGAATCTTATGTTTCATCGAATGAACTTACAATTAATAAGGCTTTTATGGATTATAACATTCATTGCTACGCACTATGGGTATGACAAAGAAGTATCTGAAGTGACTCCTTAGATGTGTTGAAGGACAGCTGCTTGCCCATTAGAAGACACCATTTAATTGAAAATGTTTTGAGGAGAAAAACAACTCATATTATTTCATGTCACTCAACTGTGACTCACAAAGAGACAGTAATTAGATAAAATTTACATGAATAAAACCCAGGTTGAATGCTCTTTTACCTCACCTTTTGCATGTAAGACATTAACAGAACTAAATCCACAAATAATACTGTCATGTTTTCCCTTCCCTTCCCTTCTCCATTTTGCTATCCATTACAGTTGTACTAACAATGGGTCATACGGAGATCGTTGTTGATAAGCCTATTGTTATATTGGAAATAACAGAAAAATATACCTAGATGGATTTAAGTATACACTTAAAGAAATGTTGTTTGTTAAATTACCTCCTTAATGTCAACAGAAGTTTTACTAGAAGCCAAGAAAAATAATTACGTACTAAGACATTAGCTAAAATTGCAAACCGTGCAAGAAATTCCTTCTCTTTTTACATTTTTGTAGCTGAAAGCAAAACTACTAACTCAGAATTAGATTTCATTCCTACTGAAAAGCTAGGAAATGGTAACACTATCTCTGTTTAGCTACCTGTGTTCATTATTACTAGCGCAGGTAAAACTCTGGAAAGCCTTTAAACATCCTCATAATTATAAAGCTGTTACCTCAGACGTAGGAAGCCCAAATCCAGACCTTTCGCTGAAATGACTTGTTCCACATTTCTCACAGGACAAAACGGTTCTCTACCTTGAACAGTATTCTTCTTGAATAGTGTTGAAATAGGTTCTTCTTCAATCTATTTCTTCTTCTGAAGGTGTTCTGTGACTCAAAAATAAATAGCTTGGGTTTGGTAAGGACAAGAATTACGAAAAAGAGACCATGACTCTCCAGAGCACTGTTTTGAACATCTACCAGGTCCTTGTTTCAAGAATTATGAAAAGAAAAAAAAAAAAAAAAAAAAAAAAATTGTTCTTGCTGTATATTAAATGCTAGAAGCCAAAATGTTGGGTATTTTTGCACATTTTGTATCACATTTTGTGTTTATAGCCTTGATTTCTGTCCCCTTTAGAGTAAGGTTAAAGTGTTGGTTTTGATGCAAGCAGTATTTCATCACTGGAAGACATCTGAATTCTACTGTAATTCTTTTACTATTAGTTAACAACTCCAAAGAGATTCAGAGTCCTTCCTGATAAAAAGCGTCAGACAGGAGTCAGAAATCTTAGAATATAAGACAGATCTCAGAAACACTTTAGGCAAAACTTTTCTGTTCTACAAATTGGATGAAAACAGGGTCATAGTTGTTTGTGCAAACAAATAGAATCATGAACTTTTTGAAAACAAGATTAATAGCAGAATATTTATGTTTTACTGTTATATACACACTTTGAAAAGTAGAGAATTACAATAGGATAGATTTATATAAATGTAAATATATATACTAAAATGGATGGATGGATGGATAGATAGATAGATAGATAAAAAAATAAAACACACATCCCTCCTGTCTACCATTTCTATCCAATAGTATGACTCTTTGGCAGGAATTTTTTGTCTATAATATATTGGGCATTCATCAACTCAACTTTTGGTTGTACTAGTGAATAGTCATTGTCCAGGTATTTTTTACATATCTCTCTATTAATTCATGTCTCAGTCAGTTCTTTGACAAGGTATCATAGCTGCAGTTTCTAACACTTCCCTTGATGTTGAATACAAATTACTTGCATTGATGTGAACTTTACTGATAGCTACTCGGAAATCAGTTGGTAACAAACACAGGAAACAGAATGAGTGCAGAGCTATTTTATGACAATACATTAATTATTTCATTTCTCTCCTTAAGCTGGATTTCTTCTTGGTTTGTTTTTGATTTTTTTAAATTATTTTTCTTTAGAAAGATATTGTGTCTTAATTATGATTATAATGAATCCTTTTGCTGGGGTTCCATTAGCTGAAATTTATCCACATAAAGGGAATCATTCAGCTTAGTTATCTTGTGAGACTAAGGAAGTACATATAACTTAGCAATTATTCTCACAAGCATGCTTGGTATAAAGTACTTAAGGGGAAACACAAATAAACAAAATAATTGGCAATTTAAACTACTTTATCTTCTCATTTGCACTACAGATTAAAAAGAGTGAATGATAGTGGCAAACTCAGATTAAGAGCTACAGTACTATGAAGAACTAGACTGGTAGATTCATATATTCATATGGCAGACCCAAGTCAGTATGCAAAAGGCATTCTGCTGGAGGATGCCTTCCCCTCCTATTTACCATGAATGCAGTTTCTTTCACATTTAATACTACAGCAAGAGGAAGCAATGATGATATAGATTGCCAGTATCACAAAACACCAAATGTGGACTTCTCTGCAGGGAAGCAACAGATTTTTGAATCTGCTACAACTGTATCTGATAAAATTGAGTGATCATTAAGACAAACACAATCATACTTCATCTGCATGTGAAAAAGATGCTGCTATCAAAACTATTTGCACCTTTACCAGAATATCTGGACCCAAGTATTTTTCTAGTTAGTGATATCCAGCAATTCTGGAACTGTAAATATGTAGATATTTATACAAACAAATATTTCAAAGCTATGATTAATTCTGCTCTGTGCATAATGTTAATAATATTGTTAAGAAAGCTAAAAGGGAATCACCTTCATGATTTCCAGGATAATTTGGAAAGTTCTAATTTTTTGTCAAATATCTGTGACATACTACTTTTTTTCTGGGAGGAAAATGGCATAAGCTGCTGACAAGCAAACCTGGCAACATTCAGTTTACAGAATTTTTGTTCTTTTACTTGCAGATTGAAACTGTTCTGACCTGTTTTGGGAACATCTCTTTCATGGGGATACTTTACAAAGCTAAAACTATTTAGAAACTTTTTACATGGTTCTTGAAAAGCAGTGTAGGACTGAACACATGTATAAAACAATCCTAGGTGGGGGGAAAAAAAAAAAAAAGGCACAAAATCAGATCATATGTAATAAGATTAAAACCGATGTGTTTTTTTTTTCCTCATTACTAAATCAGCTGATAACTTTTTGTGTATTCAAGTGATTTCTTCTAAATGCTCTCTTCCTTTAAGAAAGTAATTCACATTTGAATTTTGAAACCTGATAGATATTATAGTATCCCTGCACTCTGTAATAGTAATATGACACCTGCTAAAATAAGCCATGCTTCAGCCTATAGAGAATATTCTATACATTTGTACTGTTGGTAAAAATCACTTACTTTAATAATAATAATAATAATCGTCATCATTCTTAAAAAGCTTATTATCTTTGATTGAGACTTATACAGTAGCAGTATCTTTATACTAGATATTTTGTACTAGGTAATGATATTATTAGAAAAAGTTGTAGACATTGTCCTAAAAGCAACAAATATTGGTATCACATCAGTAACTTCTTGAAGGATTGTAGTATTTCCTTGCTTGCCAGAAGAGAAAGATCATTTTTAGGAAAAATTGTAATGGAACAAAAACAACAATGGCTGCTTAAGCAACTTAATAATCATGCAGATTTAATATCATCCCGCCAAACTGCTAAAGCGTATAATGCAATAGAGAATATCATTTTATAAGCATCCCTTGAAAGACCTGAGGGGCTGTATACACTTAAATCCTGGTTACAAAGCTAGTTTAGCAATGAAGGCAAAAATGAATTTTACTGATCCAAGTTGCTAAAACAAGGTTTATTCTACCACAAAAAGTAGGCATATGTGTTTGAACAGGGCAGGTGGTGGAAAAGGACTGGGGAGCTGCAGGAAGGAATATCAATTCCACCATATTAATGTAAATATATGCTCATTCACATTAACACAAAAATATATGTATGTTCATGTACAGTCTACTGATTTTGTATATGTATGAAATTATGTTCAAAATTGCATGTATAAAAATTATCAGATAATTTAAGATACTACCTGAACTGGATATAAGTTCAGTGAAACAGCAGCACAAAGTGGAAAAAATAAGACTTTCAATATTTTCATTTAAAGTTATCTCTCTGTAAAGAGATATAAACAATAACTAAGTGATTAGACCAAATGGATGATCCTTTCACTGAATCTAGCTGATCACCTGCAGTCAAAGTTATACACTGTTAGCATAGCTGCAAATTTCATATACCTTTTTATGTGTTTTACCTCTTTGAGGAAACTGCAAATGTGACAAAAAGCTGAACAGGCTAGTCAAATGGCACTTCTTATTTTTATCTATGTAATTTCACCTTTATAAGATGCATTAAAAAAAAAAAAAACAACATAAATTTGGGACATCATTAACTGGGGTATTTGATTGTGAATTCTACTATGGGATCTACTCTGCTTAACTTAGGTTTCTAGTTTGCACCTTAATTTAAGATGTACAATGAATATGTACTCCTAAATTAAGTACTTAATTTTCCCATACAGTTTTTAGAGATAGATAGATAGATAGATAGATAGATGAGTTAGAATTCTCAACAGGGAGATTCTATCCACCTGTGTTGGGTACCCAATTCAGTATTTATGTGTCCATGACTGAGTGTCAAATCACTGGACACAGAACTTTGACACCGAACAGGAGAAGGCTGAGTCACAAAGTGTTTCCAACAAAAGCTAATTAAAAACATCTCATTTTTTTTAAACCAAATATTTACTCAATCTACTGGAGTGGTCTTTTGTTAGGCAAATAATTAAGCAGTTATTGTGCTTTAACCTGGCAGGCAGCTAAACACCACACAGTTGTTTGCTCATTCCCCCGAGTGGGATGGGGGAGAGAATCGGAAAAAAGGTACGACTGGTGGGTTGAGATAAAGACAATTTAATAGGACAGAAAAGGAAGGGAAAAGAATATAAATGATAAAAGAATATACAAAACAAGTGATGTACAGTGCAATTGCTCACCACCCGGTGACCAATGCCCAACCAGTTCTCAAGCAGCAGCCACGCTCCCCTGGCCAATTCCCCTTACATTTTTTTTGTTCAGCATGACATCATATGGTACAGAATCCATAGTATCCCTTTGTCCAGTTTGGGTCAGCTGTCCTGGCCGTGTCCCCTCCCAGCTTCTTCTGCACCTCCAGCCTCGTCGCCAGTAGGGTAGTATGAGAAGCTGAAAAGTCCTTGAATTTGTGTAAGCACTGCACAGCAACAACTAAAACATCAGTGTGTTATCAACATTATTCTCATCCTAAATCCAAAACACAGTACTATACCAGCTACTAGGAAGAAAATTGATTCTATCCCAGCTGAAACCAGGACAACAGTGTAATAACGAATGATGGCAATGAGTTTAAAGAAATGAAGTTCACACTAAAGTCTCCTTTAATTCAAATTGGTTCACACATTCTTCTTTAATGAATGTTTGTATCAGACTACCTAGGCTTTGGTTTTAGACAAACAAACCCGTTGGAAAGTAGAATTTGTCAGGAAAGCATAGGGCAAAGTGTCACTGTGCAACAGTACATAGAGTATGGAACATGGTCATGGCCAAACACAGCAGGAAGCGACCCGTAGTGAGCTCTGCACATCATTTTGTGTGACCACTTCCGATGGCAACAGCAGCAGCATGATGGTGCATGGTTAAACCCAGCTGCACTCATGTATAGAAAATGTGGCTTCCCCAAAAGCTTCTCATAGTTCCAGGAAGGTACTAGAGGGTACCCCATGTAGTATTTCTCCACTACGTTGTGAAAAGCTTGTCCTATTCCTCCCAGCTTTTCTCTGATATTCTTAGTCAGGTTTCCTTTGATGTGTACATCTGCAGATCTCAAAACAGACTGAAAACAGTTCCCTACTCCAGTTATCTCCATACTAGACTATACTCAGTTTTACTGGGAATCTCTGAATTTGGAGACTGTACAGGGTTGGTTTTGGTTTTGCATTTATTTTTGTTTCCTGCTAGGTTTCAAACACCATGACATGTCATATAGAGGAGCAATGCTTCTTACAGCTTGATCCCATCCAAAAGCTGTAAACACAGAACTTCTACCAGCCTTGATGTGATCAAAAAAGAGGAAACATTCAATGTTTGGTAGACCCATAGCTATCTAAAACCTACACTATATATGAGTTTAAATATCAACATGAGTACACAAAGGAAAAAGTACAATGGTCTGGACTCTGCTTGCAGTTATTGACAGGGGCACACAGCAAGCGTTGGAAAAGTGCCTGACTATAGGCACTGAAAAAAGTATGCAGCAAGCTACACATTCTGCCACATACTACTGACTTAAGATAATTGTTATACCAGTTTGGGAATATGGGGTCTGAGGTTTGAAAAAATGAATCTAAAATTACCGGCAGCATTGATCAACCTTTCTCTTCAGGAAAAGAAGAAAGTGTAAAGGCCAGAGAAAGAGAGAGGAAATAATAGAAGCAGAATGAAGTCAGAGTGAAGAAGCCAGAGAGCAGGCAAAGTCAGACAGCTGGGCACAATAGGGAGAGTGCTGGTTTATGAAAGAGCCTAATGTCTGCAGAATTAATGTGCTGTGTACAGAGATTTGAGCCATGAAACTACTATATTTGGGGGAGGAGTAATACAAATGAAAGTTTTCCTTTGAATAGGTAGAAAGTGGCCACGCAGCTGACAGAAATATTTCTTTCTGATGTATTATGCTCTTTCATAAAGAAAGATGCTTTGTTGAATAGAAGCGGTGTTGTGCTTCTCGATCGTGATTCATGTAAAATATCAACTCAACAACATCCCATCAAATTTTTTCCACTGTATTACTTCCACTGTATGTAAAACAAATTTTGTTTTCCTTTTATGCTTAGAAGAATAAAGAGGCTTTCCAAGAGTTAGAGAGCTATGATACCACTTAAAAAAGATTTTTTTAATGAGAGAAGTACAGTTCAGCATGACTTTAAAATACCATCAATAATGGCCAAATCCCTGTGAACGTACTTGTATGACATATAAATAAGTACATTTAGTATTAGGTATATAACCCCCCCAAACTTCTGAGTTTCAATCTCTAAATATAATAATATGTAAACTGTGCATAAGACAGAAAAAAAAAAAAAAAAAAAAAAAAAAGTTTAAAAGTGTCACTTCTTTCCTAAAAAATTAGCTGGAGTTCTACTGAAGTTAGTGGAGCTATATATTTTCATATTTGAACTGCTGAATATGTGTAGATATTTTCCAGAATGTCCAGTTATATCACACTATAAATAAGTCTACAATTTGTCTTATAACAAAATCAGATTAAATATTCTCTAGTGTGCATCTTCTCAATCATATAAAAGATGCTTATGATCTAAGTTTCATCTGCTTTTTACTTATCTCTAAATATACTTAGCCCATTTCCTCAATCACTTATGCCATTATTTTCATTTTCTACGAGTTTATGTTCATTCGGCTACCAGATTTGTTCCTTCACAAAATATTTAAGAACATTGATTGTGTTTCATTTAAAGATGTTATTATGAACTAACATCTGCTTACTAATCATGAGACTAACTTATACTCTATTTCATCCTTTTCTGAGTCTATTGATTATTCTATCGATCTTTCTACTCATTGTATGCTTGCTCTTTTGGACTTGTAACAGAATGTGTCTTTTATTCCTTGTTTCCATAGATTTCCTTAGGACACAAGCATTAAGAGCTGGCAATGTGCTTATTGTAAAGTCAACCCTTTAAATTTTAGTTTGTGATAATTAATTGATCCTCAATAAAGATTGTTTTATCTTTACAATCTAAAAGACAAAAGAGATTAAATTTGAAGGAGAAAAGTGTGTCATTGTTACTGAAGGAGAACGAAAGAAATACAATGATGCAAGAACCATCTATACAAAATATTTAAAAACAACAGCATATAAGACTGGGTAAGGGACCTCATAAAGTAAAATTTAAAACAATGAGGAATTAAAATTATCTTAATTTAAGATGTCAGATACAAGATAGGTTTTAATACGGTCTTCTGATTATAGCCAAAAGACAGTGACTGACTAGTGTAATATGACTGTACCAGGCACTAGAGATGCTAAATGTTATATTGTAAGATAAAATACATGGGAAAAGAACACAGAGATAAAATATGTAGTCACTGACACTGCAAACAGAGTAAGAACTCCTGCATATATTCAAAATCCCACTGACTTCATGAGTGTGCAGGGATATCTAGGACTGTGGACCTAACCAGATAGTCTCTAACTCTTTTTACGTTTCCTATGAATAATAAGGTTTGAAAATATTAATGTTTGAACTGCAATTTGACAGGAAGAATATATCCTTTAAAAATGTATCATTTTTGTTTTAAGTACACATGAAATGTTTTTAATTATTTCTACAGCTGCTCAAAGCATGTGGTAAACGTTATACAGCCTTCTATCCCCTACTCCTCTGCAAAGCTTCCAAACCAACAATAAAAGTTCTTCTGTCTTTTTCTAAACAGTTTTCTAATGCTTTGGGTGTCTATGTAAGGTCAGTTACTTTTAGATAGGAAAAGCATCAAACAGAACTGCCTCGCAGATAACCTAATTAAGCCTGAATCATTTCTGTATGAGACTTAAATCCCCTATCTAAATATTTCAGAAATAAGCCAGAATGAAAACAAATGATGTGACAAGAAGAGGAAAAATGGTTTCTAATAACTGCACTTTGCAAAACTTTGCATCTTGATTTATATGCTTAGTACATAAATATGAGAGCAAATATGACACCATCTATTATATATGACTAATATGACAGTTTCAGAAAATTCAGTCTCAAAATTTGAACAAAAATTTTAGTTTCATCTCAAGGAACTGATTATTTCCAGAATATTAAATTATTATTCACAGACCATATAATTAAAACTCAACATTTCTAATAATTAAGTAATAAAAGCAGATGCTGGAATTCATGTTTAAGTGTCCAAATCTTCTTGGGTTTTCATGAAAGAGAAGCAAATTTCAGAGGCTCAGAAATTCATTGGGAGAGTAAAATCCAATAACGTGCTTTCAATAATCAGCAATAATTTCCAATGGACAGTGCCAAACATTCAATTATCAACAAAAAAATTTACTGGAAAACTATTTGTATGGAACTGTAGTGCAGTTCAGTTCATAAAAGCAATCTGTAAATAATTGCATGTAATCAACAGGATTAATATTGATCAATTTCACATTTAAAAAGTAAAGAAAAGAAAGGGTCACATTTTTAGTAGCTTTCCTGTGTTTACTGTATAAGCTAGTCCTAATAATAACATGGAAGAGTTAATTTTTCCCTTGAAGGAAAAAAAATCCATTTCATATATATATATATATACACACATACATATATATAATCATTCATAGCAAACTTGGTGCGATCTCCTAAAAAAACCCATACTGCTAGCAGGTTGGTTTGTTTGTTTCTTTATAAGATCAAAGTTTTTATGTATCATAATCAATATACTGGCAGACATTGCTACTCTCAAAATCTGAAAATCTGATTATGGACAAAACGGGACTTGCTACTCAAACATATAAAAAAATTTTGTTAGTCCAATTAATGTTTTAATGCTCTAGAATTCCAAATTATCTAATTAATATAGAAAAGCCTCATAAAAACAAAAGGTAAAAATTACTGTCAGAACTTTCCCAGTGTCTTCCTCTTTTCTCAAGCAGTATCCTTATTCTCTCACAGTCCCTCTGGGTCCTAAGGTCAGCAGTTTCAGTCTTCCTCAGGAAGCGAGGTGGCGGCAGGAAGTATTTACAATGACTCAGCAGCACCACCATTTCCTTGCCGGGAGGAGTTTAATGCCCATGGTAGTAGTGATTTCTTCCCCAGTCTTAGAGTTTGCTTGCTTTGCTTTTCATATAATTCCTATCACAGCCATCTTCCTTCCCATGGGCTCCCATCTAAAGCTGCACAATAGTCTCCTTCAGACTCAGCTTGGGGCTATTGACGCACTGTGTTTAAGTAGGGATAGTATATGATATACCATATACACTATCTCATCTATACTATCATATCATATATGGTACATGGAAACTGTTACAAGCTAGAACCAGCTCAGCCCAGGACAAGCTTAGACAAATCCTGAGGCCCTGCATTGTCAGTCAATATAAGGTCTATAGCCTTCTACTGGTAATGGTAAAGTAATATTTACTGGGCTAGAGTGTGCTCCTCATCTTTACCTTCTGTAAATACAGGCATAGCTTAATATTTTATAGAAAGCTCACTGATGTGGAAAACATGTGGAATCCTACTAAAAGAAAAGATTCAGAGACTGAGCCCCCTGCCATGTTTTTTTCACCTATATAACTTGGTTGCTTTTTTTTTTTTTTTTTGAGTTCTCTACTAAAATTTCTTGTGTTCTTACACTCTTATTAATTTTTATAAATGTCCTCCTTCCTGCTTCTTTTACACAACAAAATGCTGATTTGCATTTGTTTTGATATTTAGTCTTTATTCTAATGGTGTTTATGTGTTTTACTGGGAACTGATTTCTACATTCCTCTACTTCCCAGATCAGCTCCAGTCTCATTGCAGGCTCAAATTTCCACTGAAATACTCCATCCAGCCACTCTCCCATTTGCCCTCCTCAACAGGATAGCAGCAGAAAATAAGATGAAAAACCTTATGGGTGGAGGCAAAGACAGAGAGATCACTCACCAATTACTGTCATGGGCAAAATAGAAAATTAATTTAATTTATTGCTAATTAGCATAAATACTTGATTAGTGATTTGAGTATTGGGAAACAAAGAAGACAAACATAAAACCACTTTTCCTTCCACTTTCCCAGGCTTAGCTTCTCTTCCAGGCTCAGCTTCCCTTCAAGCAACTCTCTTCTCCCTCCTTGATATTGCCACAACTTACACTCAATCTCTTCAGTGAGGCGATAGGCAGCACAGTAGGCTGGGGTCAGGACATAGTGGTTTGTCTCTGCCTCTTCTTATTTTTCACACTGTTCCTCTGTTCAAGCATGAGTCCTCCACAGGCTGCAGTAATTTCAGAGGTGTACCTGCTCAAGCAGGGGCTTATCCATAAGTCATAGTCCCTTCAGAGGAGTGCTTGTTCTGCCGTGGAATACCTCCCACTCCTCCGACCTGCTTTCCTCTGTTGTTGCCTTCCCCTCTCTCACTCTAGTATTTTCAGCCCTTTCTTAAATCCATTCTCCCAGAGGTGCCACCACCTTGGCTGAGGGGCTCAGCCAGGCCCTGCAGTGGGTCCATCGGAGCCAGCTGGAACCGGCTGTATCCGGCACAGGGCAGCCCTGACCTTTCCTCACACAGGCTGCCCTGCAGCCCCTGCTGCCAGCACCTGGGCACCTGCACCAAATACATTGACCTTTTCCAGTCATGCAGGACTTCCATGAAATTTCAAAGATGGTATATAATATTTTTCCTAGCTTTTTTTTCCTCTTTTTTGATACTTTTTGTTTTGTTTTTGTCTTGTGGTACTCCCTAGATGAACTAACTGCATCTAAATACTGTTGCTGCTTCATCTTCATTGTTAGTGTCAAACAAATTTTCTTGAATTTGGAAGTAAAAGCTGAAGTTAAAAGACAAGATACAAGAAACAGATGCTGAAAAGAAAAAAAACCGCAAGAAGGCAGCGTTTCAGAAAAATTCCAAACAGCTGAAGTATTCTGGAACTGTTGATCAATGAATATATTTTGTTTGTTTGTTTGTTTTTACAGTTTTAACTTGCAACAGATAAACTCGTAAGTGTATTTTAGAGTATCTTCTCCCCTCAGATCTGTTTATCAGTATTACAATAAGTTGTCTGCGATGGGAAGAAATATGAATGTAAATTAATCCTTAATTCTCAAAACTACCTCCTATATATTAAAAAAATAGTTGCAATTTACTTGTTTGAATAGGAGTAAAACTAGATGTTTTTTAGTTATTTCTTTCAAGTTTCAAGGAACAACACAAAAATTTCCAAATTAGACATTTTCTTCCTTTGTCTACATGAGGAAATGCTGAAAAACATCCCATTGAAGTTCTTCAAGGGTCTAATGATAAAAGTGTATTTAACCTTTATTAGTTTTCTGAAGTTGTTACATATGCGTTAAAGAAACTAATCAAGACAAACTTTCATCACCTGCCCTCCATATATTTCCCTTGGGCGTTATTAAAAAATGCATATATTGATATATTTGAAGAAAAAAGTGGAGTTTACTGCTTTCATTTTTTATTTAGAAATGTTTTTTGTACTTTGCATGGCTTTCAAAATGTACACTGAAATATGTTTGTCTTATTAGTTATACAGTGATTTGCAGTTGATGTTATGATTTTAGTGGCAGAAATCAATACCACTCTTACCAACTGATATTAGAAATATTACATTAAACGATGAATATCTAAGGTTTTCATAGAAGTTCCCTCTTTTGCCCCTCCCAATTAAAACATAAATCATTCATCTATACATTTTCACATGTATTTCCACAGCTAGCTTTGTGCTAAACGTTGCCCTAGCGTCTTCTCTCATTCTTTATTACTTTGGATTTACATAATAGTCCTATATTTCAAAGATATTTGAAGGAAAATTCTTCTGTGTCAAGAAAAGAACTTTCCATCAGGGATAACAGGGTAGTTAAAATGAAAAAAAGTCAGTCTAATGCATGCAATTGAATTACTAATTGCATTCAGACCTGATTTGATTTTCCCTAACATGAGGAACTAATTTTCAGTTGTTTCTGACTTGAAGTTTGGCCTATTCAGAATAAATAATTAAATATATAAATAAATATAGAAATAAATATACAACTTCCATTTTAAAGGAAATGACTCAGCACTTGTTGACCCTTCACTAACTGCATTTAGACTGATTTGGGCACCTTATTTTTGGAGGATGAATTCAAGCTTATGCAATACTACAATGGTAATATGTACAAAAAGCCTTTACCTAATGATATGTTTAAGTAGTATAATTTCACTGAGATGTAAATTGATGTTGAGAATCTGAAAACATTTGTTAAAGTTATTTACATAACAAAAAGTGGGTTTAATAGGTAAATTAATACTTTAAAAGCTTCACCAAAGTAGGAAAAATATAGAATTCAGTTTTATGTATATACCTATATGTACTTTTAAAATTCTTCTTTGCTACATTTATTTATTCTATATGGAATATATAAGCTAAATATTATCTTATTTGCAAGTTGCATTTTATGTTGCTTCTGATCAGCTGAAAATTTTCCTTTTTTTTCCCCCCAAAATAAGAATAATATAAAAAGAATATAATTTCCTCATAACTCCTTTAAACTTTAATGTGAATATTTGATTCTGGATTGTTGCTCTATGAATCATAGTGAAAGCTAACTTTCTGTCTTGAGAAACCAAAAACAATAATGTAAATGTCACCAAACATTACCAAGTGTTGTTTAAATTGGTATTAAACTGAGGAATAATAGATTAAAAAAAAAAAATTATATAGCTAGGGCTAATATTCATATGAAGATAACTCAAAGGAATAGTTCTGAATAAGCTAAAAGTAACCCAAGTATATGCATAAAGAAGTTTGGCATAGTTCCTACCTATTCCTATTGTTACAAAAGGGAGATGCCTAGAATGGTTACTGAACACATTCAGTATTATCGACTTGAGGAAACATTTCTGGTTACTTGTTAGTTATCAACTTGATAAAACATTTCTGAAACTGATTGGATCTGGGTCTGTTTTAAAAGCCCTTATGATAATCTGCATCTATCATTTGAATTATGATAGTTCCCCAGATACCTGAAAATCATTGAATAAGCACTTTGCAAAAAAAAAAAAAGTATTAATTCTTTTTCAAGTACATTGAAACAGTACTTTATGCATATTTACCAAATTAACAGTAAATAACAGTATTGAGTGTTACAAGATGTATTCAATAAAAATGCATATTGTAATTTCAGACACATTAGCATTCAGACATTAGCGATATTGCTAGGGATAATAATAATAATAAACAACAAAGGATAATGATTAAAATAATAATGTATTTATGGTTCCAGTAATGTTTAAATTGAATGCAAAGTGATAAACAAGATGTAAATCAGATCCATGAGGTATTATTCTTGCCCCAGCAAGCATGTGCATATGCACAGGTGCACATGTGTACAGTTCCTGTGCACTAGTTTTTAAGCAATGTATCTTTAGTGCTGTCACCAAAGAAATTCTTGCAACTTTTGTTCACTCATTACCATGTTCTATCTGCTTCATTCCTTCATCTTCTTAATATCTTACTACTGTTTAGTTTTTTATTACTGTTTCTGTATGTCGTATTGGATCTAATGTTTTCTTTTCCCCTTTGATTCTCCTTTAAACATTCCCCTAAGGAACTGGACTATGGTAAATACTGTGATTCTCCAAAACTTAATATTACAGGCAATCAGCATAACAGAATTTGTTAAACTAAATGTACCAGGACCATCTGGCAAATATCAAAGTAACACCATTTCATGTTTATTAAATAACGTTATATCCTCTGATTTCATTTTTCACAGCATCTGCTCAATACACTATCTCAAATTTTCCCTTGTTTCATCAAGAAAATCAGAAAAAAAAATCAGAAAAACACGTCTGAAAGCTGTTTTTTAAAGAAAATGTATTAACTTTCTAATTCTATTCAGAATTATACAGTTTGAGAATTTCTGTCCTTCTTCAAGTGAATATATCAGCCATTACTATCACCATAACAAATTGATTGCTTTTTAAGCCTAAAGATATGAACTGAAGTGCTTAACTAAGTACTCCTTAATAAGCATGGTCTTCAGGTACTACTCTCACAACATATGCTGTATACTAAATATGCTTAGTTTTGCTTATTTTTATTCATGTATAATTCAAATAAGACTGTGGAAATTTTACCAGGCAAAGGCCTAGAAGAAATAAAAATAAATAAATAAATAGATAGATAAATCAGAAGTTGGTTGTATACCAGGAACCTTCACTGACATTTCCTTTAATGTTTTACAAGTGAGGTATAGATTCATATGGGGTGATATTCAGCCTGAGAATTGAGCAAATGTAGATACCTATGGCAAGCAAGGTCTGACTCCATCTGCCCACACGAAAGCAGATTCACGTGGGGAATCCTAAGTGATTAGACACATGCACAAGACATGCACAAGAGATGTGGGACATGCAATAAGGTGGTACTCCTTGGAGCAGCAGGCAGGAGGGTCTCAGGCTTTTCAGAGACATTAGATGACTTGGTGTGGGTTTCCAAATAACATATATTAATGGGATATGCAGATCCAGTCAGGCCTCTGAAAAAATAAACATGTGGTCAGCTTAAGAAGTTCCTTTAGGATTCTCCTGTTTAGTCAGAAAACAAATTGTGTAAAGGAGTTTAACACCACAAGAGTAGACATCTCCTGAAATTAAAAAAAAAAAAAAAAAAAAAAAAAAAAATCTCAAATCTGAGAAATGGCTCTAGGCCTCTTCAATGTGATTAATTGTAAGAAATAAGCACTTAGGTAAAATAAATAATCAGAAGTCTCCTTTTGAATGGAATTAATCTTCTAAAAACGTCTGTTTTTCTTTGATTTCTATTTCATAGAATCATAGAATAATAGAACAGCCTAGGTTGGACGAGACCTCAAAAGATCATCTGGTCCAACCTTTTGTAGGAAAGGGAGCCTACATGAGATTACCTAGCAACCTGTACAATTGCATCTTGAAAACTTCCAGTGAAGGGAATTCTACCACATCCCTGGGAAGATTGTTCAAGTGAATGACTGTTCTCACTGCAAAAAATTTCTTTCTTATACCAAGATGAAACCTCTCCCCGTGCAACCTATACCCATTGCCCCTTGTCTTCTCTGTGTCTCCTTCTGAAGAGAGCCTCTATCTTCTTTGTAGCCATCCTTTAAGTACTGATCTCCCTCTTCTCCAGGAAGAAAAGCTGTAGCTCCTTCAGTCTTTCCTCACAGGGAAGGTTCTCCAGTCCTTTGATAATTTTCTTGGGCTTCCTTTGAACCCTCTCCAGTCTGTCCGCATCTTTCTTGAATTGTGGGGACCAGAACTGTCACAGTACTCCAGGTATGGCTTGACAAGTGCTGAGTAGAGTGGAATGATCATGTCTCTGTCTTTGCTAGTAATGCCCCTGCAGATGTAGCCCAGGATCCAGTTTGCCTTTGCTGCTACAGTGTTGCACCGCTGACTCACCTTCAGATTGTTCACCAGGACGCCCAGGCCCCTCTCAGCAAGGCTGCTCCCCAGCCACACAGATCCTAGCCTGTACTGAGCTCTTTGTTTATGTCATCCCAGGTGCAGAACCTTACACTTAGCCAATTTCCCACCCATATCGCAGACCACCCATCCAATATGTATCTTGCCAGTTTGTCCAGGCTGTGGGAAACAGTGTCGAATGCTTTGCTGAAGTCCAGGTAAACAACAACCACTGCTCGCCCCATGTGGACAGAAAGTGTTACTTTGTTGTAGAAGGTGATCAGGATAGTCGGGCATGATTTGCCTTTGGTAAATCTGTGCTGGCTTTTCCTAATCACCTGTTTCGATTTGTAATAGTTTCTAGGAGGACTCATTCCATTCGTTTCCCAGGGAATGAAGTAAAACTAGTGGGCCTGTAGTTTCCTGCGTCTTCTTTTGGGCCCTTCTTGTAGATGGCATTTGCCCTCTTCCAGTCACCAAGGATGTCCCCTGACCTCCAGGACTTTACAAATATTATAGGCAGTGATGTTGCAACAAAGTTAGCCACTTCTCTTAAACCCTGAGGTGGATTCTGTCTAGGCCCATAGATTTATGTAGTTTGAGCTCTTGCAAGAAGCTGTAGACCAGCCCTTCCTCCGCTACTGGTGGTCAACACATGCATTGTCATGATCCTATGATCAATTATTCAAGTGTAAACAGTGTCTAGATGATTAGTTCCAACATAGTCAAACACACCGTTGATATCTAATGTTATGTAATGTGAGTTTACAACCAATAACTGTTATTATAAGAGTGTCAGTGGCACACTGTCACTTTATATGTCACATGCATTTAGTTTTTTGCCATATTAGGCCAGTACGCCAATAGTCTTTGAAACCTGCCATGTTACCATTACTACTAATAACATTGCACACATGCTAAAAAGAGTTGGACTCCATCCTATCTACCATTAAAATATTTTCAAGGTTTGATTTGCAGTGAAATTTTATGTGATACTGTGCCAATACAATTAGTAATTCATAGAGTATGAATATGTCCTTTCATGAGGATAAAGTAATAAATGAGGAGGTAGAGCTATGTGAAAAGTCACTCCAATCATTATATTATTACATCCTCCTAATTCTACTAACAAACAATTTATATTTGTATTTATACAATACAGTATCAAGTGGGAATAGATATGGAAACTAAGACAGGGCTTTGACTTTTTCTTTATTTTGCTACCCTTACTAACATTTTTAGATAAGTGATTTTTTGTTTGTTTGTTTGTTTTAGTACCCATATGAAGGACAGAAATAACTAGAAAAATATTAGGTGTTTCTCTTGTTTTACTGGTCTGAGTGTAGCTGAAGGGAAGAAAGTGACTTAAGGAAGTGGCTAATCACTGTGTCAGCTATATATTTTGCTAAATAAAATCTAAAGGAAAAAGGAAATGAGTTAAAATATTCAATGTAGAAATTTGAGTATTTATCAAAATTTTGGACTCTAAAAAAACTGATTTGGGACATATCTAATTGCGTGTCTGAATGTGGAGCTCAGAAAAAGGAATGATCAAGGGATAAAATTTGCTTTGCACTTAGGATCTTTAATTGTTTAAGTATTCTAGAATTTTGAGTTTGAATAAGTTACGCTTTACTATTTCTCTCTGAAATGGCCCACAATGATGTTTAATATGAAGCACAAACTGCAGCATTGTAAGGCATTCTGCAAACACACAAGCTACCTAAATGTGTAAAGCAAAGTCATGATTTTTCAAAACCTCATCTGCAATAGCATAATTACATGATTACACCTCTGAACTTCTTGTTTCATCTTACTTTAACCTGTTAATCAAAAATGTTTTATAATAGAGATGAGTGATAATACCCCTGTATTTTGTAAGGTTACTTGAATTTTAATAATATTCTGTTTTGCAAGGTTCATAACATATTTTCAATTTACTATAGTTTGACCTTGGCAATAAAAGTTTCACTCCCTCAGGTGAAAGTGTAAGGGATGTATCTTGTTGTCTTACAGAACAAATCAGAAATTAGAATTCTTTTTCCCTTTTAAGTAAAAATGCCAAATGAAAGATAGAAATTAATTATAAGCTTATTTTAAATGTTTCTTCAAAAAAAAAAAAAAAATCTATAACAAGAACTGAAAACTTACTTAATCCCTGACCAAAGAACTTACAGGTTTTCCTGACAAAGTTGCATTTCTGATACAATTACAAATCTCAGTTATATACTTGCAAAGTGTAATTATGTAACTACAGTACAGTAATATTAACTACATAAACAATTCTGGGGCTGTGAAGTATAAAAAGTGAAGAAATTAGCACAGATATTTGCCAAATCTGGATGGTAAATTCAGTGGATGTGGGGAGAGAAAACCTCACAATATCTTTTATCTTTCAATTCAGGCCAGACCAGGTTAGCTTTCAGCTGCAAATTAATAAAATGAGTAAGTAGAAAAAAGCTAGGGAAATAACTGTCTGTTGGAAAGTATATCTCCGAAAGTGTGTGTGGGGGGAAGATACTTAGAGCAGTAAGTGCAAGTCTATGACTCTTATGTTTTAAATCATGTTTTAAATCATCTCCCAGTGTTTTGAAGTCAGTCACTGGGGGAAAAAAATGCATGAAGTATGTTTCTGCATAAAAGAAATGTGAAAGTATATTCTATCTGCCTTTGTTTAAAAGGCTGATATTATTCTGACTGCATAGAATTAAGCTAAACAGAAACTGATAGGTTGAAATTATCACGAAATAAAGCAATAACAAAGATAAGAAAGGATATCTTATTAAAAGTCTTTGATAGAACAATGGAAAAGCTGTTAATTGGAATATACCCTGTCTGGTTTCATCTGGGAAACAGGATTTATTTTTCTCAGGACTAAACCTAGTATCAAAGGAAACTGCAAAACCTTTAAATTTCTGAATTAGGAATGATGAAGTACAGAAACCTGTCAGAGTAGCATATGTCTATGCACGTGAATGCATTAAAGTGTCTGTGTGTGACAGAGAAAAAAAGAGAGAGTCAATGAGATGCTGCTACAGCAAAACAGTGTTGGTTTTTTTTTTCCCAGACAGAAATGTGATTAACTCAGACGAGAAAAAGTGTAAAAGACAAGTATCCAGAGGCTATGTGCATGAATGGATTTATGTTTTTTATCATTTCACTCAGTATTTTTTTCACTTTAGTTGTTGCTATTTATGTTGAAGTGAAGAAACTGTTATTTTACTCTCTGAAGCCTTTTTGTCAGCTACTGGCACCATATCCTTGAGTGAAAAGGCTTACATATGTTGAAACCAATTGGGCTTGATATGATAACATAGATGAATAGAGAATAGGAAGGGAATGAAGGATGATTCTATTCTATTTCAGGTTGACTGAATCATATGATTTCATACTGGGAGAGGTGAATAATTGTCTGATGAAGGAAGAGTATTTGAGATGAATTTGTAGTGAATTTAAAGTAATTCTGAAAATAACAACCACCAATGGCAAAAGAGATTCAAAGTGAGCTATAACTAAAAGTAGAAGTGCAATAAAAGACCCTTCTTAGCAAAGATGTGAGTTTCTTCTGCATAAAAAGGTGTCGGTTATTGTTGATGGATCACCCTCATCTTTTCTGGAAGAGAGACTTTTTTTTTTTAATATTTATATACACATACAAAGATAAGACTCATCTTCAACTAATAATTGACAAAAAGTTATAATATTTTTAAAAAATGGTGGAAAAGGTCCTTTTGGGGCCTTCTGTTTCCTCTGGCTTTCATCCTGGTGATGTACCAATGCAACACTAGGACAACAGTGATCAGAACTCTTATAGATTATGCATTGATGGAAGAGATCTTTATAGCACTTTTGCTCTAATCATGCACCATTATGGTATTTCAGTACATCAGACAGAAAAAAAAAAAAAAAAAAAAAAAAGAGCCATATTGGAAAAAAGAATTATATACCTGAAAGATCAGCAAGGGAATGAAGAATTTGTAATATATTTTGTAAAAAAAAACAATTATTGATTATATAGGTGAGCCTCAACTTTTAAATAGTCCACATTTTCTGAGAGTTAAATTTAAAATAATCAAATAGAAAACAAAATTGTCTTGTTTGTCTAAGGTCAAAACCATAAACCTTCAAGTAGCAAGTATATATTAAAATCCTCATCAAAATTTGCAAATTCAGACTACTGTCCCATTATTTCGGTAAATAAAATTGGATAGACCCAGTAAAAAACCCAACAGTGTTTTCATGATCACATGCTCATCCATGCAGAAATAAGTAAACTTGTTGATAATGAACAGAATTTCACTAAGACAGTAGGTCAACATACTTCATATTAGGAAAACTCATTTGTCTTCCCAGTTCCAGTACAAATTTCTGGTGTGATACTGAATAAGTGTCTTTTAGCAGACTACATACACTGTGTTCTTATTTTCTGAGCTCAGTTTAACCAAAACTCTAAGCAAGTAATTGAACAGCTACCTGTGTGCTACTGAGTTTAAAAGAAAGGATATAGCATTGAGAGAACAAGTAAGGGCCTGCTGGATCTGTCCCTAAAAATGAACAACATTAAAAGTAGCACTTTGGCTTTCTATCTCAAATATGGTCTCTCTGAAAAGGGGAATAATTTGCAGGTACTCAACTAACGTGGAGTTGAATGCAGTCTAGTGAATGCTCCAATGGGAGCACTAATTAGGAGTTATCTTCTCTTGTTCTTCACAAGCAATTCAAATCTTGGGAAGCCTGAACTGTTTGTTTCAAGAGTCTGCTATGCTCCATTCCCTATCTGGGAAACTTCAGGTTATTTCTGTGTATACTTTAGGTTTCTTTTTAAGGTCAGAAGATATTAGCAAACCTGTGAAAAAAAGCCTTCATTGACACGTTTGTCCTTTTTCCATTTTAGATGTCTCAGTTTTCCGATGCATTAAAATAATGTCTGATATGACAAGGTAAGAATAAAAAAAACCCAAAATAACCACAAAAAAGCAGTCTGAAAGTATATAATTACAGACTGCACAATTAAACAAAGGTATCAAAAAGACTTCATTATGGTTATGTGTCTGATACAGTAAGCTGCTTTTGCTCACTTTTTGTTCAGTTTTGGAGGAGGGGTGGTTTGGAAGAAGGGTTGCTGCACTACAATACTGAAAAACCTGATTTAATCTAAACATTAAACCTACTCAGAGAAGAGAGGTGGACCAAATATTTCCTGATGTCACTTCCAGCCTAATTTTTTCTGTTATTCTATGTCTATGCAATATATCAGAAGACTGTTATGTTCGCATTTAAACCAGGTATTATCTTCTGTATCATATGGCTTACGTTAGAGTTATAAGTTATAAAGTATGCTTCACACTTCCTAGTTATAAAAGGACATGAGTTGCCCCTTGAAACAGGCATTTAGGGAAATTTGGCACATGGTCTTGAAAGCCACTTTGATAATATTATTTACAATTTACTGACAGAACTGACAGCTAGGACCATCTGTCTGCTGTGCTTCTTTATCTTTTAAGATACGTTAACTGGTGACAGGCTTTGAGTATATATGTTGTAAAACTGCATCATTCAATCTTGCAAGGCCAAAGTTTGTCCATAGTAGAAGTGATGTTTAAAAGTCCCTGAGATTCAGATGAGCATTGCACCTTATTAATAAGGTAGTCAATTTAATCAGAAGGAAAAAGTCAGTTACTTAAGAGAATTTTCAGTGCAATCACTTACAGGTAGGAAATTGAAGGTTATTCTTAGAATGATTTTTTTTTTTTGTGATACAGAAATAAATCTTAATTAAAGAGAGTCTAGGCCTTCATTGCTGTTCCCATACCAAATGTTAAGCCAGTGGCTACTTTAACGAGCGTACAAGAGATTGCAGATGAACACTGGTCACCATAGCATAGACAGAGAATAACTTGCATTTAACATAGCACTTCACTGAAGATTATTTTAATGAAGATTTTAACGTACCTGATTGCCACAGTCCATCCTATCTTCTTATTAAACTTTATTCCTAACTACTTTCTGTGTGACCTTACTTTCTATTCTGTTGGTGTCGGGGGGACAGTAAGTGGTTCACTATTAAACTTCAAGCAAGACTAACAGGTGAGGAGATGGAGACCAGCATCTGGAAAGACATAGCTTCTGAGCTGAATACCGGATGAAATGCCCAAGCTCTGGGCATGGATACTGGATGATCTTAAAGTCAGTGTTTGAAGGACCAGCAAGTGTAGCTGGACATGTGACTGAGTTAGTGGTGGTAGATATAAGTTCCTATAAGCAAACTTTATTGGTGGTTAGCCCTGAGGTGGAATAGGATTAGGCCATTTCTGTTGCTCATGTATATTTGAGTGCTGTTTGTGTTATGTGGATGCCTGTAAAAGTGCTGTTCACCTGTGTCAGCTCTTTATGTCCCTCTGTGTCTGTACTGTGTGCGTTTGCTTGGGCAAGCCTTTTCAGAGTGCATGCTCAACCTTGCTGCTGGCAGGACCCATCTATAAGAACCACAGCAGTCTCTCCTCCAGCCAGCTGGGAAGGCAGGTATCTCCTGAATCTTCAAGTCAAGACTAGGTTCTGCTTTCCTTTTACAAATACTAACTCTTCTACATAAAAAAAAAAAAAAAAAAAAAAAAAAAAAAAAAAATCAGAAAGAAAAGAAAGAAAATTCCATAACTGAGAAAAGAAAGATATAAGATATCGATTATCAGCATTTATTAAAAAAACTATCTTGTCAGTATGTTGTTTTGTAAGGATCTGTCTGACATAATAGGTTTATGCATTACCTGAATTTGGGCACAACCTCCTTAGGTTCAGAATCATAACACCTAACTTACATGCAGAAACAAGAGCAATGGAATTAGAAATAAAGTAACTGAATCCACCCAGGAACTGAACTGTTCTTTAAATGTTCCTATGCTTCTCTTTTGAGTATAAAGCCAGATATCTGATATTAGTGTATTCTTTGGGTACTAAGCCTTAAAGAACATAAATTTTGTCCTGCAGTCTGAATTTCACCATAAAGACAAAGCCAAAAAAAAGCAAGGTTACAGTAGTTGCCATTTTGGTATGAAAATTCATGTCTATATGACAAAAAAAGGCAACACAAAATTGAAAGGTACATTTTTATATTTATCTGTGTTAACAGTTCATTGATCTTATTTGTCCATCTGTTATGAACTGATAGCAATAATTATGTCTTACCCTTATATTTTAGTATATTTTTTAAGATCTTCCACTGTATAAATCAGTAGGTCTGTAATATGGAAAAATATATATCCAAATAGGAAGGAACAGTCTTCGAAAATCTAGACTGTCAGATCAAAAAGGATGCAATTAGATAAAGAATAAAAATGTTCCTACCAAAACATACCATTTTTTGTACATGCAAATTAGAAAATGAGTCCCCTATTGAATGTATAGCTTATAGAACAAGAAACCTCAGCATCTGTGGCTTCAGTGTGAATAGACCAGAGGAAAAAATAAGGTCAAGATTATAAATAAAATTTAAAAAAAACAATTGCAAAAGACACTCTTCTGTTCACCAAAAAAACACCTCTGCTTAAAAAGAAAGAAAAATTATCCAAATACTTTCTACACATTTATGGGGAAAAAAAGAAAGAATCAGGATAAACAAAAACTATGAATAATATACTTTGGGGGGGAGACTACATTTTCTTCGTACGTTTTAAATAAAAAAACTACCATCATACTAGAAAATAAATATAAATCTCTATCCAGAAACTTTTCAGATGTTTATAATGTAATAAATCTTGTATTCCTATCAGGCCTTTTCCTGATATCCACATGAAGAAGTACAGGCATTTTCATCAAGTCCTTAATCCAAAGTTTGTGGGGTTTTTTTTTCACTTCTATATGAACTTTCACTACCTAAAATTAGGTTTCTAGTTAAACTAATCGTCTGAGCTTCCTCTATATCCACAGGTAGAGGAGCTACTACAGGGTGAACATGCATGTACATCTTAAATTCTTTAATTCAAGATGGCATTCATATTGCTCTGGAAATATCTATCTCTCTACCTAAATAATAGAGGGAGTTTACGTAATAGATTTAGACATAAGGTATATCCTAACTGCTGAAGAAAAACTTGTCAGGGAGTGCACTCCAACACTGACCACTTGTTTTTCACATTGTTTAGCTCTTAGATAATTTCCTGACTCTGTTTTTGATTATTCCATTTAGCTATCTTCATGAAAATCTGACACAAAGAATACTGGCTTTAAGCATTGTGGATTTTGAACATTTGACATTTGATCTTAGGTCTGGGGATTAGCTGGTCCTCTTTTATTTAGCAGTACAGACATAGCCTTACAGGCCTAATTTTCAGGCAGTTAAAATTAACTGGGTCAAAGTAGAAGAGATATAAAGCTGTCATTTAATAATATCTGATTAACCTTTTTGAAATGTGGGCCACCAGGTTGGTGGGTAAAACTGTGTAAAGTTAAGACTCTTTCTTGTGTGGACCCTTTGATCTACTTCATATTGTGGTCCTAGGAAGGAAAAATGAGAAAATAAAACAAGAGCTTCTAAGCAAATAATATCTAGGTATTCTCTTGAAAAATCATGGGGAATGTATTAACTTCATAGACTTTTCCTGTTTCTCTCATGCATTAAAATTTGTTTTGTCAGAGTTTCTAAATTAAAAAAAAAAAAAAAAAAATACAAACCATTAACATCTTTTGTTCATGAATGTCTGTGTTTAGGTGACCTAGGTGGAGAAGGAGGAAAGGAAAAAGTAGTGATCTGTTAGAAAATATACATTAAGTTAAAATATCATAGACAAAAGGACTTTTAAGTTGGAAATGGAAAAAAAGGATTCATCACTCTTAGGCATACCCAAAGAAAAGGTAAAACTTAGAAAGAAAAATAAAAGATATATGTGTGTGCATATGAGTATAAATATGATTGTGAATGAGAGAGAAACTGTCTTTAGAAAAATAATGTTTGGACATAAATCTGGTACATTGAAATGTTGTAACCACTGTTAATAATGAGGGTCTGGAATTAATGTAGGAGAAAAGTGTGATTCTTCTTGGAGTCAAAGGACTACTAGATACCTGAGATTAGAGGAAGTGATGTAAAGAAATCAACAGTAATTGGAATTGCAGGTAGCTTACTCAAATTTATGAGTAACTTCAACCTAAATATTTGAAATATCAGACACAGCAGTGACTCCAATAATAAAACAAGCAAAAATGTAGCTGTATCAAGTACTTATTTTAAAAACAAAATATAGGTCACATCCTCATATTGCATGGCTCTGCATAGATCATTTGAATTCAGAGGATTGTTCTGATTTACATCAGTGGAAATTTGGACCATACAGCATCCTTTTTCCTTCAAGATATATTTCATTGTCATCTAGCAGTAGCTAAAATATATATACCTTAAAGGGCATAAAAAAGGATGCATTACGATACATCTGGAATATTTTCACTGAAGGATTTGAAATGAAATGTCTGGATCATTGGTTTAAAATTATATTTTGCTCTTTGAACAAATAAAATGTGAAGGACCTTGCGTATTCTTTGGATTTGGAAGAAACATTAAGTTCAGTGACTCTTACATGAAATTCAGGAAATGTCTGTTCCTAAATGATGGTTAAAAAATACAAAGAACTTCAAAAATATAATGGGTAGATAAAGCTATTCATATGTGAATAGCACATTATCATCAACTGAATAACAGAATGGAGTATCATTTATCATTGTCAGTCACTGGCAACTCATGCACAGTGTAAAAGACTGTTGATTACTGAATAATTTTGAATAATTTTCAAATAAAACTTTACCAGCTTACTTTACTCTTCCATTGCAGCAATAGTAATAATATAATACCTCATTTTCTTACTACCTTTGCATATATTTTATATCATTCCTTCATTATTTTTAATGGCCAAAGCAAAAATAACAATGAAAAGTGTGCAGAAAATCGGTAGAATTTTGAGTCTGATTTCTGTTTAGCATTAAATGTCTTCTGTGTGGTAAAATAGACCTTCAACTTCCTAAGAAGCAAATTTATTTTCATGATATTTAGCACCTTTCCAATAATACTTAAGCAAAACATTATTCCTAACAGAGGAGAAGATAACTTTCTTTTTTCTTACTGTGCCTAAGGAATAGCGTTCTTTGATACTTCTGTTCTTTATACCAGATGAATTTAAACTTATGTGTGATAATACTAATGGGCTATATTAACTGGGTTGCTGCTCAGATTCCTATTATAACTTCTGATTTTTAAAACTTACAGATCATCTACACTGCCTCCAATCTGAAACACTGTGAAGATCCACCAGAGAAGGATTCTTCACTAGAGTATAAATATAACTTGCTTTAGCATTTTTAAGTTGGAAAAGCAAAAGTATTGATGACTTGCTCTCTCAGATATAAATAAATGAAAAGAATGTATAGCATAGCTCTGAGCCTCATTATTCTAACAGATATTTTAAAGGTATTTTCAGATTATTTTTAGACCATTTTGTATAGTATATTCTTCTTATATTCTTACTCTTTTTTACTTTTTTTTTTATTATACTCTTATAAACTTTTGGTTAGCAGTGTTTCTCATCAGCAATGTTCTGTTTTGTAACCAGTATTTACATGAATGTGAGAGAAAAACAGTACAATAAAAAAGAAAAATATATTAGAGACATCTCAATTCTTTTAATTTAATTTTAATTATGTAAAACTTAGAGGACAAGTTTAACTCCAGATTGTAAACACCAAAATTTAGCTGTATTAGAGTGGAAAAGAATGGAATGGAATGGAATGGAATGGAATGGAATGGAATAGAATAGAATACAATAGAACAGAACAGAACAGAACAGAACAGAACAGAACAGAACAGATTATTTTAGTTGGAAGGGACCTACAATGACCATCTAGTTCAACTGCCTGACCAATTCAGGGCTGACCAAAAATTAAAACATGTTATTAAGGGCAATGTTCAAATGCCTCTTGAGCACTGACAGGCACAGGGCATTGACCACCTCTCTAGGAAGCCTTTTCCAGTGTTTGACCACCCTCTCAGTAAAGAAATGCTTCCTAATGTCCAGTCTAAACCTCCCCTGGTGCAGCTTTGAACCATTCCCATGCATCCTGCCACTGGATGTAAGGGAGAAGAGACCAGCACCTCCCTCTCCACTTCCCCACTCAGGAGGCTGTAGAGAGCAATGAGGTCACCCCTCTGCCACCTTTTCTCCAAACTAGATAAACCCAGAGTCCTCAGCCGCTCCTCACAGGCCATGCTTTCCAACCCTTTCACCCGCTTTGTTGCCCTCTCCTGGACCTATTCAAGTACCTCAACAAAGTTACTTAACCTTTTAAATTGTAAGCCCCAGAACTGCACATAGTATTCAAGGTGAGGCCACACCAACGATAAATACAATGGGATAGTCACCTCTTTTGACCAGCTAGTTACACTGTTCGATGCACCCCAGGATGCGGTTTGCCCTCTTGGCTGCTAGGGAACACTGCTGACTTATATTGAGCCTGCTGTCAACAAGCATCCCCAGATCCCTTTCTGCAGGGCTGCTTTCCAGCAACTCCTCTCCCAATTTATACTTCTGTCCACTACCTACACAGGAAATAAGTGTTTAAACTCCCATGATACCCAACTCAGTGAGTAAAGCTTAATTCATTTTCCCTCACATAGGTATTGATGTTATTTTAGATACCATAGGGTGTTATTCCTGGTCTCAGTTGTCCTCTGGAGGAAGGTTTGGATCTCATGGAGACACCAGGTCACACTGCCTGCCTTGTGTGGATGCCTTGGATGCCTTCAGCATCTGAAATGGTAGATGTGAATATATTCATGTGTGGGTAACTGAATTCTGCCTAATGAAGCCTTGGGAGCTCTTCAGCTCATTCTGAAGTAGATAACATTTATTTGGCTGAATAGCCGTATGGGTTATATTGACTTTATCCCTCATCATTTATGATGGAAGATTAAACATGTGACTTAAAGGTAGACTCCATAATTAGGCATCTAAGTGTATATAAATGTAAATTGTTAAACTCTATCACACTTACTGTCTGGTTTAAGTTGGTTGTAAAGGCTACTTCTGTAATCAAGTGTAGTCAAAGCAGAGACGAGTAACACCCATAAATTATAACTGCACTAAAATGGCATATCTAACTATATCGTGTTTTGTAACACTGTAATGGCACAGCCAGATTCAATTTTACAAAACTATATAAGCAATGTGATGATCGAAGGGGAAAAGATGGGTGTAGTTGCACATAGGGAGCATCCAAGTAAGAAAAGTTGCTGGAAAAATGGTAAGAAAAACACAAAGAACTGGAAATAGACAGGACACCTTCCTGAATACACAAAGGGTGACTGACAGGAAGGGAAGGGAAAAGGGAAAAGGGAAAAAGGAAAGAAGAAAGAGGAAAGAGGGAAAAGGGAAAAAGGAAGAAGGGAAAAGGGAAGGCAATAAGCTTTATAGGTAGCAGAGAAGACTTCCCCTTTTTGGAAGGGAGTGCAACAGCATAACAACATCATGTGAGGACAAGTGAGGAATATTGAAAAAGAAAGTTGCACTTGGTTATGACTTCTGGCTCAAGCCTCATCACCTTGAGGACAAGAGCCAACAAGAAATACAGATGTGAGTGCTAACTGTAGAGCTTCAGCTTTATGGCAAAGTATACTTACAAATTATACTCACATGATTTAGAATATAATTGTTAAAAAAGTGAGAATTTTGTATATGTAGTAATGATCATTAATAATTTGTGAGGACTGACCATTTGCAAGAAGTTTTGCTAATGAATTTATTTAGTAAACTTTAAAGTTTAAAACTGACCAAATTTGTCAGTCTTCTAAACATTCTATCACAGTGATCTCTAATTTCCTGATATAAGTATGCATATATTCATTTGCAACACCGGAGAGGAAGATAAATGTCTTGAGTCTTCAGACATTCACTTCAGTATAGGAACCTCTGTCCTTCATTTCAGTGTCTTTAACCTTTTTCTTAACTATCCAGTCATGATTATTTACTCAAAGTCCATGTCCAACTTTTAGACAAATAAAAGTGAGATAAATCCAAACTAAAGTCAGATTTCTGGAGAAAGACAAGGAAGGTGATCAGAAGAAAGAAATGTCAGAGAGAAATAGAGTTAGAAAATAAATAAAGAATGCATATAAAAGACTGAACAGAGAGAGAAGGAAAAGAAAGGAAAAAAAAGAAAGAAGAGGTAAGACACCATCTGTTACAGACCCAGCTGAAATGAAACAAACTCAAGAAAGAAAAACCAGAAGACAACAAAAAGAAAGAATATGAATTATTATTCATACACCAGCCCACTAAATAAAAAGTTTATTAACAGTATTTCATAGCTAACTGGTTGTAAATGGATGGCATATCTCTCCTACCTTCCATTAGATACTGCAAGTTGTAGATCAGATGCCTTTAAGAATATCCTGTAATCATACTTCTTTGGAAATTCATGATTAGTAAGAAGGTAACCTTGGAGAAGCTGTACCTGGGCGAACAAAACAAGTGCTTTCCTCCTGAGCTATTGGTTTTAGTTCTGAGAATAATAGATAGAGGGTACATTTTTCAAGGCCTGATCACCGATATGTCCCATGACAATACAGATGTACTGTTTTCTGTTTAGATAAACAAGAAATTTAAAAGAAAATGAACATAATTTTAAACCTATGATGATATCTTTAGACAGAATAAAAAAAAAAAAAGAACAAAAGACAAAATAGTTAAAAATTTAATAGTTTTTATATTTGAACAATTGTATCTGTGTCCTCCATGATATTAATATTTCTCATTACTAAATACATTTTTCTATGTATTTACTTCTATGAATGAAAAAGCTTCATAAATATGTCTCAAGTAGAATATAACAATTAGCCTTTAGTTCAAAAAGAGAAAATAGACCAAAGACTTTCTGTTTCCTTGTGTACTAGATTTATCTTTGACTGAGATTAGAATATGAATGGAGAGACCATATGAAAAATAGCATACTCTGCCATTGTTTGAAAGGCATAAAACACTTCTGCAGAAGGTTATTATCAGAGAATTAGTAGGATTTACAGAAGGGATCTTTTCTGATGGCTTGATGCTCTTTTGCAGTTGTGTGCATTTTTATTACTATGGCTAACAGGATTAAACAGTGCATAATTGTAAGACTTTCAGTAGTCTTTTTTTTTCCTTCCTGTTATTTTAACACTGAATGTTCACAATATTTGTTTTCTCAGGACTTTTTTATTAACAATGAATAATGAATAAAAAAGCTTATATTAGCTCTTTATAAAGCAGTATACAGTATGCTATGCACTAAATAGCCTCTGTTATCCTGGATAGAAATGTATCAGCAGCCATACCTTCATACTTTGAAATACAGATAAATTTATTTCCTAATAAAAAGCATTCTGCAATAGCTCAGTATGATAAGTAACACAATTGTTATGAAGATCAAACTAGTAATCCTAACATTTTTTAAATGCCATCTAACTTCTTTTTCAAGACTTTCAGACCTAGGTTCATATCACTGTCTTTGCCCATATCTTATTTAGAATGCATATCGATGACTATATATACAAGTTATCCTAATGGTACTGAGGGCCCAGAGTTTTTACCTTTGTATTGTTTTTTTCTTTAATAAAATCATGATTTATACACAGGCTGTAATCTTTAATTTTTAATAGAAAGTTAAAGAAGTAGCTTCTCTGAATATTGTGAAATCTCCTACTAAGAAAATCCAAACTTGAAATTACAGATGAGAAAATCAATACTAATAACATGAGTATATAGAATATTTTCATAAAGAAAATAAGTAACAATGACAATATAGATAAAACAGTGACTTTTACTGTTAGTGAATAGAAGTATGGGAAAGTAATTTAAGTTGTACAGTGGGGTTTATGATTATTGCCTTACATCATCAACTGCTAAAAGTCAATGTATTTTTTACCATCTATTTTCAGATTATTTTACTTACAAATATCTATTAGCCATCGTATACAATAGATGGGCATAAGCTGTGTAGACATAATATTGCTGTTTAAGAAACCTCAGAAATGACAATTGAAACATGATAAATTTGTCATTAAGTTTTGTTGAAAAGAGAAAGCTCAGAATAGAAGATCTACAAAATTAAGTCAGTGGGGACTTTCCCATGAATTTCAGCTGGAGCTGAAAATACAGTTCAAAGCAGGTATATGGGTCACCTGGACCACCAGGTGACCACTAAGACAGCAACATCAGAAACATCAGGACATTACAAGTTACAGAAAGGAGATACTAGCTGATCAGAGTTGAGGATCAAGAATGAGTTGCCAAGTAAAATTGCTCTCAGGATCCATAGGAAATGTTCTTCTGTAAATTCTGATGATTACCTGTTTTCTTCATTCTTCCCTAAGGAAGCTTCTTTCTTGGTATAAAATCCCTGTTTTTTCCATTATTCCCTACCCATCCCATCATGAAGTGTTCTTCGAAATGAGTGATACCAGTATTTCCCAAGGCCTCCTTCTTCCATGGTGGTTCAGACTGCGTGCACCAACAAAGACAAGGCCCCAGAGTAACCTCCTCTGGTACATAGACATACTCATTAAAATAAAGATAACACAGAGTAACAAGAGGTCGTGACAGATCTGTCAAATCAGTGATTTTTTTATTCTACTTCCATTGTTTCTATATGTTACAGAAGAGATGAGACTGTATCAGAGTTTATTAATATATATTCAGTTCCTAGATTTCAAAACATATTTATAGATACTCTCCATGACTTTCTACTGAAATAGAGTTATACATTTATATATATTTTTTTTAAAGCTCATGAAGATGTCTGATAAAAGAAAATTTCACAAACTGATTAACTACTTGAACTGCACTGAAATATCTTTATGCTGAAAAAGGTTAGATAAAACATTTTTTCTCACATTTCTAATAAACTTTATTGTTTCCCATACTAGTACTTCTTGAGTTTTGTAACTAATGCTATTGTAAAACAGAAGATATATGTACTTTAATAATAAAAATGTTGCTTGTTACTTATTTTTAGAATGTATCATTCAAAAGCTATTTAAAGATGCAAATTATTATAGCAAAACATCATGAGGCCATAAAGATTTGTAAGCTGTTAAATGATCTTCAGGGCAGAAGCAAATAACATGTAACACCTGGCATAGACAGTATGTTTAACGATAATACGAATCCTTTATGGTACATTAACACCTTCAGAAATGAATAATGTCCTAAAACCAGTTCCACAAAAAGTTACAGATGAGGGTCAACACGTAATGTAATTTTGTTGAACAAAAACAGCAAATAGAATTTATCTAGGTCCTTTATACAAGCTCTCTTACCATTAATATTTCCCAATAAACAGAATTTAAGGTGTGTTTGTGATGGATGATATTTATTTCCTTGAGGATCTGAACTATTTTGCTATTTATCAGAATTAGAGCTATTATGCATCCTATTCCTCATTACGTGCCTAATTAATTTGCTGTATTAAAAATTCATCTTACTTTGTTCAGATCAGGCAAGCCAAAACCTTTTAATTTCATTGTGCTCAAAAGATTAATTTTCTCTGCTACTGTAAGGACTAATAATTTATTCATATTACCTGAATCAATCAGAAAATCACTTTTTTCCCACACACATTTATTGCAAAGCTAAAGGGCTTCTCTAAGCATTTGTTTTCCTGTAAATTTAAAATATTTAATTGGCAGTAATGGTGCTAGATTGAACAAAAAAATATGAACTTTTGCAACACATATAGGGATACATAATTGCTTCCCAGCGAAAGTAAGGCAGCAAATGGTCCTGCTAAACACCATACCTCTAGTGAAACTCACTAAAAATGTTTTTTTCCACTTTGAAAGATAGCTAAGGGCTTGTGCAAACTGATCATATCTTTTGCATTTTGAATAATTAATTCCATGACTTATTTTTCAGTCTGTATCAAGAAACCAGAACAACTAAAATGTCTATGACAATACAGTGGTGTCAAGAATTTTTAAAACAAACAAATAAAGAAATAAGTGGATGGATAGTCTACATATTCTCTGCATTCAATCTAAGTAATTTTGATAAAAGATGATCTTTGATAAAGACCAATATTCATTTCAGCTATGTTCTTTGAAAAAGTTACATTATAGATGTAGCTGTACATGTCTGAAATAAATATATAATGAAATATGTTATTTTGTTTTCCACTAAAGACTTTTAATGTGTTGGAAAACACTGTGATTTTACAAACTTTCAAATAAAAAGTTTGAGCTTTTTGTCCTTAATCAGACTTTACTAAGATTTTTATCTCCGGCTTCTTTTCTTGGAATTATTAAAGTGCAAATATAGGTCATTGTGTTTGACCAAGATTGAACACAACGTTAAAACTCCAAATCCTAATATGGAGTGAAAAATTGCAATTGTAGCAATTCTTTCCCCCCTTTTACTGCACTGTAGGAAGTAATTTATTTCACATGAAAATTGTATTTATGAACAAAAACTATATGACTTTTGTCAGAATATGGGCATATATTAAATCAATGTTCGCAATTTTCACTAAGAAATATGATGGCTAAGATGTTCCATTTATCACTGGCTTGGAATGAGATTTATCTTGGCAAACATTAACTTTCTTTAAATTTGATGTATAGTCTAAGACAAACTATGGTGATTAATTTCATTTCAGAGTCAATGAAAAGAGACTGAAGACATATAACCATGAGACAGATGGAAAGAATAGACATTTTCAGGTGATCTCTTTCTGTAGATCACAGGGCATAGATAACTTGATAGGTACTTAACTTATAGGAGGATGAAGAGAAGCACGATGAATCCTATCCTTGAAGAATTGAGGGGAAAAAAAATAATCATTCACCTAAAAGCATATCAGTGCACTATAATATAGGTCGAAAAAGAAAGGATCCATTTGTGACATTAATGAAGTCTTATAAATTCCTGATGTTCTCAAAAAATATCTGATGAAAGATCAGGGAAGACAGTATTCATGCAAGTCCAAGAACTTGCCATTGTCTTCACTTTTCTGCAGGATAAAGTGCCACTTACAGATTTGTCTATGACTTTATAGATTTGAATTTTAAGGAAGCAACTACCATATTTGTGATATGCATTAAAACTCATAACAAAAATATCTCTTTTTTTGTGATTTAACCCTCACTACAATAGTCATAAGCATAGATCTTCAACCAAATAGTGTAAGATTTTTTGTCAATTTTGTCAACATGTTTGTATATTAAATTCAAAATGTTACAAGAGGTCAAACTGCTTCATTCTGAAGCTTTCTTACTTTTTATTTTTTAATATTCTTCAGATTTGTTACCCATAAAACAAAGTGAAAAATAAGAAATAAATATTTCATTTGATACCAAATTTCCCCTCAATTTTCAAAGATCTGAAAAAACCTTAATTTTTGCTGTTCAAATTATGGGAAGTATATGTTCAATTAAAATATGACTTTTTATCTAAATCTTTTTGTTAATATTTGACTTTTTATCTAAAAAGAAAATCAATTTCATGTAAACTTATTTATCAAAAAATTATCAAAACCTGCTCAATAAGGGTCTAATCCTACAGAACTCTTATTATACGGGGGTCAAAAAAAAAAAAAACAAACCCAAAACCAACACCCTGAACCTGCGGAGAAAAAGTGTGACTCTCCAGCAAAGTAGCTGAAACAGTGATCCAAGAAGAATAAGTTCCAGTCCCTAGTACAACACATGCAAGGGCTGTTTCATGTAAAACTGTTACACAAACAGGTGTTGGAAAGAAAACTCAGGCTCTGAGTTCTGACATTTTGGATGAGTATTCTTACCTTTAGGCTACAGTTAACCTTAAAATGCTCTCCTCAAAAGTAAGAAATATGAGGATGAATTAGCTCAAGAAATAGAGGTCTCCAAGATACTGGATAGTGAATAGAAAGGCATAGCAGTTCCTCCACCTCAAAGGTCACATGTTAAAAGTAAGATATTTTCTCTTAAGGCAGACAACTGTCTTTTACAGGCAATATGATCTTGAAGAGATGTATAAATTATTCTCTAAGAATAGGAGATTCACAGGATTGTGCCTCTCAGGCTACATCTATCCCAGTAAACTAAAAAGGCAATTAATGGCTTTGAAAGCTGGCACACGCTTCTCTGTGCTATTTGACTACCTGCATGCTCCTCAGCATGCTTTGTCCCACACCAGCTAGCACACTAGCAGAAGAGGTCCATACTTGGTTTGGGGGATAACAAACTCACTGTAAACAGCCTGGTCAAGACCACCCTGCTCTGAGATGGAAGAAAATCTAGCCATACAGATGTGAATCACCATTTCACACACCTGTGGGACAGAGAATAAGTCCTGGCCTCTTTTGCGGGACACAAACATACTCTTACAGAAGAAAACTTAGTTTTTGGATCCCATGCTAGGGATTGGCATAAATATTTGCTGTTGTGTAAAAACACAACTTAAATGTGTACAAAACTTCAAGGTCAAAAGCTGATTGACTGTACAGTTAAACAACCCCATGATTAAGCAGCTCTGAACATGAGTTTTTAAGAATCTAATTCTAGATTCAGGTCTTGTAATTTCCATGTGTAATTTTCCTTCAGTAAACTTTCTAGACTTCTTTTTTCTATATAATAACCAACTTCAACTTAATTTTACCTCCTACTGTCTGTAATACCAGAAATCATACTTCTCTGGGATTTATGTATCAGTTATTAGACGTTTCCCCTTCAACATAGCAGATGTTAAGAATGAGGCATTGCAACACTTGCCTAAAAGCATCAATCATCTGGCAGCATGGGGAAACTAGGCGCAGTTAGGTAGCAGTAAAAGTTATTTAAGATGTTGTCCCGGTTTTGGCTGGGATACAGTTAATTTTTTTCCTAGTAGCTGGCATGGTGCTGTGTTTTGGATTTAGGATGAGAATAATGTTGATAACACACTGATGTTTTAGTTGTTGCTAAGTAGTGCTTACACTAGTCAAGGAGTTTTCAGCTTCCCATGCTCTGCCTGGTGCACAAGAAGCTGGGAGGGAGCACAGCCAGGACAGCTGACCCAAACTGGCCAAAGGGCTATGCCATACCAGATGATGTCATGCTCAGTATATAAGCTGGGGGCAGTTGGCCGGGGGGCAGCGATCGCTGCTCAGGGACTGGTTGGGCATTGGTCAGTGGGCAGTGAGCAATTACATTGTGCATCACTTGTACATTCTTTTATTTTTATAATTATTATTATTATCATCATCATTATTATTTCTTCCTCTGCTGTCCTATTAAACTGTCCTTATCTCAACCCACAGGTTTTACTTTTTTTCCCTGATTCTCCCCCCCATCCCACTGCAAGGGGGGAGGGTGAGCAAGCGGCTGTGTGGTGCTTAGTTGCTGACTGGGTTTAAACCGCAACAGATGTAGTGATAAGGAGCTCACACTACCTCCTCAGTCCTGTATGCTGTTACAGAATATGTGTTTATGGGGCCCAGTTCTGTTAAATATATGCATATTTTTACCTATGTTACTATAATGAAATTGGCATAACTGAATTTCTGGATTTGAAAAGTTTATTATACAGGCATATCAAAGAGATTCTGCTGAAGCACTCCTTGTAAAACATGAATTTGAAACCTGATAACAAAACCCAGCCTTCAAGGTCCTTCTATAAATTGCCGTATAATATCAATTCTTTGTTCAATCTGGCACGATTTTTCAGGATGATACTCTGCAGTCTTTAATTCCTGCCAAAACCACACACACATACCTTCATAAATCCTTGATGATCTTTTCTTGTCTAAAGCTGCATATGCCTGCTGCAGCCTTCTGCTCTGTTACATAAACAATTCATAGAAACAGCATGAGCTGGTTGCATGCATGATTTTTTTAATGTACAAAATACATGTTAATTGTTTGGTTCGCTTAATGATGCTAATACGCTTAAATGATACCAATGGATTTTAATTATTTAGTAGTGGTATTACATATATGAACACTATGATGAAATGATATAAAATTAAGAGGGTTTGGGGTTTTTTGCTTTTACTTTTAATAGCAGCTATTAACTATTTTATACGGAAGGTACACTCTATGGATATAAGTCTTTTGATGCCAGCTGCTTTTAGTTTCTTCAATTTCAGTCCCCATAATAAGTTCATTAAACCTATTTTCTCAGCTATTTGGCACATTCTGCAATACTTTATCTTGTAATGTGTCAGTATGTGCATGCATGACTGACTATTAGTAAACTATTATCACAAATATATATACGCTTTATATACATAGCAGGGCTAGTAATACGCTCAGATTGATATCAAGCAGTGTAAAAAACCCAGAGGTTTTGGATGGAGCAGAGTTCTTCGACCTGAATTTAGATTTTTGCTGAACATAGGTGCACATATTACAAATTGCAAACCTGATAGTTCTTGGTCAACAACTACCTGACAATGAAGCATAGACAAAAAACATTGACTTGAGTGACACTTTGACTAGAAGATTCCTTAGTTTCTTCAAGATGTGCTTCTGCGTATAACAGAGCTTTTCTGAACTGATAAGAGCTCAGCAGTTCTGTGAGTAAGCTGACGTGGCTGAGGTCTACAAAACTTGTAATAGTACAAGCGACTTTTGTAAAGCGACTCTTGTAAGTATATATATATGTGTGTAAATATATATATAAAGAGGAGTTGTTCTAATTATTAAATCAATCACTAGTTAGAAGATTCATCAAAATGGTGGAAATAATGATTTCTGTGTTTTCTTCTATTTGAAGACATTCTTCAGTTGCCATAAAAATACATGGTATAATAAGATACTCAAGGTAACTATCAGTTCTTCTACTGTAGCTACTGAACAAGGCCCGGCAAAATAAAGAATTCATAAAGAAATGAAAAAGCAAGAAGAAATTTAGGGATTAGAATAGTTAACATGAAAGTGTAAGAAAAAACATGGGCTTTATAGGCAAATTCCACTGGTTAAAACACAGAAGCTGTCCCATGAGTTGGCACTAGATTTAGGCTTCTTCCCAGCTTTGTAAGGTCTATAACTACTAAACCTACAAAACTGTGCTCCTTTTTTTGTTTTCTTTGTATGACCCAATGATTCTTGAATTATGTTCTGCAAAGTGGAACCATCCTAATAGACTTAGTAGCTTACACAATGGTTAGGGCACTTAAGTGGAAAATTGAAATATGGTTTTTAATCTACTCACGCACAGAAAGGAACTGGACCTCTATCTCTCTCTTCCTAAGTAATTTTCCTTTAACATACAGGCAGTTGTTGAAAAAGCAGGCAGATTCACAACTGGTTTAAAAAAACAAGCAAACAAACAAACCTGAGTTTTGCTCAATTATTTGCAAGAATGAATGTAGATACCTGACCTTACCTGGGAACTCCAGACTGCAAAAGGACCTTTCTGTACCTCCTGAGCGAGGCATTCAAAGGGAAGACTTAAGATTTGTATCTTCACCTAACATACCATGAGGGCTAAATCTAAGCATATTCTTGCTCAGTGTTTTGAAAGATTTGATCCATAATCAGTATCTTTAATGTTCCTCTTTTGACCCATGTTCATTATTAATGGATATTTGGTATGATAGAGTTATATTTTAAATTATACTCCATACCAGAGTGAGAGAAGTGGAATTATATCTGCTGTGGTCAAGCGGGCTTGTCAGTGTATATATTCATCAGGTACAGTGATGTCGTGGTTTAACCCCAGTCGGCAACTAAGCACCACACAACTGCTCACTCACCTTCCCCCAACCCCCACAGTGGGATCAGAGAATCAGAAGAGCAAAAGGAAGAAAACTTGTGTGTTAAGAACAGTTTAATAATTGAAATAATATAATAATAATAATAACAACAGCAACAATAATAAATAATAAAATGTAATGAAAAGCAAAACAACAAGAGAGAGAGAGAATGAAACAATACCCAGGAAAAACAAGTGATGCAACTGCTCATCACCCTCTGACCAATGCCCAACCCATCCCTGAGCAGTGATCACTGCCCCTGGCCAACTCCCCCATTTTATATACTGAGCATGACGTCATATGGTATGGAATAGCCCTTTGGCCAGTTTGGGTCAGCTGTCCTGGCTGTGCTCCCTCCCAGCTTCTTGTGCACCAGGCAGAACGTGGGAAGCTGAAAAAGTCCTTGACTAGTGTAAGCACTACTTAGCAACAACTAAAACATCAGTGTGTTATCAACATTATTCTCATCCTAAATCCAAAACACAGCATTATATCACCTACTAGGAAGAAAATTAACTGTATCCCAGCCAGGGACAGTATCCACCCCTTATTCCATACCATCTACGTCATGCCCAGGTCCTACACTTTCCTATACATTCCAATTAATCACCACCACTTTTCCTGTCTTTTGATATATACACACAGATACCATTCCCTTAGTCTATGGGCCATCCTTCTAAAATGTCCATTGAGTTCATTTAGTCCATGACTTTGGGCTCCATCTGTCATAACAGTCTTCAGGGCAGGAGAGATGGTGAATGGTATTGGATTGTTGCATGCTGAAGCCAGTTGTGGTTCCATCACCGCTGCTCTATGCTCAGTTTCATTGAAGTTCACTTCTCATTAATCTGGGTGATTCTTACTGTAATATGGTTAATATGGCATATAGCGACCATAGAAGTGATGACATACAGTATCATATAACAATTAACATCTTGCAATTCAGTTCATTGGCTATTTTCACCCAAAATGAAATCCCCTTGAGGTACACATAGGATGTTGCCATCCTTCCTCATCACCTAGCAAGTGCACCCAGGTCCTTGAGCAAAAGCAGTTCCAGGTGTACTGAACGCCCCTCCAAGCGAAAGCAAACTGTGGCCTGCACTCTGCTGACAAAGGGATTGAGAACATATTAGCAATATCCATTGTAGCATATCATTTGGCTGCTTTTGACTCCGGTTCATATTGAAGTTCTCGCATATCTGGCATGGCAGCACTCAGCGGTGGTGTGACTTCATTCAGGTCACGATAGTCTACTGTTAGTCTCCACTTTCCATTTGACTTTCGCACTGGCCGTATAGAACTGTTAAAACCTGAGCAAGTGTTACTGATCACTCCTTGACTCTTCAGTCGATGAATCAGCTTATGGATGGGAATCAGGGAGTCTTGGTTAGTGCAATATTGACGCCAGTACACTGTTGTAGTAGCGATCGGCACCTGTTCTTCTTCAACCCTCAGCAAGCCCACAACAGAAGTGTCCTCCAAAAGACCAGGCAAGGTGGACAGCTGTTTAGTTTCCTCCGCCTCCAAGCCAGCTATAGCAAAAGCCCACGGGTACTCTTTTGAGTCCCTGAAATACCCTCTCCTGATGTAGTCTCTGTCAAGGATGCACGGAGCCTCTGGCCAGTCACAATGGGGTGCTTTTGCCACTCATTCCCCGTTAGGCTCACTTTGGCCTCCAATACAGTTAGCTGTCAGGATCCCCCTGTCACTCCAGAAATACAGATGGGTTCTGCCTCTGTATAGCTTGATGGCATTAAAGTACACTGTGCACTGGTGTCCACTAGAGCCTTATACTCCTGTGGGTCTCATGCCAGGCCATTGAATCCATACAGTCCAGCAAAACCGGTTGTCTCTTTCCTCTACCTGGGTGGAGGCAGGGCCCCTCTAGTCCTGGTCTTATTTGTTACACACTTCTGGTAAATATGAGTCAGGAATTCCTTCATTAAAATCACAAGTAAGATCAGCCCTTCTACTCTGCCTGGGGAACTGCCCACTGGAAACTGGAGCAGCAATTTTCCTGGAAGAACCCCCTTGTGCGATTATTGCAACTTAGGTACTCATGCCTCTAGGGTCAAGGTAGATTTTCCATGCCACTTCCTTACGTCCTCTCCATGGTCATGTAGGTAATACCACAGGGTACCCCGTGGTGTGTACCCTCTATATCCTTTCTCTTGAGCAGAGGAACACTTACTCCTAATAGCTGAGATACTGGTCCGTACAGGTGGAGAGTAGGACATATCCCCATTGAGTTGCTGGACCTCCCAGGACAGTTTCCCCACAGCTGAGATGAGGAAGGAAGAGACACTTTCTTCGTATTGCCAGAGTTGGCCAGCTAATTCATCCACCATTGATCCCTCTCCATCTTTCCAGGTCATTACTGCCAATGAGTTGACATACGACGATGGTGCGCTCTGTACCAACTTCTGCCATATGGGTTGTGTGCACTGGACTCCACCTGGACCTTTGGATAACTGCTCGTTGTTCAGGTCACCATAAATCACCTCCAACATGGCTAATTCCCTCAGGTACTGGATACCTCTCTCCATAGTGGCCCATTTGCCTGGGCAATATATAACATCTTCCTCAAAGGGATATCTTTCCTTCATACCTGACAGGAGTCATGTCCAGAGGCTGAGGACTCATGCCCCTTTTCCAGTCACTTTGTCAATGCCCCCTTCCCTAGAAAGGGATCCTAATTGTTTGGCTTCCTTATCCTCTAATTCCAGGCTACTTGCCCCATTATTCAGCATTGGAGCAGCCAGGTAACAATGTGCTCGCCTGGACAACGACTGAAATCTTTTTGCATATTTCACAGCCCACTCAAGAATAGGGATCGGGTGGTTTCCGTCTTGTTTAAGAGTTCTTCCTCTTTCTCCTCCTGTCCTTGTGATGGCCCTGCTTTTTCATCAACCCTTTCTAAATGAGCTGACTTTTGCATCCAATATGTCTTCTTGTGTATAGGGGCAGCTGATACTGGCATGGGTTGGTTCTCTGGTTCAGCTTCAGTGCCTGTCATGGGGGTTGGAGGAGCCACAGTGCCTGTCATGGGGGTTTGGAGTAGCCACAGTGCGTATCACTTTGTCATCAGATCCAGAGACCTTTTTTTCCCCTTGAGAGTACTGAATAGTGTTGAACAGGGCTTTGTAGGCATGGGCCAGACCCCAGAACATTGCAGTGATTTGTGTCTCTCTAGAATTGCCAGGGTGACAGCATACTTTTTCCAAATATTTTACTAGTTTTTCAGGATTCAGCACTTGTTCAGGGGTGAAGTTCCAAAATACTGGAGGGGCCCACTGTCCTAGGCGTTTGCCCATGCTATCCCACACACCTTGCCACTCATAACTATCCAGCCTTGGGGCAGATCTCTGGATGATATTCTTAAACTGCTTATTAACCTTAGACAAAATTGAAACAATTTTACCAAGACATACCAATAGAAGTATCTTAACTACCCAAGGATGTTCAAGATACTGAAAAGTTATTGTAATGAAGGAAGAAACATCATAGAAGAAGGTAGAAAAGGTGCCATTCTGTATTTCCTCCATAAAAAAAAACCTCTCAGAGGAAGAGGTATAATTGCTTATTGTCTCCATGAGGTGGTACCCCAACTACAGTAATGACTTCAGAACAAAGCTTAAATACCAGATAAAGCTCCAGACCAGTGTTTTAGTAACAAATCTCCCAGGCACAACATCACTAATCACTGCAGAACACAGCAAACTGCAAAAACCAACACCAATCTTTAAAATGTATAGCAAAAATGAGAGAATGGTACAGATCCGATAAACTAAGATAAAGAACAGATGAATCAGTATCATGACCCACAACTGTTAGCAGATATAAATTCCTTAATAAACTCTGGTTAATTGGTTATTATCTCAAACCCTTCATGCTCCATGTTGGGCGCCAAAAAGGACTGTCATGGTTTAACCTCGGTTGGCAATCAAACACCACACAGCTGCTCGTTCACCCTCCCCCTTGGTGGGATGGGGGAGAGAATTGGAAGAGCAAAAGGAAGAAAACTCATGGGTTGAGATAAGAACAGTTTAATAATTGAAATGTAATAACAATAATAATAATAAATTGTCATGAAAAAGAAAACAATGAGAGAGAGAGGGAAACAAAACCCAGGAAAAAAAACAAGTAATGCAACTGCTCACCACCTGTTGACTGATGCCTAGCCAGTCTCTGGGCAGCGATCGGAGTTTCCCCCGGCCAACTGCCCCCAGCTTATATACTGAGCATGACATCATCTGGTATGACATAGCCCTTTGGCCAGTTTGGGTCAGCTGTCCTGGCTGTGCTCCCTCCCAGCTTCTTGTGCACCAGGCAGAGCATGGGAAGCTGAAAAGTCCTTGACTAGTGTAAGCACTACTTAGCAACAACTAAAACATCAGTGTGTTATCAACATTATTCTCATCCTAAATCCAAAACACAGCTCTAAACCAGCTACTAGGAAGAAAATTAACTCTATCCCAGCCAAAACCAGGACAGATGCAACTTACGATTTTGCAGTAGCAGTACAATCCCCTGGATAATGACAAAATGTAATGACATGGATGCTGAGGGAGGTGCTTGCATCTGGGAAGAAAATGATAGCTTTATGAAGAGAGTGTATAAAAATATACATATCACAGTGCTTGCATATCTGTGAGCAATTTTTTGACACTGCCATCAGAGCATGTGGTGTAGAAAAATATACCCTTTTATAAGATCATAAAATTAAAAGCTATTTATTCTGACCATTTATGACTGTATGTTATCTTGCCTTCCATAGAAGATATAGAACAAAATATGATTGGTTTTAATCCAATATACAGAAAACAGAACTAAAGATAAAACATTTAAGGTTTTTGAAAATGTAAGTACATTTTTATGTGGAGTCTTTATATATTTTTAAAAGTGAATAAATTGAAACAAACCTAACCACCCCAAATGATAAAAACCAGAAACACTCAGACAGAAAAATTTTCAGCTTTACATGAAAATAGAAACTTCAGTTTTTCACAAAACTTACACTGGCAATTTTCCATATCCAAGGCAGTATTTGGGACAAATTCTAGAAACACAAAATATTACTTTTATATAAGAGAGTCCAAACGTACATAAATTATATAAAATATGATATATAACGTGTCATGATTATCGTAATCCTCTGAATAAACATGCCAAGGCTATCTTACATGACAAAAAGAGTAATTTGCACTATCTCATAAAATGGCAATATTTTCCCAGTTAGAGTCCAAAGAAAGTTTATTTTTCTTGACGGTTCATATTTTGCATGAACATTATATGCTCACTTGAGCCCTTTTAGATGACATTTAAAAAGAAGTTAAGACTTGAAAAGATGAGACTGTTTTTTTTTTTATGTAAAAGCTGCAGACTACAGTGCTCAATTTCCGTGGTTGAAAACCATTTAGGTTTTGATGATAACCCACAAAAGACAAATCATTTTATTGACAAAAAGCAGGATTTAAATTTCTATGATTTGGTTGAAAGAATGTTCTAGCTAAAGTAATAAACCTCACAAGCTTTTACCCTGTGAAATTTCACCTTTTACCATTTTTGTTAAGTTATAAACCTTTTTTTTTTTTTTAATGGCAATATGACATACCGCCCAAAGTTGATCTAGAGTTTTAGAAACTTTTTGCAAGTCCCAGCTTCAGCTCCTACTGTGTGGTTAAAAAAGGGTACCGTAGTACACATAGCTTTGGGGAAGGATTTTCATAGACACTTTTTATTGATGTAGATCCCATCAGAACACCTTCTGCTGATTTCTCTGAGGGACAGTTAGACTGACAGCTTAAACAACTGCAAACACCTTTTGTTATTATTATTAGGACAGAAATTCTATAAATTATTCCACACAGTATCTTCTTTAGAAAATCAGTCTGGATAATTTCAAGTGAAACTATTGTCCGTGCAGTAGCCACAGATTTAGGGGAAGATGACAGGTTTTGCAATACTAAGATAAGACATACTTTAGCCAAAAGGATATTAAGTTGTGCCTGTTCAGCACAGTAAAATGAATGGTTTGTTGACAAAATATCACTGCAGGGTTTGAGAAGCTAACTGTCAGAAAATTAGAACAGGATTGTAGAAATTGAACCAGGCACATGAAATATCCATGTTTGCTGTTCATGGACTTCTTGATTGCTTCCATGTCTCCTATTTCTAATAATTTTTCTGAAGAATTTTTAATGAACAAGTTTGATCTTTGGATTTTTTTGGGGGGAGGGGTTCTTCTGCAAGAAAAAGAGAATGTTGTCCTCTACATTTTACTTCATAAGTGTATGGAAAACTAATCTATTTAATTACGCTTGCTGACAGACTGTTCACATTCCTTGAAACAATGAAGTATCATGCTAACTGTGCCATTTTGAAGAATCAAACTGTGAAATTTTGTTAATAACCTGGATTTAAACAGAGATAATCTCATATTACAGATAACTTGGAAGACTGTTGTTTCTGTTTCTGATCAAAAACATACTCCTAAGATTTATAGAATAAATGCTTGCAGGAAAACCATGAAAATCTTCCATGCAGCTAAAAGATAATTTTAAGTGCTCACTTCTGGAGTGGAGCTTAAACAGCTATGAGCATTTCAAATGTCAGTAGATGGCTTTCTGTGGGCAACTGCATTGAGTACGAAATGTTTTTTATTTGTGCTAGGTTTTTTATGCTAATTTACTACCATGATAAGTGAAAGAAACTTTAAAAAAGGTGTGTTAAGTTTGCACTGGATGGAGAAATGCAAAGGAGAAGGATGAGTATGTTCATACTTCGGGTACAAAGCTCAAGAGTAAAAGTGTAGTGCAATGAGGCAGGTAGACTGGGAACCTTGTTCAGAAGTTTCTGTGATAAGAAGTCACATGTAATGGACAGGAAGCTAATGAAAATAATGTCACAGGGAAAATGGAACAAGCAGGCACTAAGAAACAAGCCCTGATAAGTGTAAAATGGTGAAAAGTGTACTGTATTGAGGACATGACTTAGTCTTCTAAAATCTGTTTTCTCAGGAATAGTAATGATAAATAGCATCAAGGAAAAATTAGAAGGATCCAAAATCAGTGTAGAGTGAAGAATTTATGGAAGGCATGAGGAAAAAGATGAAGCAAATATGAAGTTTCAGTTGTTTCTGCTGCACAGTACAGAAAGGCCACAAAAAATCTATGGATTTGCTATGAAAAAACCTTCCTGAAGGGAGGGAAGTGAAAAGCAGGATAAAAATGTGCAGGCACATTGCAGAGCATAAGAGATTGCCTTGTATGATGGAAAGTTCTAAAAACTACTTTTGTGCTGCTGAGCAGGACTGAACACAGAAGTGAAGAACTGTCTGATGTGCACTTAGAAAGAAGCTGAAAGGGAGAAAAAAATTCTTTTATTTTCTTCAGTGCTGAAAATACTCAAACTCATCATGTGGTAAAATTCAAGCAAGGCATATGTAGCCTGGACTTTAAAAAAAAAACAAAAAAACCCAACAGAAAACAAAACAAAACCAAACCATAAAATACACTATTCCCCAAAATTAATTATTTAAAGATCCTCTTTGGTAAACAAATTCCATTAAATAAGAGCTCATGCTTTGAAAGAATTGTGCATACATTACTATGGGGCAGCTTATGTTTCCCATTAGCAAATTTCTCTTCCTCTGGGGAATGAAAAGAATCTTTACTTACCAATCCTTACATTTCAGTACATGATTTGTTACTTGTTTTGCCTAAACTTAGTGATGCCTTTGAGTTTTCTGGGCAATAAATCATGGTCTGTCACAGAGAATGACTGCTTAGCCAGAAAAACAACTAGAAGCATATATTGATGACTATTGCATATCAAAAATATTAACCCTTATATATTCCATTGTTGACTCCCTACAAGTAGGGTGGAAAAATTTCCAAAGAAGGATATTTTATGAATCATAGTGACATCTTAAATACTCTGCAGAAAGAAAAATGTAAAACAGTTGTTTTCTGTTGAAGACATTTTGTTTGTGTTTTTTATTCTTTCTTAAAAGTAAAAAAAAAAAAATATTTTCCAGTTCCTGTTCTAGAAAGAATAATCCTCTCATCTTTCCTCTTCAGAAACCTCAAGGACTTTTCAGACACTTGAGAAACCAAATTTATACCTAATTAGGCTATTAAACAACCACATTAATCTTACTGCTGCTATAAAAAATGGTCAAGCTGCTACAGGTATCAGATACTGCAGTTATACTACACTTGCATCTTAAACAAAACAAAATAAAAACCACAATAAAGTATTTAATTCAGCCTCAAAATACTATGCTCGATATGTTGTGGGTTTCATACAAAGCATTTTCATTACTACTGTCTTTTCGGTTTCTGAGCATTGAAAAGATGATAGATAAATTGTCATGGAAAAGAACAAAGTCCTTGTGCAAAGTCATCTACAGTATAACAAGGCTATTTACAGAAATGCAATAACAAAGAACTGAATTTGGCATCTTTAAACTTATTGTTATTTAAATTATTTTTAAAGGAAAATTGTGATATTAAAAATATAACACATGATTTCTGAATACTTGTATTGGTGGTATGATCATCTGGTCAGCCTTGCATTCATTTCTCAAAGAAGAAAGCAATAATACAATGATATTCAAGTTTATGTAAGAGGAGCATTTAGAATTTCTTCAAAATTAACCCGTATACAGTTTTTTTCCCATAGGCAAATGGGAGAGGAGGGACAGTGGAACACAATGTCCATTCAAGTATCAGTCACAATATTCAAGACAGTGGTGTTAACTTCCTATTATTCTTCTTACTCGGCACTGAAAAAAACATTCTTTCCCTGCACATGTCTTCAGCGGGAAAGTTCCTCTGTTGTCAGCTAAATAAGGAAGAGTATTGGCAATGAATGAGATCCCAGTAGCGAGGCCCACCGTCACGGTCCCTGATGTGAAAGCAGACTAAGCGTAACATTTTGAATGACTTCAATGTACTGATTCAGCATTTCTGAGATAAGTAATTCAAAAGAATAACTTTAGCATAACATCAGGTTTGAGTCTAAAATAAGGGACATCCTTCACAATGAGGGACATTTGACAAGTAGGTTTTAAATAAACAGATTTACGTACATGCCCACAATCCCTGATTTAAAAATAAATAAATAAATAATGCACACTCACCATGGCTTCACTTAAGTAGCAGTAGTTTAAGGAAAATTGCTGTGTGAGGCAAGCAGCTTCTATAGAGTGTCTTCTTGATAGCTGAGTTTAAGTTATTTGCTGCAGAAATTAGAGACATGATACAAAGCACGGAGAATAGAACCAAAACATTGGTTTGTCCGAATTACTTGTTTAAATGAAATAAAGGCTCTTGTTAAACTACAGATATTATGTATCATTACACAAATATTAGTGTGAAACCTTGCCTAAGCTGTGGCTTGGTTTAGCCTCTCCACAGAAGTCCACAGAAGATTTTGAATGAGTGAGAGATTTTGCCCACTACACAGCATATCCAATCAGTATCAATTCCAAAAACTTTCTTCAGCTGAAGAGCAGAAGAGTTTTCCATTTTGGACATTCTGCCCGTCTTACTAAAGATTGAAGAACATCACAACAAGGAAACACACACTGGAAGACAAAAACCCACTACCAATTATCAATTAAGAAAACAAAAACAAAAACAAAAACAGCCCTAAAAGGCAAAGTAAAACTTTGTACACTCCTACTTCACCTCTTTTTCATCATATGTTGGAGAAAAAAAGTCACATTTTGAATATATATTGTTTGCAACTGAGAGTCCAAAAATCAAGGTTGGAAGCTTCATCTTTATTCTTCCATGACTTAAGATTTTCGTATTTACAGAAAATGATGGACCTCAAAGATATTTTGAATGTAAGAATTATGGATGTAAGAACCTAAGTCTGTGCTTCTAGTCTAAGTCTAGTCTGCTTTCAAGTACTCAGTTATATTATAACATTAGTTATACTAATCTTTTTAGAAGATTAGTGTGACTGGTAAGTCAATGAACACAGCTGATTGGGATGCAATTGATTTTTCCTTTACAACACTATGAAATCAAACGGTTTTCATTCCAAATACAACCTGCAGCTCTTAGAATTCCCCTTTTTTCTTGTGCTTTGATACCCACAGAAGCAATTTTAGTGGTTCATTACAAAGGACAGGATTTAGGCAACTAATCCTATCAGCAGAGAACAAGGCAATGAGACATCCAACCTATCTCATATGAGATAATATGTAGACATTTTTAATCTACATTTGCAACAGCATATTACAGCTCACTGTGATATTCTTCAATGAAAAATATTCAGATGATAGCCGAAGTTTCCACCCTTATACTTTACCAGTCCACATGCAGCTATGTCATTATCTTCTCCCCCAACAAAACTGCAAGTTAACCCTCAACAGTACTGAAATAGTGTGATACAGATTTAGTGTAGTCACAGATGTCTTGGAATAACATACTTTTTGGAGTCTTTTCTTGAAACAGTAACCATGAATAAAGCTGCAGTAGTGCATTTTGATATATTCTTGATTAAAATACGAGGCGTAATTTAAAAATTTTTCCTGACTCTAACCTGATGCAGACTGCAGGTTTACTTGTGCCAGACAGGAAAAGTTAACACTTACTTTACAATTTACATTGATAATTAAGAAAGTGTGTGTAGACAAGATATTTCAACACTACTTTGTTCATTTTTCTAAGGCAATCACAATAAATTTTTAAAAGAATCAGTACATAAACACACATGACAACTGCATGTTTAATATCCAGCATATCTTTTACTGAAAACCTTATACTTACAAACCTTTGTACCTCAAACTTACAAACAAGGAAAGACTCGTTAGTGTTGTGAAAGTCAAAGTCATCCTTGGCTTCTGCCACCATGAGTTCTGGATCTTGTGAACGCAAAGCAGGGAAAACAGCAAGATCATAACCCTGGACTTCAGAAGAGCACACTTCAGGGATCTTCTTGAAAGAGTCCTATGGGATAAGGCCCTGGCAGAGAGAAGGCCTATTTATATTCAGTGATCACCTCCTCCAAACTCAAGAGTGGTCCATCCCAAAGAGCAGGAAGTCTGGCAAAAAAGCTAGGAGGCCTGCATGATGAACAAGGAGATCCTGGAAAAAATCAAACATAAAAAGGAATTATACAGAAGGTGGAAGCAGGAGCAAGTAAACTGGAAGGAATACAGAGGCACTGTCAGAGTGTGCTTTCTTAACCAGAGACCTCATTAAGAAAACCAAAGCCCACCTGGAATTAAATCTGGCCAAGGATGTCAAAGGCAACAAGAAGAGCTTCTGTAACACAGGTGACACAAGGAAGATTCTAGGGGAAACGTGGGCCTGCTGCTGAATGGGGAAGGTGACAACAGGACATGAAAAAGGCTGAGGTACTGAATGTTGCCTTTGCCTCAGTTTTTACTAGCAAGACCAGTCTTCAGAAATCCCAGGTGCCTGACACCAAGGGGAAAGGTTGGAAGACATACCTTTGGTGGAAAAGGATTAGGTTAGAGAACATTTAGGCAAACTGGATGTGCAGTCCATAGTCCCTGATGGGGTGCACCCATGAGCACTGATGGAGCTGGCTGATGTCATTGCAAGGCCACTACTGATAATCTTTGAATGATCATGGCAATTAGGAAAAGAGCCCAAAGACTGACGGAAAGCTAATGTCACTCCTATTCTCAAAAAGGGCAAGAATGAGGACCCAAGGAACTACAGGTTCATCAGCCTCACCTTGATCCCCAGGAAGATGATTGAACAACTAATCCTGGAAAATATTTCCATGCACAAGAAGGAAAAGACAGGCATCAGGAATAGCCAGCATGAATTCACTAAAAGAAGTCATGCTTGACCAACTTGATAGCCTTCTGTTATAAAATGACTGTCTTGGTAAATGAGGGGAGAGCCGTGAATATTGTCCATCTGGACTTCAGTAAGGCCTTTGAAACTGTTACCTATAAGATTCTCATAGACAAGCTGTCGATGTACGGGCTGGATGACCAGACAGTGAGGTGGGTTGAAAACTGGCTGAATGCCCAAACCCAGAGGGTGGTGATCAGTGGCACAAAGTCTAGTTGAAGGCCAGTGACTAGCGGTGTACCCCAGGGGTCAATACTGGGTCCAATCCTGTTCAACGTCTCCGTTAATAATTTGGATGATGGGGCAGAGTGAACCCTCAGCAAGGTTGATGATGACACAAAACTGGGAGGAGTGACCGATATGCCAGAGGGTTGTGCTGCCATCCAGAGTGACCTCAACAGGCTTGAGAAATGGGCTGACAGGAACCTTATGAAGTTCAACAAGGGGAATTGCAGCTGGGGAGGAACAACCCCATGCACCAGTACATGCTGGGGGCCACCCAGCTGGAAAGCTGCTTGGCAGAAAAGGCCCTGGCAGTCCTGGTGGACACCAAGTTGAACATGAGCTGGCAATGTGCCTTTGCCACAAAGAAGGCTAATGGCATCCTGGGCTGCATTAGACAAAGCAGGTTGTGGGAGATGATCCTTCCCCTCTAATCAGCACTAGTGAAGCCACACCTGGAGTGCTGTGTCCAGTTCTGGGCTCCCCAGTACAAGAGTGACATGGCCAAACCAGAGAGAGTCCAGCAAAGGGCCATGAAGATGATGAAGGGACTAGAGCATGTCCCCTATGAAGAAAAGCTGGGACTGTTCAGTCTGGAGAATATTCATTTAGCTGAATTTTTAAAAAACTTCATGCACGAACAATCCTGAATGTTAAAGCAGATGACCAATGTACTTTAAAGTTTCTTTACCACTATTCACACAGCTACAGCTATGGTCTGAAATTAATGCTAAGAGTTCCACTGCAGTTTTTAATTTTTTTAGCTCTTGCTCTCCCTGGTGGATCTGCATAACATAACAACACTAATGCCTTCATAAATCTAGATTTTATTTTAAGGAAAGGTTAATTAGCATATTTTCTTCACCTCCAGCAAAAAGCCTATATTTATGGCAGTGATGTTTTTAAGTTAAAATTCAGCTACTATGAACCCCCGTTGCTAAAAGAACTTAGATTTAAAACTTACTATAACTTGCAGCTTAACAGGTACAAATAAATTAATAGTTATATTTACTGAAACAATTTGGTAAATTAAACAGTCATTCTGAAAACATTTATTATCAAAGCAAATTATTCTCTTTCCTTAAATAAGTACTGAATAAATAAAAGAAAAAATTAGCAGAGAAGAAATTAGATCTTTAGTGGTTTTTTTCCGTTAGTGACTAAAGTAGTATTATCTTTAGCTCCTGGGAACCTATGAGGCTTTCTCCAGTGCTCTGGGAAAAGAGGAAATGTCTTTTCTAAGGCTTGTCATCCAGGGACAAACTGCATATATAGAGAAAGTGCCTTTGAATTTGTGTCTTTCTTTACCTAGACAACAGCTGACTCAAGGTCTCAGATCTCTTGTTTTTACAATAGCTGGTACACAGGAACAACAGATTTTATATTAGGAGAGCCCCTAGCAGAATACCTTTTATCACTGCAGTATTTATGTTCCATTAGCTCATTTGTACGTTTCATAAAACTCTTCCACCATGTCAAGCCTGCAACACAGATTTGTGTTTTCCAGTACAGGGTTTTTTGCGTGTTTTCCTAACACTGGCAATACTGAAGTCCTATTTACTATGACAAAAGACACTACTCATTTCACAAAGAATTGGGCTATCATACCTTTACAGAGAGAAGCATGATCTTCCATTACTTACTAGTTTGCTTAGCTAATCTGCTTAGATTATCATTGAAGACATGCATGTCTGGAAAGCAGGAATCCTGACAGCAAATGGGCAGGCCAGGCAGCAAACTCTTCTGGATGAAGGTGTAGGTTTAGATGAAAAAGCAGGTGCTCTGAAAATATACAGTACAAATTTGTATGGCTTGAGAGCAAGGAGGAAGCATCACAAGAGATACAATTCAGTAAGACACCATTTTTATACCATTTTGATTCTGGGGTGGCATGACTAGTAGAGGTTACCAGTTTACAACTGAATCCACCAAGGATAATTCTGTAATTGTATTTCACTGTTGAACAGGACACTAAATAATTTTGTGAGCTTCGGAGACCATTCCTATAATTACATTCTGACTTCTGAGGAGAAATTTTTGGCAAGGTCTCCAACATAGAAGTATATGAAATCAATAAATACTTACCCGGAGTTTCTTCCAACTTTTCCATATTTCAGAACTGAAGTGACTGAAAATTTCAAATCATATAACTTTCTTGGGCTGTTTTCAGTACCTTTTGTTTCATTTTATTGATGAAGTTCTACGCAAGTACAGGTTCATTTTCTAGGCAATGATTTATGCAGTATTTCTCCTTCTGATAGCTGTAGGTGAAATTAAAATGTGAAACAACTAGAAGATAAAAATCAAAACACAACAGAAAATAATCATTGTTGTATCATCAGGTCAGTATTTTTATTTATTTTTTTTTTTTAATTTATTTAAATGCAGGTCCTTTTTGACAGACCTTTTAGGGAATCTTCCACATCTTACCCCAAAAGGACATTTCAGATTTTCTGACAGCTCTAACAAGGGTGGCACTCATGCCTTTCTACCATGTGCCCATATTCAATACTTACTCAAGCCATCTAATGAGAAGAATATTTATATTGTTTCTAGTTAGCTTATGGCAGTGAAAAAGAAAACAAACAAACAAACAATTTTTTTTTTTTTACGTAACTGGCTTAAATTGTAAGCTACAAAAGGATCTTTGGCTGTTGTTTGACAAATTATACATCCAAAGGCCAAAAGCTCTTGCCAGTTATTCCCTGCCTACCTAGATGAAACGTCAGATATAGAAAGAACAGCTAAATTGCACGCTATCTGGTCACTTCCCCGTTCTGTATTTTTTTAAGGTGGCCTTCATATGGCGCAATACATAGACATAACAATATGAGGTGAACATTCTCTCACCAATGGATGAAGATCTGTTCTGAAACAACACCTCAGCAATTCTTCCAGTTTTCAACTAATCCAGTCTTCTATTCCTCAACTGGCAGAGTATAAGAAAATAATCCCATTATGTAATTGTTCCCTGTGTTCTTTTCCTACAAAGTAGATTATAATTGGTGCTACACAAGTCCTCTCTTGTAGCATCCTTCTTTAGTACACAGGACAGACTCTTTAGAGACTCATCCTAAGTTTTATGGTCAACAAGAGGGGATAAACTGCTCTATCACCTATTTTTGTTATGTGTGCTGGAGACACTTTTACAGGAAGGTCATAGGAGGAATATGTAGTCAACATGGAATTAAATTCTGCCTGTGAGGGATCTAAAGAAACGTTGACTGGAAAGTGGAAACTACAATGGAGACCTTTGTTAAGTAGGACAGAATTCTTTCAAACGTGTTTTTCCCCATTAAGAAATTTGCATAAGACTCTTTCGGAATTTTTAATGTAATTTAGGTAAACTATCTAGCAGATATTAGAAAAAATGCTTTTCCCAATCACTGGGGAAATGGGGAATGAGAAAGATTACATTTTGAGTTTATTTTTCCAACATAACGTTGAAAAAACATTGTTTCTGCTGCTCCTCTTGCTGTTATCAATGAACGAGATCAAGCACACCAACTGTTCTGAGGAGAAGTAACATGTTTCCAAAATAGTGTCCAAATAGTTTGCAATGACAGGTTAGTTGCTTCTTGTAATTTCTCTGCATCACCTTAACCCTTCTGGGTCCATCTTTCCACCATTTTCAGGGATGAAATATTTCTTATGTCCTCTTTACCAACTTTTTTTTTTTTCTGTTTTCTGATTTCCTCCTTGTATATTTGAATTTCTCACTCCTTTCTTTCTCATGGTGAATACAACTTGAATTAAGATTTTAAAAGGTCCATTGCTTTCATCTTGTACTGAAGAAATAAAATGTTGCTCTTACCTATACTGACTTCTTAAAAGCAGGTGAAATATATACGAAAGAAGGTAGAATCTTTCTTTATTTTCTGAATGTAGTATGTATACACTAAAAAATTGGACCTACTGCATTGGTGTTAATAATTCAGTTCCTTTCAGAGAAAACATATTTCTAGTTTTAAAGTTTTCATACATATTACATTTTAAATGCAATCTAGTAGCAATTTATAACTCCTTGTTAAAAAAAGTAACTTAACTTTGTGTTGTGTAACACCTTAATACTTTGAAGGAACTTCTTAAGAAAATCCTTAGAATAATTAAATTGTCAACAGCTAATAGCATCAAAACCAGTTTTTGCTGTTCACCATAATTGCCTCAGCAGGGAAAAAAGTATCAATATTGCTTTCTGAAGTTCAATGCAGTTTCCATTCAGTGCACTCTTACTTTGATTTTCTAATATATTACTTTGAAACCTATGAGCTGAGACACTCATTACTTTAGACTACAAATGGCTGCAAAATTGATGGGAAAGCTGATTTAGACAGCATACTCAACAAAAAAACCCTTTTAAGATGTTTTAGTGACAGAACCTTAGTGACGAAGAATCCATGTCTTTCCTGCATAATATAAAAACAGAATCCTGTTTTGCAGTTTTTACTTCCCAAGGAGACAGAGGTAGATTTGAAGATTATAGTCACATCTCCAGCATAATCATATTCACTTTAAAAACATCTGTAATCTACACAGAAGTATATCTCAGAATTATTTAAATACTTATCATAAAGTTGTTCTTGTATGTTGGAAATAGAGTAAAAAAATGCATGCAAACAGAAAAATTAGATATGAGAAATTAAGGGAATAAAAATGCAGAAGCACTTTGAGTATACCAAACAAAGAACAGCAAGAGAATGAACCTAATAAACAAATATTTATATATTATTACATTTGTTTATTTTCAATCAGCTAAAGCAATCAAGATGTTAATGGGTAAAAGGAAATCTGAATTTAATGTAGAAGGTGATTTGCAAAACTGGTTAAAAATTGGTTTTACCTAGCTTATTTGTAGACAATCTCTATCTCTGTAGAAATATTGAATCTCTCTCTCAATTCATTCTGTGAATAATTACTTTTCTCCATTCAGAAAATTGTTAAATTGTTTTTAAATATAGAACTGAATAAGCATAACTCATAAACAGTCTTTCAGAAAAGAAAGGTCTTATTCCCTACAGTATTTCCATTGTCATTACAAATTGAGTATTGTGCATATAGAAAAGAAATGGCATATTCAGTTCAGAGATGAAGAACATCATCTTGACTCTTTCCATGCATTGGAAGAGTAGACTAAAAGATTTAATACCTGTATGAGTAAAAGGGAATTGCAGGAGTATTCAAGAATTTTCATCATTCAAAACATCCTCTGCAATATCAGGTATTTCATCCTTTTCGTTCACCTCTTAACAGATTCCTACAGAAGACAGAATACTGATGTAGAGAGACAAAATCTGCATTTATATGTTTCAAAAAAAAAAATTACAGAACCTGTGTTTAGGAAGAGTTGTGCATTATTATGCACTGATTTTCACTTTATTAGAACCTATAAGGATAATTCTCTGGTAGAATATCTTATGTCTTATGCCTTGCAGTGAGGGAGAAGAGTTTAAAAAAAAAAAAAAAAAAAAAAAGACAAGCATTATTTGAAAGCTGAATAGTTAGTAGCAAATGTTTAAAGTTTAGTTTATTTATTCTTAAATAATAAACACTTGAAAGTGCATTCAGATACTTTCCTACAACCTGTTGTTCTTGCAAAAATTCTTTCTTCCTGCTGAAGGAATCGGGACTCTGTGTCAGATAGGTTTATACTGATAGACTGAATAAGACTTTCTCCATGTACACTTTTGTGCTTTTAGAGTACTACATCCTATCTCCACCACTTATTTCAGTAAAAACTTATGCGTATAGTGTCATAGAATCATAGAATTGTTTAGGTTGGAAAAGACCTTTAAGATCATCAAGTCCAACCGTTAACATAGCACTGCAAAGTCCACCACTAAACCACGTCCGTAAGCACCACATCTACTTGTCTTTTAAACACCTCCAGGGATGGGGACAGATGCACCAGACAGCTGCAGCACAAGAGGCAAAGGACCCCCTACCCTCTCACCACCAGGCAGAAGGAGGAGACCCAGGTGACGGGCAAGAATGGAAGCAGGTTACAGCTCGGGACAGCAGGCAAATCTGCTCTCAGCCTGACTCACCTTCCCAGGTGCCCGTACACAACAGGTATGAGGCCCTGAGCTCGGATGGGCAGACAAGCGATGATGCAGACGCAAGTCCTACTGGGATGGAGGGATCGTCCAGGCAGCCTCCCCCCCGCATCACAACCACCCATGTCAAGAAAAAAAGAAGGGTAGTTGTTATAGGTGACTCCCTTCCAAGGGGAACAGAGGGTCCCGTAGGCCGACCGGACCGAACTCACAGGGAAGTCTGCTGCCTCCCCGGGTCAAGGATAAGAGACATCACTAGAAAACTCGCCAGCCTGATAAGGTCCTCAGACTACTACCCACTATTAGTCCTCCATATCAGCAGCAAAGAGGTAATGAAGAAAAATCCTAAGTCAATCAAAAGGGATTTCAGAGCCTTGGCGGGGTTAGTTGAAGGATCAGGTGTTCAGGTGGTGTTCTCTTCAATCTTTCTGGTACCAGGGAAGAACAATGAATGGAACAGGCAGACCCAGATAATGAACATGTGGCTACGAGGCTGGTGTCATCAGCAGAACTTTGGGTTCTTTGATCATTCAACGGTCTATTCATCCCCAGGCCTAATGACATCTGATGGGATGCACCTCTCTCAGAAGGGGAAAAGGGTTTTTGCCCAGGAGATAGCAGGGCTAATTGATAGAGCTTTAAACTAGATTGAAAGGGAGAAAGGGACAATACCTGGCTAGTCAGTGATGAGCAACGGCATGGCACGCCAAAGTTCGAGGAGCTGAGTGCTAGTGAGATTCCTCAGGGTGCTCCACGAGGCAACAGGCACAATGAACCACACTTGAAGTGTTTTTACACAAATGCAGGCAGCCTGAGGAACAAGCAAGAGGAGCTAGATGCCTTGGCCCAGTCCCAGAGATACAATGTCATAGGCATAAGTGAAACCTGGTGGGATGAGTCCTGTGACTGGTGTGCCATGATGGATGGTTACAGGCTCTTCAGGAGGGACAGGCAGGGCAGGCGAGGTGGGGGGGTGGCATTGTATGTAGTGGAGGGGCTGGAATGCATGGAGGTAGCAGTTGTTGATGGCACAGTTGAGAGCCTCTGGGTAAGGATTAAGGCACAGACAAATAAAGTGGATGTCGTTGTGGGAGTCTACTCTAGGCCTCCCAGCCAGGATGACGACACGGATTAGTTATTCTTTAAGGAATTAAGGGATGCTTCCAAGTCATCTGCCCTTGTCCTTATGGGAGACTTCAACTTGCTAGATGTCAACTGGGAATACCACACAGCTAGTACAAGCAGGTCCAGAAGATTCTTAAAGCATCTGCATGATACCTTCTTGACACAAGTACTAAGAGAAGCGACCAGGAAAGGTGCCTTCCTCGACTTGCTGCTTACTAACAGAGAGGGTCTTGTGGGTCATGTGGCAATTGGTGGCTGCCTTGGCCACAGCGACCATGAAGCAATCAAGTTTAAAATCTACGGTAACAGGAGGAAAACTGCCAGCAGGACCTCAGCTCTGGATATGAGGACGGCTGACTTCAGGCTGCTCAGGGAACTGTTTCATAAGGTCCCATGGGAAAAAGCTTTTGAAGGTGCTGGGGTCCATCAGTGCTGGTCACTTTTGAAGTACCACCTCTGAAGAGCACAGGAGCAGGTAATTCCAAAATGTCGGAAGTCAAGCAGATGAGGTAGAAGGCTGGCTTGGCTGAGTAGGGATCTTGTGCTAGAACTAAGACAAAAAAAGAAAGTGTATGGCCAGTGGAAGCAAGGTCAGGTGACATGGAGGACTACAGGGATGCCGTTCGCCACTGAAGGGAGAATACGCATGGCCAAAGCTCAACTAGAGCTGAAGCTGGCCAACACTGTGAAGGGCAATAGAAAGGTTTTTTTTTTAAATATATAAATAGCAAAAGGCAGGCGAGAAATAACATTGGCCCATTACTTGACAAGCATTGTCATGTCACAAACAGGGATATAGACAAAGCAGAGACATTTAATGCTTTCTTCGCCTCGGTCTTCAACACCGATGATGGGCTCTGGGACCCCCAGAGCCCTGGGCTGGAGAACCAGGACTGCGAGAACGACAAACTCCCAACCAACCCCAAACTTGTGTGGGATTTGCTGCTCCAGCTGGATCCCTATAAGTCAATGGGGCCTGATGGGATTCATCCCAGGGTACTGAAAGAGCTGGCTGATGTCATAGCAAGACCTCTCAATGATTTTTCAATGCTCTTGGGAATCTGGGGAGGTCCCAGTTGACTGGAAGCTGCCAAACGTTGTCCCAGTCTTCAAGAAGGGCAACAGGGATGACCCTGGTAACTACAGGCCTGTCAGTCTCACCTCTGTGCCTGGCAAAATCATGAAGAAGATTGTTCCAGGAGTTATTGAAAAACACCTGAAAGATGACGCAGTCATTGGTCCCAGCCAGCACAGATTCACGAGGGGAAAGTCCTGCTTGACTAACTTGATTTCCTTCTATGACAAGATTACCCACCGAGTTGACCAAGGGAAGCCAGTCAATTTAATCTTTTTGGACTTCAGTAAAGCCTTCGATACTGTCTCTTACAGTATCCTTCTGGACAAAATGTCCAACGTACAGCTGGATAAACACATAATGCAACGGGTGGGCAATTGGCTGACGGGTCAGGCTCAAAGGGTTATCGTAAATGGGGTTACATCGGGCTGGTGACCAGTCACTATTGGGGTTCTGCAGGGATCTATCTTGGGGCCAGTGCTCTTCAATATCTTCATAAATGACTTGGATGCAGGACTTGAAGGTTTGTTATCAAAGTTTGCCAATGACACAAAACTGGGAGGGGCTGTTGACGCTCTCGAGGGCAGAGAGGCCATGCAGAGAGATCTGGACAAATCAGAGAGCTGGGCAATCACCAACTGTATGAAGTTTAACAAGGGCAAGTGCTGGATTTTGCACCTGGGACATGGCAACCCTGGTTGTACATACAGACTGGGGAATGAGAGTCTGGAAAGCGGCCCCGTGGAGAGTGATCTGGGGGTTCTGGTTGACGGCAAGTTGAATATGAGCCAACAGCGTGCCCTGGCAGCCAGGAGGGCCAGCCGTGTCCCGGGGCGCATCAAGCACTGCATTGCTAGCCAGTCAAGGGAGGTGATTGTCCCGCTCTACTCTGCACTGGTGCAGCCTCATCTTGAGTACTGTGTGCAGTTTCAGGCTCCACAGTACAAAACGGATATGAAGCTACTAGAGAGTGTCCAGAGGAGAGCCATGAAGATGATGAAGGGTTTAGAGGGGAAGCTGTATGAGGAGCAGCTGAAGTCCCTTGGTCTGTTCAGCCTGGAGAAGAGGAGACTGAGGGGAGACCTCATCACAGTCTACAGCTTCCTCACAAGGCAAGGAGGAGGCGCAGGTGCTGATCTCTTCTCCCTGATGATCAATGATAGGATCTGAGGGAACAGCAGGAAGATATGCCAGGGGTGGTTTAGGCTGGACATTAGGAAAAGGTTCTTCACCCAAAGGGTAGGGGAGCTTTGGAACAATCTCCTCCAGGAGGTAGTCATGGTACCAAACCTGACAACATTCAAGAAGCAATTGGACAATGCCCTCAGACGTATGGTATGATTTTTGGTGTTGTCCTATGCAGGGACAGGAGTTGGACTCAATGATTCTTGTGGGTCCCTTCCAACTCAGGACATTCTGTGATTCTATGATTTCCCTGGGCAGCCTGTTCGAGTGCTTGACTACCCTTTCAGTGAAGAAATTTTTCCTAATATCCAGCCTAAACCTGCCCTGGTGCAACTTGATGCCATTTCCTCTTGTCCTATCGCTTCTTACTTGGGAGAAGAGACTGACCCCCACCTCGCTACAACCTGTCATAATGCATATCCTGACAAAATGTTAATCTATACAGAACTTTTATAATTGTGAGTAGCGCCAGTCTTAGCACTTCACCTATATATGGATAGAAAGTTTGTGGACACTTAAGGTTAGATTTTTGAATCTGAGGCTAAATTCTGTTTTCAGTGAATCACTGGGTAAATAAAGTCTCAATCAGTGAAGAATGTCTAATTTGCTAGATTTTGATCTAAATATTGGCAAGTGTCTGTCTGGAAATGCTGAGAGCTACTTGCCTCTTTCCATCAGCTACACCATGGATTTACCAAATCTAAACCCTTGCATAAAGTATCTTTAAAAGGATGATAAAGTATAGGTAAAACTACAGTTCTGAGGTTTTCGTTCAACCAGGTTTATTAACCCAGATGGCTATTTTATTCCAACAAATAAAACAATCAGCTATAAAATACGTGAGTTGTAATGATTCACAAAAATTGTGATTGATAAACAAATTTATTAGTTGAAAACAAGAGGTAAAACTGAGTTTAAAAAACTGAGTTTAAAAGCCTTTGTCATATGCTAGCAAAACAAAGAATATACACTATGATTGATTTCTGTAATTTTGGGGGCAATTTTTATTAAATGAAAGTCATTGAACATAGTGATCTGAAAAAGGCTTTATGCTGTTATTCTGAAAAGAAGAAAAACCAAACCCAAACAAACATTCTGCAAGTGACAAAGTCTTGGAAATATACTGTGTTTCCAATAAACATTTTTTATTAAAAAGGGAATACTGACTTTAGCCAATTTTTCAAAGTAGACTTAGTCTCTTAATGTCAATATGCCAAATTAAAAGTTAATATTAATGCTATTACTTGTATGATGCTCTTGCAGTATCTCATTATCTCATAATCACTCATCAGCTTTTCTTTACCACACCATGATTAGATAGAGAAGTGTTATGAACAGAAATGACAGTAAACAAGACACCAGGTATAGATATTGATTTTTTTGCCCAGAGACTCCAAGGAAGTCAGAAACCCGGAGTCTTCTTACAGAGCTGTCTGAATTAGTTATTCCTCTCTACACTACATATTGCACCCAAATTTATGTACATATACATTTGTATATGCATACATATGTGTTTATATATACATAGATATACACATGGGCTTTTTCTTTTTTTTTTTTTTAATTACTGGTTATCATGCCCTAGAAAAGTAATTTTCTAGGAATATTGTCCATTGCAAAAAATAATAGCATCAATGTCAGAGTCTAATACTCTCTGACTGGGTTCTTTTAGACACTTCACATGGAGGGTGTACTGCTTAATATCAAATTTATTTATTTTAAATATAGTTGATGTTACACGCGATTTCTGATTTAACAGTGATGCAAAATATACTACATAACACAACTAAATGTATGTTACACTTAGCAAAATACAGAAATTGCAATACACCGTTCAATCACAATATCAATGGGATCCCTGTTAGGGGTCTCTATGATAGGCTCACTGTCACAATGCTAGGCATCCCCAGTTGCTGTGAAGGAATACATGGGCTGAAGCCAGATCAAGGCTGTAGCTCTCATCAAAATTTTTTTGCTAGTTGTGTAGTTTTTAGACTCTATATTGGGCTGAGCCATGTATATACACTTCCCCCATGTTGGTCTGGCTGACTCAGGGAGACATTCACACTCTTTTAATGAACTCAGGGAGAAACATTTACACCAGAGGTTGATACACTCAATTGTTGATAGCTTCTTATCTAAAACAAAGGCGATGCTCAGCCTGTCATCACAGACGCACACTGCTGCTGTTGAACATAGAATGGTGTCACTGATTTCAGCAACAATATATCTGCCTTTCTGAGATTAAAACTAACTAAAACTTCCTAAGCTAATATAGGTAATTAATGTAACTTACAAGAGGTTTTCCAAGCAGAAGGCTAGGCTGACAACTTGAAAAATCTTCAAGAGGAAGGAACTATTATCCTGTAATTGAAAACAGAGTGTAACTTTAGTCTGCCTTGATGTCTTCAGAATCCACAGGCATACATTGTCACAATACTTCTTGTTTTTACAGACAGCTCAGCTGTTGAAAAAAAAGTGGCAGTTGCAAAGGAACAGACAAATGACCAAGCTATGCAGCATGTCAGCCCAGAGGCCCATCACTCCAGTGTTCTGTCTTCAGTCACAGCTAAAAGGGGATTACTGCGAAGCAGCAAAGAAATAGGACCCACATGCAGTGATATTTTCACAGACTGTTCTGCCAGCCTCCAGCAATCTGCAAATTCCCAAGCCTGAAGTCATATTTTTATTTTTTAATGGCCATCAAGGGAATTATTTTCCCCACAAATTTTTAACTACTGCAATGCCTTGTGAGAAGGAGATCCGCACCTTAATGGTGAGAAGCTACTAAGAGGCAGTTGGACTGATTTCTGCTATTTCTTTAATTGTCAATAGCTAGGTCTGTGCTACTATGTACTACTTTTCCCAATCCAGACTTCTATCCCATTCTGCAAATTCTTAATGAATTCATTCAGTATCACTGTTCTTAGCTGCCTTTCATTATTCCTGTAAAACGAGCATTTTGATAATGACTAACTATGTGCAGATGGTATAACTGATATACTGTAATGGATTTTCAGAAGAGCTGGTTTAACTTAGTTAGCTTAACAACAAGGAAGTGATTCTCAAATCCAGATTAATTTTTTTGGTCAGACTGCATGAGATGGAAACTTATTTTAAACTATTCAATGAAAAATGAAAATATAATAAAAAATGCTTTATACAACACAGTTCTTATTTTCTTTATAGCTCAAGCTGTCAGCAATGTTCAAATAAGAATAAAAGATTCTCTTTGGCTTGTAATGGAGCTGTTTGTCATTTCTTTTTTCTGATGTTATTTTCAATATAACTTTCAAGTATACAAGTAGCTACCACAAGGTTAATCATTGTATTGGGCTCAGGCAGCTTGTTCGATGTTACACTTTTTCATAAGCTACCGATATGATTTAGAAGTTTAATTCCCACTTACATTAAATGAAACAGTCCTGTGAAAGGAGACAACAAGAGATGGTTGTCATGTCCACAAAAGAGAGTCATCATTCAGAATTCTACCTTTGACAGTTACAATTCTCTTTTTGGGTATATGAAGCATTTTTTCTTACAAGCAGTTAGTATTTAATTATTAATACAGAATAGAAATTCTCTAGAAGAAATTAAGATAGATGTAGCCTGTAGCCCATAGCTGTAACCTGATGAGTTTGGCAATACCTGAGTTACATGAACTGAGGTTAAAGTTTCTACTTTGATTACTGAGTCAAAGTTTGAACCTGAGGCTATGGCTATGCTATGCTATTCCTGTATCTTATATTGCTAAATAAAACAAAGGCAGGGACTAGTCCTTGGCTCCAGACATCAGCGGCATGGGTAGACTGAAGTCAAGGCTAGGTAGTACTCATCATCCCTTTTATAGCTGATTGGATGCATCCATAATATATTAATGTTAGTCCAAGTTTCATCTGAACTCGTGCAGTACTTACACCATGTGTCCTAACACCCTGCCCCTTGATTGTCGTAGACACACTGCCACCACCCTGCCTCCTGACACCCTGACCCTTTACTGCTATCAGCAGCATAGCCAGGATGCTGCCCACATTATTGATGTAAGGTGTGATACTCTCAAATCATACTGGTGGAGTCAAGGAGCAGCGCAACTCTTACCTGCATTCAAAAGGCATTTGCATGCATTGGCTGTTGCTGTCAGATGACCTGGATACTAAGTGCCCTTGCCAATCTGCCAGAGGCACAACATCACTTATGATCCTGTATTTGCTATCTGTGATTGGGGGAGTTGTTGCATGTCCATGTTGTTGCTCATCTTTCTTACTCCCTCCATAAAGCTTTGTTTTATAACATGTTGTCAAAATCCATTACTGTTGGGACCATAGGTACTCATTCATAACTGTCATTTTTAAAGTTTTTCAGGCTAACATGTCTGAAATGTTAGAATTCAGTTGTATGCATTGAGCGGTGTATGTGTGTATGTGTTGCATGTCTTAGAGTATGACTTCAGAGCATATGAGAGTATATGAAAGTGCAAAGCATTTTGGCATTAATGTTAGAGGACTGTGTAGAGATGAAAGGGTCAGTCCTGTTGCAGTGGCATCCTGTTGCCTTTTGTGAGCTGTAACTGAAGGGAACCATGCTCCAAGCTATGCCCAGCCATTACCTCGGAAAGACTTAACTGAAATGGCCTGAAACAATTAAGCAGTATGGAAGATCTGCATCCAGTGCCTGACCTCATTCACTGGTGCTCTTTTACCTGCTCAGATCCTCAGAGTATAGTTTGATGGTGCCACCAAGACCACCAAATGGTTTAGTGTCACCAAAAGAAGCAGTCCTGTTCTCCTCAAAGCCTCTTTCTTCATTACTCCTTTACTGTCAGTGCAGTCCCTTTTTCTAGCCCTCCCTCATGCCTGACAAATCTGTTTCTAAACCATCTTAATTTGCATCCACTCCATACCTTAAGCCCAGCTTCTTCAGGTGTTTTACTTGGCTTCCAAAGGAACACTGACAGTTTTGATTCTATACAGTAGCTTTTGTTTGCTTCTTTTTTTTAATTTTTTTGTTTTCCTTCCCAGATGGGTTATGTTGATTAAGGAGAGATGTAGCACTGTAAAAAGGATTTTGAAACACTTTTTTTTCACCAGGCCAAATTTTTCAAGGGTTTCTTTGAAAAAAACCAAGGAGTTGGTTGAGTTGCCCAGAAAAATGAAAATTACTCTGCATATTGCTTGTCCCCTGAATTTTAAGAATAGAAAGTAACTGTGAAAAAGATAAATGACTTGACTTACATCCCAGCTGCAGTTCATTTATTTCCTTTTTAATCTAAAACTTAACCTCCAAAAATACAGTACTGTACTACAGCTTAGGAGAAAGTAACCTGTTGCAGGGATGTGGATGTCAACACAAAGAGAGCAGCAAAAATGGTTTAAGTCATTCTGAGTAAATACTGGAAGCATGTGTATGAGTAAGAAATTAAAGGAATTTACTATTAACTAAAAAAATTGAAAACAAACTAACAAATGTTTATGCATTTGTTAAGAATTTACTTAAATTCTTCTATCTAGCTCAGAAGGAAATAACAGTTAAACAATGCATGGTTAACATTCACTGACTATAAAGAGGACTCTTCCTTCATTAATTATAGCTTTAGAATTGAAAACAAAAAAACAGGATAAGAAATTATATAGTAGATGATATAAAATGAAACAGAATTAAATTTCTGTAAATTTTCATAATTTAAATGACAAATACTGCTATTTTATATCTATAGTAATATATGTTTTCATAAAATTCATTTTTGGTTTTTAACTTTCTGTAACATCTCCTTAAAATTACTTTAATTTTTACTTCTCAAAAATTTTATATGAAAGGAGAACAAGGTGTTAATATTTTTAGCAAAGCATTAAGGATTTACATCAACAGAGTCATAAGGATTATGAGGTATTCATTATAATTGAGTACTTATTAAGCATTCCAAACACCATTAATATTTCTAACACATAAGCCAAACTCTACTGATGTTAAATACATGAATCATATCATTATCTTCTCTGGGACTAGCATAAATAAGTAAGACAATTAAGGTGTTCCTTTTTTCACAGATAAATCTATATCAACATGCAGATTAGTAGTGATGGCTGGATTGAATAGAAATCCCATTACTTTTCCAAATTGCTTCATTTCATTTTCCTACAGAGAAAGATCAAATATAGTATTTTCACAGTATACAAATTATAATTTTCTGTTTAAATTAACTTTAAGAAATTCTAGTTAACTGGGGGTTCTTTTCTCAATTTTTTTCTCTTCTTAAAAAAAAAAAAAAAGAAAGAAAAAAGCTCTGTAATGAACCTTTCTAGATGAACTTGCAAATCACTAATTTATTGTACAATACCCTGAACAATTTATAACAGATGGAAAGAAAAGTATTGCCCTACACAGAAAAGGGAAAAAAAACCATAAAAGATAGAGATATTGGTGAAATGACTAAAGATCACTCAACCCATCCAAGTCCTTTTTAGCATTGCATGTCTCCTAGGATGCCATCTAATTGTTGCAACGGCTCCAATGCTTTTGACTCAATGGTTATGCTTCAAGGCTATTCCACGTGTTTATGAGTCTCTGAACGATCAAATGTTTCTTGACATCTGCTCTTTGTTTTTTTCTTTTTTTTCCCCACAAATCTGACCCTTTTTTTTACTGTGCAGCACAGAATCCAGTAACTTGTGTTCGAAGTCTGAGTAGCTTTTTTATTAAATCTTCCTTTGAAATACATTATCATACCACCTTTAGTGAAAGTTATAAAACTTGTTAAATTTTCTTTCCTTCTTTCTTTCTTTCTTTCTTTTTCTTTCTTTCTTTCTTTGCTGTATCTTCTTTGTGATGCATACTTTAAACCTCCTTTCATTTGTTGGTCATTGTTCACAGTTATGCCTCCAGGGTATTTTCTCATATAAAATAAACAAGCTCAGTGCTTTAACACCTTCTCTAATTCCAGAAATTGCTTTATGTATCCATAAATAGACAATCAACAAATTGATAGGCAAATAAGTGTTTAAACTACATTGCAGTTGCTGGAAAATGTTACAGATTATGCTGCATTATAGATAATTATTTAACTGTATAGAGTGAGAATGTGTACGGCATGAGTGAGAAATCAGCCAATGTTTAGATATGTCTCTATTTTTAAAAAACAAACCAACCAAAAAAAAACCAGGCCGTTGTTATTATTACGTTACAGGGTGAGGCTGCTTCAGAGAGATTTCAAAAGAAATATTGCCAATTCACTATCAACTTTGTCTGGTATGGGATATTCATATGTGTAAAAGAAATCTCTAGAATCTGTGTAAGATCATATGACAGCACCAGATTCCTAAGAAAGACTGTACTACTAGTATTTATTGTACTACCTCACCTCAGCTGTTTTAAAGACAAATAAATGACAATTTATAGGTCACTTACCTTTCACACACATCCTTCAGAGGGAAAAAGAAAAGAAAAAATAGAATGAGAGTTTTGTAAAGATATTTTAATTTTCTGATGACTACTGGTTTGTTAAGAACTGTCAGCATAGTATAGTCTTATACAAAAAACAACAAAAGAAATATTTCAATACAATAAAAAATATAAGGGTTCTCTTTGCTCATTTGTAATTCAACTAAAATGTATTTTTATAAAATGTCCAAGCCTGTCCCAAGTTCGTCAGTAATAGAAAGTCCACTGTAATCCTGATTATTTCTACTATTGATTGATTGATCATCTCAGTAGATCTAATTTTGCTCTTTTCTTCTACTTTAAACTGTTTTCTGTTATCACTTGTTCATTCTCTGAATATGCTTATCAAGTTATACCTTAATTTCTGTTGTTAAACTAGAATAATTGAATATTCATTCAAACTATTCAGAATGCTTTCAAACTTAAGAATAGTTTTTGTGGTGGTCTTTGAGTCTTCTGCAGCTAACACTTGCTTCTTGGACTGCAGATACTAGAACTGGCCATGACATTCCATTATTAGTTCTACCCATTCATAGTGCAGGAATGTCCTTCTCATTGCTCAGTACTATTCTTTTTATCCAGTCTTTAATCTTTACCAAAATCATACTGGCTTAGTCACTTTTATTTGATTCAGATTACATCATTGATTTCTTTGTCTTATTTCAGACAGTTCCAGAAAATATAGGATATGCTGCTTTTCCTTTTGAAATTTAAAAGCCCATGGAAAACTTCTGTTGGTGAAATTATCACTTCTCTTCAGAAGAAACAAAAGCTACTCTTTTTATAGTGTGCATATTTCAGTTCTCTTCTTGCAGCTAATATCACAACATAAATGCAACCTTTGAATTATAGTATATTCTTAATGCGTTTGAGAAAAGTCCCTTTGAAGTCTGATGAAAAGAGTACAAGGAGAACTTTTTATGATACTTCTTCTATAGATTTCTCTTTTAATAATTGCTTCTTGTTCACAAAATTGAATCTTCCTTGTTGCCATAGTTCATGCAGGTTTTGCTGTTAATTGGGTATCAGCCTTGCTGGAATTTTAAATAAGCTTTTACAGACATTGCTTTCTGCAATGTTGTTATATTGTAGGTTAAGAAAGATTTGCTGTCCACAGTGTGGATCTGTCTCTGTCTTAGCATTATCCTGAAACCAAGAAAGAAATGTAAGATAGTGACATTTCTTTTTTTTTTTTTTTTTTTTTTTTTTGGCAACAAATATATCTATATAGGTATCTATTCTTATATACATAAATCTATTATGTGTTCCAGCTGTTATAGTTTAATTTCATTCTTACAGAAAAGAGTAGGATTCTTAATACGTTTTGGGTTTTCTTAACTCCTACTAATTTGGGGGGGGTTTACCTTTACAAATGTATCAGTTCTCCAAGATCTAAAAAATATGGTATGTGTATACATGTGTGTGTACTTAGAAAAAAGATATATAGACATAGATAGAATGATAGAATAATAAATAGATTAGATAGATTAGATAGTTCGATAATCTGTCTGTGGAGGAAAAGAAAATGTGATATGAAAGACAAATATGAGATATGAATTCTGGTGGCAGCACCAGTGAGGAAGGAGCAGCACCGGCTTCAGTTTGATCTCATTGCCTGATTACACCACTTGCATTCTTAAATGGCTTTAACTCTGCTTTTTTTTTGCCTACAGTGAAACCTATGAAGCTTTGCAGAGCTACTGCAGATATTTTCCTAGGCTTTCATTTTGACTTATAAAAACACTTTGTAATTTCAGTGTAGAATCATTTTTACATTCTAAATGGGCAAAGAGAATAGGATTTCATTGCATGTCATGGAGTGACTGTTGATAAGTGACCTTAGTTATTTTATTTCATTGTTTATTTTTTGTTTCTGGCTTCTACTTTTTGTAGAAAGACACGTCTACTTTAAAAAATAAGTTGAATCAAATGCTGTTGTTTTGAAACATCTTTCAAGTGATCCCTTCCTATTAGGGACAATAAAAAATGTGTGTAATGGAAAACAAAGTAAAATTTAAACACACATGCACAAATAGATTAATTGAACTCCTTTTTCTTCTTATTAAACTAGTCACTATTCATGAGTATTTGGGCATCCAAACCCAAATATTTCTACTTACTGAATATCTCATGAACTTAAATGAGACTAAGGGAACTTGCTGTTAGATAGGAAAAAAATGAAAGGCATGATGACAAAGGAGAACAGTGGAATGAAGATTGAACAACTGGGGTAGATTAAACCATAAAAGTGTCTTTTGTTCAATAAATTTTGAAGCATTTAGTACACAGACCTAGTACAGTCATATAAAGAGTGTAAAGTAGCTGATAACACATTCTGTCTCCTCCCCAAAAGGTGTAATCTTTAATGAATTAGATTTGACCTACGTTCTGTAATACCATCAACTTCTGCCATTTGGAGAATAATTTGGCCTTATGTCTAAATACTAAAGTATAGAGCAAAGAGTTTACTGAATAAGAGTGTTTAATGAAGATATTTAATGTTTAAACCATTACCCTTTAGGTATGAAAACACTAAAGAGCCAGTTCTGATGTTTGTAGTTGAATTTCAGAAGTAAACCCTCTGACAGTTGAATTTGCAGAATTAGCTAATATTTCCTTTGCCAGAGTTTGGCCCAAAGTGCTGCAGCACAGAGTGGTTCTAATACAAATCTCAGTGGTGACTTCTTCAGTGGCTCTTTCTAGTTCTTCCCTACTAAAATATTTGGGGTTCTTTCCTAAGACATTATAACTTGATAAAGCAAAGCTGTTCAAACGAAATTTTCTCTTGAAAAGTCCCAAAAGCACATCAGTGAGAAATGTGTCTTTGGTTCAAATTAAAAGGAAAAAAAAAACCCACATTATATATTATATTATATTATATTATATTATATTATATTATATTATATTATATTATATTATATTATATTATATTATATTATATTATATTATATTATATTATATTATATTATATTATATTATATTATATTATATTATATTATATTATATTAATTTGAGTGTACCACTGCTTTGGTAGAAAACAAATTTCCCTAAATGTTACTTACTGGTTGAATGTTCAAATGTTGCTTTAATATCTTTAAGATATCATTGGGTTGTAATGACATTCAAATACAAAGTTGCAAAGTGATGGGTTTCTTGTATATTTTAACACCAGGTTGTTTCTTTCAAGTAGCAGGCACAACTATTGACTCATAGGGCCTGTAAGTGGAGCCCAGTGTGGGCCACTTTTACTTCTCATTTTCACTGTTCTCTAATTTACCCAGGAGGCCCTTTTCTTGGCCAGAAACCAGCATTTTCCTGTTTGCTGCCCCTAAAATTAGCTCTGCATGGCACTAAAACAGGATTTTGAAATGTTAATTTGAGGTCAACCTAGCGTATACAATTCATATGTAGTGTATGAACAAAAAGATCCATTTTGAAATTTTGGCTTTTTTATGATCTAAAATCCTAGACTAGAGGATGAAAATGAATACAGTGTTACCATTTTGCAGAACTCTGAAGTACTGAACGAATATATCTGCACAGTGCTTCAGTGATGCTTTTAAGCATCTGAAAACCAATAAAGTGTGTACCAAGAAACCACATTTGTTGCTACTCTTGCTAACACATATCCATTTCACTTCATGTTGTCCATTTCACTTAAGGTGAATGTAATTGTTTCATGGGTAAAAATCACAATAATGCTCGTCAGTAATGTAATTTGTGAATGTAGTAGCAATTTTGTATTTTATACATTCTCAATAAAGTACATTGACAGACAAGGAGGTGTTAATCATTTCATAAATTAAGTTAGGGCCACAGAGTGTTCCCAGGCTGTGGGACTGACTGTTTATCTAGCTAACTCATGGGAACAATCCCAGGCACAGTCTGGTTCGGACTGTCTGGCACGCTACACCGCCTCACAGGTGTATTTGTAGAGCAGCAGAATTCAACAGTATGGGCACAAACCTTTCTGTCACAGCTGGCTTCAATGTCAGAAAATGGTCCTGGATATGTTTAATTTATTAGCTCTGACAAGAATGATTAAGTACCAGAGAGTAGGTGCATTTTATTCCTTGAAATGGGCTTTACAGTAAGTTGAATTTCATGGAAAAGAACCTTTTAAACTTACTGGCATGTAATAAGGCACACAGCCATTTCGTCTAAATTTAGATCTCTACCAGCTGCCATCTAAGTTATCCTAAGCTCTCATTATGGCCAAAGGAGAGAAATAAATATCTCCAGAAGACAATAATCTAATTTGTGGTAGATGTCTGCCTTATAACAAACACAACTTTCTTCTGGAGATATTTATATTCTCTTCATTGATTACAAAGTAATCCTTGCTCAGATGCTGAAGGCTAACTTTTAGATCTCTAAACATAGGTTCAAAATTAATCCTAACCTGAATCAGCTGTTAACATCTGAAGGTAAATTACTAGGACGTGATTTCTCAGATGTGTCACAACAGCATTTAGCTTCTGCTATGTTTCCTGTAGTAGAAAGTGAAAATTTGAAACTAGGTTGACTAAGCAAAAATTTTAAAAAGTGCTCAACCCAACAGCATACTTATATGAAGGTTTGTACTGTACCTTTTGTTCTGCTTCGGTTAGCATAATTCCTTGAATCAGGGATTTCGAGTAACTTAATGGGCATATGTATTGAATACTTATCATTATTGTGATCACAAGATATAATATCCATATTTTGAGTTTTTATATATAAAATAAAAATATTGATAAAATTATGAAAGCAGATATATGTCTGTGGTAAAACTGTATATGGTTTCATATATCAAATGCTGCTCTTGCAACTTTGTGCTTATACTTATCTGAAAAGTAGGACCAAAATACCACTGTCATCATGATTTGTATTATTTCTCTGTAATTAGTAGGTTCAGCTCTTTTTATTGTCAAAAACCTCATCTTCCTATCACTGTGAAAATCTCAAAGCAACATCATCGTCTTCTCATCTTTTGACTGAAAAAGCCATCTCCATACTAATCTAATGATCAAGTTAAAAGTTATACTGCTGGCACTTATTGTGATTTTTTTTTTTTTTTTTTTTTTTTTTTTTAGGGAAAATAAAGAGTAGTGGAAAAATAAAAGAAGCTGAACAAGACAAACCATATATTTTCACTAAAATAGACATCCACAGGTAGTGACCAAAGTTAGCCTAAGCTATATTGACTCTTTCAGTATTTAACTAAGGAGATAATTTTCTCATCTTTCAGCTAAACCTCCATGATCAGATATTTAAATGATGAAGAGAAATACTTCTTATAATTTCTGTTGTAATGTCATGTTTTCATAGGGTCATACTTTTTTGTTTCTTACTTGAACACTCATGGTCTAAATGAAATATTTTTGTAAATGTATGTTTAATTTTGCTTTCCTACTTTTAATTGTTTTTAGAATAATTACATTAGCCCACTTTTGAGTTACTGAATAGTGGAAAATAATATACTGTCCACCATTTTAGAGGCTTTAAAATTTGTAAACTTTTAAAGATGTAAAAACTAAAACACTAAAAAAAGTTGTAAAAAACCTAGAACTAAAAAAACTGTAAACAAGCCTGAAAGTTGTAAACTAAATGTCAGGATAATACCAACAATGTCAATAAATAAATTTCATTAGCAGGTCACTTGCTATATTGTGGGAAGAAAACGTTTTCCAGTTTAAGAAGTCCTCATAATAGTCTGAAAATAAAAGTCATAAAGTCTTAATGGTGACATTTTTTCGTAATAGCACAATAGATTGAGATCCTTTTCTTCTGTGTTGAAAGATGTATATCCCTGCTTCATTAATTTATGAGAGACAGATGCAAAAATTTAACTTTAAAAACTAAAATCAGAAAACAATAATTCAATAATTGTCCAAATCTTGAATTTTTTTTTTTTTTTTTTTTTTTTAGGATTCAGAATTTGACTTTTGTTCGTGGTCAAGATAAGCTCTCTTGATGATGATCACCATGCTGTCAGAAACATTTCTGAGGGTGATCTGAGCTTCAGAGAAGGTGTTCAACTTTTTTTATAAAGAATTCAGGAAGACCCAGAAGAAAAAGCACTTTACACTCCACTCAGGGACTCTCTAGGCCCTGGACCTATGTTCAAAGGTATAGCACTATTCTATATCTCTCTTAATTTTAAATTTTTTCTTTTCTGAACAAGAATGACTCTAGTATAGTCCCAATTATTGGACCTCTTTCTCCTAACTCTGCTTGCTTGCCTGCCTTGCCTGCCTTGCCTGCCTTGCCAATATGTGAAGCTTAACAGGAGTAACTTAAACCCTAACACAGAATTGAATTAGAAAGTTTATGCCCTACGTACATTTGATACAGATGACAGAATCATTGTCTGTGTTAGCAGCTTGATGATCACAGAACTGACTCACCTGGAAATCGGTAATACCGCTAGAAATACTATCAATCCCTACCTCTACATGCTGCATATTCAAAGAATACCATTTTACTCTCCCCTGGCTTTGTGAATAATAATAATAATAATAATAATAATAATAATAATAATAATAACAATAACAATAATAACTGTCCTGGTTTCAGCTGGGATAGAGTTAATTTTCGTCTTGGTAGCTGTATGGGGCTGTGTTTTGGGTTTAGGATGAGAACAATGTCGATGATGATACACTGATGCTTTGGTTCTTCCTAAGTAGTGCTAAGCTGTTGCTAAATAGGTGCTCACACTGGTCAAGGACTTTTCAGCTTCCCCGGCTCTGCCGGGGGCACGGGGGGGGGGGGGGGGGGGGCTGGGCGGGGGCACAGCCAGGACAGCTGACCCAGACTGGCCCAAGGGCTATTCCATACCGTATGACGTCATGCTCAGTATATAAGCTGGGGGAAGAAGAAGGAAGGGGGGGGGGGGGGGGGGGACGGACGACGACACATTGGGTATGATGGCGTTTGTCTTCCCAAGTAACCGTTATGTGTGCTGGAGCCCTGCTTTCCTGGAGATGGCTGAACACCTGCCTGACCATGGGAAGTAGTGAATGAATTCCTTGTTTTGCTTTGTTTGCGTGCACGGCTTTTGCTTTGCCTATTTAACTGTTCTAATTTATTTTACTTCAATTATTAAACTGTTCTTCTCTCAACCTGTGAGTTTTCTCCCTTTTACCCTTCTGATCCTCTCCCCCATCCCACTGGTGGGGAGTGAGCGAGCGGCTGTGTGGTGCTTAGTTGCTGGCTGGGGTTAAACCACGACAATAATAATAATGATGATGATGATGAAAATGAGTAATAAAGCAAAATTGCTGAAACTTTTGTGAAGGACAATGCTCTGGAGGCATTCTATTCATGCTCCAAACTCTCAATTAATTTTCATAACCAAGCAGATGCACAGACATATCGACATATGTCCACAGTCAAATTCTGGGGTTTTGTATTGCATATAGAAATGAATATTAAAGTTTGCTAAGGATTTAAAAGAAACAGAAAACCTTAAAGTGATTACTAAACCATTTCTTTCTAATAGGATTAATGAGTGCTGGACTTCATTAATTTTATGTATTTGTTCTGAATTAAGTGCTCTCTTTGTGATTTGCAGTGTAAAGTTAATATAGGGTCAGGTTTACAGTAATCCTTAAGCGGGAACTTTTCTCTTTACTTTGTGTTTCTTAGATTTTTAGATCTATGTGTATTTTACCTGCCTTTTTTTTGAGAGAGAGAGGAAGAAGCATTTCACACTGTCATCCAAATTCATAATTATAATTAAACACAGTGCTATATGAGCTACTGGACAGACACTGCCAAGCATCAGCTACACTGGCAAAGGTCAATAACATTTCAGATGTGACAATATAAACTCAAAGAATTATACTTCATGGTTGAAATTGACAAATTCTGTTACCATCTGAGAACTCAGTTCTGAGTCAGCTGATAAAATTTTAGCTAAGTTCAGCTGGATTTGGATTTTCATCAGTATAAGTGAGAATGAATTTTGACCAATGTCTTTGCTGATTATGGTTTATTGTAAATTTGTTCTGTCAGGAACATGATAGCACTCTGGAACAATCTCAGGGTTGTTATGCTCTTCCTGATGGTAGTGTGAGTAGAGGTAATGTTGATTACTGATGATGTGGAGTTAAAAGGGCTGAAACCAACATCATCCCAAAAGAAGAGCTGTGGACAGAGCTCCCTCCCCATGTGTCGTGCAGAAGTCACGTGGCTATACAGACACAGGGTATTTTGCCTGCTAGTGATGAGAGAAAACTACAAACGCATGATAAATCTTTGAAGTTGCTACAGTTTTCATAAATGAAAAGCAATATGATGAAATACACAGTCTTAGAGAAGCTGAATTATTTTTGTTCCTATAAATCACATTCTCTGTTGTAGGCAGGATATTGTACGGAAATTATTCCAGAGTTGTTCATTGTAACTGCAGTAGTTTGCCTTTACATTATTGTAAGCATGAACAGACAAGTATTTAAAAAGATGAATCTCTCTTCTTTAAGAAGGGTAAAAAGAAAATCTTAGGGAACTAGAAGCCTGTCAGTCTGCCAGATCCCTTTGTAAGTCATGTCCAGTTACATGAAGGACAAGACGGTGATTAGGAACAGCTGACAAAGAAATAGCAAGGCCAAATCATGCCTGGCCAATTTGATAGCTTTCTAGGAAGAGAAAATAAGCTCTGTTGACTATTTAATATCATTAAAGACTTAGAAGATGGGATAGAAAGCCTCAACATGTCCATAGACAATAACCAGTTGTAGGGAGCAGCTGATATGATGGGGAGAGCTGCTACTTAGAGGGACCTCAACAGACTGGAGGAATTTTATTAAATTCAACAAAGGCAAATGCAAAGACTTGTACTTGGGCAGAATAACTCCAGCGCAACCATGCAGACTAGGCTCCTGCTGATTAGAAAGCAGTCTGATGGAAAAGGCATAGGGACCCGCAAGTGTGGGATGCGTGTGGGATGAGCATGTGAGTGCTGCGTGTTTGCAGAGAGTACCCAGCTGGACCAGCTGGTGAGTCAGGGACCTGTGGGGTGGGTAAGGGGGGCCAGCATCTGGGCAGGGGTGCCGGCCAGGCAGAGGGGCCATGCCGATGCTTGGGAGATCCACGGATGTGCGTGTGCTTGTGAACCTGGAGAGAGTGGTGTGTGTGCTGCACCAGTGACCTTCTGCCTCTGCCAGCTCAAGAGGAGGAGGGGACATGGCTGTCTGTGCATTTGTCTGGTGTGAGTCCTGAATGTGGGAGCTGCTGGGGGCAGCGCCTTGTCCGTGGCTGCTTGTGTGACCAGCCGTGTCAGTGTTCTCTGTGTGTGCATGTCTGGGATATGCGCTCAGCTTTGCTGCTGGTTGACCCTGCAAAAGGGAAAGTGGCAGCCACATTCCTCAGCCTGGGCAGAGACCCCAGGTCCCCGCAGCACTGGGATGGGCTCCAGCAGCTGAGCAGGAGGATCCTGGGCAGGGATGGCTGGAGGAGGTGGCCAATCCTAACTTTCCTTAAGAGTTTTCTGCACCGGCCACTAATCAGGTCAGCCCATAGTGATACCAGAGTGCAACTTTCTCACAGTTTCAGGTATTGTTCTTCCATCACTTGTTGATCCACAGGCTGTACCAAGGCTCATCACATTCTGCTCTTGTTTCCATTGTCCTGTTTGACACAGATCATTACACCATGTGAAGAGAAGATGAGAAAACAGGGTTTAGACTTAGTAGGAGCTAACCAAAGGGAGATCTTACTGCTGTCTTCAAGCACCTAACAGCACAGTATACAGAAGATGGAGCCAGACTCTTCTCAGAGCTATATAGAGATAGAATGAGAGGAAATGGACACTGGTTGCAACAAGGGAAAATCAGATTAACTACAGAGATTATTTTTTTTTATTTACACCATTGCAGCACTGGAACAGGTTGCCCAGAAATGCTATGATTCTCCATCCTTGGAGATACTAAAAATTCAACTAAAATATAAACTTCAAATATAGGAAATCAGGGAGAAAGAAAATATTTTTCACAAAAGTCATGAAGTACTCAGAAGGAGAAATGCTACTGTCAGATAGATCCATGAAGGGTCTACAGTAGCAATTACAGACATATCTATCTACAAATACAGAAACCAGATACATGAAAATAGATTTTTCAGTCTACTTACAAGTTTTAGGAAAGGAACTTAGGTATTCTTCAGTTGAACAATTATAAGATATAGTCACTGAAATATTAAAATAATACTCATTGCTGGTTTTAAATGTTGCTGCTAAGTCTGACTTAGTTTCTGCTAGCACTCAGCACATGATTACAGTCAAAAAAGATCATTTGAGCATTTATAAGAAATCGGACAATGTGAAAAAGTATCTGGGTCACACTAGAAAACAGATGAAAAGACTGAAAATGTTCTCTCTTTCTGCTTATGCCCTGACTATTTTCTAGTGACTAAGCAAATAAACTTATCATGCTTACATGATAAGTGTAAGCAAGTGACTAAGCAAATAAACTTATCATGCTCACATGTCTCCCAATTTCTGAGTTGTTTTTTAAAACTCCTTTAAATCTAAGCCTTCCCATTGCCTTTTACCTTGGTCATCTAGATGGGAATGCCTGGAGTCACAATGTAAAGAAAATTCTTTTTTTCACACATAATGTTAGCAAGTCCTTGTTTTATCTTATCTTAGATCAATTACTGTGCAGTGTAGCAATGGGATGCGATGACTTTGTATTTTAAAAAGCTGCACAAAAAAGAAATATATTCCTTTATCTCTCTAATACCTTCTTCTACAAAGCATGAACATAAAGCAACTTGTTAGAATAGGGGTATCTTGTGTAATGTTAACTCCTCAGAGAATTTCACTGTTGGATGCCTGGCATATGCAGTTCTTTAATCCTTTCTCTTTCCTCTCCCTGACAGTAAATTTTATAATTTTTTGGAACATTGGGGGATCTGATTCTTTAGCTGGCAATAGACATCTGTATAAAATACAAAAAAGAAATAAAATGCAAACTCTTTGATATGTATACTAGACATTGTATCAATAATAGCAATTAAAAAAGTAAATCTTTTAATAATCTGAAATGTAATCACATGAAATACCTGTAAACAATAAAACCATCAAACACATATAGAAATTATTGTAAGAATGACCTGTACTATTATCATAAATGCAAAACTAGAAGGCTTTGAAAGGGTTTATGTAACCTACCTTCCTGCCCCAAAACAAGTTCAGGTACATCTGTGTCATTTTTGCAAAAGTTTTTTAGCTTGTTCTTAAGGACTTCCTGCAATGGAGATGTCAGGGTTGAACTACCCTGTAAGGAGACATAAGCAGACAGGACAATGACCCCCTGCAACAAAAGTACGGTCCCACAGCACCCAAACAAGAAGACCAGTGTAGGTCCAGTGATGGTAACCAGGTTTAGGCAACACTGCCATGCAAGTGTCTAATGAAAAGGCAGATTGGACCTCAAACCAGGAAAGCAAAGCAAGGTCAAGTTCCGTAAGGTACAAGAGCAAGCACAACATACCTACTGTGCAGCTTAGGCAAGGAGCAGCCCAGGTAGGCTATGCTAATGTTCATATCACAATGAAGCTTTTCCTAATATCTGTCCTGAGTTTTCCATGCTGCAATTTAGATCCATTTATTTCTTGTTTTATTGTAAATACAGGAAGTCAATTATTGCCTTCTTTTTTAAAATAGTTTTTTACATATTTGAATATTAGCATATCCCCTCAGTATAAGCTGTCCTAAAGTTGAGGTCATATTGACCGAATCTCTAACTATTCTTGTTTTTCCGATATACATCTTCTTAAATTAGTCCCCATCTTCCCAGATGTACAGTGCCCAAATCTATTTCATCTGATGTTTAAGAGTGCAGAGAAGAGCAGAAAATTTATTTTACCCATCTTACAGGCTACACTTTTTTAAGACAGAAAAAAGATCTTTCCTTTTTTTCACAACAGTATGATATTGACTTGTGCTCAGCTTTGTAATAGCTTTCAGATCCACTTCAGCAGTAGTGCCTAGACATATGAAACTACTACTTAGCAAGAAATATCAAACAAAACAGAAAGGAAAAATAACAAGGAACAGAAAAAAAAGACATCAAAACAATAAAACAAAGAAAACTCAGATCTAAATGTAATGTCACTTTTTTATTACTTAAATATCTTCAAGACAACCATTTTAACCTGTTTCATTATAGAGAAACCAAGTTTTGCTTTCTTGAGGCTGCTTATACTCCAATACCCTGATCTCTGCTGAAGAACCCATTCTTTATGGCCAATTTTGGCTCTGAAAGCCTTTAAATAAAACTCAGGACAATTAAGCTTCTGAAAAGTAACCCAAAAGTTTTCTCTTTGTTTTCAAACCCTTGATGATAAACCTTAAGAAAAAAAAACAGAACAAAACTAAACCAACTCATAATGTAAAGTACAGCAGTAGGAACTAACCTTTCTGCTCAACTTTCCTATGTTAAGATGTATAGAAATACCACCTCCCGGCCCTTGTTGCTTTAACTGTATCAGTCTGCAGCTTGTAAATTAGGTATCAAGGTACAGTGTGTACCAGACTGTGAACTTTAAAGACAGGGAGAATAGCAGGAATAATCAGAGCAAGGGGAAGGGCAGACCCTTTCAAATCTCAGGCACACATAGCTAGTAAAAAAGATCAATCTGTTATTCAGAGTGTGTCTGTTGATTTGCTTCAAGCCTCAGTTTGACCTTTGTGCCTTTTAAGTAAGTAGTTTTTGAGATTTATTTGAGTTTTTTTCTACATAGAAAACTCACTCTTCTGGGGGGCAACCCTGAGGGTTAAGTTGCACAAACCCAGAGCAGAGTATCACCTTGTACAAGACCTTCCTCATCTCAACAAATCAAGCATCTTAAGAGCCTAAGTTCCACCTATGGCAATACTGAATGTTTAGGGAAAGAAAGTAAGAAACAAGGTGAAGTAAGTGACCAGTAAATATGATTTTTGTCATTAATAATAAAGGACCACAGACTTTGTACTTACAAGACAGTGCTGGGTCTAAGGGCTTGTTAGGGTTTGCCTTGGCATGACCTGGTTTTAGCTGTTCTCTAGCGGTCTAGTGACTATTGCCCCTACCATGCTATAGCTGAAATTCTGTGAATAACACATAGAGTAAAGGCGTGAGAAACCCAGTAAGAAAGTCACTGCATAATAACGGCTGGTCAAGACTACAGTGCAGCTTACAGACTTTAAGGGAACATCAAACTCCCCTGCTACAGAGAACTTGGGATGTTGACAACTCACTGTGATACCCTACCGTGTCCCTGCTTCAGAAAGACGTGATCAGCCTTAAGAGCTGGAGGAGCATGGACGAGCGAGAAAAACATCAAAAAGAGGGCATAGATACTAGTAACCTTTAAAGCATAACAATTTTAGGGAATTATTAATGAGGTTTTCCCTTATTAATTTTGACTAAAGAGCTAGTATAACCACAATGGGACTGAAAAATAAATGTGGCATTCTGATCAGATTTTTAAGAATTACAGACTAACAACAAATTCCTACCTATGTTCCAGTGTTTGACCAGCCTGACAGAGAGAAAATATTTTCTTATATTGAAACCAAATTTTCCTTACTTCAGTTTGTGCCCATTGTCTCTTGTCCTGTGACTGGTTACCTCTGAGAAGAGTCTAGTTCTGTCTTCTTTACATCCTCCCTTCAGGTATTTATACACACTGATCCCCCTGAGCCTTCTCTTCCCCAGACTCAACAGCCCCAGCCTCTCTTCATATGAAAGATGTTTCACACTCTAATTCATCTTCAGTGGAGTCCCTCCAGTATGTGTATGTCTCCTTTGTACTGGGGAGCCCAGACCTGGACTCAGCACTCCAGATGTGTCTCACCAGTACCAATCACCTTCTTGTCCTTAACATGTTTGGAAATGGTTTCCAGAACTCTTTGCTCCATTACCTTTCCCAGGGATGGAGGTGAGGCTGACTGGCATGTGGTTCTAGTAGTAACAGTTTTTGCTGGTTTTCTCTTATATGTCCTCCTATGTCCGATAAGAAGCTCCAAAAATTTTGAGAGACACACCTTTTTTTACAGTTAAAGCATATGTACAGCTAAAGAATATGTACAAAGCATATTCTTTACTAAAGTGTCTATTAGTTACAGTCTGTACCTTATATCATGTCTGCAATCCTTTAAAAATACTAGTAAACTTACTGCTTTCTTTTACTTCTGCTACTTAAGCCAACTGAAGCGATAATTTTCATATTAATTAGTACATCCACAATTTCATATGCGAATTCTTTGAACACTGTCTTGCAATGGGACCCTCCTTTTTTAATTCCTTTTGCGCCTTGGTCATTTTTAAGCAATACAGAATGCTTGAGAGTTTTCTTCTTTCTCATACAAATTATCAGTAGTTTTGACACAATATTTCTCAAAATCTTTTAACATCTGCTACAAGTGTAAATGAGGTAATAGTGCATACGCTGCTGAAGATACACATTTACAGTGCTAGAGTTCATGCTCTCTTTATTTGAATACATCTTTATCTTTTTGAAACATATCTTTTGTTAGATAGACACCTTTCTCTGAAAATTAACCTTTGATGTTTTTTTCCTGATTTACTCTTTTTTTTTTTTTAATTTATCTACTTCAAGTTCATTATTGGGTAAAACCCCACATTATTCTGAATAAATATTTCTTTAAAAAAAAAATTCTGAAAAAAATCTTTTTTTAAAAAAACCTTGAAAAGTCTTCATGCCACATGAAAATATTTTAGTCTTTTAGCCACTTTTTTTTTCATTTTCTTTTAAAATAACCGCACCATTTTTCTGTAGCTTTCTCTATTGACCTTATACTTCACTGTTGAGGGTCTCACCCTTTTTCTCCTTTGAGAATTTTACTTCTGGGTAAATCAGAGTATTTCTGTGGTCATTATTACACATTATATTTTTATGGCACTGTATCTCAGCCCTATGCATTGCTAGGGGAAAAAAAAAAATCTCTTCTTGTGGTTCTCTGATTAATTTTTCCAAGAAGCAGTTATTGATGACATCTAATTTATTGTTTGTATCTTGCATGAACGTTTACCCATATTACATGGAGTAATTGAAATCTCCTTTACAACTTCTCATCTCCATTAGACACAGATGGATAATGCCATTTCAGATGCCCTAAGGCAATGGAAGCTTTCACACAGAGCTGAGAGGTGTGACACAAGACTTTTAAGGGCGATCTCTGAGCTTCTACACCAGCAACTGGTATCACACAGAGCACCCTAAGGAAATGACACTAGACACCTTTATGCTAACAACTGAACCATGCACTCTGATTCTTTATGTATAACACTATTTTCCTTCTGAGGCTAGGAAAGTCTGTTAGAAAACATACATTGAGTTCCTGCATTAGAACAGTGAGCCATAAATGTCTTGTACACTCCCAAAGTCAATATCCACTCATAAAAGACCACTCAGAATCTGCTCTCACTGGGTAGGCATCAGATATGAGATCCAATAATTTAATTTTTTTAAGAACTTAATGCTTGAAGCAAATACAAAAATATCTTAGAATTCACAGCTCTATTAAAATCTATATGGAAGTCCATGGCAGTGTTGACCCACATTTGCAGCAATTAAGAAAACAATACTATTAGCATCAATTTCAATTAATTTTACCCTGGTTTCCTACATATAACACAATTCCAATTATTTTAGGATTCTTTGAAGTAGGAGAAAGCACATTATCCAAGAGGGAAAAATACACAATACAGTTGCCACATGCAGAAACGCTCAATTTGCATGGTTATATAGTAGAGCTTATAGCAAAAGCTAAGATATTAAAATAACTTTCACTAGAATTCTAAATTCACTTTTCTCTTTAAAGGTCTGCTTTCATCCCTTGGGATACTTGGGGGAAAAAAAAAGGCAGCTACAGTAGATCAAAATTATGCTTATTTGTAAACTACATTGTAATTATATCTCTGAAAATTAAAAAAAAAAAAAACAAATATTCTTTAGGTCTTTAAAAAAATCTTGAAATTGTATTCTGTAAGGTAAATTCAAGTCAGGGAAGAAATTAAGTCAAAGAGGTAGCAACAGGAATGGAAAATACAGTATGAATCATAGAATAGAACCATCTAGATTGCAAAAGACCTTTAAGATCATCAAGTAAAACCGTTAACCTAGCACTGCAAAGTCCACCACTAAACCACGTCCGTAAGCACCACATCTACCTGTCTTCTCAATACCTCCAGGGATGGGGACAGATGCACCAGCCAGCTGCAGCACAAGAGGCAAAGGACCCCCTACCCTCTCGCACTCCCTGATACTCCTCAGCCTACTCACCTCCTCCTGGAGCTCTGTCACTAAGCAGAGGAGTTCCTCTACCTGGGCGCACTTCCCACAGGAGTGCTTGCTGCTGCCGTCTGATACTGGTGTAAGGGCAAGGCACACCCTGCAGCCTGACACTTGGGTGGCAGCATGTTCTCTTAGATCATGAACCCAGAGGAATGGGACGTGCTCTGACTGCATCCTGTCTGGGCTCCCAGCTCCCGTGTGGCAGTTCCAACCCAGGCTCAGCCCTCTACAGTGTCAGATGTCCAGGAGCATGGGTGCCCATCTTACATCTAAGGGGCTACCACTTTCATTATTTATTACTTTCTAGATTTTTAGCATAAACTGCCAGTGGCCTCATAGGAATGTAGTCCCAGGCCTGGTTTCTTTGACTTTCTCTGTATCTAAGACCAATTAGCATTTGTCACCAGGGTTTCTATCACCTTCTGGTCTCCAAATCTGTTACAAAATTGTGCAGCTAGCAATAATTATATAACAAGGTTCATGTTTGTTTCCTTGTTTTTCTAGCTCGTTGGATTAGCACTAGTCCAGTTTGCTAAAGCTAGACAGATATTGTCGAGATCTCACTTGTCTTAGCTTTCAGGTTGGCTCTAGCCTGTGAAACTGTTGAATAAATTATTGAAATTCTATTGAAATTAAAAACAAAAGTTACTAATTTCTATTGTCCATTTCTGGCATATGAGTATTCCCTTGTGGTCCCTCTTGTATTGCTGATTTATTCATCATGACCAGAAACAATGTCTGTGTCAAAAATTAAACATAGGTTTCTGACTTCATATAGAACAAACAAGCATCATAGAAAAGCATGCTTCTGTTTTAAGATTTTATCCACATATCATCAGCATGTACAATAAAGAATTATTAGAACCAAGCAGTCATCCTTATAGAGCAAATAGTAGTCACAGAAAAAAAGCAATCAAAAACTCAAATATACAATAACTAGTTTCTGCCTGTCCAGAAAAGAAATTGTCAATGCAAGCAACTCAACTGTATGCTAAAATAAAATCCGGGGACTAGATCATCAAGAACATACATATCTTCCATCATGGAAGCTACCATTTTGATAATATGGGGCCAGACTAGTCCATTTTAACTATATTGCATTTCTGAACTGGTAGCTGTTCTTACACTGTGATATATTAGATACACAGTAAGGTTTAGCAATACTAGAAAATCAGTACTCAGAACCATCAGACTTTCACAGCACTCTCCTACAGTGCATTGAGCCATGTCTCTGGCATTTGGCAAAAGTTTAAATGCATGTTACTGCTATCTGTAATGTTCCAGGAACTGCTTGGAAATGAGAGGCGACATCTTGGGGACAGCAATAATAAATAAACTCACATATACTCATTATGCTGGTTCCAGTGTGATAACATTTTCAGCAAAACCCATGGTTTTATTTTCTTGTTTGTTTGTTTTACTGAGATAAACTTGTTTACACACAGCCTTTCCAAATACCAAACAATCACTAAATAACTAAAATTAAAATGATTGATATTATTTATAAAGCATTATTGTTAATTTGTTGTACATCACATTTTCATTTGAGCTACAGCATGCGTTTAGTACAAAAAGTAGTGTTTAACATATTGTTCCACTTAACAAATAAGAAACAAAAAAGGTGAGAACATTATATGTTGCCTTCATCAGTATTAAACTTATTTTCTGATTTTTACATATTCTTTATAGTCATTTTGTACCCAAGCTGAGACCTTCAAACAAACCTACGAAAAATGCAGATTGGTAAAACCAGAACATTTTTGACAGTTTCTTCTTTCTTAGCTGCTGCTCTGTAAACAATTATTTAATAGTGAAACATCGATGAAGTAAAATAAATTTCTGCCTAGTTCTTAATTTTTCCTTTTCTATTTCTCATCTGTTCTTGTTGTTTATCCTGTCATTGTCAGTCTTTTTTCACACCACAAGTATATCACTAAAAGCATAATCCTCTCTGTAAAATCACCCTTCTTAACAAATTATTTTCATACTGAAAATTTATTTCATTGGCAAGGTATACATTCAGACATTTTTTGTACATATTTGTTCCAAAAAGAGATAGTTTGTCAGAAGTTATAAATGACTTAAGACTACATCCACTACAAGTGGGAAAAATCAAGAGTGCAAACAGGTAAAATGATTTTTCTTCAGTTCATTGGTAAATGGGAGATAGTAAGATTATGAGTAACATCCTAGCCTAGCCCAAGTGAAAACTCTTTTTCTTACTGAATGTGATAGGGTCTGAATTCTAACATCAGAACCACAATCCAGTCTTCACAATACTCTGCCTGTATTATTGCATATACTTCTGTACAGGACTGTCTAATATAACTTGATGAATAAAAACTCTTTGTATAATCACTTTTAGGCAAATAATATTTTTGAAGAATACTTTCTAATACAAAACTCATTCCAGAACTGTATTCACTTCCGAGTGCTTGAAAAGTGAAATGCAAAACACACTTTCCTGTTTCCAAATAACGCAGAATGAGAATTCCTTTGACCACATATAGATGTCTACACTTGAGCTAGTCTCCATTTTTATATTGCTATTTTTATAAGCAATGGAGAGAAATATGGCCTACTACATCAAGGTTAGTCTGACCAGATAGAGGCATCTACTTTGGATGAGATGAGTCGTGGTCTAGACATGCCAGTTTATGACCGTTGCCTAAAAAGAGAAATAGGGTGACTAGCTCAGATATAAGCTTGAGGTTAAAGGATTTTCATAGGGTACATCTTTCTGATCTGATCTGAATTCTCTCAGTGCCAGGAGGCACACAAGGCGCGAACATCGTTCTTCCACTTCAATCGGTCTGCGGCTGCGTGCTCTGGAGTCCCAAGGGCCACAGCACAGTCTTCTGTTGGTTCCCTCCTCAAGACATGACTGATCCAGTTCCATCTCCTCCTCCTCACTTCATTACTGATTTTCTCCATCTCCGAGTTGATGCTCGTCATTTCTGCAACTTATTTTTTATTTTTTTTTCCGGGAGGAGGTAGTTGGCCTCCTGCCCAACCCCCATGACTTGGAGGGCCAGTGGTTTTTCTGTCAGGGTGGCCTTCCCTTAGGCTGTGTTGGTTCGCGGCACCTTCTTCAATTTTATCCGGTGCACCCTCCAGAGAGGGATCCCCTATCCACCACCCAGGGGATGCGCCTTCTAGCCGCGCAGCCCCAGCCAAAGGGGGTACATCTTTACCTTGAAGGAAATAGAGGAAATTTTAAGGATAGTTTAATGTATCTGAAAATAAAGACTATTTATAGCAACCAGCAACAAAATAAGGAACTCTTAATCAAACTTAATAGTCAAAATCACTTATTAAGAAAAATTAAGGACAGATTCGGAGAAGGTGCATCTCCCTTTATTAAAAATTTCAAAAAAAGAGTACTAGATGCTAACAACTCTAACTTTTCCCTACCCTCCTCTTCTGCAGGTTCTATTAGAGAGCTTCTCTGAGAGCTAGGAAGGAAGCAGAGAGCAATTTTTTCCATTATAAAAAGCCTGCAACACAAATCAATACCATGTTAATGGTGGTGGATAAAAAGACTGCAGATATCTCACACATTCCTTCTACGGTCTCAATTTACAATAGCTCATGGTTTGCATTAGACACTTCAGGTGTTGTGGCAATATCTTCATGAATACCTTGGGCAGAAAACCATGTTTCAGGCTCACTGGTTTTGAAGCTTGGTTGCAAGTATAAAAATAGCATATAAAAATAGAGTTCCATCAATGCCTGTCTGAACAGAGGAACTCCAAAGCTTTTAAGTTTGTCTCATCATTCACTACCTACCTACTCAAAATGCTCTTTGAACCATTAACAGTAAAAATGAACCTAGTGAAAAATGGATTGACTACAGTTCTAGGGGGAAAGGGAAAATCTGTCGGTAAGGAAGCCCCTGAACATCTTGCAGATTAAGGTAAAACAAAATCATTCAGTTAGGGATGTACTTTCATATCATACCCTGTGGTGCTATAAAAACTAGGAAAAAAAAATCTTCTGCCTCAAAAATCTATTTTTTAGACATGATTTCATTAGTAAATACCATTTTTAGAATGCTTTAAGTGCTGCAAGTACTGCTGAAATATGTTTGGCTGGAAAATCTATCTGCATGATACAAAATGTTTCAGAATATTTCATGTTCCTACAAACATGTGGGAACTAACAGGAAAATGTTAGTTTCAGTCAATTTTCAGTCCTTCTTTTCTGAACCTCCAAACTCCATAAAAATGTGAAAACTGAGTTTTATAATTGTCAGAAAAGATTTTTTTTCTTAAACTAAAAGTAATGTAATTCTGTTCACAAATAGTTTTACAATTCATTTTCCTAAAAAGATTAAAATATTAAAAAAAAAATATTAAAATGTCTTCATCAAAATAAAATAAGAATAAGCAAATTAAAAAAATCAATTTATTCAGTCCAATTTTTATCTTTAAGATATCATCATATTTTGAACATTTTCAGAATACCCTTTTTCACTCTGATTCAGGATCACTAACAAAAACTTCTAGAATACTCAGAAACTGCGTGAGAAAAAGCTGTTTTTCATTCGCCACTGAAAATAACTTCTTTTGGCTCACTATCTAAGTGGAAATATACATTCAAAAGACATATTCAAAGCAGTTAATTAAAAAAAAAACAGAATGTGGATTTTCAAGCTTTTAAAATTTTTAAAAGTTGTCCAAATAATAGTTTATTCTCATATAAAAATAATTCTTAAATGGTAATAAAACATGTTTAAAATATCCTTTTCATTGAGTGAAAAATAAATAAACAGATGAAATATTGTTTACCCATTCCTTTTTGTAATTCTTATTTATTTCCTCCTTTTCCTGGAAGGAAAAAAAGTGGAAAGCTGGAAAAAAAAAAAAAAAAAAAAAAGATAAAAATTCCTTTACCAAACAGATTTCTGAATTATTTTATTTTTTAAACCGAAACCATAAAACTAAACCCAAGAAATGTAATGCATGTGAAAAAAATCCATGTGAAGATATCACAGGATATATCTAGATGATCTAAATTCAATTCAAGCATACTTTAGGTGTGTATACTGCCAAAACCAAACGAAGATGCACATTTGCGTGCCATCTAATCCTCCTGGCACATCCAACATAAACCTGCAAACATATGTAGTGCATATCTTAATCAAAAATTCTGCATAATTCTAATAATCTAGTGGCTAGAGTTCATATCTAGTAGATGATATGCCTGAGTCCTAGCCTGGCAAAATGTGGACTTTGGAAGCCAGGATAATTCTTTCAGCACAGGTTGATATAATAGGTTAAGAACCAGCTGTAGGTGAATGGGGTGGAAGGATGTGCATCTTTTTTTTGAAAGCAGGTCACTGTTCAAGCACAAATGTGAGGCCCCAGGTGTGAAAAGGAGTGGGACAACAGTAAAAAGGTTAATAGTCTTTTGAGACAACTGCAAAAAGGTTAATAGTCTTTTGAAAGCATGTATTTCTCACAGTTGATTGTGAAAGCCTAGACTGCTATCTTAGGTTAGATAATTAATTACATCTGGAGAACTTAATGTGATGCTATGTTGCATTTGCATTCTTCATAAGGATTTTGCTTATAACTACTGTAACAAATGCCTGTGTCAGGAGACCATCTACCACTGACTGCTTTCTGTCTCATTTACTTTCTGTAATAGGTTGGTTTTGGTTTTGGCTGGGAGTTAATTTTCTTCACAGCAGCCCACATGGTGCTGTGTTTTGGATTTGTGACCACAACAGTCCTGATAACACAGGGATGTTTTAGCTATTGGTGAACAGTGCTTATACAGTGTCAAGGCATCCTCTGTTTCTCACACTGCCCCACCAGCGAGTAGGCTCAGGGTGCACAAGAAGTTGGGAAGGGACATAGCTGGGACAGCTGACCACAACTGACCAAAGGGATATCCCATACCATATGATGTCATGTTCAACAATAACACCTCAGGGGAAGGAGGAGGAAGGGGGGACATTCAGAGTTATGGCATTTGTCTTCCCAATTAACCATTATACCTGATGAAGCCCTGCTTTCCCAGAAATGGGTAAACATCTGCCTGCTGATGGGAAGTAGTGAATGAATTCCTTATTTTGCTTTGCTTGCATGCACAGCTTTGCTTTACCTATTAAACCGTCTTTATCTCAACCCATGAGTTTTCTCACTCTTACCTTTCTGATCTCTCCCCTGTTCTGCTGGGAGAGGTGTGAGTGAGTGGCTGTGTGGGGCTGAGCTATCTGCTGGGGTTAATCACTACTACTCCATGCGATGCTACTCAAATTTCTAATAAAGGAGTTGTTCATAGTTCTAAACAGCTGCCTAAAAATAAAAGATTACCAGAGTATCCAGCTGTATTATCCTACATTACAAGGTTCTTATTTAATAACTAACTTTAGTGAATTTGGTGAGCTAGATATCTCTGGTCTTAAATGGAATTCAGAGGGTTTTTTATGTAAACAAGAAGCCTGATGGGGTTTAGCAGTCTGATGTACCATTTATCTTTTTAAAGAAGGGCATCAACACATCTACGTGATGAGACACACTACATAAAATTGCAAACTCCCATTAATTCAGATGATACATTTTCCAACTTAAATCTTCTTTCTGTCTTGAGCTTGGCCTGTAAGACTTTGTTCTCTCCTTACTATGTCACTGTGTATTCCCTAAAAGAGTCTTAAGTTTCTACATATTTATTTAAGTTAATATTGTAAGATAGCATTCCATGTACTAAAAGGCAAAAAAAAAAAAAAAAAAAAACCAAAAAACAACTAAAAAAAAGCCAAGCCTCATAAAAATTCATATTAAAATTCAGCAGCAATAATTTTAAGGTCTTCAGCAGGTACCATCAAAGTCGGTATCATTTAACATACTACCAATAAGCAAGTTTACCACCATGGATGCAGCTGCAAATATATACACTAAAGAAATTTCTTTACAGTTTATTTCACTACTTCTGTGCAAACAATGCATATCTAACTTAAGACAAAGTCCTCCTCTGAAATGTACTCTTTTCTAAGGAAAAAAAATAAAATTGGATATCTTAAGAAGAAATACATCTTTAAATTACTTCTGTTCTTTCTCTTGAACTATAATTACCAAAGGATTGCCATAAAAAGAGCTAAAGGCTATAATTAATATTGTTCTCTTTTTATTGGATGAAACATTTAAATACAGTGCATTATTTCATTGATCACCCTGCAGACAAAGTCATGCCAATCCTTTTTTTAGAAACAAGTTTCCTACCCAATTTCCCCTCCTTATAACTTTGAACAGCATGTTCTTTTGCATTTCCCAAATGTTCAGAAATACTTTCAGAATCACAATGAAATGGAAGACATGAAGATTGCAGTCATGTTAACATTTTTCTCTGCATTTATTTGTCACAGCTAATGATTAATAATTATTTTCTGAGTCTTCTTGCACTGATTTAATGCATCAAAATTGGCCTACAGAGGGTTCCAGAGATTTTCTCTACAACAGCTACAGTTCCCTATGGATGTAAAGCCAAATTAACTAATCAACCTGCAACTCAACGTATCTTTTTTTTCCCTTTTGCACAGCTAAAATGAAGAAGGAAGAAAAAAATTCCTGAAGAATAACAAGGAGCTAGAATGTTTTCAGATCAATTTTGCTTAACCATGAGTCCTTCGTCTTTGCTGTAGGCTCATGATTAAAGAGCTGTTCAGTATAGTGGGGGTTGGTTGGTTGTTTTCTAAATTTAAAAGGTTTATATGGGTCAATTTTCTGAATAAATTTGCTATTTAAGACTTCTTTTGTCTTAAACAGAAAGATAAAACTTAAGAAATCTAAGTAACATCTGAGAGTTATCACTTAAGACTGAGCTGGTTTCTACAGCAGCAATCATTTCTTTTTCTTGTGATATCCCTCCAAAATAGTGCTTGTAACTGAGAATACCTGCCTACTTAATCAGAAATAGTTTTAATAAATTAATATTTTCTCTTGTTTATCTATTTCAAAAGACACCTTTCTTTCACTATAGTTTATTCGCTGATCTGCAATAGCTATAAAAGCTTGATATATTGTATAGGGATTTTTTTTTGTGTGTGTATACATGTGTCATAGATATAGCTGAGCTCATCCAAAACTCTGACAACTGGGAACAAAACTATTGCTGAGCATAAAAGGAGTAGGAATTACAAGATGACATCAATAAATAAATCACTTATTTACCTTCATCTAAATTTTGTAAAAGTAGAACAGAAATTAGTACTTTAGAATTGTTTAATGTGTAATATTTTAATAGATTATTCACCTGGAAAGAGGGGACGTATGTGCATATGTGTTTATGTATATAAATATATACATGCATACATATTAGTATTTACATTTCAAAATAACTCTGTCATCTATTACTTAGACAGAAGGGTTCAGTATTCTTTTTTGGAAGTTTAAAAACTAGTACTTCTTTTCAGCTTGTGTTTACAGAAGCATCAGGGCCCAAAGCTTGTTAATCCAGTACATTTCAGTTATGAGTATACAGGGTTTAAATGATCTAGTATAATGCAGTTCACAAAATCGATTTTCTTAAGAGTTATTTTCGACTGAATAAATTACTCATGACTTCAGATTTTTTTTCTTGCTACTGGAACTCACAGAATTCACAGACACAAATTGGAAGAGCACTGCACTGAAAAAAAAAAAAAAAAAAAAAGAAAGAAAGAAAAAAAACCAACCCAGGCAAGAATATGCCCTATGGGCTTGACCCTGATCTCAAACAGACAAGCATGCATTGCTGAGCATTTTGTTAAAATGGCTACTACACTCATACACACTGAAAATCTAATATCCGAAGTAAACCCTAGGTATCCTGCCCTAGTTTTCAGATTTTTTTATGGTGAAAATTATATTTTCAATATCTTATATACCTGAACAAAATACCATATATTGCAAATATGGTTAATACAGCCTGGAAACAACCAGGCTGCTTTAGGAAGCTGATGGGTTCTTTTGACATTAATTGCTATGTTCCTGAAATGTCTCTCCCACTATCTTCTGTTATTAACTTCTACAAATGAAAATGTTAAATAATCTTGTACAACCTTAACAAGACTTTGTATAAACACACAGTCATCTTAGAATTAGTAGTGCATGACTGTCATGACATTATTTTATTTTGTTCTACTTTTCCATTCAAGAAAGACTTTACACTACAATTTTTCCTTTAATGCTGTATTAACATCCTTGTAAAATTAAACAAATGAAAAATAAAACTATCATTAAAACCCAGGACAACATTGATATTTTCAGGAAAACAGGCACTGTGCAAGAACAAATTCCAATCACTGTGTGATTAGTTTACTATAAATATTTTCTTAGAAAATCAAAATAGACAACTTCATTAAAATTCAATTTCTTCTTCAGTTTGCTATTATACATTTCTAGATTAATATTCTTAGAGTGTTGGTTGAAATTCCTCATTGATATGCCTAGGCACTCTGACCTTGGGATGTTAATCTGAACACAAACATTTATCTCTGCCTTGTCACTGTTTTAGCTCATGTCTTATGATCAAATCCCTTAGATGGGTGGATATCCATCACTTTGCTGCCATTGGCCTGAGTTGATTTATGGATGACATCTAGAAGCAATAGTTATTTTGAACAGTTTAATGCTTCATAAAATAGAGCAAAAAATTTCATAGTACTCCTGTGCTCTGGTAACTACAACTATTCAATATTTCTCAATACAATTTATCATACTGTGGAATAATACTCACGTTGACTTCTCATAGTTTTCCATTGCTTAAGGCTTGTATTAGCCAGTAAGATGCCATGCGGTAGCTATATACCTGAAAGAGAAAAGAATCTAAGTAAAATCCAAAGGTTCCTTGACAATGTTGTAAGTAAATTTTATTCATGCTGTTATACTTTGGGAGCTGTGAATTTTTGGCACTGTTTTGTAACATTCTACCCAGCAAAGTGGAGAGATGTAAGCCTTTTCAGTTTTCACAAAACCAGTAAATAATATCATAATGGAATAGATGTAAAAATATATTTGAATATGAAGGACAGTGAATTTACTTCTATACATATATGATTAATTACAGATGATCAAAGGGAAATCATATTAATTAATAATATGCTTCAAAAAAGATCTCTATTTATCTTGCTCTAAGGGAATGAGAAAGTAAGAGAGACATTTTCTTGGAGGAAATAACAAGGTTCTTAAAGCAGTCTTTTCCATTAGATAAATAGTTCAAGACAAACATAATGAACAGTTTTGCATTTTTGTTTTTATTTAGGTATGTGGTTTACTCGCCAGATATGATTAATCTTTTTATATTTAAATTCAGTGTTTGAAAGCCCAATCTGTGAAGTGAAAAGAATAAAGGTCTAATACATTATGTAATAAAGGTGCTGTTGTAATAAAGAAAATTATAAACAGCATTGTTTATGTGGATATATGTGTGTGGGGTTTATTATTATTTTATTTTTTTTTAATTGAGTTTTCTAATATAGAGGGGGGATTTGGTGGTGGTGATGCTGTTTTTTTTCCCTTGAAGATTTTAAAAATGCTAGAATGTGTAAATTTTGATAGAATGAAAATTTGAGACGAAATTTGTGTTAAAATCTACACTGCATAAATACTATTGTCTGCATAAGATACTAGGATAGCAGGACAATTCAAACTGGAGTGGACCTCAAGGTGTTTCTAGTCCAACATCCAAAGTAGAGTCAGCTGTGAGGTCAGATCAGGTTGCTTAAGATTATATCTAGTATGCTTTTGAAAACATGCCAGGATGAAGACTGCATAACCTATCTAGGCAGTTTTTTGTTTACATTTAATTCTACATACTTTGGTTAGTCACAGTTATTAAATGTGCACTATGAACAAAGCTATTCAAACTTGACTGAGAAGCAAGAGGTTAATTTCTTTACAGTGGTATTATTTCCACTAAACTTTATAGGTATAGTTTTATCTTGTTATTATCATTCCAAAGACTCATATGTTGAAATATAAAGATTCAACAGAGAGTTTTTGAGAGCTTCTAATGCTTGTTAAGGAGTCATTTAAAGGAAATAAGGGAAGATCATGCATATTAATTTCCTTGCTTTGTGGCTTGTTTATTTTTCTGTAGAGTGAAGCTGACATATGCAAATGTATGCCTTACATTCTGTTCCAGGCTTCCCAAAGGCCTAGTATTTCTAAGGATTAACAATTTTAATGTCTTTCCCAAAAAGATAATGAAAAAAAAAAAAACTTTTCTGAAAAAGACTATTGTTTTGAAGCAAAAAAAAAAAAAAAAAGAAGAAATAAAAAAGTAGAGGAAACTCAGTCTTGGTATATAATAGTAACTTTGCAGTATTTTTTTTCTTATTCATATTCTTATAGACAGCTATAATTTTCTACTAGTACTTCCATTTGTTCTTTTTTCATAATTTTATGCAGAGGAGTATTTTTCCCCCAGTACTTAAGCAGTATATATTACGACAAATAGCAAAGTAATCTGTTTTTCTTTATAAATTTTACTCATAGAATTGTAGAGATTGGAAGGGATCTTTGTGAGTCACCTGCTCCAACTTTCTGCACGAAGTGTGTCCACTGAGAACAGGTTGTTCAGGCTCTTGTCTGCTTGAGTTTTGAAAATCTCCAAGGATGGAGAGTCCATAGAGTCTCTGGGCAACCTGTTCCAGTGTTTGACCACCCTCATGGTCATTTTTTTTTCTCCTTATATCAAGCCAGAACTTCCACTGTTCCAAGCTGTACCTGTTGCTTCTTGTCCTATCCCTGTGCACCAGTAGGGAGCATCTGGTTCCATCATCATTACACCCTCCCTTGACAGCAGTAAGATCCTTCTTTAGCCTCATGAACAAATGCAGTTTTCTCAGCTTTTCCTCATGTACCCTGTTCTACAGACCTGTTTTTCCAGTCCTAAGAAGCACAGAACTGGACACGATGCTTCATATGTGATCTCACAATTGACCAATAGCAGAGAAAAATCACTTCCCTCAAACTGCTGCACACTCCTGACTCTTGTTCACAAAAGGGCTCTCTGGTTAGTCAGCTTGAACCCTGTAACTGCTGTCTGGGGTTATTTAATTCCAGATGCAAGACTCTGGCTTTGCCTTTGTTGAACTTCATGACATTCCAGTCACCCCTTTTCACCAGCTTCTCAAGGTCCCTCTAAATAGCAGCCTTGTCCAGCACATTGACCGTTTCCTCCACTTTGGTATTGTCTGCAAAACTGCTGAAAAGGCACTCTATGCCATCATTCAGGTTGCTAATAAAGAAATTAAATGGTATTGGCCAAGTATTGATCTCTGACACACGCCACCAATAACTAGGCACCAGCTGGATTTTCTACTCTTTATGACAATTTTTAAATTTACATAGATCAGAGAATTTTCACCAAACTTATTGCCTACTTCTGCATCCCATAACCATTTTGACTCTAAGGGGAAGATGGAAGAGTATATAAAAGGCCTTGCTAAAGTCAAAGCAAATAACATCTACTGTTCATTCTCCTTTTGTTTAATCAAGCTAGTTATTTCATTGCAGAAGACAATCTGGTTGATCAAGTATGATTTGCCCTTGTGAAATCCACTCTGAGCAATCATATTCTTGTTTTTTCAAGAAATGACTTCCAGGATTTGGTCCATAATCTTCTCAGGATCTGAGATTAAACTGGTTATCATGTAGTTTTCCAGATCCTCTTTCTTTCTAGTCTTGAAGATGAGTGTGATATTAGCCCTTTCCAGTGCTGAGGAACATTTTGTTTCCTATGTCTTTTCAAAGCTCACAGAAAACAGCCTTGTAATGGCATTGGCAACCTCTCTCAGCACACTTGGGTACATCCCATCTGTCTCCATGGACCTTTATTTGTCCTGCTTCTTTAAACATTCCCTAGCTGTATTTTTCTAGATTGTGGGTAATGTTTTATTGCTCTTCTTTGGAAAGAAATAGCTTTGGAAACTGGGAAGTCAGGGGCAAGAACTGACCAGTGAAAACTGAGGGAGGGGGGGACCAACAAAAACAAGCAAACACCACAAAGTATCTTTGTGTTTTCTATGTCCTTTGTCACTAGGTACCCTGCTCTACCGAGTAGTGGCCCAAATTTTTCTTAGGTTTTTTTTTGTTTTGTTTTGTTGGGTTCTTTTTGGCTGATAAACTTACAGAAGCCTTTCTTGTTGATTCATGTATTCATTGCTAGCTTCAAGTTCAAGTGAGATTTGACTTCCTAATTCCATTCCTGCATTCCCAGGTGTTGTCTCCTGTAGTCCCCCTCGGTAGCTCATTCTCACTTCCAGTTCCTGTATACTTCCTTTTTCTGTGTACTTATCTGTTTCCCCCTGCCAGTCTTCTGCTACTCTGGCTAGACTGAACATTGGAAAGGACTGTTCTTGTGCTTTGAAGAAATTGTTTTTCAAGATCAACCAGTTCTGGCTGGACCCTTTGCCTTTCAGGAAAGCCTCCCAAGGGATTCTGCCAAGGAGACTCTTGAAGAAGGCCAAATTTCCCTCCCTTGTAGTCCAGTGTTTGTGATTCTGCTATTTGTCTTGGTAGCTTCTCTAAAGATTTTAAAATTCACCATATCACGCTTGCTTCACATCCCCAATGAGTTTTTCCTTGTTTGTAATTGTTATGTCAAGCAGAACATCTCCCCTGTCTGCTCATTCATGTCATTCAGCTATGTCAAGACAGCCCTATCTCCTCATCTTCCCAAGCTGTCTTCCTAAGAAGCCTGTAACCATCCATTAGAGCATCCAGTCAGGCAACTTATCGCACCGTGTATCTGCAGTCCCAATGAGATCATAGCTCTTCAGCTGTGTATGGACTTCTAATTCCTCATTTGCTTCTTCTACTGTGTGAACTCATGTACAGGCAGAACGTATGGATCCAATCACTAGATAACAGAAGGAAATACTCTAAGTTATGAAGCACATTATACCCTTATTCCCACAAAGATAAACTCTTCAAAACATTATGCTTTCCCCATGGTCAGGCATCAGCTACTGCATTAAAAATGACTTTCAGCTAAATGTAACAGATATTTTGTATCTGTACATAAACTTTTATTTTGCCCATTCCTCTGCCTTTGTATATTTGTTTCAGAAAAATATTAGACACTACAACTTCAACTCTGTAGAGCTTGAAGCCCAAGCTATACATTTATGTTAACTATGACAACTGCAGATTATTCTCAGGAGAGGGACACCCACGCTAAGCTTGTAATATTTTTTTTTAATTATTATTATTACTGACAATTATTGTAACATTTTGTGGGAACGGTAGCTGTGATGTTCATTTTTCAGTTTATTAGGTGGTGCGATGAAGGAATATAAATACATAGTACAATGACTGGTACATCACTAAATAATTTTCCTAACTTTTATAATATCATATATTACAACTCTGATAGTTGCAGAGAACTGATTTCTCATTAAGATTTTTCTTTAAAATTTTAGTACTATTTTAGTAAATCTTTTTACTAAGACTACTGAAGGTTTGTGCTTTTTTCCTCAGAAAACATCAATACTTAAAATTCTGTAGTTGGTTGACAGCAAAAATAGAAAAAAAAATAACACAACCTTCTGAACTTTTCAATACTTTCAGCTGAGCTCTAAGAACACTAAATTGTACTTGGTCATTGGGGCATGTGATGAGAACAACTGAAGACCTTGATTTATAGGTTCTTGAAATAGCCCTTTTCACCTTAATATATCCACCCATTTTAAGGACGACAGACATGTTTGTCCATGAACAAGGTCAGTAACATATTTAAATAGGTAAAATAGGATAAGGATTGCTGTTGAGGTAGCATTTCTGATAAAACATATCAGTATGCTCCAAGCTGATGCTAAATGTCTAGGGAGACAATTGTTAAACTCTATCAGTGGGCTATGGTTATGGCAAATCAAGGTGTTCCTATGCTTTTATTGTGTGTCATTTTTTGTTCCACTATGGAATTACTTACACTGTCTTCAAAACTGTCCTGGTTTCAGCTGGGATAGAATTGATGTTCTTCCTGGTAGCTGGTATAGTACTGTGGTTTGGATTTAGGATGAGAATAATGTTGATAACACTATTGCTGAGCGATGCTTAGACTAAGTCAAGGACTTTTCAGCTTCTCATACTGCCCCGCCAGTGAGAAGGCTGGAGGTGCACAAGAAGCTAGCAGGGGACACAGCCAGGACAGCTGATCCAAACTGGCCAAAGGGATATTCCATACCATATCTTTTCTGTCCTGTGGATTGTCTTTGTCTCAACCCATGAGTTTTACCTTTTTTCTGATTCTCTCCTCCATTCCACTGCGGAGGAATGAGCGAACGGCTGTGTGGTGTTTGGCTGCGTGCCAGGTTAAACCATGACAAAAACTTGCATCAAAAGCTATACAAAGCTTGCAGCTTATTTTTATTATCCATTTCTGTATTTTCTAGATAACAGGTTGGCAGCAAAGTTAACAAGCTCCTTCTTACTCCTTCCCTTCTCTTTTATCACTCTCCCTTTCTTCACTGAGTGAAACTGAATGAAGCAAGTAATTTTTTCCTTTCACAAAGGGACACTCAATTCTGGACAAAAAGATTACTGAAAAGCAGGATACATTTTCTCCAGTTGTAGCAAATACTTGGGCGGGGTGGAGGGGGGAAGGGCGGAGCTCAGCAATGTTATTTGCTGTACCAAGTGAAACTGAGCAGAATGGTTTTCTTTAATACATAGAGATTAATGGAATATCAGGGAAGTGGTTGAATAAAAGGCTTTTACATTATTAATGTCAGGAACTATGCAGAGGTAACTTTAGCAGTGTGTTTTATTGCTTCTTCCTTGTTTCAGGATTATTACAGTCTGACTTCTTCACAGCAAAATGTGGAGCAATGGAGATGTCAGTCCATTGCTAGGATCCTACTGCCAACAGGGGTAGAAACAGTAAGACAGGTTTTGAGGCAGTTGTGGTAAAACTCCATCCTGGCCAAAAGCGGTACCAGCAACAAATTACTGCATTTTCGCTGTCTGGAGTGATTTCCATAGCCCTGCATACATTGAAATCCCCTCACTAAAGTCTATAGTTCATCTAGTCTAAAAGGAGTCAAATATTTATCTCCCAGGCAAGTGTGCTATTCATTATGATGCAGTGCAGGCTGGAAGACAACTACCTCCTTTCCGGCTCTGTGTAGTAACAAATACAGTTTTCACACAACCAGAAGAGGAGAGATCAGGAAGACGAGGATCAATTTGGTATCAGAGATATTAGAGCACTGAGTTGCGAGGGATGGATTTGCCTTTCAGTCCCAATAATATCGTTTATATAATTTGGACTAGACCAGTCAGGATAGGAACCCATCCAAGTGCCAAGTGTCCCAGCTAACTGTCTTAATGACTACATTGTATGGTCTTTCAAAAGAGAGAGAGGGAGGATTTCACTGTTGTTTTTCTCCCCACACATTCTCCCTATCTACCATTCAGAAACCACATCGCCTACATAATTCTACCTCAAGAACCACATTTGAAGGTTGCAGATGGCACACTTCACCTGAGCATGTTCTGAACATTTACTGAACTTCCAGATGTTGTGTCATGCAGGATTTGCCTTTCAATGTCCAAGCCAAACTCATCTAGTGTTACCAGGTGTTACCTGAAGCCAGACCACAGGCTACTCCACCATTGGCCCTGGGGTATCCAATAGCCTCTGCCAGAGCTCCTCCCCAGACCAGCCCCTGACCCCCTCAGTCATAGGGGTGGGCGGGTACAGAATACCCACTTCTAATTGGCTCAAATTCCCACAATGCCTGGCAATTGGCCATTACTGTCACCATGGTAACCACACTGCTGGTTAAGGGTAGTTGTAGGGGAGCCATCTGCAGGTAAACAATATTTAACCAGGCCCAACCCTCTGCCAAGCTCCCACACTAACTCCATTTCCTTACAGTTATTGATACTATTCCTTCGGCTGGGGCTGCACGGCTAGAAGGCGCGTCCCCTGGGTGGTGGATAGGGGATCCCTCTCTGGAGGGTGCACCGGATAAAATTGAAGAAGGTGCCGCAAACCAACACAGCCTAAGGGAAGGCCACCCTGACAGAAAAACCACTGGCCCTCCAAGTCATGGGGGTTGGGCAGGAGGCCAACTACCTCCTCCCGGAAAAAAAAATAAAAAATAAGTTGCAGAAATGACGAGCATCAACTCGGAGATGGAGAAAATCAGTAATGAAGTGAGGAGGAGGAGATGGAACTGGATCAGTCATGTCTTGAGGAAAAAACCAACAGAAGACTGCGCTGTGGCCCTTGGGACTCCAGAGCACGCAGCCGCAGACCGATTGAAGTGGAAGAATGATGTTCGCGCTTTGTGTGCCTCCTGGCACTGAGAGAATTCAGATTCAGATTCAGATTGATACTATTAAATCAAAGTAATTTTCATTGGTGGGTTTTTGTTATTGCTCTGGAAGTATTTGACTGTCCTTACTGCAAAGCACTATTATATAAAAACAAATATCAACTGATCCTTTCTCTGTCATGGACCCTTCCTGCTAAATGGTGTAATATTGCATTTACTTGTTTGTTATGATTGTTGTCCCACAACAAAATGTCCAACACCACTCGTATCAGTGGCAGAATGCAGGTGTCAGCAGGAATCCCAACTGAGAGCTCTCCTAGCTTCTTCCAGGAGATGTAAATTTATATGTAAATACTGTCTTTATCATGTCTGTGCTTCCTGCACCCCAAGATACATACATGAGAGGCAGACTTCATCTAGCCACCTAGAAGTAAAGGCATGTATTCAGAAATATGTAATCCAGATTAGTTGGAAAGACAAATGATGGACAGCCTCAGAGCTCCTTCTTATCTTGATGTAGGATGCCGTACTCTGTGACAGCATTTATCCTTCTTTATTCATCACAGACACAGTCCAGATAATTAAATTATGCTAAAGCTAACCATAAAAGAAAGTAAAGTCAGATGAAATTAATTCCACTATAATTTTCTGAAAGAGTAGGTAAGAATCAAGGAAAAGAAAAGGTGACTGCAGAGAAAATCCCACTTTATGCAAACACCCCATCTCTATTATCTTGCCTAGCAGATAGATGAATCTTTTTAAATAGTTCAACTTTTTCTATTTTTTCTTTTGCTTGAAGAGACAGTAAAATGTTAAAGAAGTAAAAATGGTAGATGCTGGTTTATGGCAATACAAAAATTAATATTAAATGCATTTTGGCTTATAACCACAGAACAAACCTGAGAAAATCCAGAAATCTTGGGGGGATAAAATTTCAAAGAGGTCTCATGAGAAATATAGGTACCTAAATCTTGGTGAAAAAAATCAGTTAGAATTGGCCACCTGACTCACTTTGATTTCTTCAGTAGTATGACTACAATGGATTTTCCTTTCATTAACTACCATATGGAGCAAAACTTGTCCTTTTTTTGGGCATGAAGGAACTTCTCCCTCTGAAATGCAAAATATAGTGAAATCTTTACTGTTTATCCTTTTTTGGAGATCCCAAACTACTAGTAACTAAGGTAGCTGATTCCTATGCACATATTTTCATTGCCTTCTGAGATTTGTTAAATGTGAAAAAGCTTGCAGAAGCAGGCCTTTTGTTCCAAATTTAATTCTGACAACATTTAAATTTAAGGTTTTAAATATTGTCATATAGAATGGTATTACCTGAAATAATTCATCTGGGTGCAATGTTATTCTGCATCAGCATTTAACTTTCATTCTGCTTAAAGCCTCATTCTAGTACTTAAAAGAGGATCACAATCAAATATTGATATATATTAAAAAAGTTATATATTGTAATTAAAAAGTGCTTAAGAACAACCAGATTTATAGGTGAATATGACTGAAAATATACTTGCTAAAAGAAGAAAAATGTGCTGAAAATAAACATAACATTTTCTTCATTTGAGGAGTTCTTTCTTAGCATAAAAATGTTACTTACCATTCTAATTTGAACATTTCATTGGACTGTTATGTATATCTGGCTTGATAATAATAATAGTGCCTTCTGTCCTTAGTAATTTTATATTTACTGAAAGAATAAGTTGTCCTGAAAACTATTTCAGTCTTTTCGGAGAGAGTGATGAGAAGTCAAGGCTTCAGGAAACAAAGCAATAATTTGTCTCAGTTTAGACTAGCTCTAGTGTGCTCCTATGAACTAAACACCAATTAGCAATTTAAGTGTGTTGAAGAACTCTTGAAGAACTTCTTCCAGCTATGTTTCCTCCAAAAATAATTACACTGGTATTCTCAAAGTGGAAATAAAGCATGATAATGTCACAGTCTAATACTCTCTGACCAAGTTCTTCTAGAATTCCATGGGTGAAGGGCGTAATGTTTAATATCAAATTTACTTATTTGAAGATATTGGATGTTACATGGGATTTTTTATTTTATGTTTCTTTTTTAGTGATAAAAATATACTGCCACACAATACAAATGTAAGTTACACTTAGCAAAATATAGCAATTGCAATACACAGTTCAATCACAATACCAATGTGATTCTCATTGCCCATCTTTATAATACGCTCACTGGCATGACGTTGGGAATCCCCGGTTGCTGGGAAGGAATACGTTGGCTGAAACCAGCTCAAGCCCATTGATCTCTTTGAAATTCTTTTGTTTGTTGTTTAGTTCTTACACTCTGTTTTGGACTTCACCCATATTGGTCTGGCTAACTGAGGGAGGCATTCACACTCTTTTACTGAACTCAGGGAAAAACATTTACACCACCAGTTGATCCACTTAACTGTGATATAGTCAACTGATCCACCCAACTGACATAGCTGTTTATCTAACACAAAGGCCACCCTCTTTGGTCCCCTTTGTACTGAGATAAAGTCAGCTTTCTTTGCAACAGCTGTGATCATTCGCACCCTGCGTTATTCCCTGAGATTCATGGGCACGTCACCCTTGCCCAATTCCACTGAGCCTTCCTCCATAGTAGGGGTTTATTGGTCAGTCACAGGTAACAACTGATTTTCTGGGAGATTAACTTTTGAAGCTCTCATCTGATCAGAACTGAAACTTAAAAATAGATGTACCCAAAACTTAGCTGCTCAGTCTTTAAAGTGCTCAAAAATGAGTCTCATATCCATGAAATAATTGGACAAAATAATACATTCAGAAAAAAATGTGCACATTTGTCAATGTAATCTAAAGATGCTAAAATCTAACCTACACAGATTCATTTCACACAATGACTTTAGAGGACCACAAGCGTGTAAGTGTGTGCACACTCTACCTAGTTTTCTGATTTTCTTCTTAAATTCAGTACTGATGATCTGATTAAATTCTGTCCTTTAGCTCCAGCACATTCCTGAGCTGTATTTCAACCACAATTTATGAGTTGAGAAGTACAAATGGTTTCTTCACTATTTCTCAAAAGCTCCTTGCTTAGCCATAAAAGGAACAGACCCATAACTAATACCTGCTGTTTACGGAAATATCAACTTCGTATCACTACTTAGATACATCTGTAATTTCTGTATGTTCTACATACTCTTGCTCTACCAGACAGATATTTCCTCCCAGTTGTTTATATGTCACTACTTATTTGAAAACTCAAACAGATTTGTAAACAAGTTTGTTAGCACTCACTTATAGAGCTTTGTAGACGCATTTGTCACAACTGTGAGCAGATAAAACAGGGTCATTACCCAAGCAAATGGAATGTCACAAGACTTATACAGAATTCTTCTTTTTTTGTACACACAAAATAACTGGATATGTGTTTTACACACAGAAAATACTTAACTTGTTCACAAGTCTAGCCTATTGATTTCATTTGAGAGAAACAAACAAACAAAAATGCTTTAATTTCTCAGAATTTCTTTTTTCCCCTCTGTAACAGATTCTGTGCACTGCTTTTTGAGAAATTAGTGTGTAAATTTGCAGAGAAAGCTCAACTGAAGTAATTTAAAGACAGTAATTACCTCCAGATTATTGTTATTGTAGTTCTTACCACACACCACGAAGCAGAAAATAAGAATCTCTGACTCACAGAATACTTGAAAGATATTGTAAAGATTCCCCACAGTGAGCCTGTGTGTGTCACCTCATTGACAAAATTAGTAAACAGATAATAGCAATCATCTAAGTATGCTTTAGGAAGTAATGGTAATTTTAAAAGGCCATTTTTATACATAAATGCACATTTAAGCATATCTATAATTGGTGTTTTATCTATATTCCAGTTAAAACTCTTTACAGGTTCACAATGCCTATGTACTTTTAGATGAAGAAACCTACCTAAGGAGTTGAATCAGTTTAGTACTTTGTACATTACATATTTCAGTGGCAATCTGCAGTCAGAGTACAAGTTCAGCGTAGTGAGAAAGAACGGGAGTTAAACACACCAAGTGAATCAAGAAAAGCATAAAAAGAACAACCTTAATTAAATTTGTCCAGGTGTGCAGATAAAACACAAATCAGATCAATGTAAATGTTCTAGAACATTTTAGTGCACTCCCTCTTTTCCACCTATCAACAGCAATTTCCCTCCATTCTAGTTGTCCTTTCCTTCTCCTGTCCCCACTATCACTCATTAGGAGAATTTGACCCTAAAGTACCACACTCTTCACAAACAGTGAAGGAAGAAATAATTTACAATGTTTGCTCTATTATATTATTTTTAGTTTTTATATTTTAATTGAAAATTAAAAAATATTTGCATGTTAATATTCACAAAGTTACAAAGGTTTTATTTCATTTAGTGTAAAGAGAAAGCTAACACAAAGCAAGAGTATATGCAATGTAGCAGCAGCTGCTGTTTACTACTCACCATAAAGCCCTTCTTCTGTGTCTTGATTCTTCCACCCTGTTAAGATTTACTATTTTTTACTTTTTTTTTTTTTTTTTGGTAAAGAAAGGATGCTATTCATAATATCTCATCAGACCAACCAATTTCAGTAAAATAACTATCCAATTGTCTCAATCACTGGATACCAGATACAATTTATATAAACATAAAAATAAACTACAATTATTATACATTAATTCTCAAACCAAGTACAACACTGTGCAGATCACCCTTTCCAGATATATAAATTCAGAAATTTGATAACAAGTAGAACACACTACATTTCTGTACTGTGTTTCACACAGAAAGCTTCAATATTTGTTTTGATTGGATGAAAAGCCAAAATATCACCTTTTCAAGATTATTTTTTTAGGAGGAATTAACGATAACATCATTTTGAAAAGTCAGTCCTGTACAGCATTAGCCTGCTTCTCTCTGAACAGCTGCGAATCTCATGGTAATTGTTTTCTTGCCACCATTTCCTATTTTCTAATTTGGATTCCCAAATAGATTGCTTTTCATATAATGCTTCATGGCTACCTGACTTGAAAGATGTATATGAGAAATTTGTAATGGAAGATGTATCCTGACCAGTGAGACTATTTAGGAGAACAGGCACAGTAAATACCCAAATGTATGTTTTCCAGCTGACATAGTATTGGTATGGTATTAAACTGACACAAAATTGAAAATCTGGATTTATTGTGACCAGCCAATGTCCTAATTGAAACAAAGTTTGGATTAATACATCATGAAAACAAACATTTTGTTAACAAGCTCTCAGTTTCACCTCAATAAAAAACATTTATTATTTGGAGATGTATTTTCTGTTCAGAAAAAGAAAAGAAATTGCCATCAGATACTTCTTAATGCGTTCTGTTCATGAGTAAATGTGTTGCGTTTGTGTGACAAGGTTTTGGTAGTGGGGGAGCTACAGGGGTGGAGTCTGCGAGAAGCTGCTAGAAGCTTCCCCTATGTCCAATAGAGCCAATGTCAGCCAGCTCCAAGATGGACCTGCCACTGGCCAAGGCTGAGCCCATCAGCGACAGTGGTAGCACCTCTGTGACGGCAAATTTAAGAAGGGGAAAAAACTCTGAAACAACTATGCAGACACCAAGGTCAGTGAAGAACAAGGGTCGGGAGGTGCTCCAGGCTCTGGAGCAGAGATTCCCTTGGAGACCATTGTGAAGACTATGGTGAGGCAGGCTGTCCCCCTGCAGCCCATGGAGGTTACAATGGAGCAGATATCCACCCTGCAGCCCATGGAGGACCCCACGCTGGAGCAGGTGGATGCGCCTGAAGGAGGCTGTGACCCCATGGAAAGCCTGCACTGGAGCAGGCTTCTGTCAGGACCTGTGACCCTGTGGAGAGGAGCCCATGCTGGAGCAGGTCTTCTGGCAGGACCTCTGACCCCATGGGGGACCCACACTGGAGCAGTCTGTTTGTGAAGCACTGCACCCTGTGGAAAGGACCCACAGTGGATAAGTTCATATAGGACTGTCTCCCATGGGAGGGACCCCACGCTGGAGCCAAGGAGGAGTGTGAGGAGTCCTCCCACTGAGGAGGAAGGAGCAGCAGAGACAACGTGTGGTGAACTGACCGCAACCCCAGTTCCCCATCCCCCTGTGCCACTCGGGAAGGAGAAGGTAGAGAATTCGGGAGTGAAGCTGAGCTTGGGAAGAAGGGAGGGGTGCGGTGGAAAGTGTTTTAAGATTTGTTTTTATTTCTCATTATCCTATTATCATTTGATTGGTAATAAATTAAATTAATTTCCCCAAAGTCAAGTCTGTTTTGCCTGTAATTGTAACTGCTGAGTGATCTCTCCCTGTCCTTATCTCAATCCATGAGCCTTTCCAGTTGAGGGAGTGATAGAGCAGCTTGGTGGCCACCTGGAGACCAGCAAAGGTTAAGCCACCACAGTGAAATTGTCTTATACTGTTTAAGCAATATCTGGGCAAGATTTTACACTGAGTTTATTAAAAGCAGCAGGATTTTAAGCATATGATTGTCAAGCTCTTGACACTGTCCGAAATCTGTTCCAAGAAGGGCCAGTGACTGTGTTGTTATAGATTTCAAATAAATAAGCCTAAGGAGCCTACTTAGCATCTTTCAAACAGGCTAAACCAAGAGAGAGGCAGGAAGTAGAGACATCACTGAAAAGTACAGACTGCTTTCATATTTCATATTTTCTGAGCTTCACAAGCAGCAGCTTTTTGCTCAGGTAGTTGTATAGCTTAGGGTTGTTTGAATCATGAAGACAAGAGGCAGATCCAGGGCGCTAAATCCACAGTCATGCAGGTGTCTAATGCTACTTTTGTTTCCTAAAGTTTAAATTACATCACTATATGGTTAGTTACCTAAATATGGAGATACCTAAAGGCTTTAGGCACCAAAAGGCTTACATGTGCAGAGTTTGACAGGGTTTGTTCAGCATTGTCTGAACAGCGTTTTAAAGCATTGCAAAGGCCAAATTCAGCCAACTAAGGCCTCTGTCCTTTGTCTATGTATCTGCACTACTAATGGAGACAGGTTCCCTAAATTCAAACCAGCCTTTGAGAATACCTGGTTACATACGTCCTGATGTCTCAAAGTCGATAAGGTTTTTTTTTTCTTTTCCAGCCTTCCTAGGTCACCCTAGCTGGACTAGACTCTTCACATAAACACACACCAGAGAAGGAATGGGCATAAGATATGGCTTATTGACTAAAACACTGAGAATTAATTCAAGTCTAAAGAATAGGAATATTGTGATTTTTTTTAGTAGTGGTAGTAGAGCTATTTAGTTCTCAGTTGCAACCACAGATGTCTCCACTGAATATCTATGAAAGTACAATTAATTCTTAAATACGTATAAATGAGCATTTAAAGATATTTAAATGTTTTCTTTTGAAAACATGTTGAAGACATTAGAGCTGCTATCACTGAAGGATTTTTTTTTTCTGTGTTCTTTTGATTAAGGACTTAAACGTGCAAATACTTATGGGTTACTTTGAATCTACTGTACAACAGTAGCATTACACTACTGTCTCAGCACACGACAAATGCTAGTCTTCTGTGTAAGTGTATATATGTGAAAAGTTTTGTGGCTTAGCTGACATCTGGCAAGATGTGAAAACACAATAAGGTGATCAGAGGTCTGCAGTTCTATGTGGATTGTCTGATCTTGCCAGCAGTGACTAGTTTCATAGACAGATAAAAACAGATAAGGGAGTTAGTTAGGAAGATTTGCCATACAGCATCAACATTTATCTATCTATCTATTGTAGAGCTTATAAAATAATATGTCAATACACAACATACATACATGCATATGAATCCCACCAAAATGATTTAACAGATGTAAAATATATGTGGCCACAGAAAAAGCAAGTTCAGCAGAAATAAATTAAAAAATAATTATAAAGTAAGAGTGTCTAGCATATGTAGTAACATTTAAAGAAATTTGATAGTTGCACGCCTGGTAACTCTGAATGTTCTTCACCTGAGAGAACTTAAAAAGTTGAGTTCTCTAGCATGTTCCTAAGATGTCCAGACTTCAGCTTAATATATTCTCCGTAGTGTTTTTATTTCCAAAACCAGTGCCCACACCTGGCTTTGTTTCCTTTGTTTGTTAAAATGAGAGGCCACGTATTTTTCTTAATAGGAATTTTAGCCTGGGGTTATGAAATTGATCATGTTCAGTTTAAGACGTTTCCCTATGCTTAGAAGTTCTTCCTCTACAGTAATTTAAACATCATCCATGGGAATAGAGATAGAAATACAGCAGATCTTTTCTGACATAATGAAAACATTACTGAGGTTTCAGCCTGACTTTCCTAATTTATTCAAAGTACAGTCTATGTATGCAAATTTAACTCTCTGCAGCTATAAAAGCTTGACATTGCAGCTGCAGCTGGTTCAGGGGAAAACTTATTAAACACTTCTAATGTTACTTTTTCAAATTCTAAAACTGGAAAATTAAATATTTATTTTCATTCTTACTTTGTAAAAAGCATAATTATATAATAAGCAATCCTTGCTTCATCAGTACTGTAAGAGACAGTCATACTTACACATAAGTCAATACCAAAATGGTGCTGACTTTGAGGGAATAATACTGTGCTCCAGATAACTAAGCAATCACTTGAAAGACTTCTTGGGCAGGTCAAGGACAACAAAACAAAACAAAACAAAACAAAACAAAACAAAAGATGTACGCTAAATCATTCTGCAAAATTATGTGCTGATCTAAATGAATGACCATGCCATTATCAGTTTCACATTTGCCTTATTCATTATGTAAATATTATGTAATATGTAACATATTCAGATGCTAATAAAGCACACATTGAGTAGAAATGATATTAATAGGTTTAGGTTTTATATACAAAAAATATTTAAGTGATATGAGAGCTAAAATTCTAGTAATTTCAAAACAGGAATTTTAGGAATTTTCAGAAGGGCTACCATTGCAGTTACTTCCCCTCGACATCTTTCTCCATAAGAGGACAAAATAACCAAGCAGTCTCTTCTATTGAATATACCCAGTCATACCTTCATTGAATTAATTAGATGATTATGAACAGCAGTTCTTTAGGGAAGAGTATGTTAATTTTGGGATGACAGTTATTTACTTTTGTTCTGTGTTTATGTACTTGGCAGCTGATAACAAATATTCCATTCTGCATTATCTCGTCAGCTCAGCTTGCTGGAGAACGTTTTGATAAGGTAAACCAACAATGAAACTGAGCTTAAATTAAGATTTCTAGCATAATGAAACTCAATATTCACAGCTCCCTATTCCACAGTTGAGATCTTGCACTCATTGTAATACAATTAAACTGAGGCAGGAAAAATATATGCTGTAGAAGACTGAATATTCTCACTGAATTGCTTATAAAACAGAAAGCAAACCAACAGTGAAACTCAGCTGACACTAGATGTTATCTCTATCTTAAACACAAATGCTTTCAAAGATCTGGCTTTGGTACTGCAGATAACATTGAACTTGCGGACCACAAGCTTTCTTAATATGTTATTGAGAAAGAAAAATGTAAAACATGGTTGTGCTATGAATCTCCTTTTATTCTGACTTCAAAAACGTACATTCCCGTAGGAGTGAGGCACCTGATGCAGACTGACACTTGCTGGCGTGTACATAGTATACAACAATTAACTTTGAGCGTGATAAAGTTATTTGGCACTGTTTATACATTATATGGCCAATGCTCCATATGAAAATTTTTAAAATTCCAGGATGGGATTTAAGAGATTCATTTCTGTTTTGCACTGAGACAAATGATGTGTGATAATCTGGGCTACTCCCTTCAGGCCCAGAACAACCACAACAGGCACAGAAGTCCAGGGCTCAGTTCATGCATAGACTTTTAGGGACAAAAATTGCACATTTAAATTATATTTTTGAATGTGTTTACATAATAATGTTCACATGTATGTATACCTAAGAGGGAGATCCACAAATCCCTACTTTTTTCATGCAATGCATGGGTTTGAAGAACAGAGGCTTTGACAGTGACTTTGCTCTGTCACCATTTCAGGCTAAGCTAAATGTCTCAGTATTTATATCAGATAAATATCTGATGCTTATACTTAATCAGTGGTCAATTCCATACTTAATCCATTGAAAAGTCTTAATTGACAGGCAAACTCAAATTTAATACATCCTGTGAGTGTTGAGTTTAACACAAAACATAACACAATGGGAAGTACTGTGATTATTCTAAAATATGTTTTGAGGTTTAAAGGCTGAAAATGTTGGCAGAAGTATAGAAGCAAATATATAGATACAGTGGCATACATGTCCAGTACATGCACACTAAGCCACTTTTTTACCGTTTTTGCCTTAGTACTGATTTATGTTCAGAGAATTACTGTAGACCATATCATTGACAAGATGTAGTTCCATTATTTTATTTTTCCTTACCATCTTGAAGAACAGCAGGTCTTCTACCTCTAAAGATGCAAATAGGAAGATTTACGAAGTCGGTACATTTTTTTGTGTATATATAATAATGCATATTTCCTGTTCTGTTGTTTGGTGCATCACACTCATAAATTAGGATATAAAGGACTGAGCTTTTCTCACACTAATTTTGTTCTTTTGTAGACTAAATATTTGTAACAGAACATGAAGATTATGTCTCACAAATTGTATTAAATGTAGGAAAAAAGTGTGTCTCAGTCCCTAAGCAACACTCTGATCTCAGTCTCTGTAGATGGAGATATTGTAGTACATACTGCAGTGCATTTTCTTCAGATATAGAAAGAATGGACCAAACTATTCGGAAATTAAAACAGAAAAATAGAAATCAGGAAGCTTAGGATCAGTCATTAAATTACAGATACTGCAGATTAGTTTGTATAACCAATATGAGTGTCCTGGGGGGCGGTGTGGCGAAATATTTAATAATACGAGAAAAACTTTTTCTTCTTCTGTAACAAACTTCTTTTACTGTACATTTCTTTTTACAACAGAAGCTCATTCTTTTTAACTTGAATTCTGTTTTCCAATGTGATGAGTAGAGGAATATATTGCTGCAGTACAAATAAATTCATGTTTTATAGAACACAATTGCTTATACAAAAATACTGAGTCAGTTCTACATGTCATAGCTTCATTTTCACTCCAGTGAAATAATTTATTTCACAAAGTTATCCAAAACCTTGATGCATTTTTTTTTCCCTGTTCTCTAGCCAAACTCATGCCAATCCTCACTCTAATATACCTATTATTTGCAAGAGTTTGTCAATGGCAGATTTTTCTTTCAAACAGCATCAATAGGACTCTTACATTCTAAATTAGAGTGTTTTGACAGTACCATAAAAAACATTCAATCATCAAATGTCATTCAGAATTATTCAGCTCTTACCTTATATTCCAGGTAGTTTTCTTTATCTTTGTTGCTGAGCATCCAGGAATTTTGTTGTCCTCTAATTAAGGCTCCCTCTTGTGTGTATCCATTTACTCTTTATGGGGCACTGGAGAGGTGAAACAAATGCACAAACAAACAAACAAAAAGTAGAAACACTTACATCCTAAGACAGTGCAATTTGAAGGAAGGTTTGGATCTCATCTCCCCTGCACCAGAAGAGAAAAGCCAGCCCTGAACAATCTAAGTCTAATGTACATGAGTTGTAATTTTCTGTTTTGGAAATACACTTTATGCTCAACAGAAACCCTGTTTTAGAAACTAAAATTTCTGTTGCACAAAACAAGGACAGCTATATCAAGGAAACCCATACCAAGAGTTGATCCTGGTGTGAAACATCAGTGGACCAGCAATGCAGAACTGCTGATTATGGAACAAGACTCAGCTCAGCCTGACCAGTAACAGTGTAAACGAAGCTTTACAGATAAATCTAGCTGATTGATTAATGGATATTTTGAACAGATTGCAAAGAAAATCTCAATCACCTGAAACATAATAGACTTCTTCATCTGACTGACTTTGCTATTTTAGAACATGACTGAATAATGTAGTTTTCCTTGGTGTGAAGGATGGTAAAAATACATCATTCTATGTATTAATCCTACTACTACCTTCACACTGGAGAATATGTAAGAACATGGGCAAATGAGGATTGTATTATGGAGACTCATCTAACTTGTAGTATTTTCCACAATCATGATTCCAAATGTGTTTTCTTTGTATTTCTTTGTGTTTGCATAAACACAAAGAAATATGACCAAAATATTCAGAATCATATATGTATATGTGGTTGGTGTTTCTTCTCTCCTGCCTAACAAAATGCGTTCTAACTATATATTCTGAACACTTGTTCAGTGCTCAAGATATAGAACAAAACAAAATAAAAACTTTGAAAAGGTATATGTAAAGGACCGGCAGAAAATGTGGTTTTGTCTCGACATTGCCGCTGTAGCGCCATCCAGCGTCACGCTTCGAGAAAACCCTCTTCTCCACAGTTTTGAGAAAAACAACCTCGTGCGCCTGCGCAGGGACAAAAGGCGCGAAAAGAGCAGAGGCGGGAACAAAAAGGCGCGAAAAGAGCAAAAGCGGGGACAGCACGTCTGCGACAAACCGCACGTACACATTTGCGATCTGTGCATGCGCAAGAACCCCTATATAAGGAGCGCACATGCCCCGCGGCGGCGGCGTGACCACTCCTTACCTTTTTTGGCCCTCAGGCCCCCCCTCGGTCCCCGACGAAGCCTGAGGCCACCAAAGACCCAGCGGAAGATCCTCGGACTTGGGAAGGTGGCGAAAGACTCCTTCTTATCTCTCTCTCTCCCTCTCTCTCCTTTTCCTCTCTTCCCTTGCCCTCCCTCATCCCTCCATTCTCTTCTCCCCCCAAATAAAAGGTTGTATGACATCTGACTGATTTCAGCGTCTTAATCTCGTCCTTGGGATCGTATCGGAACCTCCCCCGACATTGCATCGGGACAGTATATATAATGTTTTGTTATATTTTTTACATGAAGGATTAGAATTCAATATGAGAAACACAATTCTAATTATTTTCAAAGAGTCTTTGAAAAATTAATCTGAATCCTGCTGCTGCTATTGACATACCATTTGTATTTAAATAAGAAAGGGAAAAAAAGGAGCTACGTTACTATTTAATATTTCCCAGAGGTTTACAGATAAAATCCCAGTTACCATAAATGTACTAGAAGGTTGCTGCTATTTGGAAGAAAGCTTCCATAATGATACAAGAATTTGTTTTCAGGCATATGTATAGAAAAACTGTCTTCCTTAGGATAAAGTTTGTTACGTTTCTTTGCTATATTATTGAACTGAAACAAGTAACTTAATTAGCTGCTTTATTCACTTCTGGGGCAGCTAACTAGTAATCATTTTAAAAAACTTTCATTTATCTCTGTGCTGCACCTCCAACCACAAATTAACAAATCTTTCTCCAGATCTCCCACAAAGCTTTCAAAAGTAACTGATGAATTACCAAAAAGAATAATGCAACCTTGGACTCTGAGCAGCTGTCTGCAGTATGAAGCTTCATATAGGAAGTGGAATTAATGGCCAGGATGGAGAAGCAGCCTTTATCATTATTCATGTCAGAAATTTAAATAGCAAGTCCTTGACACTTTTCTTCAGGTCACAGTACTGTCTCAAAATCTAGCCAAAGATAAGGAGGACGTCAGCAGAGTTGTATAGAACTGTGATTCTGGTGAAGCAGCTGAAGAAGTAGCAGCACTGTGGAAGCTCATTGTACTACTGACAGAATTTCATGTCTATCCAGGAAAAGGAACTGAACATGTATAAGAGTTGTTCTATTAATGAGCTAAGCAAGTATATGTTTTTTAATAGAAGTTGTGAAGAAATGATCTTTTGGTAACAACAGCTTTCTTGCCTTTTCAGAAGCTCAATTTCATTATTTTAGTTTTCAAGCAACTGGATAAAACATCAGAAAAACGTTAATACAGAAAATAAATAAACAATGCAAAAAACATTCACCATTTCAGACCAAAAGGCTTCAGGAACATAATCCAAGAACTGAATATATATGACAATAACTTTTTATTTTATGCTCAATTACAAACCAAGAAGTTGCATTTAGGTCAGAATCTAAACACAAAACCACTTTCCCTCCTATAGAGTATACACATTTATTGAAAATGAATTTGTACCCATTCACAAGCTCATCAACATATATTACCAACTATTCATATGTAGAAAAGGGCTGAATATTATTGATAAAGTGTATGATTCTATTTAATAATATTTTCAATATTAGTTTTGCCTTCATTAAGAGACAAGAAAAATCTTCTCAATGGTATTCTAGGGTCGACCCCTTGACCAGGCTGGCAGTGGTTTGGTGAAGGCTCCGGAAGAGATAAAGCCCTGAGCTGTAGCCAGGCCATGAACTCCTCTGGTTTCAATCTGTTCTCTGAAAACCCACAAAGGAACAGAGCGACTCATTTATCAAGGAACAAACAAAGTTGTGGGTACAAGGAGTCTTCTGCATACCTTTTCTATTACATGTAATTTGACTACAAGCCAACCACTTTATCTTATGAATATGACAGCCTAAGTGAGCCTTCTTTGAGCTCTCCCTGCTAGGCAGCGTGGCTGCATGGCAGTGACCTCCCCTTGAGCTGCGACACCTCTCAAGGTTGCTCCTCGAGGCAGAAAGACCTTTTACCAACAACAGATCTTTGGTAAGCGAGCAATATCATGTATACCCTTGTAGTATGGCCACTTTGATTTTGTCTTGGTAACTTTGATTGCATGCTGAATTGATGCTAATGAAACACTGCATATACTTTGCATGTACAATCCCTTAGACATAAGCCGTTGACCAACTCTGAGACTACGAATGAACCTAGCCACAGCTAAGATCCATCAGGAGTTTAGAAAGCAAGGGGGTCTGCTCTGAACCTCATGACTCAACGGGAGGGTCTTCCTTACTCTTTCCATCTCCAGTGTCTCTGTGAATCATTCTAACTTGTGTGTAACAGTTTTCCTTTGTATGATTCTTCCATGCAGTAATTAATAGAGTGAACCTTGCCATCGAGCTTTGTTAAGTCGCACTTTTACAACATCATATTAAAACCACTTTTAATACCTTTGTCAGTGATTCTTTAAGCGTTGTAAATCACTCATTTGCGACAGAGGGAGAAACAGTATGCCTGATATTACATAACTAATCAGAATTCTACCATTATTCATGGTGAATATTTAGTTTTAACTAGTGTGTCCCATTTTGAAGATTCTGCTCTTTCTTTCTTTGTCAGTGCAGTAATGTTTGTGAGAAGTATATTCCGTATCTCTTCGGACACAAGGAATATAGCTGACACAGCATTCCATGTGTCTGTTTGCAGACATTTAAGGGAATATTCGTCCAACTGGAGCTAAAACAAGTAGAGATCTTTTACATAGCCAAAGCACATGCTCATTGTTCCACTGAAAACACAAGATTAGCGTATATCTTTTGTGAAGTAAAATTAACAGTTGTTCAACAATTTGCAGGTTCTTGTGAACATGAAAATCTGATGTTCTAGACTTTTTGGAGAAAGAGAAAGTGTAGGGAAGGAGAAACATTTCCTTTCCAAATGCCTTTTTCTTATTTTTTGCTATTCTTTACACAGTTGGATACATACCTACAGTTAGCAGGCATAGGTGTGAATATTTCTTCTGAGTATTTAAAATGTTTTTTATTTGTTTTTGATAATTTGAAAAGTTATAGCCAAAAAACTCTTTGGGGAACTTCAGATCATGCTATTACATTCTTATCAGGGCCCTGTAATATTATGACTCATTTACACACTCTTGGATAATTTGCTCTGGCTACCTTCCTCTTCTTAGTATGATTAACTGAGTATGGGAAAAAAAAGAAAAAAAACCCACTCTATTAATTTTCTCAGTTAATCAGAATAAAAGAGATTTCAGAATCAACTTTTGCAGGAAATATATTTCCTCGTGTTGCCTTATAACTTGTCATACAAGATAAAAAAAAAGGTACATGTATATAACACAATCTTAATAGGAAAATAATGTTCCTGGGTTTTTGAATAAAGCTATCTGGGATTTGGTGAACGCCTACCTTAAGGGGATTTTGTCCATGGTGCTTTCTTTTTTTTCTATCAGTATCAAAAGACATAAATTTTTATCTTTATTAAAAGAAGGTAGAGGAGAATTTAATCTTAAAACTTTCCGTAACATGGATAAATTAGCTACTACCCTCCTCTGTAATAGAGGTGACAGAAGACCTTATGCTAAGCAACTGATTGCTAACAGTGTCATCCACTCATAACCATTAGCACTAACAAACTTAAATAATTGCAAAAAAAAAATCGCGACCCATACTTATGACTGAATAACAGACCAGTAGAACTGAATTTTTTAGCATTGTAACAATTGTGATGCATGCAATACTAAATGATTCAGCATATTTATATTCTGTTAAAATAAGAAACACTACATATGCCTTAGGTTTCCTTAACGTCATTAATGCATACTAAAATCAGCAGTAGATCATAGCTTTTTATTATATTTTAGTTAACCTCATTCTGTCAGTATATTAATTGCAAATTTGACCTTTGTTATTGTCCCGATCCAATGTCGGGGAAGGTTTCGATACGATCCCAAGGACGAGATTAAGACGCTGGAATCCATCACATATCGTACAACCTTTTACTTTTATTTGAGGGGAGAAGAGAACGGAGGGAGGAGGAAGGGCAAGGGAGGAGAGGAAAAGAACAGAGGGGAGAGAGAGAGAGAGAAGGGGAAGGAGAAGGAGGAGTTTATCACCACCACTTCGAGTCCGAGGATCTTCCGCAGGGTCTTCGGTGGCCTCAGGCTTCGTCGGGGACCGAAGCGGGGGGGGGGGGGTGGGGGTGGGGGGAGCCTTGAGGGTGCAGGACCGGAAAGAGTGATCTCGCGCGGACGACACCGCCCCCGCCGCAGGTCACGTGTGCTCCTTATGTAGGGGCTCCCACGCATGCGCAGATCACAAATGCGTACGTGCGGTTCGCCACGGACGCGCTGCCCCCGCCTCGGCTCTTTTCGCGCCTTTTGTCCCTGCGCAGGAACACGAGGTTGTTTTTCTCAAAACTGGGGAGAAGAGGGTCTTTTCGAAGCGCGACGCTGGATGGCGCTACAGCGGCAATGTCGAGGCAAAACCACACTTGGTACCGGTTCTCTACAGTTATCTATCCACCTTGGAATGTGTCTGTGCCATTTTCTTTCAAAAGATTTAAAAATCAGAATTTTAAATTGTCTTCTATACAATATTTCAAAAGTTGAGTGCTAATTGCAACTGAGCAAATTCAGATGAGTGAGGTTTTGTCTAAAACTGTGTCTCTTTTAATTATAAACTCTTAGAACACAATGGCAATATTCTAATAGACTGTTCATATTTTCATTGCATGCATAATTTATTTCCATGAATGAAACACATGTATGTATTTAGGGAAAAAATATATTGACTAGATAAATTCAATTTTCCATTAAGCATATTTAGTTTTCTTATCCATTCTGCAAAATATTCATTATTCAGATTCCACTGAAGAAAAATCTAAACAATTCTCCTATGTGCAAAGACGTCAGGAGCATTAATAAAAAGTGAACTATTCTCATGTCTTAAACAGTAGAAATATTGAGTGATTTCAACTGGACCAAAAATTTCAATCAATGCTTGAGAAGGCAAGGGGAGGAGAGGAAAGTACGAAGAATGGGAATAGTTATTTTTTTTCTCCAAAAACTTTTAATCTTATTCTGTGAAAGCAATTCCTAAAGGAATCTTCCTGTAGACTTCAATAAACAATCAATCAGTGAGCACTGAATATCAAAAGACAAGATAGCAAAGAATTGGTTCTAGTGTTTTTATTAATTTTTTTTTTTTTGTAATCATATGCTGCTTTTTAAAGTTAACTAAACATTTATAGGGAGCAATTCATTACAGCTATTTAAGATACGAGCCTTAGTGTGGGATTCCCTTCGTGAATCTCCCTTTTCAATTGCCACATAAATAGATTGAACTAAGCATACGAATACTAAAGGACTAACAGCTCAGATTAATCCCCTCATTTGGGAGCTCGATTCCCTTACTGAATTGTAACAGTAAAAATGGGTAAAATAGGTAAATCTTGTTAGACATATTTTCTTACCCTTTTCTACATTTTTCACGGTGATATAATTATTTTTTTTTTTTCCTGTGAAGACTGAATAAAGGCTTTCTGGACTATATATTAACAGAAACAATAAATTAAGTAGATTCCACCATTCCATTATTGTGGTTTTCAAATGTGCCTTTGAATGTGCTGCACCCAAAGAAAACCCTTAAAAGACAAAGAACACCAGGGTGAAATGGACTTCAGTTTAATCTCTGAAAAAAAGCCATACACAATAATTTATTTGTGACGAATATTTTTTTTTCTGATGCATGACATAGCTTTTATCAAGTATTTTTGTGAAAAAATATATATAGCAATGCCTTATTACATAGCTGAAAAACATGGAAAATGTATCGCATAATCTTTCATTAACAAAAAACTATATTTCCTGCATCAATCATGTAAACCAGGAACTAGATATATTTGTTACCTGTTAGTACCTCTGTGTTCCATTTGGTTTCACATATACTCTGACAGAAAATAGCTAGCTGTCTTTTAAATCAAGTCCTTTTTCCTTTCCTGATGTAAGTGTGGCTTAATACAGAGGTCCTGTAAATATAAATTATTGAGCTACACGTGAAAAATAAATAAGGCTTAATTTTCCTGTCTTTAGGTTTCTACATAGTGAATAACACTGCTGTTCATGAGAACAGAGTAATAATAATAGATTTTATGGTGGAGGAGCATTTAGAAGAAAGACCTGAATCATGAAGAAGCGGTACACTTCAATGGAGAAAGTGTAATACTGAAAAAACGTATAAGGTTGTAAAGATAAAAATAATACAAATTGCATAAAATTTAAAAGACTATAAAGAAAGTGGCTATGCAAACAATGCACACCTAAAATCTAAATAAAACATTACTGTAAATATCTTCAATTTCATATCCAACTAAAAAGGGTATAAATGGGGTAGAAAAAAATGCATTGCAGATGTAATTTCTAGCCCCTGTTCCTACAAATAACTTTCTGTGTTCTTGAGATAAACTAAACACTGTTGTGTTGCTAAGCTCCATCAACAAGTGTCTTACGATTCAAACAGATGTTCCTGTTTTTCAGGCCCATTGGTGTCAGTAGTCAGTGTAACTTTGCCCAGAGGAGTAAGGGAACTAATAGAGTATATCTACACATTAAATTGCTGAGAAATAGTCCATCTATGCCAGAGATTTGCTTCAGAGAACACAGACTTTTATTCAGGTTTTTTTTCCCCACCAGTACTCATCGTAGATATCCCAAATACCTATGAGTCACTCAAGAGTATAAATGGGATAAAATAAGTAACAGACTGGTTTGCATTGTAGCTAATTTCCCAGAGACACAAAGCAAATCTAAAAAAGGTTGCATACATACAGTTTTAATTACAAGCTTTTACAACTTAAACATATTGGATTGCAAGCAAATCAAGGATCGCTTACTTCCCTGAGCCACCATAATCAAGGAATAAAATCCCATTTATTGCTTTTGCCACACACATTAAAGTAATACAAAAAAGGTACTTATTCCAGAGAGAAAAACTATTTTTTATGGCTCTACTTTGTTAAAACTACTCACCCTAAGAAAAAGAAAGTAACTTGATTTTCAAGTGTATATATATGGAGAAGGGACTCAACACTTCAGTGATTCACTTGCAAAGTTCAGACAAATATACAAGCTTAGGAAGAAAGATGACTGTGAAAACATAAGCAAGATCCATGGTAGAATTAAAAAAAAATAAAATACTTGTGTTTGCAGCCTGTGGTATCTGGAGGATATGTTTTTTTCTTCTGAATGTTCTTTTGCTTCTTATTATGAACTGTGATCTAGTTTCGACCTGTAAGAGCAATAAGCCTGCATTGTTTTGGAGGTTTTTTTGAGTGGGAGGGGGGAAGTTTTTTGTTTTTGTAAATTTCAGTAACAAAAGACTGGGCCATTTCAATGTTTTAAATGTGATAGCACACATCTTCATGTCCTTTAGAATTACTGTGTAAGCCCTGTTCATGGATAATATATTTCTGTCATTTTCAGATAAAATATTACATATAACTAAAGGATAGCAAACTCATTGTGTTCCAGATGTTGTACATCTCCTGTACATGTGCTACTTAGAAAGCATGTACATAAACAGTAAACCTAATGAATAAATATTTGTAACTTATTTACTGGAAATATATAGGGCCTCTTCACAGCAAGCTCATTACAGTACATCTACATCAGATTCTTTCCATATGCTCAGTGGAGTTGACCTTTGTATGCCCAGGATTTCTGGATGTTTGGAAACTCTAAATATCCTCTGAAGAGACTGGCAGATGTTCAAAAATTCAAGGTTACAGGATACCTTGAATTCAACCTACATGCAAATTCCAAGTGGCCAGTGAAGGTTTTAGAGAAATCTGAATACATAATAGGTCTACGCATGACATTTGCTTTATGAAAATACTTGAAGTCTAAAAACTTTCATCAGCCCATGCTTTAAGAATTTTTTTTTTTAGTTAATAAATAACCTGTATGCAAAATGGTGAGGTGGAACCTTGATTAATAATTGTGTATAGGGTCATGCCCAGACACTTTCTTTTCCAAGAAGCATCCTACTTCTTCAGTTCTTAAAAAACCCTTAGTCTTTAATGAAACATCTCTGGAAATTGTTATATGATAGGTAAATCTCTACGTCATAGCACAAATAAGGTTGCATATGTAGCTAAAAATATGGGACATCCTCCTGAATCTGTGAGACAGGACATTAATTTTATTTTCTTGTCCAAATGATCACTTCTGTTTATAAGTAACCCATGGTTTCTTTTAAAGGAGAACTAGTATGATGGACATCTGTTATAATCTTAATAATTTCTCAGAGAATGGAAGTCCTTTTCTTCACACATTAACAATCAAAAGAGGAACAGAGCCTCTGAGAAATGAAGGGATCTTCTTTTCTTATGTTATTATATTTTTTCAGAAAACTCAAGTAGTGCAAGTTTGGTTTGATGTAAGTAAATATCTGGGAAATTACCCAAATGATGAAAGTTCCAGGCCATATTTTTTTTTAATATTTTAAGCTATTCCTAAATATTTTATAACACCAAGTATGAAACTTTCTCAGACAGCAGATATTAAGGGTAAGGAAGAGTCACTTTTCCTTTGCTATTACTTCTGCATTTAAAAACAATAAACGGGTCTTCCTGGAAATCGTTTGAAAGTGGAAGAAATCATATGCAGACAGACCCTTAAAAGGACTATCCACAATTTAAAGAACAAGTATTCAGCTGATATGTAGTATCTATGCACAAGCCATTTAACTCTCAGTCTGCATTAGTCCTAGACTTCAGAGTGGAGAGGATTGGACAGGGCAATTACTGGCAAGCTTTGTAACTCGTTGTGCTGCCTAACTGACATAAATGAAGCATCATCAGCGTGTTCCTTAATTATTTTTTCATGTCATCACAGTCCCAGATGAAGTTCCAGGTCTCTGATCTTCCGTGGTAGCCCTGCATTTTTAGAAGGCCCAAGCTAATAGAAAAGATTTATATTTTCTTTGACCTGGAGACCGTTATATAAAGGTGCAAACCATCTAAAGGCACATTTTGGAGTCGGAGTGCTGAATAGTACTAAACAATAGATGTTTCAAACTTTACCTCTTAAGGAGAGTCCTAATACCTGTAAAAAGGACAAGGCCACTAAGAAGTAAATGATGTAACTACTATATGAGTAATTTACTTTTAACCTTCCCATTGAAGAATATGTAGCATTAATATTAAACATGGAAAGGAAAAGTTGCGTCACACAGTTCCCTTAGGGCAATGTAGACAGTCCATTTAAAATAGATGTGGTGGAATCTCTAATAATTGATTGCATACTGTTTCCAGTAGCAAATTAATGTATCAAGTAGGTATGTGGAAATGCTACTTTGTGTGATTCACAGAAGGTGTAATAAAATTCCATTAAGGGAGGTAGAAAAAAATGTTAGACTGAAAGATAAGGGAAATTATAGGAAGATGCATTTTCTTCACCACAGGTTCAGTTTAGTAAGTTTAAGTATTGTACAAAGCAAATTCAGAGGCTTTGTTTGTTTGTTTGTTGGTTGGCTAGTTTTTTGCTTTGAATAAATCATAAAAAGAAGTTATTCAGTCCAAAACCTATCTTTACCTGAAACAATAACATTTTTCCTTTGTAAGTGTTTCTCACAGAAGATTGGATGGCACTAGCTCCTGAATAATGATATATAGTGGCTTCACTCCTTACCAGGTAGTAGGTTCCTGCATTGAATTCCTTTTTTCATCTTGAATGGTTCTACATTCTCCATTCCCCAGAGCTACACACTAACTCCAGAGCTTATTCTAAGGTAGACATGATTCTTCGTTTCTGCTGAAGCTTGGGTACAAAGGTTTCAACCAGAAGTCTTGATTTTATAAGACAGGATAAAGTGCAGATAGAAAAAAAAGACAGCACTAAATTATTAGCTAGGGCAATTAACTGATTTGGGGAAACATTAAAGCACATCTTTGTTCTCCAGGACATGTGAGAAGTTTATATTAGACTGTCATAGAATTTGAAAAAAAAATAAAACAAGCACATAAAACTTGAGAGCCAGTATCACAAATAAGAAACATAAAACTTCATTTTTTTTTAAAAACATTTCATATTGACTAAGCTCTTAATTTCTTGTGCTGGTTGTGAATTTAATTTTTAGCTGCCTAATACCACTCTTTGAATGAAAGTGAATTTAACTTATTGACTTAGCATTGTGAAAGTAATTCCTGGAACTGACACCTTTTATTTAGCCATGATGGAGCTGAACTTTGTTAAGAACTACAACTCTTCTTTTAATATAGTCTCCATTCTTCTTGATTTTGGGGAAGATAAAGGTATGTTAAGCACAATTTTTTCCAATGCTTTCTATTAATTACTGATTATGCTACTAGGAGATAGTAATAAGAGCTTTCTGCTGATTAATTACAATTAATATTTCAGAGACTTAGAAGGTTATCTGCATTTTCTATTAAATTTTACCATGCAGAGTGGCTGAAATCTTAAGAAACCTGGTAACAAGGATACGGAAGAAAATATCAACTAGAAGAGGAAGTATTTATCTTCATCCATAAGCACTTTCCACAAGAGAGACAATAAATTCAAATTGTTAAACATCCTTTTAGATATTATGTTCTGTTTAAAATAATGGTGCATTTGGGCATTAGGTTTTGTGAGATGTATCCACTCCTACATTAAAGTTAAAGAGATGAGGGATGGCTCCAAATTCCTCTGTTCTTTATAGCAGAAACCTTGGACATCTCTGACTGTTGCTTAGCACTCTGCTTTGACGGCAATCCTCTGAACAGGACATGAAATACAGAAAATGCCATTTAAACATAGCTAAGAACTTTTTCCATGTGAAGGTGGTCAAACACTGGAACACGTTGCCCAAAGAAGTTCTGTGATCTCCTTCTTTGATGATATTCAGAACTTGACTTGACATGGCCCTGGTTGACCTGCTGTAGTTGATCCAGCTTTGGGTCAATGAGGTTGGACTAGATGATCTCCAAAGGTGCCTTCCAATGTCAGCCATTCTGTGGTTCTTCCAAACACCACCTTCTCTGGGACACATAAATTATTAAATTATCCAGCATATGACTCATGAAAAAAAAAATTCCTTAGAATTTGTTTTCTGGTCTAACAAAATATGTTATTAGCAATATTTTAAAATCCAATTCTTTAAAAAAAAAAAAAAAAAGTCCTAAACTATGTACTATTTCAGTCTCCTTTTTTGCACCATAATACTTAAGTTCTTCAATATGACATACATCCTAGCTTCATGCTGAAGGCATGGCTAGCTGGTGGTCCTCCAAAGCACCAAGTCCTCCCACACCTATTCAGATTGGGCAGACTGTGAAGAATGCAACAGACCTTTATTATCCTAACAATACTCTTTGTGTTGGTTGCAAAAGTTATCTCATAGGTACCCTCAGCATGTCATAGATTTAATTATAGATGAACAGACTGTGGGAACTACAGATAGGCTGTAGGTAACAAGGCAGCAGAATATTTACAATAGCAGAACTAAATTTAATCTACCAAGTTATCATACACCCTCTCCAGGTCACATTTGTTCTGGTATCTTTTACCATGCACAGAGACTCTGCAGGCAGGATATGTTTAGTTTAAAATTAAACAGATTTTTTTTATTTAAATAGACTAATATATGTGTAATAGAAATCTACAACTGGTGAGCTGCTAGGGTAAGCCTTAATATGTTCGCTATCCCCCATAAGATACCTGACAAGTCTTTTCTGACCAGGTAGTTAATAGGCAAGGAAGAGTCTACCTTCTGTTTCTTGGAACTGATTTGGTACTTGATGCTGCTGAGCTGTTGCCTTCCAGTTCCTGCTTTATTCCTAGGGCTTAATACCTTTTCACATCAATATTTTTTTTTAAGATTCTTAGAGGCACTAACTATCTGCATCCAAGCAATGTCACCTCTGTCCATGCTTTCTGTACTTGTACTATTGTAGCCTATATACATTCCCAAAGTTTTTTTCTCATGGCTTAGCAATTTTCTCAGTAAACCTAAATCAATGTCACACTGTTGTTTTACATCTAACAATGTCTTGAATCAGAGACAGCTGAGAGATGCTTGGTGTTATGTCGATAGACAAAGAGAATAGGATTCCCCAAATATCAAACACCAGAATACTGAGACATGAAAGGATCATGCTTCCAACAAGCTTGGGAGCCAGTGTGGCTTCCATGAGGAAGCCATGTGCTTCACCAGGCACATCAAAAACATGATTAAATTACACACTTTCAAGTTATAACAATCAAGCATATCTTTTGGCAGGTGCTGAAAGATTAAGTGCAACCTGTATTTAGTTCTGGACAAAACTGCGTTTTCTGAGTGTCAGAACATTATCCCAAGGTAACAACCTCCAAGAAACAAAACGCTTTGTATGCCTTACTGATCAGAGCAACTACAGTGTTGGCAGACTTGCTGGTTTTTGAACTGATTTTGAACCAATAGAAGTCTGGCATGGACAATTTCCAGAGGTGTAAACCCTATTTTTGGGACAGGGAAACAGACTTAAAATGCATGTTGACCTTCAAGAGTTCTGACAATTTCTGTGACAGTGCCATATGTGTTTCCTTTGCATCTTGCATTTAACAGATCACAGTAGATCATACCATTTCTGGGTAACAAATTACCTCATTGTTTAAGTGTAATAATAATAAATCATAAATATTTCTATGATATTACCTGTACAGGCATATCCTTAAGCAAACTGGCCATCCTTACTGTATTGCAGGAGAAAGTTTCCCCATCTGTTTGAAAAAGCCAGAAATATTGAAATCAGAGATGTGTGGCACTAATGCTTCCCTCCCTGCCATTCCTTTTCTTGAGTACCAGGCTTCCTTTTGATGGTCCTGAGTTTTCTAGATATGACTGTATTGAAGCATGTTTACCCTACACAAACAAAATGAATGTTGAAAGGGGGTTAATATAGGATATTTACATAACCATATATTTTTCTTATTCTCGTAATTTTTGTACTTCTTTTCCCTAACTAATGAACACTAGTTGTCTTTTTTTTTTCTTAATGAAAACAATCCATTTACCTCATTGTGCCACAAATTAGCTTGTAAATCTGAAGTGAGGCTCTATGCCGTTCAGTGAAGTTGCACATAGGTACAAAAGAGGAGAATCTTATCCCCCACATGTAAATGTTTCAGAGTATATAATTATTTTGCAGTTTTGAAGGTGGTGGAACAGATAGATAGACAAAAACTGGGATTTTTACTCCTCAGGTAGCTAAACTTATCAAACATTGTCATTTTTAAAATACTAGTGTTGGAGGTCAAATATTGATATTGACCAATTGGTATTGATCAAAATTATTATTGATCAATATCTGCAAACTCATTCAAGATGTGGAAGAGAGAAATTCCAAAAACTGGAGACACTGAAGCAACCATTACAGCAGACCACTGCCTGTCACCAGACCCGATAGCTTTGGACCTTGCTGACAGACCTGGAAAAATCTGAATAAATCAGCACTTAATCTTTTTGAGGATAATTTCCTTCATAAAATCACTGTAATGCCATGTGTTGGGTGTTTGAATTCACTGGGCGTTAATATCTCTGATTCCCAATTATATAAATACATAAAGACAATAATAAGAAAAGTGCTGATCAGGCAAAAAGCTGCTAAAGTAACAGAGAAATGTTTCAAAATTAGGTGTTGCTATATATAGCATTTATACCAATGAAAATGCTGTATAAGTCCTGTCCATTCCTTAGCCTTGTCTCCCTCTTTTCTACATTTACTGTCTTTTTATTCCCTCCACCTGTAGGAAATATATAAAAATTTCCCCTATTGGACCAAAACTGAGGAGGAAAAAACTCCCCCCCAAAATTTCATATTCTTCCTGTCAAAGACAGGGTCCTCTGAGGTTCTTCTCCTGTTCTTCAAAGAGACTAGAATGATACCCCAGTACTGGTTACTAACGTGTAACTATAAAGGAAATACAATACTAAAAGAAGTGGAAAGGCATGCATGCCATATTAAAACAGGTCCTAATAGTGTCAGTGGGAACTTTTTCTTTGAGTAAGCTAGCTAGCTATTTTAATCTAAGCTTTCTGAATCACATGGTGTGGCATGTTGCTTTTTAGCCTATCCACCACCTGTGACTGAATTACTTGCAGGGAATCTTTTGTCCTTGTGTGAGGCAGGTTGGAGCAGTATCTATAGTCTGAAAACTCCAAGGACAGCAGGAAACAAAGCAGGTTTTTTTAAACAGATGAAATCCATCAGACAGGTACATCAGGGATTCTGTGTAAAATCTATTTTAAGCTCTAAGCGTGTGACTGGCAGTTGTGGAGAAAGTCTTGGAGTGCCTAACAACAAACTGGTACGAGGCACTTTAGAAGGAAGTGCTATTGTTATTTGCCTGTTCTCTTTTCTCTGAAGTCTAGCCTGGCTTTTACAAGTAGGGCCTATGCTGGGAGAGAATAGTGATCACTCCACATCCAAGGCAATGAGTAAATTCTCAGGGGAGCTAAGGAACATATGTGAAAGCAATTGCTGTGACTCCTTTCGAAAGGTTACAGAATGCATTCCCCTAACACCCTGTCATTCTTTGTTCTGCTGACTAACACAGAAACAAGCGCGGGACTCAGCTGCTCCCTTTCATACCCACCCCTTACTCTTCACCTTATGCTTTCCACCCTTTCTGAGCACATCAAAGCTTTGGAGTTTGTGACAGCATTCTGCTTGAGGCAGTTGCTGTTAGTAGGCTCTCTCCTGTACTCACGACTTGGTAGGACTATCTATGTAATACCTTTACTTTGTGCAAAAAATACTTTCTAGATATGATCTGACAAAAAAAGAATATCAAATTAAGTGCACATGTAAAAATATTAGTTATATTGAGAAAAATATTGGTTTAACAACACAGAAAACATTTTTCTGGTCTGTGACTGGAAATGTTGAGCAAGGAGCCAGTTGTTTGTTTTCATCTACTTTGTCAAAATAAAATTACAAGGCAAAATTCCGTGATGCCCATTATTCTAGAAAAAAAAAAACCTTCAATCCATTAAATTAATGACTGGCTTTTTCTTACTATTTTGACTCAATAGGCTGTGAAACCCTGTGAAAAAGGTCTTTCCACAAATCACTTGTATTAGCACAATTAGACGCATGGCAAAACTTCATGAACATCTAATGTTTTTAGCAACCTCAATCTAGAAAAACGGTAGTTGGTCAGCCATTTTACTTAACTTTTCTTGAAAACCTGAACTTTGTTTATGGATGTTTAACAACAGTGGAAGATGTGTTTTTGACAAGAACTATAGTCTCCTAGAAGATTGACTGAGAATTTGATTTAAGAAGGAGACTGAAAAAGCAATTTTGGAGGACAAAAAAAAAAAAAAATCATAAAACTATTCAATTCAACAGTTTTGGTAATTTCTGAATTAAGTACTTATTTTTTCTTAAGTATTCAATTAAAAAGTAACTCTATTTTCCTAGTTTTCTATGAGACCTACTTTACTCAAAGCATAGTAAACTACAAATGGCAATAGCAGGGATGATGTGGACTACAATGAGGTAAAATAGTTGACCTGTTACTAACATAATAAGTTTCAATATTTTCATTTTGAAATGGAATATAAAAACAAAGGTGTGTATGTTTAGCATTTTGGAATGCAAAAAAGGAATCAGAAGTAAAGTTTCTGAATATCCTAATTACAAGAAGGCAGGTATGTTAAATTAAAACAGAGTTATTCAAGGCCCTTTGAGCTGTCACAGATTTCAAAGCAGGTATTCACTACTCAGTCAGTGAATATTACTTTTTGAATCTGGCCGTCTTTGTGGCATCTTAGCTTGCGTCACCAAAACTAGAGCTTTGAAAGTCACTACTCATGGCTGAACATGTAAGGCAAATAGAGAGATAAAGCAAATATAAAGATAATTTTTGTGTCCTTATTAATTGCTTTAAACAAGACTTATTTAGGATTAGCTTACTGTTTTCTTATTTACATTACTTAACCTTGTGTTCTTTCATATTCATAAACCACATGATTTTAGGCACATCATTGTGGTATGATGTTCTTTTCACAAATGTCATGACATTTGTCCTCCAGGCTGAGTTCTGCTCTCTTTCCTCATTAACATTCCTGCTTGGCGACTGTCCATGCTCTTCTTATTCCTGTGCCAATTCATGACACCTGGCCACAGTAACCTTTCAAACGGTTTAGGACGCGGAATTCCCTAGGTTTAGGATAATTTCAATATGCAGTTAAAGCTATGTATGTTTGGACAGATGCCCAGATGTTTCGTAAGGCTCCATTCTCATTTATAATTTAAAAAATATGAACTTATTTTACCAAATAAGATAATATCTATTCAGATTTGATTCTTCAAGAGACATATGCACAATTATGCAGGAGGAGGCACGCAGGCAGAGATACAAGAGAGATGCCAGGGAAGGAGCGACACCAGAGAAGAAGAAACATTGAAGAAAAGCAAAATAGCTACCCAGAGCAAGGCAGGAGCAAAAGCAGACACCCCAAGCAGGGACAGCGAGGGGGTTGAAGACAAGGTATGACTGCAAAGGGACTAGAGCTGATGGAGGAACCCACACTGGAGCAACAGAGTAGAACCCACAGTACACTGATCTCTAACTCCTCCACTGCTTATCACCTTGCCAAAGGAACTGGGTATAACTGGGGAACTGGAGACTAGGAAGTGGGGAGGAAACGTGTTTTGCCTAGGTATTTGTTTATTTGTTTCTTTGTTATTTTTCAATACCAGAGTCAGTAACCAAAAGTTTGCTAATTGGCAATTAATTAAACTGACTTGAAATGTTTTTTTGGTTCGGGACAGGCCTTCAGACTTTTTGAAATAAAATGTGTAGAACTTTAGAAACTGATACAATGCTTTACTTTCTGTAAAAAGTTTTTTAGGAATTATGATAATGTCCTCTTTTTTACCAATTATACAAATAACATATTGATGAATTCTGAAGAAATGGTTAAAATGCATAAAAGTAGGATCACTAGATATGAAGTTATTTTAGATCATTTATGTAACTGATGTAAATGGAGTCACTGGCCATAATCCATAATTAAACATGATTTTCATTTTTCAGCAAATTACATTTTTAATGTATAACACCCTCTCTGTCTTTGTCTCATCTCCTGGGTAGCATTTATTTCTTCAAATTATAAACCTCCTCTTTCAATGTGGGATTATTTTTGAGTATTTAAAAATAAATCAGTTAATGAATTAACAATACTTTAAAAAATAGACGCTTTCAAAGATACTAAAATATTCTGTTGGACAGAGTGTACTTTTTCCGCATATATACCTTGTACTAACATGATAGACTCCCCATACCATTCAGCCATTGGATTTCTTTTAAATATGGCCTTACCTCTGTATTTTCTGGATATGTTAGCCTCTTTCTGTACCACTATTTTAGTCTCTACTGACTAATCCAAAGTTCTAACCCTAAGAAGTATTTTTACATGTGTTTTCTGAGACAAAAGCAAAAACTATCAACAGATTATAAAAATAATGTCTGCTCTGAAAGACATTAATAAAGAACAGATGCTTCATGTGAATAAGCCCTATGATAAATATTTTCAGAGAAGGGTCAAAGAATCTCTTGATTAAAGTCAATAAAGCAGAATGATCCCTGGGAAATGCCCTTTCAGGTCAGTGGAACCTAGATAGCCAAGACCATATTTCAACCCCAAATTTACCATATCTTGCTGTAGGAGTTCTCCCTGCAGTTAATTTTGTATTTAGTGTCTGGAGTTGAGTTATATACAGACTGTTGTAGAGTTTTCTAACAAAGTATTTTATATTTCTGTTCTTCTTAAGACTGATTAGAGGTGAACATCTGTACCTTACACAAGTTATGACATTATGAAAGTAACTTTCAAAAATGCATAAACAGGTAGTGTAGCTGCAATAGCTTGCTTATCTATAGCAGTACGGTGAACCAGATTTCTGACAAGCTAGATTTGTTTAACGTTTTTCTTCTTGGCATTTATGTCAAATAATACATAAGAAAGTGCATACAGAAATACGTTAAAGTGTAAGTAGTAGACACAATAAAACCTACATTTTCATATGTATTGAGGTATATAAGGTGAATGTAGTACCTAATACGTTAGATGTACTGTTAAGTTGTTAAGAAAACCCAACTATCTCCATAGGTCTACATGCACAAAAGCCTAGAAAATTTGAGAGTCTGACCATATGTATAATAGAAAAAAGAGATATTTGTCTACTATGTTTAATCAGATGGTTTAAGGCTAGGATATATTTGTCCCATTCAGCATTGTAGTTTGACAAAACAAAAATGTGATAGTCATTTATTAACAGCTTCCCATTAGTATGGCTGCACATATGAAGTATGAAACTTTCCATGTAATATCCATTTGTATTACCTTAGATCAGGTTGATTATACAATGTTGTGCTTCTCTGATGCTGAATCTGAGTTAGATAGTATTCCATGATAAAGAGAAGTGTGTCACAACATTGCAGTTTTCTAAACAGAGAAATAAAGCTAACTGTGGAACAAAGTTCTGGTAAAAATCCTTGTGAGAATATGGTCCTATTCAGTGGCAACTCTGGCTATTCATAATGTTATCATATAATAATTCAGCAGTATTTTTAGCAGCATGTGCTCTTGAAATTACTATTAATCAATTGTAGTAAACAACTGGGAAGAGAGAAATGTCAGAATGCTTTCATACTAGAGTCCTACCAACGGAAGTCACAAAGACTGAAAACTGATGATAAATGTGATCATTTAAGAGCAGAAATTTACAAACAAACAAACAAACTAACTTTTTTTTGGAAGGAAATGTGGCAAACCCTGAACCATAGGACATTTTCAGATAGTGCTACAGATGTTCAACTCAAGGGAGAATCAAAACTACGTAATTCAGTCATAAAACTTCTACCTAAAGCTAAGGTACTGAGTCATTCAAAATATGAGAGAAAAAATAGTTAATATAGTCACATGTAATATGGTGCATACCTGTATACATTTTTTAAACTTCTTAATTAAAACTTCACTTTTGGTCAGAAGAGCAGAAGCACTAGTTTTCTTCCTGTACTTTTCATGACCTGATCATATTTCCAACGAAAACATTCATTTCAACAGCTGGGAAATCAAACCCTCTGTGAACATCACATTGTTCAGTCTCAGCACATGCTGTTCACTGTCCACATTTTCCATCTCTGAATCTCCCTGTGTTTCCTTCTCCTCTTTCTCTTTTCATTTGCAACTGCCATTTTCTCCTGGTTGCTAGAGCATCAATTGTTTCATCAGAACACTTTAATAGTACTGACATTCTGTACTCATTTGCAAAGCACTTGTTGGATGCTAGCTTTGGAGTTCTCAATATGTTTATTGGATTGTATGAACATGCTCCCAGAAGCCTAAAAACAAGTTCAAATATCTTCCAAAGAACGTTTGAAAACCCCTGTCTTCAAGTCCCATACTACAGAGATGTTTCCAGTATGTTCTATGCCTCAAAATCAAACCCTCTTCAATACATCCAAAGCTTTTGTTCCCTTATTCCTTCACCTATTTTTGTTGTTGTTATTATTACTATTAATTATAGCTATAATTACTATTATTATAATTCTTTTCTATGCTTATTCTGCTAAAATATTAATTGGATTTGGTCTGAATTTTTGGCTATTACAAAACAGTGTTTTGTGAAAGTAAGTCTTTTTTTAGGAAAAAAAACAAAACCAAAAACTAAAATTGGACCATTCTTCAGTATGATACAGAATATAACTTTCTCCTTGCAGACTCAGTCAGACCATAAATAATCACCTATTTGGGGGTTTTACTTCTTATTTGTAAGGATATGGGAGGGGGTGTGTGTGATTATCATTGATAATTCAATAAGAAAATCCTTCTCCAAAGAAAAAATAGTACTACATTTTGTCTTGTGTGATGGTTTGGGGCTTTTTTTATGGCATGTCAGTTACTTAATACCAGTGCTTCACAATTTCAGATAATATTATCTGTTTCACAGAAAGAAAACTTAAGCAGACACAGGTCTTCTGTGTGACTCCACATTGATTTAAGACAGGGATATGGGTTAGCTGTCTTTTACCAAGGCTGACTCCTGATTCTCTGTGAGACAGCAGGGTTTAGTTCTTAGTCATTGAACAGCTTATGTAATCATTTGCATCTACAGAACGTGTCTAGAACTCTACCTTTTCAAAATAGTATTTTATATCTTATTGTTCAGAGGGCAAGACAGTGGAAAAAAAATCAAGCCCAACATTTTAGCCTGGGAAACCCTTGAAATATTGCTTCATAAAATTTCAAGCTTCTTTAACTGTTGCTCCACTGAGACATTCATAAAGTTAGAAGGATACATTCCAGAGTCTTTGATAGAGCTGCACTGCCTTGACAGTTATTGGAGATCTTCCAAACCAATCTGTAACCTCGGGTAATAAGATTCAAACCTATGGCAAAAGAAGTTAGTTCATTGAAACCTCTCAATGAATCATCTCACTGTAAGTGAATATGAGCTTTGTTCTCACATTTACCATATTAAAATCTGTTGTTTTGTCACACTATGCTGTGCTCTGCTTGGAAAGATTCTTGCTACAGAAGATAGAAAAGAAAATAATGCTAGCTACATAAGTATTAAACATATTTTCTGTACCCTCAAAGAAGTGGAATAAAATATATTCCAAAGGGAGCTGCAATGTGTGTGTGTTGGGGCCGGGGGGGAAATATCTATACAAGAAAAAGCAGAAACTGAGAAAGAAAGAGTTCTTCTTCTGTGAATATGAGGCTATCATTGTGCTATAAGCAGATGCAAAGCCTTTCTTGTTCCTACAGCTCAAGGAGTAAACACTGTAGCATGCAAATGATTAAACAAACAAGGCCATTTCTCTCAAAGCTCTTAAATAAAATATTGTCACATAAGTAGCAAAGAAAATGAATCTGGAATTTGCGTAGAAATTATTGCCACATTATCAGTGGGATACAGTAGAGCTCTCTTTATGGCACAGCATGATCCAACAGCAAATTGTGCTTCCTGTGCACGGGTTGTGAAATTGTATTCAAAGGAAAACTGAGATACAAGTAAAGAAATTTCTATCAGCTGTCATAAAATCCCATTCTGCAAACCATATAAACACTCAGAATAGAGATCCACAGTTTGGTCCAAAAGCTAAGAGAAGATCAAATGAATGGTGTGTAGGGCTAGGCTGTATGTTCTGCAAAGAACAGATGAGACTCTCAAGCATGATACAGGCTCTTTAGGAAGGACAGGATGGGAAGATGAGGAGGAGGAGGAGTTGCCCTTTAAGTGAGACAGCAGCTGGAGTGGATAGAGCTGGGTGCGTGGAGCTCTGCCTGGGGTTGGATGAGGAGCCAAATGAGAGTTTATGGATTAAGATTAAAGAGCGAAGCAAAGGTGACGTTCTAGTAGGTGTCTGCTATAGGCCACCTGACCAGGAAGAATAAGAGGATCAGACCCTCTACAGACAGATAGGAGCAGCCTCACTCTCTCTGGCCCTGATCTTCATCAGGGACTTCAAACACCTTGATATCTGCTGGAATGACAATGCATCAGGACATAAGCAATCCAGGAGGTTCCTGGGGTGCATTGACGATAGCTTCCTCCTCCTCCAAGTGATAGAGGAGCCAATGAGGAGAGGTGCTCCACTGAACCTCATACTCACAAACAAGGAGAGGCTCATTGAGGATAGGAAGATCAAAGGCAGCCTTGGCTGCAGTGACCATGAGATGGTGGAATCCAGGATCCTGAGGGCAGGTAGGAGATCTTCAATGATCTGCTTGGAAAAATCCCATGGGATAAGGCCCTGGAGGGAAGAGGGGCCCAAGAAGTCTGGTTGATATTCAAGGATCACCTCCTCCAGGCAAAAGAGAGTTCCACTCCAATGAATATGAAGTCAGGCAAAAATGCCAGGAGGCCTGTGTGGGTGAACAAAGAGCTCGTAGCCAAACTCAAACACAAAAAGGAAGCATAGAGGGTGGAAGCAAGGATGGGTAACCTGAGAGGAATACAGAAACATTGTCTGAGCATCCAAGGATGAAGTTAGGAAAGCGAAAGCCCAAATGGAATTTAATCTGGCCAGGAACATCAAAGACACCCAGAAGGGCTTCTTTAAGTACCTAGATGACAAAAGGAAAACTACCGGAATTGTGGGCCCATTGCTCAATGAGATGGGGAACCTGGTTACACAGGACATGGAAAAGGCTGAGGTACTGAATGCCACCTTTGCCTCAGTCTTTACTAGCAAGACCAGCCTTCAAGAATCCCAGGTCCTGAAAACCAAGGGGAAAGGCTGGAGCAAGAGGATCAGGTTAGGGAATGCTTAAGCCAACTGGACATCCATAAATCCATGGGCCCTGATGGGATGCACCTAGGAGTGTTGAAGGAGCTGGCATATGTCATTGCAAGGCCACTCTTGATAATCTTCGATCAATCAGGGCAACTGGGAGAAGTGTCCGAAGACTGGAGGAAAGCAAATGTCACATCCATCTTCAAGAATGGCAAGGAGGACCCAGGGAGCTACAGACTGGTCAGCCTCACCTTGAACCCCAGGAAGGTGATTGAACAACTAATCATGGAAAGTAGTTGCGGGCACATTAAGAAAAAGAAAATCATCAGGAGGAGACATCATGGCTTCACCAAGGAGAAGTCATGCTTGACCAACTTGATAACCTCTGTTATGAAATGACTGGCTTTGTAGATGAGGGGAGAGTAGTGAATGTTGTCTGTCTGGACTTCCGTAAGATCTTTGAAGTTACCTCCCATAAGATCCTCATGGAGAAGCTGTTGATATATGGGCTGGATGAGCAGAGAGTGAGGTGGGTTGAAAACTGGCCAAATTACCAGGCCCAGAGGAAAGTGATCAGCAGCACGAGGTCTAGTTGGAATCCAGTACCTAGCAGTGCACCCCAGGGTGTACCCAAAGTCCTTCACCTGGGGAGGACCAACCCCAGGCACCAACACGTGATGGGGGCTATCTAACTGGAAAGCAGCTTGTCAGAAAAGGACCCGGTGGGGCTGGTGGACATGAAGTTGAACATGTGCCAACTGTGTGCCCTTGCTGTAAAACAGGCTGATGGTATCCTGGGCTTCATTAGACAAACTATTGCCAGCAGGTCAAGAGAGGTGTTCCTTCCCTTTTATTCAGCACTGGTGAGCCCACACCTGGAGTAGCACGTCCAGTTCTGGGCTCCTCAGTACAAGAGAGACATGGACATACTGGAGGAAGTCCAGCAAAGGACCACAAAGATGATGAAGGGACTGGAGCATCTCTCCTATGAGGAAAGGCTGAGAGAGCTGGGACTGTGTATCTTATGAATGTATGTAAATATATGAACGGAGGGTGCAAAGATAACGGAGCCAGAGTCTTTTCAGTGGTGCCTAGCGACAGGACCAGAGACAACGGACACAAACTGAAACACAGGAGGCTCCATCTGAACATCAGAAAACAACTTTTTACTGTGAGGGTGACTGAGCACTGGTACAGGTTGCCCAGGGAGGTTGTGGAGTCTTCATCCTTGGAGATACCCAAAAGCCATCTGGACATGGGCCTGGGCAACCAGCTATAAACGGCCCTGCTTGAGCAAGAGAGTTGGACAAGATGACCTCTAGAGGTCCCTTCCAACCTCATCCATTCTGTGATTCTGTGTTATGATGGATGTTTAGGATAGGCAGTGAAGGGAAAAGAAGTGCCGGAAGCTGAAAGACAATAGATCATTGCTGAGCTTTGCTGCATCACATTCCAGTTTCCTAAGATCCAACATGTCACATGTTTGATGGTTGTTTAAAATAGTGTAAACATCAGTAAATCATAAGTAAGCTTCTTTTTTGGGGGGGTTGTTTCAATGTTAGACTTTCCTTTTCCTTCTGTTTTCCTCATTCTTCATTTGCATTTCCATTTTAATAAAGCATCTGAAATGTTTGTCAAATCTTCCTCATAGTATTAATATTAGATAATGGATGGACTGGAATTACAAAGTGATGCAAGAAAAAAACAAACACAAAATAAACCTGCTTTTCTGAATGTGGAGTGAAATGTTAGAAACGTTTGAATTTTGCTATCTTCTGCTGAGCATCCCAAGATTGTGTTCCAACACCACAATTTGAAGCACTTCACTGCATCCCTAGGACTATCTGAAGGCAAGTCTTTGTCAGTCTTCTGGGCAAACAACGGATAAACTAAATTGCAGGCTTAATAAGCATGAGTGAATTAAACAAATGCAGACTAGATAACCTAGTGTAGCAGGTCATCATTAAATCTAGAGCGATTGCCCGAATTGTTTGTTCCTAAAACCAGCTCTGCCTGCATGCCTCACATCAACTTTAGAAAGAATCAGGAATATGTCTTTTAGGAAAGAACTTTTTTTTTTTTTTTATGTAATACTTCATGTTAAAAGTCTGATCTTATTGAAAATTCATTATTTTGTAATTCATAAAATTAAAGTCTGAAATGCCAGGTTCTATTCAACCTTCTAATACATTTCTAATACTTTGTGCACTTTGCTTAAAATCCTTGCAAGTACAATGCAAAAAGTAACTGAAAGAGATGTGAAGGAATTTAATTTAGCAACAACATTTATAGGGACTTAGTAGCTTATTTTTTCTATTTTAATTGCAGGCATAGTTGTTATTTATTTTATTGTGGCTAAATAAATTGATAGTGAAATGATGAGTATGGTCAACACTGTTTATCTTCATCAGTCACAATTACCCAACTCATATAAATAAGATATCTTATACTGTTTTAAAATTATTGAGACATATTCTTACCTCATACCTGTCAGTATGGCATTATTGGGTTCAGTGCTGAACTCAACACTTTGCAAAGTTTGACCAGTAAAGTTTTACCTGGAGTGCAAACCTACGTATTTTTCTTGTGGAGCTTGTTAGCTTTTCTTCTGTCATCTCTGACAACTGATCATTTTTGTTCCATAAACATTGTGAAAGCCTTTTGTAGCCCTACAGACAGTTTTACTCTCTCTTAGAATGGACCCTGCCATCCTAGTCTTTCCTCAGAGTTTTCCAAACTTTCTATCATTTTGGTTTTGTCTTCTGATTTTTCTGCAATTTCACTGGCTTTTTAGCAGTTTAAAATGTGATATGCAAAATGAAAACTATCACTCCTCCTGAAGAGAAACCAATCAAGCAGAACAGCTGCTATTTCTGGATTTGAAACTGTTCATTTTGCTGAAAACAGCTGATGAATTTGACATTATTACAAATGAATCACAAAATGTAAAGGTAAAGAACTAATTTTTATTTCTTCATATGGTACTGTAACTGGTAGGCTCTATATAGGAACTATTTCACTGATGCATTTATTTGTGCATACATAAACACACAAACATTGACTAATAATCACAAAATCTATGATTTACACTTAAACCAGCATTAAATTTCAGTGAGAAAGAACTTAAAATGAAACTCAGCATCATTAGCTCCATTGAATTCATTATAGAAATTATAGAAATTTCAGATTTGTTCTTTAGATACATATATTGTTATAAAATCACCTGTTGTATTTGTGTTTCTACTGGTCATGATTTTAGAGTGAGAACAGATTTAACATATGGCCATGCTTAAAGTCATCAATCTCATGCTTCTTATTTCCTGTGGATCATTTCTCTGCAGTTAAACTTTTTTAATACTTCTAACATGTAACGACTACCTGTCCTGTTATCTTTGCTTAAATGAATGGAAAGTGATATAACATCAAAATATATATCTATATACAAAACTTTGACATTCTAGCAGGAGTATTTCCACCCAAATACATCTCTAGTAATTTTACTTATAATATTTTTCCATTAAAAAATTCAGCTGAAGATAAACAGTTCACATGGGTATCTGTAGATTGGATAAATACCAACGTCTTTGTATAAAAGCATTTTTTAAATAAGATATTCAATTCAGCTGTTTTTTGACTATCCTACTGCTGTCGTGAGTGAGCATCAATGTCATGATCCTGTGCTAAGGCAAAATGGCTAGTCTAGAAGCAGACTGTGATTTTAGTTTCCTGGTCAAATGTACATTTACAAAATTCTGTTTATAATTTGAGAATCAGATAAAACACAATTATTTGAAATAACACTATGCCAAATGGAAGTGATGACGAAAAAAAAAAATCTGCACTTGAAGGGATTGCTAATGACTGAAACAGCACTCTGGAGAACTGTAAGGAACTATCTGCACACATTGATAACATAGTTAAAGGTCCTCTGTCTGTCACTGTTTTGCTTAACATGACACATCACATATGTAAGGTAATTGAAAAGTGATTATACATTTTTTTCCTGTTGTCAAATATTTGCCTCTGTGGATAGTAACTACAGTATCTCTCAAGGTGATCTGATATCTGTCTTCATTAGGATAGTACCAATTGGCAGTCAAAGCTTTATCTTCATGACGTTTTCTGACCTCAATATTCAAGAGAAACTTTTGATTAGCTACTAAGTTTCCTTGGACTTTCCCTGGGAGTTACATCAGAATTTATATCATACTCTAACTATATTATTATGAAACTGATTTGTACATTTGTGCTTATGGTGGAAATAACAAACATGAATCACATATTAAATATCTTACACAACAAATAAACAACAGCTGTTTTACATAGGCATACAAGTATCTAAATGGATTGATGAAGTCTTGCATTGATCACAAAATATTCTGTTTGTTCAGCAGAATTGTCTTATTGATTTTATGCACTACACTGTGCATGCCCAGGAATTACCCACAGTCATTAATTTTAACAGTATGAGTTAGAAAATGTATTATTTTTGTTATGTATTTCTACACTGCCTTATGCTATGGGATTCTAGTCCAGTGTGTTTTATTTTACCAAGGCCATGAGATACTATTGTGAAGCTAATTTATTAATGAAGACTCAGAGGGGTCCTCACAGGTGGTCATGTGGTGGCAGATAACGCTATGACCTGAGAAAAGAATGAACAGAATGATATGAAAGATGGGGTCATAGCTTTATTTATTTATACCTGAATGTAGTATATACCCAGGCAGAAACCTTAGTTAAGAAAAAGTGAAGCAACAGAACTCTGGAAAAATATTCTTGAATGAAAATACTATTTCATAGGTTTTTTTTTCTTTCTTTCAGCTACTGATCTTTATTTACTGAAGTGCTATTGTAAATAGATTGAGCAAGGAATCATCTCGAACAAATTAAGCAGGAGTCATCTCACTAAATGAGACAATTGTACCTGAGCTAGTCAGCATAGGCCTCTTCTTCAACTGGTGAAGAGGAAAAAACCACCACCACCACCACCAAAAAATATGCCAAACCCCCCAAATTTTTTAAAAAAGCCACCTACTTTTTTGTCTATTTTAGTAATTTATATGAATGAGGTATTCCTTTTTATTTTTTTCTGTTGTATCCATTACAGAGATAGAGCACAGTCAGAACAAAAGGAACACTAGACTATGCTTTGATACTGTTTGAAATCAGGAATAGTCTTAATCTGATTAATACAGACAAACCCAAATATTCTTTTTAGCCTGCAGTGTGATCAATTACAATTTTCAGTAACATTCAATAATTTTAGGGAGAAAATATTTCACAAACATTTTGCTTTTAACTTGCATGAATATTTGTGCCATCACATTTCATATAAGTCAAAATGTGTATGTGTATATATATATTTATATATACACATACATTTAGTTTCTAAGGCAGGAATGTTAAAATGTATAACAATTCAATACAGCTCTTCATATTTCCAGATGCTCTGAATTATAGGTTCAATGATATGTATTAATTTTTATAGGACAAGACTGTTCTGCCAGACATTTGTTTTTATTTTACTGTAAATATTTTAGTTTGAAAGTACAAAGTAACACTTTTTGCAACATATTAATATTATGGAAACAGTTTCCTAATATTAAAATATCATGAAATATTTTAAAATACATATTTCAAAATAATTATAATATAATAATTGGATTCAAATGCAAGACAGTTTTTTTGTTTGCGACCCCACCCCCACAGGTAGAATTTGTTTCACTCATTCCACATTTTATTATATTTGTTATTTTATTACCCCTCAAAGTTAAATATCAACTTCAGTTTATGCAAAATGCAAAAGCATTTTACAAAATGCAATCTTCCTCTAGATATCTTGGTATTCATCACAGTCAGTATCAGTATCAGTTTTAAAAGTATAAACTTTGAACAGAAACAATGTCTCAGCTTCAGCAATACCAGGCAGAACTTCAGTACATATCATCTCTTAGATATGGAAACTTTATGTCCTAAGAAAAATCAAGCCTGTTAACTACCCATAAGCAACACACTGCAAAGCCTTTACATTAGAGGACATAATTTGAATTTTGTGGACTTATATTTTGAGTAGTTTCTATTTGCATATGTTAAATCCTTCCCCAATCTACTATAATTGTCAAATAAGATGAGGTGATCCACAATAATGAATAATCATAATTAACTAGCTAAGGAGCATGCCTCACTTCACTTTCCTTACACCATTATCGATGTCACTATCAGCTCTCTGCACATGGAGACTATTATTGCAGCTGTCAGAGAATTAAATGAAATCTTATCCAGCAACATCTGGCTCCTCAGAAGAAAATATGAATAATTTGACGAGCTTTCCCCATCTCTGCCTGCTGTATTCTAATTATGATGTAATGGAGGACATCAGCATGCTGTGGACTTGGTGATTAACCCAGGGCAGCTGAGAAATAGGCCTAGTGAGATGAGCAAGGCACACAGATCAGCTCAATCAATTATTTTTTTTCTCAAGGCTCTTAAATACAGCAGTAACCTTGTGATGGGAAACAGTAAGTTACACTTGAACCCATTTAGGAGGTCAGATATTTCACAATACATTACAGGAACTAAATGCTTATTTTTCTGTTCAGTTATACAAAAAAGGAGTATTACAAATGTATATATAACATACAAAGTGTGTATATATACACAGATACACACACACACTTTGCAAGCCTTTTTTTTTTTCCAAATACAAGTGTAAGTCCTTAGCTTGTTCACTTTCTCTTTTCATCAAATAGCACATGCAGTCTTTCCTCCCTTGTTTCGTTCCTATTCTGAGTAACTATCTGTCTGCAGGTATTGAAGTAATATAGAAAAGAATATTACAATGTAGTGACTAGGAAAAGAAAAACAAGCTAAAAACTTTCAAATATTCTTTCCAGTCTTCATACATAAGTGTGGATGCATCAAAAATCTCTGTCTTAAAGTATAATCACTTGTACCACCTTGTGTTCTGGAGACTGTGGAGCTTATTTAATTCAGATTGCAGATGCATCCAGTTCCTTGCCTGAAACGTTCATTCAAGCAGTTATCACTATAGAGCAATTGGACTAATGATCCTGGATTTATTCTGGTAGCATTCTATGGTGCCTACACTAAATTAGGCGATTCAGTGTGGTCAGGCACTCATCCGCATTGTCCTGTTTGGCACCATTTGCAGACACTTTGTGCTGTCAAAGCAGCTATAACAGAATGGGGAACCTACATCCTAACATAGTTTCCTATACTACTTATTTTAAAGACAAAGTAAGAACCATTGATCACAATAAAGACAAAGAGTAAACAAGGAGAATGAATCAAAGCCATTAAAATGAATAATTTTAAATGAAGGTGGATTATTTTCACAAGGGAAGTAAAAAAAAAAAAAAAAAGTTGTGATCTTCAGTAAATCATTGTTGGGAAAAAAAACACTCAAATGTTACTAGTATGAGCAGGGCTCTTTCTGCTACTCCAAGACACAGTGTAATCTTTCGCTCTAGTTATTAGAGTGGAATAAATGTCATAGGATTTAGCAATTTTCTAGTGACAGATGCTGCTGCAACCAGTTTTGTTAATTTAAACATTGAATTACAACTCCAAGTCTTTGTAAATACAAAGATTGAATTTGCCTTGATTTATTTATTTATATTGACTTGATTTATGAGGGGTTTTTTGTTGCCCATACTGAAAGGTAGCCTTTACTGGAACCAAAATTTTCTCCTCCGTATTTAGTGGGCATAATGAACCTGCTCAGCATTAAAGCCATACATTTTTATTTGCTCCTGTATGTCATGAGGTATATACCCTTGTTCTGGAGTTAGATATAGATTCAGAAAGGGACTTTCTTACCTGCAGGTGAGGAACTACCACAATACTATTCTAAACTCCTGGCAAGGAATCCAAAATCTAGAGTTGCTGACAAAATTAACAGTTTAAAAATATAATTCAGTAAACGCAGCAACTGAGTACTGACTTAGTTACCCAACAGCAACATACTAAGGACAGGTATATATTTTTAAATTCTGTCTTTCTCAAGAATGTAGAGGGTACTTAAGTCCAGGCTGCATTTCCATCTCAGTCTTTTCCCCGTTGTACTTCCTTAACTATGAGTACAACTGAAAAACTAAAAAAAAAAAAAAGACTTAGACCTCAAAATTTATTATTATTAACCAAAAAGGTTTTGAACGATGAAAGTCCTTTCAAACCTCATTGAATTTGGTGAAAAATTCATTTTCACTACTAGCTATGACTTCCAAGTAATCAAGATATCTCAGAAATCTGATCAGACCATAGGCAGCTAAAGTCTTTCTTTCACCCTACTGCCTCTTGACTGCAATGAAGTTTGGTTCTTCCAAGGGTCTGAAAAAGTGCGGTTATTTAAGAAGTCAGATAAATTACTATTAGCTTTCCATGACTGGCTACTATCCTCCATATCACTGAAGCTATTTGCATCTAATTCACTTAGGCTGAAGTGAGAACAAGAGTAGCCTGAGAAAGGCTATTGGATCTATTCTGTTACAGACAGAGAATAAAACCTTCTGAGCTTTTCCCCTGCTGACACTTTAAAACATGGGGAAAAGGAATTCCTGAACACATTTACGAAGTTGTATTATAAAAATGCACAGCTTTTTTGTTGACAACAAATTAATATCATCTGACATCAGGAATATTAATCTGCCTTGGACTGTCATTTCATAGCATTTTCACCAATTTGTGACACAAATCTAAATTACAATTATGTTTCACCTGAAAAGCTTTACTTATGAATTCCTATTTTCATACTCATTAAAAGAGGATACCAACATACCTTACTGTCCTTATTGTGAAGTCAACATTTGCTGAATTAAAAGGGGCTAATAACAGTCTGAAAGAATGAATGCAAATGAATGTGTGAAATTATTTTCTAGAAAATTTTCTTCCGGAACATTCCACTTACTATAATGTAAGTCTCGTGTGGGAGGATAACACTCCTTTGGTGGGCTGACTCAGAAGATAATTTCAAAATTAAATCAAAAAGTAATCAATATGCAAAAATATAATTTGACCATACCCAGAAGTCACATCTGAAAAAATTCTGGTTTGTTAATTTAGGAATCATGAGAATGCTCCCCAAATTACATTATACACATACTTTCAATTCAAATCTGTGAGGAGGGGTTGAATTCTTGAAGGCTTCCATTTTCTACTCTATTAATTTAAGTAATATAATAGAGGATGAATCAGCTAATCATAGTCTGATGTTTCAGTTAAAGTGAAAAACATGGCAAGAATTTTGCCATGAAGAGACTCTTTGGGAAAAGAACAAATTTTGTTTTTCTCTGTTCTTACTAGCTATGCAACAAAAAAGAGTCTCACAAAAATTAATATGATATTTCAGTTGGGAAAGGCACAGCTTGAGTTTGTGGAAAAGATCTTATTTTTATATCTGATCAGCAATATGGTTTTCTGTTTTGTGATCACAAGTTTTTTCTCTGTCTCATTTTTTAGTGAAAAGCCCTGCTGTTTACTTCTCACATATAGCAAGTGTTATGTCCCCCTAGGCTATAATATTAAACATCCTGACACACACTTGTTTCAGTTCCCTTGATGGTGCTTTAGACTGAAATGGGTTTATTGGGTTTCCTCCAAGCTTTGGTAACATAATGTCTTTGAGATTTTTCCACATGTGGTATAATTAACATCTAAATTTTTTAAAGAACAAGTAGGAGGCCAAAAGTGGATGGTTTTTATAAAAAATAATAAAGCATTGTTTAAGATTTAATGAAACAGTATCACCAGTGTCAAGACATCCCTTATTAAATGAACTTTACTATTTATTCTGCTGAAGAGACTACTATTTTAATAAAGCAGTGATCTTTTCAGCAATAGCACAAGTCCTTCAAAAACCGGAAACAGTATATTTGTTTTATTTTATATATATTTTCTGTAGTATATCAGCTTATTCATTACAATAAGTGTGAGTTGATTCCACCAAGAACAAAAGCTCAGAGAAAAAAAAAAAAAAAAGAAGCTTTTAGTTGAAAGATACAGAAATATATTTAATGGAAAGTTGCAATTTTATTAACTTAAGAAAAGGATGATGCGTCCCTCCCTTTTTCCCCAACTACTTCACAGGATCATAAGAGGTAAAAGAAAAAAAAGGTGTATCCAATAAGAAGTAATGTGAGGCTGATGTTATTTAGCCAGCCTAGCTGCTATTTGCTATCCCTAGTCTTCATTGGCCCTGAGTGATAAGATGAATCACCTGGAGTCAGATAATTGTCCATGTTTGCATAATACTGCCACTATGAGCCAGCACTCATTGAGGTCAGGTAAAATTATTTTTCTAACTAAAGTTGGTCCTTTGGTATAGAGCTGGGCATCATTTGTAACTTACACGTATTCTTATTGCAGTTTCCTCCCATTCCCAGTACCTATTTCTACCACCTCCCATAAATTCAGTAACAGAGTATCTTTGCAGCAGCTTTATAGTCTTCAGGAATAAGTTACAGAAAATGTGTATGTTATCAATAAATATGCAACTCTTGATAGTTCCCAGAGATCTGAACGTTAGGATCTTGCTGTGTTAGATCTGATATAAACAATGGTAGATATTTTCTCAATAAGTTTAAAGAATTGACCACTTTTGTAGTATCACAGCTTTATCTAAGACCACATTTGCAAATGGAGGTCATATGTTCACTTCGAAATAAATGAATATGGAGTTGCGAAAATTTCCACTGCTTCTACAGCAGCAACCATAACAGATGGTACCTACTTATTTGAAGTTTATGTATTGCATGTTATCTCCCTTTAAAAAGGTACTGACTGCAGGAGAAGTAAGGTTTCTTTTTCACTTGTGTCGTCTGTTGCAATGGTAGTAGTAGCATTTTCTGGAAGGAGGAGGCAATGGTTCAGAGAAAGAGTATGCTTAATGAGAGGAAGTGCTGGAGGGCAGGGTGGTGGAAACTGAAAAAGAGAAAGAGCAAGAAAGGAATCTTAGCATGTGCAGAAACTGATAGATTTCTATGAAGAGCAGAAACACAGACAGACCTCCAGGGTAACATGAAGAGATACATGTTTATAAGCTCTTTTTATGTCTGTTCTGTTCTTATGCTGAATTTGCTCTATTATCTTAGTTTGTGTTTTAAATAAAAAATAGCTGTAGGTTTGTTTGCTTGTTTGTGGGTTTTTTTGTGTGTATGTGAGGTGAACTCTATAAGGAAACAGTGCAGAAAGGTCTACTTAACAATCCAGCCAACTCAGAGTCAATCTAATAATGCAACTATTATCATTTACTCCATCACAACTGATTTGTTCACATGATAGTTACGGGCTTCAGAAATGTTTAAGGCAGTTGGAACCTTGCAAAAAACATGCTCATCAAATATGCAAGAAAAAAAAATAAACATATAAGGAAAAGATGTGTTGTCATATCATTTCCAACAGTAGGCAGTCAGCTGTTGGTAAAACTCCTCAACCATTGATGTATAGCTGTAATCATCTTTATAACAAATGAGTTAGAATAGTCCTCATTCAGCTGTCACTGTTTGCTAAAACGCTCCTTCTGTATATCTGATCTACTTCAGTACAGGGATATAATGAGGTATTTACAAACCTGGATCTTTTCTTTAGTGATTTCCTCAACTCAGCTTAGGGAGTCCTCTAAAATACAGCTGCAAGTAACTGGTGTTAGTAGGCTGCAGCTGTGTGCGCAGACATGCACTTGGGCATTAACATTCTAGGTTACCATCCCAGAGCACTCTTGTAGCTAGACATCAATTACAATTCTATCTTTTTGTTCCATTATCAGAGCCCTGCTAATGTTTACTGGAAACACTGCACTTCCATCTCAGTGCCTGTGCCTTGGTCTGCTGAAACATATGAGTAAACAATAAAGATTTTCACTGGGTATTAGGGCATAATAGCAGTCTTTCAAAGAGGAGTGTTAACTCCCATGTTAGTCCCATTATTTTAGTGTTTTATTAACTTATTTTGTCTGCTTTCCAGAGAAATCAATATTACTTCTTAAAAAAAAATAAAATAAAGGGATTCCCCCGTTATTATTTCTAAGTCATCTGCACACTCACTGCTCATTTTCCCTATGTTCTGCTGCTTCTGTCACTCATTTATCACTTCTTTGCTACCTCTTTAAAAATTGCTGCCTGCTGCTCTTGGTCTTCAGCTTTAATACAGATTTGTGGGGTTTTAATGCAACTGCTGTCTTCAAGGATATGAATATTCATATACAGCTCTGGAATCTCAAGGAGATAAATGCAGTTTAGTAAAAATCAAATTTCAACCTTGCTATAACCTCACCTGTATGTTGGAGATATCTCTGAATAACTTAACCTGGCACCCCTGCATTAGTTGGGAAATTCTGTTATCATATAAAATCTCCAGCTGAGATCACTATGTGATGCTATCAGACAATTTGTGATCTGCTTCTGATTTGTGTACCTGTTTTGTTACTAAGAAAGACTATTGCTAAGTAATGAAAAAGCAGGACTGAAAAAGGATAAGCTGGACTAGTGTTTGGTCAACTAGTTATGGAATTCCTACAGTTGCCACAGACAAAATGGTTAATTTGTATTTCACTATTAAGAACATTCAGAACTAGTAGTTGAAATATCTAATTGTCTTATTTAATTACTGATTTATTGAGTATTGTAAAATCATCACAGAACTGAAACGGGACCAAGCTGCATGGGAAGATATGTGACACAAGATAGCAACAGCTTCCAGTTTAAGGCCTTGAGCTGGCCAACATATAATGAACATGCTCTTAGTAAGAATTGTTACATGAGGTATCTGTAGTTGGTGATTTAAACAAAAACAAGACTGTAATTGAGCATGGCAGGCCACAGCAAGATTATAGAACAATGTAAAATGCAGATAGCAGTGATATGATGAATCAGATATTAAGACAAAATAGCTTGTGCCACGTTATGGTTTGTTGGTGGGGTTTTTGGGGGTGTTTCTTTAAGATGCTTCAATGATACTAGAAAAAATGAATCTGAAAGGAGTAAGAGGGCAATGCAGGATGCAGGTTTTAGAACCTGGTAAATAAATGTTAAGGAAAAAAAGAAATTAATTTTAAATTATTGTAATTAGCAACATTTATTTAACAAATAGCAAGAAAAGGAGCTGTAAAAGTTTATGAAAAATTACATGACACAGACTTTTTTGTTATGTATCGGGACACATCTAATTATTGTAGAATTCAGAAGTGATGGAACAAAATTAATATGCAAACAAGGTACCTTCAGTGTTATATTTTGAAAACTGTATATTCGGAAGAATGTTATATACATTACGAAGGACCATGTTGAAATAATAATGATATAAGGAGTCAAATGTGAAAGAAAATTTCATTGTAAGAAAATAGTTGCATCTTGGAAATGTTAAGCTATGGAAAAGAAGCAAAATTTGAATGAAGTTTTTCTATTTGGGCATATTTTATTTTTCCTTTCATTCTTCAAAGATAATTTGGTTGCAGGAGTAATTTGTTTTGCTTTCTAAAGGTGTGAGGATAATTGATTTCTTAACCAAACTAGATTTTAAATCAAGGGAGTTTTTCAGTAAAATGTCTTCATAATTTCATTATGTCCAATTTGTGCTAGGTGAATTTTTATTCTGAGAGAGTGTTGCTCCAATAAATTGAGACAGATGGAGCCAATAAGTATACCATGCGCTCACAAAAAAAAATTACATTGTTTTCGGTCTGGGATATTTTTACTGTGAAAAGTTTTATTCCATTCCCTTATATGAAACCTATGTTATGTCAATAATTACATTTTCTTCAATATGTCAGAACAGTTTCAGGAGATTTTAAAATTAACTTTCTGATTATATTTACAGACTTTAAGATATTCTCTAAATCTGATTCTCCTAAATAGGCAGTTTTAATATAAATTCACAGTTTCCAATGCAATACATTGAAAAGCTTGAGCTGAAATAGGATATATTTTCAAATATTAACTGGAAAAAAGATGAGGTATATTATAAGCAATAATTAAATTTATTAAATTTACAAGGAAGAGAAATGTCCAGTTTTCTATAATGGTTCTTCTTTAGCCTGTTTTTTAGGCTGCTAACATTTCTAAGCTTTTCAGCAAAAGCTTTTACAACCAAATTAAAAGTTAACATTTCATTTACATTTCTTAGCAACAAGCTGTGGTTCTATTTGCTTCTAAATGAGGTGAAAATAATTCTTAAGTGTAACGTTTTTGCTAAAATTTTGCTTATACCAAAACAAAAGCTAGGTCCACTTCTAAAAATAAATAGGTTAATATTATTATTGTTGCTTATAGTTCCACATAATTTTAACAATAATCAAGTTTGGTTTGCCATATAAAACAACTATTAAGTACAAAGGATTTTACAAAATATTTCTTGAAAATGGACTGAAAATTAAATTATTACCTTTTTGATTTTTTGTTGGGATATGTTTGTACGTAACAGGTTTTAGAGATGTGGAGAATATTTCTATTTATTTATTTTTCAACCAAATCACTAAGATTAGGGCTACACATACCATATTTCAGATTGAATTTTGCTTTCAGGAAGAAAGTTTCTTCATGTTTATTTTCACTCAAAGACCATTTTCCAACATACTGTTGGAAAGACTACAAATATATTTTAGTATCGAATGAAAAGGAAACAATTTTTAAAAGTCAACCACAAACTTCTCAGTAAGAGAATTCTTGGTTTATACTACAGTCCTTGCTGACCTGAAGTTCAGTATTCTGAAACACACCAGGTCACTAGTAATTAAAGCAACTCACAGTAACCCAAAACTTAACACAGATAAGTACTGGCCACCAGAAATCAGCTGACAGCAGTCAGAAGTTTTATTGTGCAAATACTTTCAGCCAACAGGTGCTTGGTTCTGCCAAATATAAAGAACTACAGAGGAAAAGATAGCAAAAAAGGGGAGGGGGAAGCCTTCTGAAGGAAACTTTGATGTGGGTTAAATTAACAATGACCAGAATGTGTATTTGGAGAAGGCTTGTTTAAGCATTTTGCTTGACTGATATTCTTAACCAAATCTCTAATTTGTGTTCTCTCTTTTTTATTATTTTTTATGAAGGTATGTGAGCATGCTTTTTGTTGGTTGAATGATACAATGATATTAAGGTTTTATGTATTCGAATCGAATGTTAAAGCATGTCATTGCAGTTACTTGCCTCATAAACACAAGACTGTATTGCAAATGATAGAGGCAAGTAACTGCAGTGACATCTACTAGACTTTTATAATTAATTGCTAGATCAATCATCAGAAATTGGAGCTACTTTACTGTTTCTGGCTCTGGGTATCACAGTGAGACACAACTTTCAGCTATGCCACCTTCCACAGTTCCTACAAACTGGTTCTTGAATGTAAAGTTTATTTATTAGTGATCATTGGACTGACTGGAAAGCCAGGAACCTGGAGTACGTTGTGTTGTGCAGGTAAGTTTTAAAGCAGACGTTGAGACATAGAACTCTACTGTAAGTCTTTGTATTTTAATCTTCTAACAACTTAAGCATTTTAAAAATTGTATTTATATGGCTTTACAATACTTTGAATGTACTAAATGGATAAAAGTAACACATACACATAATATTAGATTCTGTGTTTGTGTAAATGCACAGATTCCTTTCATAATTAGACTTTATCCTGACCTGTGTAACACCTCTCTCTAATTGATCCTCCAATGATTCATGCAAGGTTCTGTAAAAGTGCTGAATCTGTTACAAAATATTGAACCAAACTGTAGCCCTCGGGATTTATTTGTTTCACTGTCGTATGGGGAGGACATAGCATAATTCCAAAATCTTGCTGTTAATAAAAAAATGAAATGGCATTTTGACTTAATATATTATTATATGTATTCTATCTTTACTTTTATTATTTCAGTAGATTATGGGGTTTTGCTTATTTTTCATTTAACACCATTCAAGTCTTCTAACTTAATTTATTTTCTCTGCTTCATATTTCTGTGATGCAGCATTTAATACTCTTCAGTAGACCAGATGCTTGACTTTATTTTTCCGAAGTTCCTTGACTAAGAAATTTTTAAAACATATTCCCAGGTGCACATAGGTGAAACTGATGAATGTTAGCCCTCCATTCTATGATACAAAAATAGAGGTGCCAGGAAAAGTTCAGTAATTGACAATCTTTCCTAGCAGTGGAATGTCACATACAATCATCATGTTCTGAAACTATTTTCGTGCATAGAAAAGGTAACATGTTTTCTGGAATACAAAAAAATGAATAAAATAAAATTTAAAAAGTGGTTTCCTTATGCAAAGTATTATGCTTTATTTCCATGGCAACAATTCAGCATTGTTAAATGAAACATTGTAAACCAAAAGTGTCAAGTGAAGTCCTCAAGAACATTACTGCTCATTTGCAGCCAAGCTCAAATTGCAACCATTCAGCATCTTTCTCATTCCAATGAGAGTCAACTCTAAAGCAGATTTTTTCCTGGTACTACATTGCTGAAATGTTTGTGACATAAAACTTCTACTAGCCAACCTGTTCGAGTCTTTCCAGTCATGCAAATGACTAGCGCCAGCCAATTCTTACTGTTAAATGAAATTGTAAGTTTGTTATTGATGAATGTGGCTCTCCAAAGATATTTCTCTTTTAAGTTGTTAATCATAAAGACAAAACTAACCAAAGCAAATAACTTTTCTTGTCAATCTGTTAATGGTGCTGTATTATATGAAGTGTATCTTAATTGCCAAATTTACAAAATATTTTTTTAATCTTAAGCTATTATTGAATATAGCATATTCAGTAATTCCGTATTTATAGTGGCTTCTATTACCACAAAAAATAATTTAAATCACATTTTTACTTAGTATGTGACTGATCTGTGGCTTGTGAAACTCATAGGGAAGTTTCTTCATGATAGTTGTGTGAACAGATAATGATTAGCAGAGAGTTTGCTAATCACTTTCTCTGAGAACAGAGGATATCAGAGCTTGTTCATGAGGGTACACATGTGTATGTGCAAACATATAGATTGCCAGGAATCAGAACTATGAAACACAAAGTATCATTTATGGAATATCTTAAGTGCATATTTGCTATGGGGTATGCTGACCTGAACTGATGAGATTGCTCAGGAAACTAAAGCCATCCTTAGAAAGCACAAAATGGTACATGAAAAAAGGCCTTTAAATAACTCCAGCATAATCTAGTTCTTGGGAACACTTGACAATTATTTTGTTTTTATAATTTAAAAATAATATTGACGTATTAAAAAAAGAAGTGAAAATAGACTAATAAAAACAGGGAAGAGAAAAGGATCCATCTGGCCCTACTGTAGCATGTTATGCTATGGTAACATTTGAAAGAAAACTTGAAAAAAAGATCTATAAAATGATCAAACTTTATTAGTGTTATCTTTACAAATGTTGAGGATTTCCATCCCACGCATTACCTTTGATGACTCCTGGCAAGTGAAGAGTTCCTCCAGCTCTTGGATTTTAAAAAACTCTTAGCATCTTTTTGATTGAATTCCATTAAAAAAAGTTTAATTTGCAATGTTAAATGTTAGAAAGAATTTGGAAACTGTAACCAACCCAGTAATTCCCTCTGAAGGAATTTTCAAATTTGGCTTAAATACTGTGACAAATGAGGAATACCTACATGAACACACATGTATATATATTTATATGTCCGTTGCAATTGCACTGCTTAGCTATGTCTGTTCAGATAAAGTTTATTTCCCACATATCATATTACAGTGGTTTAGTGCTAATTTATTCTTCCATAACCACTTTTATTAATTCTAAATAACAGTCCTTCACTGGAGGTGTAGTTCTGAGCCATAATACTGCATGTGTATGTTCTTAATTTTGCGAATTAAATTTTTTGAAAAAGTTAATCACAACAGAACTACAACATAATTAATATTTTTTTCAGTTTCTTATATAAGATCACTGCTGTGTATCTTTAAAATGTATATCACACATAAGTGCCAATTCTTTAATTAATTCTTATCAATTGCCATTTATGTAATTCATTAGTTTATTTAATATTATTGCATAAACAAGTCTACAGTTCCGTTTTTAATCAGAAACCTTATTTTAAAATCCCTTTAGTTCTAGTGTTTTTACTTTATAATAATATTCAAATGTTTAAGCACCAATTGATGTTTCCTAGATTTTGTGTGACCCCAAAATGCTTCCTCTGTGAGGGAATACAAACACATAGTCAATGTTACATATATTGCAATTTGTTGTAGAATTCATCTTTCTCCTGTGTGTTTCAGGAAGAATGAGAAGCATGAAGTTATTCATTAAAAAAAAAATGCACATTATGTTCTTAGGTGATATGTCAGATGATAAGCATTTCAATCATTTCCAACAATTTTGGGATAAAGGCCCAATACTTCTTTTGCTGTGATCAATGAAAAAGTAAACATTCATTTCCATAACAGCATGATTAACCTAATATTTGTATTACCAGAATAGAAAATGTTTCTGTATCACCATTTAGGACATTATATCATCCAATATTTCTAAACAGTCAGCAATATTTTTGCAAAATAATTTCAAATTGTCCTGTATTATTTCACAATCTTAAATGTTACTGTATGTGAGACTGTCATCATCTTCAAATACTGTTTAAAAATGAGAAAAAGAGAAAGTAAAATTTCAGGTTTCATTAAAAAAAGTCAAATTAGACATCTATCAAAACTGAAATTCAAGCATTCATGGAAAATTACACAAAGCTGACTCACTGTTTCAAAAATAACTAAATATTGAAAGTGTGAATACAGACAAATATAGTCTAATGTTTCATTGCTACACGCATTCTTACTAACTTTACATGTAAGCATTTTGCCTTGTTGAATGTTTTGCCATGTGTCATGTGTAACACATTTCTTCATGTGTTAATAATTTCAAGAGCTATTAAGGCATTATAAGTCCCAGCAATTGACATATTACATGAATGCTTTCTTTTTTCATTAAAAAAAAAATATTTCAATTGCAAATAAGAGATAATAAGAACAATATGATTGAAAACATTTTTTTTAATTCTCATACTGTTTTATATTTCCTGAAGGAACATGCTTATATATACTTGGAAAAACAGATTGAAACAAATAAATCACATAATTCAGGCTTTAAATGTGGTGGAAGGTAATGTCACAATTACCTTCTAATTCTTGACATTAAACTTCTTTTCAGAAAACCACGGGGATCATTACAGATACAATAACTCCAGGATGTGTCTTGTTAAGTGGGAAGCTTAATTGGCTCTGAGCAAGGAAGAACCTGGGGGGATATGAAGATGAAAACATATGAGGGATCTTTCTTGAGAATAGTCTTTTACAGTTCGCAGCCAGAGATAGAAGGAAATGATTGCTTCCTCATGTTCTTGTCTCAATAAAATACTTGGCTCTAAGGCCCTTATTTCTTATGGCTTCTTTATATTCCCTTTTTCTGATGATGATGTAAATGCATGGGGATTTTTTGAGGATATTTATAACTGAGAGATCATAATTTCGAATCATAGAATCACAGAATATCTCAAGTTGGAAGGGACCCATAATGATCATCAAGTCCAATTCCCTGCTTCTTGCAGGACTACCTGAAATTAAACTATATGACTAAAAGCATCATCCAGATGCTCCTTGAACTCTGACAGGCTTGGTGCCATGACCACTTCCCTAGGGAGCTTGTTCCAGTAATTTTAGGTGATGAAGAAACCTCATATGCCCTAACAGAACATCATCTTAAGTCCAGACACCTTATTTCCTACTTCCTTAAATGTAAGGTCTCCTTCCACGAACTGCATTTTGCCTTTGTCTGTCAAACCTAACAAACAAACAAACCTCTTAGCTACATCTACAGTTAGAATGAAGTCACATCTTAGTGCTCTCTTAAGTTATCTCAATAAATAAACCTCTTTAGGTGCTTTATTATAAAGATGATGTTCAAGGATTTTAATTGTTCTTGGATTTCCTCTCTGAAGTTTTCTGTTTTTCAGTGTCCTCTGGTATGTGCAGAAGCACTTTTGAGGAAACATTCTCATTCCTCAACTATGACCTACATTTTGACTCTCATACATTTCAAGTGTTACTGTATATTTGGCTCTGTGTATGCAGAAACAGTGAGGATGATAAGCTCAAGTCAATGAATGAATTTGAGAAAAGTTTTTAACATTTCCTAACAACTTCCAGTAGCCTTAATTCAGAATAAAAGGAGGCTCAGGGTGTTGAACATTTTAGAAAATCTAGCTCCTTTCCTTTTAAATATTAAATGCTTATAGGATATCAATAGTCTTACAGCTACATCAAATGCAAAAGCTACTGTAAGAACTGTTTCTTCATGTACTCTTACAAATCTTTCAGGAATTTAAGAGATTTCCCTGACTTATGCTTTAAGTCTCTGGATAAAATATCAAATAAAATAGGAAGATACAGTTTATGAAAGATTGAGGAGGGTTATAAAATTTGATTTACTGTAAATAATTCATGATACCTCTTTGCAGCACTGTGAAATCCTTTTTCATAGTTCCAGTTTTTGGTTATAAATATGCATGTAATGAATACAGAACAGGATTATTTTACACAGACAGCAAGTTTGCTAACTGATTGTACATGTGTACCAGTGATATGTGTATATTGGGAGATGTAGCAAACATTCCATTTGACTGTGTTAAAATGAGGTAACAACAAAGTTGGGATGAAACCGAAAATAATGTCATATTAAGTTCTGTGAAAGCCTGTAATTATGACTCAATTGCAGAGTTTCTTAGTTCTGAGAATTCTCAACTATTTTTTACATGACATGTATTTGCAAGACTTTTTACTTGGTAAATTTGCTTTTTGACTAACAAAGGTACTATAATCTTTGCATATTCTTCCAAAAATGAACTTCATAGAGAAATGAAAAACAGTCTAAAGTTTTTATTTGATCTTATAGACAGTGTTCAACTACTGAAAAGTCACAAAATTATTATAATCCTTCAGAAATAATGTCCTGCTTCTGGAAGTTACCTAACATATTTTTACACCTTGTGCCACTTTTTGCAAGTTAACACTTATGAACTCTTGTAACTTAACAGTCTAGCGTTCATAAGAATAATGTAACAATGTCAACAAAATAAGTCTACTAGTTGGAATTTCACTGATGCAATTTTATAGCATAAAAATTTACACAAATAGCAGAAAAGATTGGCTCACACTTCTAGAAGGGTGAAGCATAAAGGAGAACCATGAGCAGAATCAAGCTAGTAGGAAATGTCACCTCTAGCAGATTTAAATAATTGCAGTTAAGGCTAAAGGAAACTACAGCAACAAGTAGTGCTCTTCGTGTACAAGAAAGTTAAATGCAAAGAGGGAGTGAATGGGCTCTTGTTCACATTTAGGAAGAGACTGAACATAGGATCATAAAAGGCCATCCAGTCTTTGAGCATCTGATCCTGATCTTTGTTACTGGAAGAAGAGAGCCGGGATACATTTTGCATGAAACTGCAAAGTACCAAGCTGAAGCATGAGAAAAGAAGAATTTGCCTGAGACAAGGAATTTGTCCTGTTCCTTGTGACTCACTTGTTCTATTTCCAAAAAAAAAAAAAGAAAAAAAAAAAAAAAAAAAAGAAAAGGTTATCTTTCTCCTCTTCATTTATCCACTAAAATTAGGTAAAATAGGGAATGAAAAATGCAAAGCATATGAACAACAGAAAAACCCCAATGACTTAAAGACATATTAGAATACTAGAAACTGGAAATTCTGGATGAACTGCTAGAAAAATGACTTCTAGCTCCACTGCCTTCTGTGGCCTCAATGTCTGATGCTATTTATGCCTTACAGGAGTGTTATGAATGGGCAGGGATCACACAGGGAAACATGCAAAATAAAAATGGAGTAGAGGAGATTAGTGAATGTGTGATAAGATTAGAGTAGTGGGGAAGGAAAAGCACTAGAAACGTGAAAAAGGACTTTTAAATCCCTTGGGGGGGTATATGAAAATGCAGATGTAAAAAAAGTAGTGCAGCATTGAAATATACACTATGTATATATATATCAATATATGTACGTATAGGTATACTATATGTATAGCAGTCAGTTGCCAAGGGGAGCTGCTCCAGACCCGGTCCGATCCGCAGTGGAGCGGCAGATCTTGGTGCACTGGGGTTTTCCTGAGGCAGGGAAATGCCAGGGCAGCGGAGAGACCCCCCAGGAGCCCGCAGCTGTCACGAGAGACACTGACGAGGCCTGGGCATTGCCAGAGCAGCGGCGGCCACCCCCACACCTATAAAAAGCAGCCTGGGGAGTGATAGTGACCAGGACTTCAGCGAACAGAGTGGGCAAACAGAGCGTGGCACATCAGGCAGGGTGTGGTGTGGCAGTTTACGTGGCGGCATGCACAGGAAGAGCAGTCACCTTACCAGATCAAGAGGTGAGTTCAGTTACTGGTCATCACCCTCTCAGAAGGAGCTTAGCTATGCTATCCTCGAGGCAGAAATCTGTGTTCTCTGCACTTGCCAGAATGGATGTGGCAACCCAGACAGAGTTACCATGAAAATATGCAGCCATCCAGGTCTCAGGCTGCAGGGTGTGCCAGAGCCCTTCACTGGTAATGGATGACAGTAGTGAGAACAGCTATGTGAGGTGTGACCAAGTGGATGATCTGCTCAGGTGGCAGAGCTACAAGAGGAAGTAGAAAGGTTAAGGATCATCAGGCAGCCTGAGAGAGAGAGACTGGTGGAACCATGCTTTGTCCTCCCTGAGACAGAAACAGGAACAGCCACCAGAAAAAAAACAAGATGAAGGGGATCCTGTATCCTCCCCCTGCCAGGCTGAAGGCAGTAGCTTAAAGGAAACGAGTGAATGGAGGCAAGTCCATGCTCGGGGCGGCAGGCAAACCCCCTGCTTGCCCACCTTGCCTTCCCAGGTGCCTCTGTACAACAGGTATGAGGCTCTGGATGTGGAAGGCCAGTCAATGGATGATGTGGATGACTGTCCATCTACACCAGAGGTGTTGCCAAGGTCAGAAAGGCCTAGCAGCTGTACCATGACCACCTCCACAAGGAAGAAAAGATGGGTTATAGTTGTAGGTGACTCCTTTCTGAGGGGAACAGAGGGTCCAATATGCTGGACAGATCCTCCTCTTAGGGAAGACCACTGCCTCCCTGGGGCCCGGGTTAAGGACATCACTAGGAAACTTCCTAGTCTGGTACGGCCCTCAGACTGTTATCCATTACTGCTCTTCCGTGTGGGTGGTGAGGAAGAAACAACATGTAGTCCAAGGGCAATCAAAAGAGACTTCAGGGCCTTGGGACGATTGGTAAGGGAATGTGGAGCACAGGCTATTTTTTTTCCTCTGTCCTTGCAGTTGCGGGCAGTGACACTGGAAGAAACAGACAGACCCAGTCTATTAATACATGGCTCTGTGGCTGATGTCACTGCCACAATTTTGTTTTTTTTGATAATGGGATGGCCTACACAGCACCAGACCTGCTGACGTCAGATGGGATTACCTTTCTCAAAGGGAGAAGAGGGTCTTTGCTCATGAGCTAGCAGGGCTGATTGACAAAGCTTTAAACCAGACTTGAAGGGGGATAATATGAAGTTTGCCCATGACAAGCTGTGGGATGACACACCAAGGTTAGAGGGACGGGGTGCTAATGAGGGCCCTCAGCCTGTGCTGGGTACAGCACAGCATACTTGAAGTCTTACAGAGATGATCCAGGGGCTCCTGAAGTAATAGAAACCAACAGGGAAACCTTGGGGAAACACCTCAAAGGAATTAAGGTGTGTTCCTCTAAGAAGGCGACATGGCTGACAGCCCAGCTGAAGTGCCTCTACACCAATGAATGCAACATGGGCAACAAACAGGAGGAGTTGGAAGCCACTGTGGTGCTAGAAAGCTACAACCTAGTTCCATTACTGAAACTTGGTGGGACAAATCCCATGAGTGGAGTGCAGGCTCTCATCCTGCTAAGGGACTTAAACTACGCCAACATGTGCTGGAAAAGCATCACAGTGAGCTGTAGGAGACTCCTGGAGTGCATTAAGGATAACTTCTTAAGCCAGGTAATAGACAGTCCTACCAGAGGGGATGCGATACTGGACCTGATGGTCACCAAAGCAAGTGAGCTAATCGGTGACATCAAGATTGGAGGCAGCCTGGGCTGCATTAATCATGCCCTGGTGGAGTTCACAATCCTGAGGGATATGGGTCAGGCAAAGAGTGAAGTCAGGACCCTGAATTTTAGGAAAGCAAACTTCCAGCTCTTCAAGGCATTAGTCAATAGGACCCCCTGGGAAACTGCCCTCAGGGACAAGGGAGCAGAACAGAGCTGGCAGGTCTTTAAGGATGCTTTCCATAGAGAGCAAGAGGTCTTGATCCCCAGGTGTAAGAAACTGGGAAAGGAAGGAAAGAGACCGGCATGGGTGAATTGAGACCTGCTGGTCAAACTAAAGGGCAAGAAGGAAATGCACAGGCAGTGGAAGCAGGGACAGGTATCCTGGGAAGAGTACAGGAACGTTGCCTGGTTGTAGTAGGGATGGGATCCAGAAAGCCAAGGTGCAGCTGGAGCTGAACTTGGCAAGGGATGCAAAGAATAATAAGAAGAGCTTCTATAGGTGTGTCAGCCAGAATAGGAAAAAGGTCAAAGAAAGCTTACCTCCCTGATGAACACAACTGGCAAACTGGTAACAACGGATGAGGAGAAGGCTGAGGTATTTCACAAATTGTTTACCTCAGTCTTCACTGGCAACCTCTCTTCCCACGCCTCTCAAGTGGACCGCAAGACAGAGACTGGGGGAGCAAAGTCCCTCCCACCGTAAGAGAAGATCAGGTTTGCGACCACCTGAGGAATGTGAACATACATAAGTCTATGGGACCTGACGGAATGCATCCCAGACTCCTGAGGGAATTGGCTGATGTAGTTGCCAAGCCACTCACCATGATATTTGAAAAATCATGGCAGTCAGGTGAAGTCCCTGGGGACTGGAAAAAGGGAAACATTGCACTCATTTTTAAAAAGGGTAGAAAGGAGGACCCTGGGAACTACTGACCTGTCAGCCTCACCTCTGTGGGAAGATCATGGAACAGATCCTCCTAGAAGTCATGCTAAGGCACATGGAGGACAAAGAGGTGATTCAAGACAGCCAGCACAACTTCACCAAGGGAAAGTCCTGCCTGACCAACCTAGTGGCCTTCTATGATGGAGTGACTGCATCAGTGGACAAGGGAAGAGCTACGGATGTCATCTATCTGGACTTCTGTAAGGCCTTTGACATGGTCCCCCATAATATCCTTGTCTCTAAATTGGAAGGATATGGATTTGATGGGTGGACTGTTCAGTGGATAGCTAATTGGCTGGATGGTTGCATCCAGACGGTAGTGGTCAATGGCTCAATGTCCAGATGGAGATCAGTGACAAGTGGTGTCCCTCAGGGGTCCGTACTGGGACCAGTGCTGTTCAATATCTTCATCAATGACATAGACAGTGGGATTGAGTGCACCCTCAGGAAGTTTGAAAATGACACCAAACTAAGTGGTGCAGTTAACACGCCTGAGGAATGGGATGCCATCCAGAGAGACCTGGACAAGCTCGAGAAGTGGGCCCATATGAACCTCATGAGGTTCAACAAGGCCAAGTGCAAGGTCCTGCACATGGGTCAGGGCAACCCCCAGTATCAATGCAGGTGGGGGGATGAATGGGTTGAGAGCAGCCCTGGGGAGAAGGACTTGTGAATACTGGTGGACCAAAAATTAGACATGAGCCAACAATGTGCACTTGCAGCCCAGAAAGCCAACCGTATCCTGGGCTGCATCAAAAGAAGCATGGCCAGCAGGTCGAGGAAGGTGATTCTGCCCCTCTCCTCTGCTCTGGTGAGACCCCACCTGGAGTACTGCGTCCAGCTCTGGAGTCCTCAGTACAGGAAAGACATGGACTTGTTGGAGCAGGTCAGAGGAGGGCCCCAAAAATGATCAGAGGGATGGAACACCTCTGCTATGAAGAAAGGCTGAAAGAGCTGGGGATGTTCAGCCTGGAGAAGAGAAGGCTCCAGGAAGACCTTATTGCAGCCTTTCAGTACTTAAAGGGGACTTATAAGAAAGATGGGGACAAACCTTTTAGTAGGGCCTGTTGTGATAGGACAAGGGGTAATGGTTTTAAACTAAAAGAGGATAGATTTAAACTAGATATAAGGAAGATTTTTTTTACAATGGGAGTGGTGAAACACTGGAACAGGTTGCCCAAAGAGGTGGTAGGTGACCCATCCTTGGAAATGTTCAAGGTCAGGCTGGACAGGGCTCTGAGCAACCTGCTCTAGCTGAAGATGTCCCTGCTCATAGCAGGCGGGGGTTGGACTAGGGGACCTTTAAAGGTCCCTTCCAACCCAAACCATTCTATGATTCTATGAATATGAACTTTAGTATCAAAAAAAAAAAAGAAAATCTGTACTAAAATTCTGCTGCCAGTGATTGAATTAAGCTGTGTGTGAATCCCATTCTCCCCTTTCCTTAATCTTCTGGAAGCTGAGGAAAATGAAGAGTGATTTTTACTCTTAGAACATAGGTTCTCCTGGGAGATTTCTTAGTAATACAAAATATTGCCGTGCTCCAAGCAGAAATTTTCAATATAGTATTTAAAATGCTTATTCAAACAATACCCATGTACACTAAAGCTGCCAGCTGAACCAGCACTGGAAGAAGTATCTAAAACAGTACTGATGGATAAATATTACCATGTATACACTGTAGACCCTTAATGACATATATGGTTGCCAGAAATTCAGATTTGTCAGACAAAACAGAGCTTCACATATAAAAATCTATCAGGAGTGTAATATAAATTTTTAGTTCTTATAAAGGGTTTTGTGACTGGAAAACAATAAATAGTCTCATTTAGATTCGCAAGTGTATACACTTTTTCCATTTATAAAAGACGTATTTTACCTCAGTATTGCTTGTGTTATTTGAAAGGAAGCAGTTTATATCTCAAAGAATCACACTTTAAATCTGCAAGGAAAAAATCTCTCTAAACAGAAATAAATTATGAAGCTGAGACAATTTACAGTTAAATTCACATCATCTTTCAAAACTCCATTCTTGATACAATCAAAGAAGACATTGCTTTACTTAACTGTTGTAAATTAATATAATAGAAGAGAAAACTGTTTAGCCAGATTTACAGAAGTACTGTGAAGGGACTAGAAGTTATTTTATATGTCCTTCAGCTAGTCTATATCTTGTGATACTGCATCTTCATATTAAGCAACTGCCAAATCTGTCAAAGAACATACGTCTAACTTGATATTCACTGAACTAATATGCAAGACTGTCAGAAGGGGGGAATGAAAAAAGTTGAAAGAAATTCACCTGTTTGCTTCACAGAGGCTCATAAGATATTTCAGTGAACCTACAGAGGATTATTCTGACTATTGATTTTATTTTGTGTTCTGAGGTTTTTGGGAGGCTCCCAAAAGGGTTAAAAAATGTATTTAGGACCTTGGGGACTGCCCTGATTTCTGTGGTTGGTAGATGTTTGGGGTTTTTTTAAGATAATGTGAACAGAAGCATAAAAATCATGGGAATGCCTTTCAAATAACATTGAAACAGAAGATTATACAACAATCTTCTAGGTACATTTCTAGATACATTAAGGATTTCATGAATCAGTGAACTTTTTAAACTTTTTGAATGAGCTGTTTCTGTTCATTATTTTCTCGTGCATGGATGTAGTGATTGTGAAGTAAAGGAACGCCAAAGATATTAACACGGTATTAGATTCACTTGTCATTTCTAGTGTTAAAGAAAAGGAGGTAACTCACCTGACACATGAGAGAAAATGGAGAACAGTTATAAGATTATAAATATATCTTCAGGTGGATGAATATACCATGTGCCAGATTTACCTGTAAAACCTACATAACTCCAGCTGATGTCTACAAAATCTTCTTCCCTTTTAGTCCTCTTCCCTCCCTCACCCAAACCAAGAAAGCTAACTAAAAATGCTTACTGCAGTTCTTAAATCTCAGATTAAGCTAAGGTAATTAAAGAGTAAAACACATGGTCAAATTTTAATATGAATATGATCATCTGCAGGTGAAAGATGGTATGCAGCTCAAGTCTTTGCTGCTTTATAAACATTAGAAATCCCATCCAAAGTGTGAAAAATATTAAAAAGCGACGTTTATATTTAATGATTGCTAATTTAGGCAGATGTTCTGAATCATCCTCTAGAGGATCCTTATCATACTCTGGTATCTAAATTGGGTGCCTGCTGTTCAGTTATGATTTTTTTTCAAAGTCTCAGAGGTGTGCCAACCGTATGAAAGTAGTTGATATGAATGAAAAATTAGGACACTGATCTGCTAGATTTTTACAGCATGTTTCCTTCACCTTAGACTTCCCTAGATTCAGCTGTGCTGCAGGCAGTCTCAGAGCAGTGGTACAGGATCTAGTAGAGGTATTGTGATAAAATCTAGCATACACCTGCAGCACTAAAGCCTTCATAAGATGGAAGCTTGGTGCTACCACCACTTGCCATTTGCACAAGAAATAGGGAAACTTGTCCATCTTAGTCAGGGCAAGTTCAGTCTTTCCCTGAGGGTATACCATAGTATCTACTTTACATAATTAGAAACATGAACGCATAGGTACATATACTAGGGTGGATGTTTTCTGTTTCCTGGCCATCACAGTAACCCTCTCTCTCTTCAAGCCCTGCTGTAAACCCCCTGCCCCTGAGGCTCAGTGGCCTGAGTGCCGAGAGTCCAAGGACCAGTTTGTATGTAGCTCGGCAGCACATTTGCTACAACTTCTGAAAAAATGCACAGTTCTGAGAGAAAGCTGTGGGAAAGAGTGCAGAGGATAAGAAAGGTAAAATCATGGATAGGGATAGGAATGTTGAGAGAAAGACTGTCATTAACTCAAGGATTCAAGACAGAGAAGCACCCATGTGGAAGAATATATAATGCTAAAGGAAAAACAAAACAAAACAGAGGTGCTAGTTGGGGTCTAGCAGGGTGTTTGCTGGGTTTCCAGGCCTGAGTCATCAGTGTCACCACTCTTGGCAGAGATGGGGGAGGATGGCAACTTAACAGCAGTGAAGAATCATTTCAGGGAGTTGTGGGGGCTTCCCTCCCGACTGATGCCTCTCTGGCCAAGAAATGGGTTTTGGGTACCTTATCAGGGGAGGCAAGTACACAAATGCTTAGCCTAATAGTCTATTAAATCCTAGCTATCTTTTGTGCATGGTAGGCAGCTAATAATTGTTTTATATTCTCAAGCTCTCTATGTTCTGCTAGCAGAGTCTCTTTGCACCTGGCTAATTATGCCCTGACAATCTGATCCAGAAGAGGGGAGCTAACGTTTCAATGTAGGAAAAATGTAAGATTTATGGGATGGAAGGAAAATAAGAAAGAGACTGTAGTTTGTGGCGGCATGGGATTTTTTCCCTCTGTTTTAACTAACCATCTTTAATGTCAGAATAAAGAAAGAAAAACCCTCAACAAACAAATAGACAAGTCATTAGAGTAGGGAGTAGTACCAAGTATTCTTTCCAGGGCAACAGTCTAAGCAAGCACCTTCTTTTTCCTTCTTCCCATTTTTTTAGAGTTCTTTTCTATCTAGAAATGTTTGTAGCTTCTAAACACCCACAATTTGAAAGTCTGGCACAGAAGCCCTATATAATGCACAAGGAAGTTTCTGTTGCAAGAACAGAATAATCTGAGCTTTACATATCTCATCATAATTTCATATTCTTAAAGTACTGTACATTGAGATGACATACAAAGAATACTTATTTCTAGACCTCATACAGAATTCAGGTTTGTGTAAGTATGTTCTTTTTCCTTTCTTTTATAAGAAGGAAGGCTGTGTGATGGTGAAATGGTTTTTTTTCCCCAGTATTTTTGACTTGTTTTCAAATATGATGCATTTCTGGTGCAAAAATGTCATATATAGTATAGTGAAAAAATAACATGAAATTGTGCAATTTCAGCTTCAACTAGACAGCTGAATGCAGGGTATTTTTCAAAAGTGTCATACAAAATGCATTTAAAATAAAATGCACTTCCTGGAGGGAAAATATGTTTTTATTGTCAAATTCAATCCTTGTCCTTAGAATTTATTAAGTTTTGTTTTTTCCAAGTGTAAAGCTTCAGATATTATGTACAACTAATGCTCAGATTCCAAGTAAAATAAAAGATTTCTGAAAAGCCTAGGTTTATATTTGTCATCATCAGAAAGACAAGATAAGAATAGAAAATGCAAAGGTTTTGTAATGTCTTATCGTCCCTGAAAACTGATGAAAAAATCCCAGACTAATCAAAATCATAAGACAGCTAATAAAAGAATCATTAAAAATGTGAGTCTTTCACTTAAAATTGGAAATAAAAAGAAACAAAACTACATTAAACTTCTGTCAAATCACAGGTTTTTTTATTTCAACAAAGTAATACTGATTTTAAAGTTGTTTTTGTTTTTGTTTTTGTTTTTTTTAATCTTAATTACTAAATGAAAGAAACTGGTTCAAGTTAATAAAGTGGCTTTTAAAATAACAACATTAGATCAGATCCTAATCCTTAAAGTTTCAGGGTATATCTGATTCATAGAAAAACTGATATTTATCTTTCTGGTAAAAGTATTTCTTTCCCTTTCATATTTAATTCTGCTTCTTTAATGATGTTGTATATTTATTTTTCTTCAAATAATTAGCAATCAATGACCATTTAGGGATTTTAAGCCTAAATACTCAGGATCAAGTTTGTACTTTTCTTCACCATCCAAGCCAAATTAGGCTGTTTTGATTAATTTCATCAATAATTAATTAAAAGCCAGGCACCTGGGGAGGAATAAGCCCATGCACCATTACAAGCTGGGCATCAAATGCCTGAAAAGGAGCTCTGTAGGGAAAGACCTGGGGGTCCTAGAGGACAGCAAGCTGATCATGTACTAGCAATGTGCCCTTGTGGCACAGAAGTCCATCAGCCTCGCGGGCTGCTTTAGCAGGAGTGTTGTCAGTAAGTCACAGGAGGTGATCTTTCACCTCTGCTTAGCATGGGTGAGGCCACACCTGGAGTGCTGTGCCCAGCTCTGGGCTCCCCAGTCCAAGAGAGACATGGACATACTGGAAAGAGTCCAGAGTAGGGCTGCAGAGACGATTCAGACACTGGAGCATCTGACATCATAAAGAAAGGGGCTCAGAGAGCTGGGACTCTCAGCTGGAGAGTCAGCTCCAGGAGTTCATCCCAGAGGAGAGAAAGCTCAGCAGGATCTTATCAATGTATATAAATACCTGATGGAGGGAATGAAGAAGATGGAGCCAGACTCTTCTCAGTGGTGCCCACTGGCAGGACACAAGGCACAAATTAAAACACATGTAATTCCATCTAAACACAAGAAAACACTTCTTTTTCTTCTGTTTTTTCCTTTTACTGTGAGGGTGTTCAAACACTGGCACAGGTTGCACAGAAAGGCTGTGGAGTCTCCAGCCTTGGAGATATTCCAAACCTGACTGGTCATGGTCCTGGAAAACCTGCTCTAGCTGGCTCTGCTTTGTGCAGGAGCAGGTTGGACTAGACAAACTCCAGAGGTCCTTTCCAAGCTCAGTGATTTTGCACTTCCCTGTAATTTTGTGGTTCTGTGATTTTGTGGATAATTTTTAAATGAATGCTGATCTTAAGGGAAATCAGACTTCAAAAAACCCTCAAAACTTGTTACATAAGAATCATCCAGTCATATATAGTTAAATGCTTTTTTTCCTATTGCATTTTTTAAAGTCTGTGATATTACAGTTTTTCTTCCTACTTTAATAACCCTTATTATAGATTACTCTGTGTATTGTGTTTTCCCTTTAAATACTGTAAATGATGGTGTTGTTTCTTACTGCATTACAGGAAGAACTAAACGTGTGCTGACGTATACCCCAGATTTGACTATAAATGCCTGCCTTCCATATATGAATGTGAAAGTCTTGACTTGCAAGATCAAAGTATCCTTGTAAAGTGTCATCGGATTATGTGTCTAGAATCCCAAAGTATCCATGATCTAGTCTTCTCATCAGTCCATTCCTCTAATCGTTAAAGGTGCTGAATTCTGGTTTTGCCCAGAAGACAAGAAAATTCTCCACCCAGCATAAGCGTGGTATCCATCAGTCTTGTAGAAATTTTCACAGAACCTACTCAATACAACAGATGAGAGGCAAGCTCTCAAAGCAAACATTCTCAGAGTATGATTCTTGCCATGGTTATGGCTTTGATCTTGGAGACTAAGAAAGTGAAAAAATGATTCTTCAAATAAGGTTGTTCTTCAATCACTTTTTCAGTATTCAAGGCCCTGCAGCTCATTTGCACTGCAAATTCATATTTACATATGTACAGTATATATGATTCACTGAATGTTTAAGTGTAAACTACAGCATAGGCATAGCACTATATCACTGTGAGAGCTGATAGCTCCCTCTGAACTGCAATTCAGAATTGGTTCATGAGCTAGCAACATAATACCAAAGCAGTAGATTCAAGTAAGAAATGCATTAGAGAGCACTCTAAGACAGATGGATGACCTTTTACTTAAAGCAACAACCATTTCTTTTCCTATTTCAAAAGTCTGAACAGCTATGTCTTTATTTCTTTACATCAGCTAAATAGCTGTTTGTATTCAAATACTATAGTGATCTATGAGTAGGACTTATTTCCCCAAAAGACTACACAAGGTAATATTACTTCTATTTTCCTCTAAGGTGATAGAAAGAACACAGGTTTTGCTGCCCAATCTAGCCAGTAAGGCAAGATGAAATCTCAAAAATATCTGTGCTGAATTATGCAGCATATATTTTCCCTACTCTCCCATTCCCCTTTAATTCCAGTAGAATTGTCTCTTCATTGTCTCATCTTTAGGTCCAATGCTCTTTCCCATTTGGAGCACAAAATACTCTTTGGAGATAAAGAAACAGTATCATATTGCATGTGCCCCTGATAGGGCATGTTTCATGCATTCTGTTCACATAGATTGCATTTACATCCATTCACAGGAGATACTGTACCTGTCTAAGAATATAGAATGACCACAGTCTATTGCGTCCAGAGATGAATGATTACAGAAATGCACACAACACTTTCCATCAGTGATAGGAGTTTTGGGATTAAAGGGGATTATTAGTTACTTGTAGATTGAGACAAGGATGGCAAGTAACTCTGTGGAAAAAAAAAAAAAAAAGCCACCAACCAAACCAAAAGAAAACAAAAGAACAAAAATCAAATTGACAAAACAAGCTTAAAATGACAGTTTTAATAAACAAGGTGAAATGGAAGAAGTTACCAACACTAGTTAACACCTTGAATATAGCTTCCTTCATTCTAGAAATACTGTGTTATGTAATGAGGGTGAATCACTGAAAACAGGGCAATCTGTCTACCAGAATTTAACTCAGAGAGGAAATAACAGAACTAGCTGACTGCTTTGGGAAAAATAAACAAATTAACAAAACCACAAACAAACAAAAAACCCTCTCTTTTTCCTGTTTTAAAAAATGCTTAGTCCACTAAGATATTTAGGAGCAGATAAAATAGAGGTTACAAGAGGTAATGCAAATGGACAGCATAAGAAGGGCAATTTGTGACAAATTAGAGCAGAATTTTGATGTGGGACGACCCTGAAATTTTAAGTTCCTTTGGAGGAATCGGTGATCTATTCTGTTATCCAGAAGTCATGAAAAGACATCAGTCTTTAAATAAGAAAAAACACCTATATATCTATATGTGTTCAAACATATATGTGTATTTATGTACTTCAAATTGTATTTCTATGATAGTACCATCACCCTTTCCACTTGTTAAAACTTCCATCTTTCTAGGGTGTTCAAATGTGGTAGCACTGAACAAAATTCAAGGAGTGATACAGGGAAGTCATGGATTATGTTCCTCCCCAGCATTAGAAGAAAGTTGGTAAATAGACTGAAAGTTCCATGAGACCTTTAATTTCATTTTTCTGCTCCAAAGAACTTGGTCACTTACAGACTTGCTTTAAAAACAATAGAGAGATGAGAAATATGCTTCAAAGTCTGATGTCAACTTGAACCAAAAATAAATGAACTTTTTCTTTTTTAGTCTCCCTTTCATTCTCACCTCTAGGCTAGATCAGCTGCAGATAAGTGCTTCAGTGCAGGTAATCTCTTAATTGCTGTAATTAAGCTAAGTCAAAAATGTTAACAGCCTAATAAATTCTTGTTGGCTTTAAATATAAAAGGACAGGTCCTCACTTCCTTTTAATTCTTGAACAAATACAAAGTCCTACTTTGGTGATCAAGGTTTAAAAATAAATCAGAAATATCCATTGTCTATACCTGATTTAAAATTCACAGAAGAAGAATCACAGAATCATTGGGACCTCTGGAGTTTGTCTAGTCCAACCTGCTCCTGCACAAAGCAGAGCCAGCTAGAGCAGGTTTTCCAGGACCATGACCAGTCAGGTTTGGAATATCTCCAAGGCTGGAGACTCCACAGCCTTTCTGTGCAACCTGTGCCAGTGTTTGAACACCCTCACAGTAAAAGGAAAAAACAGAAGAAAAAGAAGTGTTTTCTTGTGTTTAGATGGAATTACATGTGTTTTAATTTGTGCCTTGTGTCCTGCCAGTGGGCACCACTGAGAAGAGTCTGGCTCCATCTTCTTCATTCCCTCCATCAGGTATTTATATACATTGATAAGATCCTGCTGAGCTTTCTCTCCTCTGGGATGAACTCCTGGAGCTGACTCTCCAGCTGAGAGTCCCAGCTCTCTGAGCCCCTTTCTTTATGTCAGATGCTCCAGTGTCTGAATCGTCTCTGCAGCCCTACTCTGGACTCTTTCCAGTATGTCCATGTCTCTCTTGGACTGGGGAGCCCAGAGCTGGGCACAGCACTCCAGGTGTGGCCTCACCCATGCTAAGCAGAGGTGAAAGATCACCTCCCGTGACTTACTGACAACACTCCTGCTAAAGCAGCCCGGGAGGCTGATGGACTTCTGTGCCATGCAGCATAAAAAATCATAATCATGTAGTTCAGAAAATTAGTGTATGACTTCATATTTCAATAGATCTGAGATATAGGGTCATGGCTATTTTTTTTTTCTCTTTTCATATTTTTCCTAATGTTCGCTAATCAGTTACATATTTGAGTTCATTAAGATCTTGGGGGAGATATGTTTTTTCTTTGTAACTGATTTTGTCTTCAGTGTTTTTTTTTCTCTAATCTATGGTTTCTATGTAAAAGGATTTAAGTTCCATTTAGAGAGATTAGGTTGGTGATTATAGATTTAACATAAGAGGTCATGGAAAACTGTGGTTTCCGTCAAAGCAGATACTATATAGGTACAGGAGAGTCAAAACCAATAAATTATTAATTTGATTTTGTGAGAAAGTTGCTCTTTCTTTATCAGTAGATGAACTATATGTTTGTTTATAACTATTTAAATGAATTTCTAAATATTCTCTTGGGCCTAAATCTATGCCAAATCTGTAATTGTTATTGACTTCCAAAGTAACAAATTCAGATCCAAAATGTATAGGAATAAGAGGTACATTTCAGACTAGAAGTTCTTCTGACAATTGGCAATATTAAAGAAACATATCAACAGATAACTTTTAAGTCATTCAAGTAAATCAAAGGGTAAATCAAAACCTGACTTCCAGCTCCTGTATTATTCTCAGCTGTGGGTGTCCTTCACAAAGTCAGAGCTTCCATCACCCTTTTTGCACTGTGAGTGCAAAGAACAAATCAAGACTTGCAGAGAGAAATCAGGGCAAAGCTTTCTGTTGATCTTTAATTGGTATAAGAGCTCTTGTGAAGCCAGGCAGTGCAGTGTGCATCTAACAAAAAGTTAAGGAGCACAGGCTGGTCATTCTTTAGTTCTAGTACATCATCATCTCTAAACTGGATGCATCAGGCAAAATTGCTGTATATAAGTAAAACTGTCCATGACAACATAGCAGTGCATAAATCTTCCAGTAAAATATTTTCTGATATAAACTAATTTACTAACTTACTTGCAAAAACTTACTCACCATAGTCATCCTATTAGAGCATTTTCACCGTTTCAGTTTAGGCTACTTAGGCATAGGGTGCATGCTGGCAAAAAATGGTCTTTAAGTACTCTTTTCAAGTACTACTTCAACTGCTACAATGACAGCCACCAAATAAAAGCTGGAATGAAGAAAAAAGAAAAAAAAATGGGATGGGAAATATAACACGAAATATTTGGAATTTCTGAGGTAGGGCTTAGAATATTTCCTAATCAGTTTCTGACAATAATCTAGTTCAACACCTAAGCTACTGAAGTAACAGTGATGAGTAAGTAAAGAGCAATATTAATGTGTATTCAGAACTGGATATTTACTTCAGTTTTGCCTTCTTGTCCATTATTTTGTTCTCAGAGTATGAACTACAACATTGTTAAAGCAGTAATGCTGAAAATAATGTATAATCACATACAATGTTAAAGATTTTCACTTGGGAAATATGCTTAAAACATCACAATTTGAATAAAAGTCTTGGCAAGAAATGAAATTCTTGCCAGTGAAATTTTTGTCCTGTCCTCAGCTGGTAAAAAGCAACTAGTCCCATTTAAGTCTATGAAGATACCTGATTTACACCAGGTAAACTCTCAGTATGTATCTAGAGTGTTTGAAATACCTTACAAACTAGTACAATTGTACTAGTCAATTGTATAATTCAATACTGTTGTATGTCTACTTTCCTGGGAAGTTTGAAGTTTAGTAATAATAACATAATGCTGTTACACTGTATGAAGTGAGAAGATGAAATTATGTAAAGCAAAAACAAGAACCTCTGGGGCACCATGTGGATATATTTTAAGGTACTAAAATATGAAATACTACAGAAAATCACTGCAATGCTTAATAGATACACTCCTGAAGAGCAGCACCCATTTTGGCAGAAAAAAAAGGTAGTTCTACTGTAACTTAACCCATCAACGAAATTATAGAGCAATTCACATATTCACTTTTGTCATGAGTTCTTATTTTACACAGCTATTTTTTATTAACAAAGGCTCTTTCAGGAGCTCATCCTAAAGAAAAAGGAAGGAAAGCCTTGTAACTGTAATACATGAGCCCCCTTGCCTCTTTCCAACTCTGTGGGGCACTCATGAACTAAATAAAGAAACTACACCTTCTCATACAGACTTTTTTCTGCATCCTTTCTGAAACCACAAGAAGTCGCTTTCTGTTCTTAACCTTTTTCATGGATTTCATAGAACATGCAAACTGTCTTCAGCTCTTTTACAGGGTTTAGCAGACTGTCATCTGGTGCTGCAGAAGGCTAGCAACACATAGGTTGCTTTATAAAAAATAAAAGAAACTAGGAACCTGCTCTGTGCAGTTAACAGCTTAAAGGTACTGTCAAAGAAACCTTGTAAGGGTGTTAGGGTACAAAAAGAATCTGTTACCTACCCTTTAAATATTACCCTTCCTCATCAGAACTCCACATAAACAAAGAGTATTTTGCTCATCTTTCCTTTAACATGAATTGTAGTTTACTAAGAAGATACAAATGAGGTTGAACAAAATGCTTTTTTTTTCTAGGTAGGAGTTGATCATATGTCACAGTTTTGTGTCTGTAATACTTAATTATCACAGTGTTTTGCCCTTCTGTATAGATGTTGACAACACCAGGGATGTGATATATTTCTAGGAGACAGGAGATCTAGGCAGAGGCTGCAGAAAGGGAAGAATTTCAAAGAGAATTAAAGGGACTGTTGTGCCAAAGAAAGATCAAGGAAAAGGTCAAGGAATTGAATAAGAAAATCTGATAACAATAGAGATAAAGGGAAAAAAAACCACAACTGTTAACCGTTTTCAGTGAAATAAATGTGAGAAGTATCAAGAAGCTTAGTTACACGTAATTCACTGACACTCTCTGCTGGCTTTTCTTCTATTATACAGGTAGGCCAAACTGGAAACGTGCACGTATAGTCTGTAATGCTTCCATATTGATCATTTGGTGTTTAATATGCTCATTTCTAGATTCCTAATACAACCTCATTAAAAAACAAAAACAAACAAAAAAAACCAACAAAGAATACACCACCTAACGTAATTAAAATACATTTAGTTGATCTTCATAAGACCGAGCTTCTAGGTATCAAGTTGAAAGGTAGCAACTCTCAGGTTCCTGGAAATCGTAGAACAATGCTAAAAAGGCTTAATTTCTTATGTATTTATTGCAGCTTTGCCTTGTGTAGAAAATATGCATATAGAATAATGCATTACAGGACAGAGAAACAAATAATTCTTTGAAAATTTTAACAGAAAGGTTGACAGGTCAGCCACTAGTCAGGAGAGAAAGAAGTGTTTCTAATTAGAAGTAATACTTCAATTCAGTCTAAAACCAGGATAATCTGGTTAGATTAAAACAACCCAAATGAACAGAGGGATACAAAACAAATTATGCTAGTTAAAAGGTTTTAAAAATAATTATTTTTGCTGGGCATGGAGAATACTTTAACACCTGATTCAAATACAGATGAACTGAGTGCAAGAACTGCTACATCAGTTTATTGATATCATCCTGCTACAATAATAAACTTTCAGGAAAAGAATAGGTGAGAAATCTTCAAACCAAGAGCAACAAATACATTACATTATATATTTTTTAACTTGAATACATCATGAACCTAATAGTTTTGCATGTTTACATCTTTTCAGAAGAAGAGTGTTTGCTTCTGTAGGATATGTAAAGAAATAAACTCACCACATACACAGAATAGAATAAATATAATAAAAGAAAAAAAAGTTTTGATTATTTTAACATGCCTTTCTATAGTTAAATGTCAGATATATTGAAAGTGAACATACTTCTGCCTTGGTTTGTCTCCAAAGTGTCTCCTGAAAAATCACTCAATATTGACTTTCAGTCTGAGTTATTACAGTTTGGAAAGCTATGGTTGGGGGTTTTTGGTTTGTTTTGCTTGGTTTTATTTTTACCTTCATTGCTATGAATGTACAACATTTATAATATGTTTTAAAGATCTCCTTTTTGGCAGTTACAGTTGCAAGCAACAAAGGTTGTGCTACACCAAGTAGCAATTACTGTGCTTCAGATACCCTTCCCTAATTTGGTAAGTGCCAGTTCTGGATTGTTTCCAAGCTTTTGTCCTGAAGAAATTGGTATGCATCTGTGTACAGAAAAAAAAGAGAAATTACAAGGGTTTTCAGTTCCATCTAGTGGTAAGAAGAGATATATTCTTCAAAGCACTAAACTGGCAATAATAATGGTGATAATAGAAAGGTTAACAAAAATAATATTAACCAAACTTCAATAAAACATATAAGTTAGAAATAAAAAGTTGCAATAATAAAGAAGTCCACCCACTCTTTTCTGATTATTAATTTACATATGAGAGAAAATAGGTTCTGATGTCTAAGACTGTAGTTATCTTACAGGTATGAAATAGCAGGCATTTAAAAAGCTTGTGAAGCAGTTATATTGTCTGTTATAGTCATGCAGTATGTTTGTTCAAAATTTATTTTCTGATAAGAAGCAAACAATCAAAAAAATGAATCCTTCTTTCCATCTTCACTGGCCTTCAATCATGGTGATGCTATTTTAGTTTATATTGTAATTCCATGCAATTTCACTGCAGAACATGCAGACTGGTTGTAATTAAAAAGGCACATTAAACTACACAGTTTCTCATTGCGCATTGTAAAGAATTGCATAGTATTTGCAATGAATTATTTTTTTTGTTTCCTGTAACATTTTCCCAGGAAGAAGTATTTATTTTATATATAAAGGCATCTTGTTGTTATTAGTATTCGTTCCTTTTACCCTCTGAAATTAAAAGCAAACAGATCAAGAAAAATGTTGGGCATTATGTTTGCTTCATGGCTGAGATAAGAACAATGTAAGGAGCATGTGACAGCATTGATCATGAGAACAAGCGTAGACATAAAGTGATCATGTACTGCCAGAGTAAATTAAAAGCTGAGACTGCAATGGTCAAAACCACAGTATCCTTCAAGAATAATAGAACAACAGACTATCCCCCTCCTTGCTTGGGTGATCTGACAAATCCACAGATTCATCTGTTTTCTGTCTTCCTTGCTGAACTAACTTCCCAAATAAAAAATCATTAAATCATTAACCAAATCATGATATTAAATAGCTTTACAGATGTGATATTTATAAATAAAGAGTGTATATATATACTATTTTTCTACAGTGGTACAGACTGGAGGGGGAAGAACAACAACCAAAAAAACCTGCCAAAAAAAGTCAAGAAATATGACATAGAATAAAATAGATGAGTTGTAGTCTTTTAGCACCAGTTGAGACCCTGTTTTCAAAAGCTTGCTTCACCTAGCAGTTCCTTTTTTTTTTAATAAGCATCACTGTAGAGATGAGCTCGCTCTTTCAAAGATACAAAGTTACTTGCAGAAGCAGACCACTTTTGAAAAAAAAAAATACAGACATGGACATACTGGAGAGAGTCCAGCAAAGGGCCACAAAGATGATGAAGGGTCTGGAGCATCTTTCCTGTGAGGAAAAGCTGAGAGACCTGGGACTGTTCAGCCTAGAGAAGAGAAGGGTCAGGGGGATCTTATTAATATATTTAAATTCCTGAAGGGAAGGTGCAAAGAGGACAGAGCCAGGATCTCCTCAGTGGTGCCTAGTGACAGGGCCAGAGGCAATGGGCACAGACTGAAATACAGGAGGCTTTGTCTGAACATCAAGAAAAATTTTTTTACTATGCAGATGAGTGAGCAATGGCACAGGTTGTCCAGGGAGGTTGTGGAGTCTCAATCCTTGGAGATGTTCAAAAAGTGTCTGGACATGGTCCTGGGCAACCAGCTATAGGTGGCCCTGCTTGAGAAGGGGTGTTGGACCAGTTGGTGACCTTCAGAGGTCACTTCCGACCTCAATCATTCTGTGATTCAGTGAAAATCAGCTTCTGGTCTTTGTCTTATTTAAGAACTTAACCTGCAAAAAATCTTTGAGATGGAAAAATGGTTGAGACTAAAACTCTGCTGTTAGCATCGTTGCTTCATTTCTATTTTCCATTCTCTAGACTCATGTTCTGTGAAACATGAATTCTGGAATACAGCACCTAAAAACAATGGTATACAGTGATAATCTTAGAAAAGTTTTGTATCAGGAACTTTCATCAATAGTCACTCAGAATTATTATTTTTGGAGATATCATGAAGAATGTTGGGAGCTGCTCAGCGGTAACAGTAAATAAAATGGTGAGGATTAGTCTATCTGGAAGTTACATGTCACTTCAGAAGCAGAAGGCTATGAAATGTGTGTAGTAGTAAACAAGAAACGAGTGTAATGCATGCAATATTTCACACCACTTAGGAAATAAAAAACTGAATTCTACACCAGCTGTCATTTCCAAGTGAATTTTGAGTGCAACTCAAATATTCTATGCTGTAATTGTAATATTCTATGCTGAAGTTACTACTGCAGTATGGGTATACCATTGGAAAAATTAATCAAAACAGTGTACTAGAATCATCTCAGCTGAAAGTGATTATACACTTTAAAACAGACTAACAAACTTTCATCTTCCCATAATCAGGAGCTTTTTGCTTTCCCTTTATGTTTATTTAGTATCTGCTAATCATACTCTAAAATAGAAATTCTTTTTTTCTATTTTTTTTTTTTTTTTTCCCATTTAACACAGTTGAACAGATCACCTTATCTTCTTTTAGAAATTTCGATGTCTTGGCATGTTATTCAAAATTGTCTGTAACCAGCTTGATTTTCATGGTAAAAAAAAAAAAAAAAAACTCTAGAAAAATATCAGAAAGGCCCTTCAAGTTCTTGTAGTATATGAGTAGCCACACAGAATTAGGTAATATCTCACAACCATATGTCAAAGTGGCAATTATTAAAGTACCTGAAATTTTTTACAGTCATCCAGTCCATCTGCCTATTACTAAATCAGCAATATGATTAATGTGGCAGAACTGAACCTCGAATTAGTTTAATACATTCCATTCAGTATTCAGTTTCTTTGTCTACCTGATATTAGCAAGGAAGGGAAGTTTTATCATTAAAAAACATTCCACTGGTTAATAGACTTTATTGCAACAGAAGATTTCCTTAAAATTGTTCTAATTTTTTTTTCCTTTTCTTAATTCCACTCTATTTCTTTAAGACATACTCCCTTTTACTATGAAATATTATTCTTAATTTTTTCTGTGTTACTGGTATAAAAACATCTAAATATTAACATTATGCCCTCTCATTTTTTGTTTAATGAACTAATTGTATACAAATTAAGTTTTACTGTAGTTATTTAATCTCCTTTCGGGAATCAATCCGTCTAGCCTTCTGAAAACTTTTTCAGTTATTCTGTGAATTCTTTCCAGTTTGCCTTCATTTTCCTCTGATAGTGAGAGACTCAGAAATTAATAAAATAAGCCTAAATTATTTATTTAGTGGCAGTTTGGTTTACTACCTCATTGTTCCCAGTAGTTGAGGACGTAGCATAGTTTGTCTCAGGCCTGTAGATACAAGCCCTCCAGAGGTACCTGACCGTATGTAGATAAGCGGGCTTGAACAGTTATGCATTTGTTCTGTCTATGTTTTGATCTGGCTTTACAACAGCAAACACCAGAAAGGAAATGGTGCTGCCATGTTAGAGCGGAGCAGGTCTGTGCTAATAAATCCTCTGAAATTGTTTCCTGGACACTGGAACCATTTTGTTATGATCCTTTAGCATTTTAGAGATACATTAAGATTCATAATTTAAAATGCCTGAAAGTCAACATCAAACCCAACATCTGAGGGATCCATTCTGTTACCCTTTCTCAAGTTGAAAAAATATTTGTAAAGTACTGGTGTTTGACAAAAGGTAGGAGTAAAAGATGCACTGAAAATGCTTATGTATGTATATCTGTATATGTACACATACTTGCGTGTTAGTTATGTGTACTTAAGGACTGAATGTAGCATTAAGAGAATGAGTGGAAGGATAGATCTGTCACAGTTAAGAAACTATGTTCCTGAATACATGCATTGAACAGACCTGGACATACAATGTTGCCATTGGCTCTATAATATCAGAGTTAACAAGTGCTATTAAGGCTTTCTCAGGCTGCTTAGATATTTCCATCTTTCTTTGCAACTCTTGACTTTGGCTCCTAAGTTGTCGGTGGCATTCAAGAACATTAGGATAGCTGTCAGCATACCTTTAGACATCCCTGTTATAAAAACTTAATTTTTTTCAAAAGTTTCTGGCCACATACGAGAAAGAGAATCAAGACTTCCAGTTATAACATTTAAACAAATGCTTTGTTTAATTTTAAATGCATTTTTTGTTGTCTCTTCATCATCTAGGTTTAAAGTTGAAGTGCTTGACAACGTTGTTAATTCACAATTCATAAACTTCAAATTATCCTCCAAAAGCCAGATTTTCAAAGATAGCTAAAGTCACATTTTTTTCACCTATATGAAGTGTTCATCACTTCAGAGGACTTTAGTGATCTGAGGCAGTTGATCTCATTGTGGCACATGTATGCTGAACATTGAGATACTTGGTTATTCACAAAGCTGCCTTAATAGGGTCATAGTCTGTTAAATGTCCAGGCATCTAAATGGGAACTGTAAATAGTGGATTCCTTCAGAATTCTGGTCCATGATTCTTTTCAGATAGATTGATGTTTATATGCTAATCTTTCCCAAGTGCTGTCTATGCTCATAGCTCCAGTCTTCATTGTAATAAATCTTCATGGTATTCCTAACCATATCAACATTTCTCTTTTAGTTTTTCTGCTGAAGACAGGTTATTTAAGGAAAAGAAAAAAGGATCAGCATCTAGGCCATTTTTTATTCAGCATTAATTTCAGCTCCTTCATTTATTAACTGACCTATTTTCTTTCTGTTATTTCTTTTCTCTCTGAGATATTTCTTTGTTCTTGTTGTCATGTTATCTAACATGCATTTATTCTTTCTTTTCTTTGAATTAAAACCAGACAAAAGTTCTTCCTGAAAGTCATTGTTTTCTTCTGTATCACTGCATCTATTTTTCTTCAGTGTTAGACACTATTTTTCATGACATCCGACTAATTTTTCTAGGGTGTTAGTATATATGAGAGTTCCCTGGTTCTCATCATTTATTACTCACTCCTAATTAGAGTCTAATGGCTCCATGAAGGTTTCTCTGTTACTTGAAGCATAACAATGACTTGCAGGTTTGGTGCTTTGTGGGGCTGGGAGTGGGGGAGGATATTCAAGAAAGATGCACATGAGTCTAATGTTCTATTTAGTGGTGAAAATGCCTGGAACACCCTAAAATTTGTCTATTGGTCTCTGAGGGCTGAATGAAGCAGACTCAACAATTTACTACACATGAGAAAAAAAAAAATCAAAACTCTATTTCTGTGGTAAATAATGCAATCATAGCACAGATTTATTTTTTAACTTTCCTATTTCTAGTCCACTTCTAAAATCAGAATAGGGAGCATCTAATACAGAACTGGATGGGAGAGAACTGATGACCTTGAAGCTAATGTGCTCCAGACACTAAGGACAAACAAGTCTTTCTGAATGGGAATTCTTGATTATTCCAATGGCAAATCTGACAGGAGATTATAAAATTTTTATAGGTATTCAAGAAAGCAGACACCCAGTGCATAATAGCTAAGATTCTCAGCATCACTTTGTCCTGGAACAGTGTACTTTATATTTAGTTTATAAGGAAGGCAATTTCAAAAGGCTCAGACACTAAATTCTAGGACTTTTTCTCATTTTGAGCAGAGAAACTGCATGGTTAAAGCTGAGCTGAGTAAGGACAAGAATATGTTCTCACCAAGTCTCATGAACACCCCATCCACTAACAGATAACAGATGCTGGAAAGCTTAGTAGCAGATGACCGATGCGATGACTGTAAGCAGAAGAGCTTTGGAATTGCTATTACTTCAGTGTGCTCAGATAAGGTCTCTAAAGATGCCAGTGAAGCAGATAAAAAGTGCTGAATGTCTGATCAGTTCCTTCCTCTGTTAGTCTCCTTACAGCTCTGTCACCCAGCTATGAGAATTAGACTCTGTCTACTCTCCAGTATGAAACTAAAATAGACCCAAGTATCTTCTGGCTTTTTCTGACTATTTAGGGACCAAGGAAGGGGCATACATTGTGAAAAGGAACAACTGTGGGCAAGATCTGAAAGGAATAAGACCATATACTTCCAAAACCATATTCCTGTTCATGCAGAGACAATTATTTACTAATATCTTCTGTGGTTAACCACTTTTAAAGGGATGCAACAGGGCAACAAGACGACCAGCCGTGGTGAAATTATTTGCTGCACCTTCTCCCAGATGTGCCACAGCTCTCTTTCTCTTCCAGCATTCTCTGGCAAACCTTATTCTTGCAGCAAAGCATGCTGATTTTACAACCTCTCCCAATTTTCTTCTCATAAGAGTGGCTTTAATTGTATGCAATTGCATATGCCTGCATTTAACATGATACTTGTGTATATGAAGATTGTGCTAGCAGGTTTAATTTTGTTTCAATTCAGCAGTTCTTCTTACAACCCTATTAAAGATGCTTGATGAAATATACTGCTATTATCTAATATATTTTATTCTATTTATTTTAAAAGTAACAGAATTTTTATAGGAAGGATATTAGCATGGAAACATAATGACTGCAATACACAAAATACACAACACCCAGCAGAAAATCAGCAAAAATCTAGTTTATGAGAGCTGTTGCACACTGTCCCACAACATTCTGTGCCAAAAAACAATGAAGAAATAGAAGGAAAGTAAAATACAAAAGAGACAGATTAATGAAAATGGAACCCAAATGTGAGATTTTCCTCCCATTTGAATACACTCCCTTGGCAAATGCATACCTGCTGCTTTTACCTATTAGCATTATTTGCTGTTGTTTCAGAGCATTTATTTTCAGAATATTCAGGTTTCTCTTATATTTGCTTTGTTTTATTTTCCAGCATATTTCATAACAGTTTTGAAACTTTGCCTTTTTCTAATTACTTTGGAATATATGTTTCCCACAACATAAAAGCAATAGGAAAAGAAAGCAATAAAACTGTTTTAAGAGATTTTTTTTTTGTACTGCTTTAGTTCTAGGACCAGTGCATTACTTAAAATATTAATGTTTTTCTAATACCATCTGTGCATTGGGAGTTTTGCTATTTAGAGGTATCTCTTCTTACTAAATACTAGTATGTGAGATCTGAAAAAACACTGAAATCTGTAAAAAATGCATCCAGGGATGGGCAAAACCACAGTCGAGATGTCAGGGCTGCACAGCCACCAGTCCTCCACTGCTCCTATGATGTGGAGCATACGTTACTCACTACAGTGTATTAACAAGGTTGGTTTAAACCTGTTACACTGTTTTCCATCCTTCATTCATCTATGTCTCTAAACATGTTTCTGTATTTTAATTTTGACTACAGACATTGCAGTTTCAGAATATTATAAGATTGTTTTCCTCATATGTTGATCACAATGAGGAACTACAGAACATTCATGAAGAATAAATGATATAGTGTACCAGAGATATTTAATTTAAAATAAGTAGTGTTGCAGTTTTTGCAGAATAATAGAAAACAATTAATTCACTTGGATTTTCTTGCTACAGTACGCTCAGAGTTAATTTAAGTAGCACTGCTTTAGTCATGTAAGACTGTTACAGTTTGACCAGACTAAGATACTTCAGGAATAAAAAAAAGTTTTATATAGCTATTAATGAATAATGTCTTTTTGTAGTGATTTGACCAAATACTTTATATTCCTTTCCATGCCCTTCCATATGTCCAAGAGTGGAATTAAACAGAGGGATTTATCTCACTCAGCTTTAGGATCTGTAACGTGCTCTATTGCAGCAGTTGAAGAGAACATTACCTGGGAACAGTAAACTTGGATGTCTACTTCAGGGTGTAATAAATCACATATGAAAAGTATCTATTTCTCTCCAGCAGCTCCAAAGGCTAACTTATTTGGAGTTTGCCATATAGATATACAGAGTTAGTAAAAATTAATTCCACTGAGAAGATTTTTTAATTGTTTGCTTTTGTTAGAAAGCCTACAGATAACTGAAATCCTTATGACGAGGAATATGTTCACAGTTCTATCACATACGTCCATCCTAAGTCAAGCGCTAGTACTAAGAGATTGTTTTTTGTCTAAAGAATCAGTGCTTGGACTGATGCTGCAGTGCCCCACATTGTTTGGTATAGAAAAGAGAAATGTGTAGACCTTAATGAACAGAATGAAAGAAAACAGGAGAAGAAATTGAAAGAGTTTTAAAAGTAAATGCCTTTTACTATTAGAATGTTAATGATTTCAGTGGAATTAGTTATTATCAGCTGAAACATCTCTCTTCTTCCTTTGTTTCTCTCTTTAAGAGTAGATTTTCAATTTTTATCAAAGCTTGTTTTAACAAGACATTAAGCCCTCTTCCCTTTCTTTTAATGTCTGTCTTTAATGGGAATTTTATAAAGCACTGTGCATTTTAGGAGCAGAATTCTTTCATGGCTTCTACGTCATATAAATATGAATAATTTTCTCTGGTATTTGTATGCTCTCAAATCACACAGCCACCTTCAAAAATCCCTTGCCAGCTAAATCACAGCACACTATTTCAATCAGTTTCCTAAAGCACAGATGTGAAAAGTCTAGTGTAAGGAGGGATTACTACCATATGGTTACAGACACATGTAAACTGATTATATTTTTTTAAGATCTCCACAGAATTTTTCCTACCCTAGTGGCTGAAAAATTGAGACAGACTGTTTTATTGCTGCTAAAATACAGCTAGCTGGGAGAGATCCTAGTTCTGTAACCATCAGGAACTCCTGGCTTGGGGCGAATCCAGAATTTGTGAGGTCCAGGAGCCCTTGCTGATGATTAATTGATGGAGCCCATCTTCCTGCTTGAGAAGATTTTGCTATATCTGAGCTGATTAGGGAGTGAGAACCCAAGAACTGAAAATCACTGGTTACTGCAGCTCCTGTCAGGTTTTACAAGGATGTGAAGGATAGAGGACAGCGGTGTACATAAGCGTAATCTCTTGGCCTTGGGACATAGCTAAGCAAATAAGAAGTCCCAACATCTGGGAACTCTTCTGAAAACTGGAAGCAAGGACTTAACCTCAATTCTGTCAGGCTCCTACTGAGCTCTTTTGTTATGAGTTTTTGTCCTTATTTTCTGAATTAGAAAAGAAAACCACTGTTCTATGTATTGCTTGAGTAGATGGTGGTATAATCTATGAAATCCTAATAATATGAAGAGTAGTAGGGAAAGTGAAGGAAAAACAATACCTCTTTGTTACTCCTGTTCTCTCTCATGTGGTGGCAATAGCAAGACTTTTTTTTTTTTTTTTTTTCCTCTCCAGAGATATGCTCGTGAGTAGTAAATTGAGAGAAATAAAGGGAGAGCAGGACCAAAATAAAAAGATGTCGACCAAGGACAGGAAATAGAGTAGAGAGGGTTCTTGAAGAGATGACACATTAAAAGAAGAAAGATCTTGGAGAAGCAGTACTGAATATATAAAAACCAGGAGGCAAGTGTTTTAAAGATAGGGCTAATGAAGTTAGCTTTGGCTGTGGGGCAGATGTTTAACAAAATATTCTACTTCCTTGATACGAAAGGAAATTACAGAGTGACTATTCTTTTTTTTTCTCCTGCTTTCCTCTTTAGAGTTTATGAAAAAGTGCAGGAGCAATATATATCATCATAGCAAAGCCATGGACCATGGAACTTTAGTACGCTTGGGATACTGTGACTGCCTGAAAAGGATATCAGGACCACGATGCCTCTTGTATCTGGCTTTGGGACACTTATATCACTAGGTAATATCAAACTGATCATTACTAGACATATTGCAGACATAAAGCAACTATGAGAGACATAAGGAAAAAATGGGAAATGTGCCAAGTTCTTCAGAAAAAGCAAAAAGAATCCTTGTTTGGTCAAATGCCATAGGTCAAAAATAAAGCAATACCTCCCTGAAGGAGGGAGGTATACAAGGATATTGTAAAAATAATTTTTTCATGTAAGGATATAATTTCATTTTTAATTTGCCATGCTTATAATTTCCAAAAAGTTCGTTTGCTAGGTGTCCCACACTTGCTCTGTCCCTCACAGATATTTATGGATTGCATGGTTTCTGTCTCCCCTCACCCCAAATTTTCTTATCCAACATCTAACATGTGAAAACATACCTGAATATGTTTTCAAATTCTGATAGCCTATACTCATTATGGGACCCTTAAGTGTGCTAGTATTTCTATTTCTTATTGTTTCTGAGTTAGCTTCACTAAGGTAAAACCTGTAATAGAGTTTTCTTGGAGATGTAAAGGCATATAATTACTTTTGTGGAGATATTGAAACTGCTGCAGAAAATAAATGGTCAGTTATCAGTCTTAAAATCAGAAAAAGAGCCCATGCTGACAACATTCCCATGAGTATAAAGCTCATTCTGATCAAGAAAAAGAAGACCATTCTATTTTGCAGTTGTGGGGGAGACAGCTTCAAGGCATAAGTCTACATAAAATGAAAGGGCTTTTTCTTGATATTTGTGGACACTTCCAAAATATGAAAAGTAAATTGGAACATTAATGTAATCTCTACAAATTTGTTACTGTTACTTCGCATATATTGACTTTCTCCCTGTTAGATTCAATAGTGCATACTGGAAAGATATAGACCGTTTTTAGGACCATAATATCTCTTCCCCATGGTTTCTTTTTATTTCTGTTTTACTTTTCTATTTCTTTTTTTCACATCAAGATAAACAAACATTTGATTGTATATTAACCTGATTTTACTTTCTTTTTGAGTGGTGCTTTCCTGAAATGCTACTGGTAAAGAAGTAAATACAAACTAAATGAATACAGTCATTTGCACATGTCCACATGCAAGATAGAATGGAGTTAGTGAACCCAGTTTGGGTAAAACATGGACAACTGCTCCAGTTAGACATGTCCCTTCTTTCTTCACTTCAGCAGCATCTATTTTTACCTTAATTCCAGTAAGTTTAGTAACACTGTTTTCCTTTTTCTTTATTCCAGCTTTAAGGAAAGTGGTGAGCAGACAAAAAGTTTCAGAAGAAAAGGAGCAGATAATGTTTCTTCTCAGACGTTTCCATGTGTAACTGAACCAGCACCACAGGGAACTAATTTCTGTGGGCATGAACAGTTTTTCCTGGAATTAAGTGGAAACTTGAAATGGAATCTTAGGTCTTAAGAGCAATCAAAAGGTCTGGTTGCAATTTCAGTGTATTCTAGAAATAGGTTCTTACAGTGGGCTCAGAACAAACTTCTATCCTTCTAGGTAGAGCAGACAGAGCAAACCCAATTGCTGTGTAATCTGCAACACAGCCACCATCTTTCTGATTTGGCTGGTCTCTCTTAACTCCTGTCAACTGATGTATGTGTCTGTTTGGATGGTCAGTAGAACTACTATCAGTCCCACTACTGTCAGTCCCTTGTTTTGAATTATAACACAGTGAAAGTCATGTATTTTAGGCCAGTCCATCAATGTTCCTTCTTATTGGCAGATCAGCTGGATATGTATACAAGTTGCATTTTGTCTATAACATTTAGACTGCACTTAGAAGCTTTTAAAGTGGAGATTCACTCCTGAAAATTAAAAATAAATTAATCTTACAATCTAAAAATAATAACAATAAAGTAACCTTTTTTTATATGATCTATTTTATTACCAGTGAAATAAATGTCCAGAGCTTCCTGCAAAGAAAAAATAGAGCAAAGTCACTTCATTTCAATAGTATTACGCCATTGATGAAGTTAACGCTTAGACAAAGTAATTTTTTTCCCTGTACTGACCACAGTAACAATGTTAGCACAAAATAAAATAAAATTGATGAAAAAGATAGCATGTACTTGATGTTGATGGAATGTATGTTTGTGCCTAATGCACTAGAGAAAGTCTCCAATAACAGTTCACCCAAGTGAAAATATTGTCCCATTTTGCTCCGAAGGTCAATGCCAATTGAGGTTATTGACTATATAAATGCTAAATACAAAAGTTTGAGTCATCCAAGGCTACTCTAACTTGTACACTATACTTCTCAAGGTTCCTTAGTTACACTTACAGTTTTCATTCCTCACCCACTTATGCCATTTCTATATTTTTGTCCTGTTTTTTTCTCAGCCTTTTCAGTCTGTATTTCCTAAATGTTAAGAATGGGTGCCACAATTATGTAGGGAAGAGCATCACATTCAAGAACTGATTTTTAGGTTGTCTGCTAAAAAGCTCACCTCCATGCACACAAGGGAGCCTAGAGGAACAGCAGCAGGCGGGGGAGCCCAAATAATACCCTGCTGGGCTACTCCCAGACCCATTGTAGGAGCCATCAGCCCATCACAGGCCCATCTGCACAAGCTCGGAGGAACACAGGAGCCCAATGGCAAGTGGGAACCCAAGTTAAAGACCCAGAGGAAGGGACAATCTGTCCAGGCCCCTCCCAGGGCTGTCCCAGAGAACCTCATCCCCACAGTCCAGAGTTGACACCCAGCCCATGAGTCAAAGGGATTGGGTCTCCCATCATTTTACAGAATGAGGGGGGTCACTACCTAGGGCATTTGCGACACATTATGGGATGCAGGGGAAGAGCATTTGGGATTGCACAAAGCTTATTATGGGATGTTTAGAGGAGGAACCAAAGGCAGGGAAAGGGATAGAGGGATAGATCTAGGTGATTTGGGGAGGAACAACTATGGGAAAATAGACTGGTAATGGGATAAAAAGGGCCATTTTCATGTAAATTATTTGCTGGTCTGTACAGTTTTCAGCCATGTCCTGCCCCTGACCAACACAGTCTTCTTATCTTCTTATTATATTCCCTCTAACTCTTTCCTGGGTGAGGGGATCTCTATTCTGTGTGCACGTGTGTGTATGGGGGTCTGAGTGCCAGCAACTTGAGGCATACCAGGAGTCAGAGGCCCATATGTGTCCATGGTACCAACAACTGGGGCAAGTGTGTGTGTATGTGTATGATCGCTAATGAAGATCAAGCCAAACAAGCCAGCTGAGTAGGTGAAGTGACCTGGGAGCCAGGCAAGTGTGTATGTCTCTAAGGGTGAGACCACAGCAGAAGCTGGCCATCAAAGGGACCAGGGGAGTCCCAGAGAGCTGATAGAGGGACCATGAGGGCTGGGACTTGATTGGGTTTTCCGCTTGCATATGTGTCTCTGTGTGTGTGTGTGCAATGGTCTGTACCAGCAACTGGAGTGGGGCTGCAGCCTTGGGGTGTCCAGGTGTCCACCTATGTCCAGGTGCTAGCAGCTGGAGAAACTGGGATCCAATGGCAGACTGGGTGAGCTCAGCTGCTGGAGTGATCCACCAGGTACATATGTATGTGTATACATAGATACACATGTATATGTATATGTATATGTATATGTATATGTATATGTATATGTATATGTATATGTATACATACACACACGCACACATAGCCAGAGAGGGAAACAGGATGACGCTTTTGGTGCTGTTTGTATCTGTATGAATGATGACTGTTTCTGTCTGTGTTGATCTGTGTGGCCAGCTGTGTATATAACGTGGTGTATATCTGTGCTTTGTGTGCCTGTGCCTACTGGGAATACGTACCCAACCTCACTACTGGTTGGACCTGGATGCATGGGGCTGCTGCAGTAGCCTTGCCTCTATCAGGCTACCAGATTTGACAACTTCCTGACATATAAGTTATGAACTGCAGTCATGTAACCCGTAGGATGATCTAATTTACAAATATCTTAAGTCCAAGGCCAATATTAGCACTATTGGACAGATGTAGCAAATTTTGAAACCACTCAGCAAAAAAAATAACTGATTCTTTCAACTGCCATTGCAGTTTTGTACACAGAGCTTTTTTGATGATTAGAGGGAAGTCAGTGAGATACATTTCATACTGAAAGGGATCAATTTTTTGAATGTTTTCAGGCTCCTGCTATTTGTGAAAGATTCAGTGTACTTCCCAACTTTCTGATATATATGGGATTACTCACTGAGTAAAGAATTAATCACTGTGACTAAAGTTGGCAGAATTAGGCCCTAATTAATTTGGCTGAGATCATAGGAGGAGTCAGTAAGCATCAGAACAAAATTAGACTGTGATTCTCACTGTGGTTCTTACTGCAACACGTAATGGTGCCAAACTGGCTGCCTCTCATTTTAATTAAAAACTATGTCTTTCTCTTTAGTCACCTGTCCTTCTTATTTCTTGGTCTGTTTGATTCAAAGCTCTTGTGCAGATTACATAGTACAATGAACTGCAGTCCATGAATAAAGCCAAAAGATGTACTGCGCGATTCAAAATATAAACCTGTAATCCTGAAGCACAATAGCTAATGTGATTTACCAGTAGAGCTGCCAGTTCTGGCAAAAGCTATCCATACCCACTGTATTGGTACAAACACCTTTTGCACAGTTACCTGGGTTTTGTGGCCATTAATTGCTGCAGATAGAGGCACACGGCCAAAGATGTGTTAAAAGACTGTTTGTAGTCACCATTAAGAGTAATTCAGAATACAAAATTCTATAGCAGAAGTGTGAAATTGCATTTCAATAATGTAATGGCAAACAGTATATTTGTTTTAAATAAGATAATTCTTTATAAGGGTGAGTTCCCCCAAATTATTGAAGTATAAATATTTAATTACTGTATCATTACAATACTATCAAAAGTAATTTCATTTTTTTTTAAACCAAGGGATTGCTCACATAGTCCTGAAAAATTACCAGAAGTATTATTTATTTGAATGTAATCTGCCCATCAGTCTTTTATCCATTCAAACCCAGTGACTATGAAGTATGCCTTGCTTATGTTTTGCAGTCACAACAGTGTGGTAGCAGTAGGATATTACACAAAGTAACATGGAGTTTAACTTGGATTAATAATCTAGGTATCTACACTGATTCTTGGGAAGATTTGCAGTTTAAGGCAACTGTCGTGGCTGTGGCTGTCATGTCAGTTAATTTACAAAACATTATTCTGCAATATTAGTTCTGTACTTTCAATGTCTATGATGTAGACATACACTGAGATTTTTACTAAAACAGAAAACAAATGACTGTAATATAGATTAAACGTGGGGTCATTCAATGCCTGAAAAAAGAAGGTAAAGGAAAAGAAAAAAAAAAAGAACCTTTTGTGTTTCCTATAAATGTTTTCTATATATGTATCGCTGTTGCCATTCACCAAATAGAATAAGTAGGGAACCCTCTTTTCCCCCTTCCCCAAGCATCCCAGACTGATCTTTGGCCATGTGTAATAGCAATACCTATTATGGCACCACCGTTTCTTCCACCCCATCCACTTGGCCTTGCAGCAATGTTGCTGCTGGATCTCACAGAGTGAGACTGAAATCAGAAGATGGGCAGATACATCTTCAGATCCTGTGTATGGGACGTGTTGACAGATTCACCGGTATAGGTAGGACCAGCTAGACAGTATTTCTCTTTCTTGCCAGAACAGTTCAGTGTCTTGTGCCAGTCATAGACATCAGTGGAATTTTTTTCTCATTTGTATGATGGAGGATCAAAATAGAAAACAATTTTCTGGAAAAAGATCTCTTGAAATTTTAAAATCTATGTCTGCTTTTGTTTTAATTTGTGAATCTGTCTATAATCCGAGAAGATGAAAGGCCAATGATCTTGGTATTTGTCTACAGAGCTTTTTGTTGCATCATTAAACTACTGCATCCATGCAACTCTTTTGTTGTATAAATCCTTAGACTTCCTCAGATAAGGTTGTCACTCAGAGATACTTGTATCATACTACATAAGAGTTTTTTTGTTTGATTTGCACAGAGACTGTATGTGGAAGCTTGTACAAAATGCTGCCTTCTTAAAACACCTATTTTGTCTATACAGTTTAGTTTAGCTAATTAAAATCACTAATTCTCAAAGGACCTATATTTATGCTGGAAGATTTCATCTGCAAAGTTTAATCAGACTTCCTGGCTCTGTTCTTAACATTTATAGCTTTAGCATTTAGTTGTCAGATAAGTCACTTAAGTGACTGCAAAAAAACCCCAGCATTCAGAGATTCAAGAAATACCATTACATTTTCAGTTACTTTATGCCTTAAAAAATCAGGTAAAAAGGACTTTTTAAATTAATTTGTCTATAAAGCACATATATAATAGCCTTAAGTATAAAAATAATGTAATTCAGGGCCCAGTGAGCCCTACGCAGACATACATAAATGAAAAAAGTTTCAGTTCAAGGGCAGTGCCAAGCAGTTCTCAGAATACTTCACTAATTTCACTTATTTCCTATAGTTCTGTAAAGAGTGGCTATTTGAAAAAGTTCACTGAGTCTGTATGATTTTAATGAGGTTTACTAAAATGGTGAAACAAGGAAATATAGCACTTATATATGTGAAAATAGCTGAAATTGCTCTTACTGCACTAAGCTCATTAAATTCACTTGCTCAAGTGCTGTCTATTAGAATTATCAGACCAGAGAATTAATAGGTCTAATGCATCTGTTTGGTGAGGTTCACACATTTCCCTGTCTGAAGGTTATTGAGCAGGCACAGTGTTATTTCTTTTTTGGATAGCTGTGGTGCTGGCATGTACACTGTTGCTGTAGTGCAAAGAAAGTGCTGTGTTTGTTAGTGCAAAATCTGCTTAGTGCAAAGAAGGCAGGTAAGAACAACCTGTATAGAGGTAACCCTTGGTAAAATTCTGGTGGAGACACATACCATGGTCCCCAATAGAAAAAACACTCCTAGATCAGGGTCTCAAGTTAAATTCAGTGACTGATTAAATGGATTTAATGGTTTAGATAACAGATGTATCACATAGTCAAGTCTGTGCTACATTCTCCTTCAACAGTAAGATGATTATTTCATTTTAGACCTTGATAAGGAGACTGAATGAGCAGGTGAACTTCACATGGTGTTAAGATGATAAAAAAATTGAATGTCTTTATTTTATAGCCTCAGTGCTGCAGGAGTCTTTCCTTCGTCCTGGTAGATAATATTGATTTCTGTTTCTCTGCCTACAGAGCATGAGAGCTTTGCCATGCAATTTCAGAGTGAATGTAGTTATCCAACAGCCTAACAAATTAAGAAAACACTTTATGCAACCAGAGAAGTATAGCAATGTTATAGCTTAGTATGACCTGAAAAGGTGATTTCCAGACACTCATATGTTTATTGAGTTTCAGCCTTCTGGGTGCCAAACAGGGAGAGCCAACACAGTGTGTCAGTGGTGTGTTCAAGCTTGCAGGCATTTCAGATGCACTGTCTTTGCCTGATATCACCCTGACAGGCTTACAGTATCCGCAAAAGGCCAGTCTTTTCTGGGGCATTCACAGTACTTTTAACCTATAAAATAGTTAGAATGTTATAAGAAATTATTAATGATTTTACTCGTAAAAAAAGATATAGCACTCAATCAGCCTATTCATAGCATGAAAGAACAAAAAAAGTGTATAGGGGAAAAAAGTGGAAAATAGCACAAGGTAAAAACACTTTTAAACTTCTGTTTCATTTTTCTACTACCTTCAGTTCAGACAGCTTTATTTCCTGGTGAAGGATGATCAGGGTACAATGAAACAGGGGAGCAGGGAAAGAGTTTTAGTAGCAGACTGGTAAAGGCAGCATGATCAGGATCACTAGTATTTATTTATTTATTTATTTATTTATTCTCCTCCTAGACACTGCCCAAGAAACCTCAGAAGGATACATTTTCTTATTGACTGAGAAAAGGAAAAAAAAAAAAAAAAACAAACCAAACAAAATAACCCCCCAGATATTCCACTTGTCCTGACCTTTTTAAGGAACAGTTCCCACTTACTGTGTTTTAAGCACCAACCCTGAAGCTCTGGGACTAATTAGATGATCCATATGCTCTGATTACAATAAACATTTTGCACAACTTTTGTAAAAATCAAGGTCACTGTGATTACCTATGTGAAGTCTCATCCAGGAAGTCCATTGTCTAGAGAAACGCATTGCTGCAAATGAATGATTTTCTTCTCTTTTTTCCTCAAAGATACAACATGAAGAGCAATATAAATATTCCATGGAATGGTACTTATTAAGTCATAAATTTTCAGACATCATTCAAGAACTTACTAGAAAGATAAATTTGCTCTTCATGTCAGAGAATAACTACTTTAAAAAAATAAAACCAGAGGACTGTATAAATTAATATATTTTACAATTTTTTTTGCTTTCAGATGTATTGTAAAGGTTAAAAAGCAATTAAAATTGTAAAATAAGGAGACTAGCTGCTCATTTCATTTATTTTATCTTTTCCTTTCCTCCTTTGAATACTTTTTTCTTTAAATTGTATGTTCCAGATATTGCTGTATTTCATTTGTACTTTCTCTTGCTCTAATATTCTCATTGTAAATATCCCCTTAAAGTACTCAAGTATCTGCCAAATGTCACTACTTCTCTGCATTGACAGAATGATGTTAATTAGCTTTCCTTTTTAAATGGTTTCAAAATTCAGTTTCCTTAATTAAGAATGTGTTTTAAAGAAAGCAGATATTACACAGAGGATGCTCCTGTTTTCTACTTTTGCTTTTCTAGACCACGGTGCAAATGTTTCCTGATAGAAATATATATTACTGCAAATGGAACATTCCTCTGATACTTACATTTGGTATTAAAAGTTGTTAGTCTCCATTAAATGTTAGTGTGGGACTATTTCCTCAGTAGTAACAGGTGGATCTTTTCTTTCTCAAAAAATATGACATTAGGTGAGATACAATCAACCTATGTTTATCTTTATATAACTGAGAGGTCAGCATCAATGTGTAGAAAGGGGGACATACAAAAGTGTAGTGAAGACTGTATTTTTTTCTAAATCTCTAAAGGAAATACACAAGACAGGTAAAACCGAGAATTCAGATAAAATAAAACAGTGACACCATTTGAAAAACAAGTGATGAGCTGCAGGAGTAAGCGTACTCCTGCAGTGCTGAATGTAACCAGTTTGAACTATGCCTGTTTATCTTGCATCCAATTTTCCTGCAGTAACATCCAAGATAATGTAAAGCTGTCTCCAACTGTAGTGTATGCAGGAGACAGCAAGTGCAAAGATGTCATATATTGAAAAGAATTCAAGATGTTTGAAATTGGGAGAACAAAATAACTGTATTAAGTGATCAGCTGTTCAGGTGAAGGAAAAAAACCCTGTGGTTTCAGTCCTTGTTTTCTTGGTTATTTCAGTATGCATGTTTTGGTGGCTAATCTAAATAAATAAATAAAATGAAATGTGATCAAGGACCGGAACTCATGGTTCCCTTCTTTTCTTTTCAAAGCCTTAACTAAATGTGACAGAATTTGCATGATATTATGTGCTGAGCCTTTTAATTTTCTTTTTGATTTCTTTGATCTTGTTTTAGGGTGCTTTCACTTATTTCCACCAAGCTGTAGTTTGCTCACTAGATCTTTTTTTCAAATTCCTCTTCCCTTGCCATTACTCAATTGATTATTTTCTTATAATGGTTTCATGTGTTAACAAGATTTAACAAAATAAGAAAAATGTCTTCATAGGATAAAGACACATTTTTGGTAGTTACCATAATGTAGGGGTGAGAGAAAGAAAAGTTCTTCAGATAAAGTCAGTTAAGTACTCATAATGTGATGATATAGGTGACTGTGATTTTATCTAGACAGAAGATCTCTCCTGAAGGTAGCCTTCAGACAATTATATTGGTAAAAAAAAAATAGGCAAAAACTGATAAAGTCATTAAATTTTCAAAAGTTACAAATTATCCTGTAAAGCTTCAGTGACTGCAAATTAGCCTTTGCTATAGCCCTCTGCTAACAATCTATAGATCATTTTATTATTCATGAATTTTAGTAATTTCAGGACACCACAGGTCATCTTATGCTCATTTATTTGCTAAACACCTTGTCCCGGTATGCCTATGCTGAAAAATTGCTACTATTTACTTCCCACGAGACACACAAGCAACAAAGTGGTGGATTTGGCCCCAGACATCCACTATGCCAGGCAGCATATATATCTTGCTGTCAAGGAAATAAATGAGCCCTTAAATTGGCTGCAAAGCTTTAAGAACTGAAATTTATATGTCTAGTTATCAAACAGAAAGTTCAGAACACCTGCCAATATGAAGCATAATTGTGACAAACTGTTACATTTTACCTTTAACTTTTCAGCGTTAACACCACAACTTCATTACAAGAATCTCATCCTCTCTACCCCTCCTTTCTCCCTTTTTCCAAATCAGCTCCCCTCCAGAAAAACACTCAGTACATTCATGTGCAGATGCTGAGCAACCATTGATACATCGGGTCATCTGCCAGCAGATGAAAAAAATATCGAACATATTAAAAATGCTTGAATTTCCTATGAGAATAACCACAAATTTTCACAGATTACCACAAAAGGCTAACTGCATTTAGATGTTTGATCTTTATAACTTGCTTGGAAGGCTTTCTACAGAGTATCTACAACCATGAAAAAAACTTCTGAGTTCTTTTTTTTGTTTTACCTTAATAGCTCCAATTACCTCTATCTTCTTTCATTGACCAACTTCACTATCTTTCTTTCTGGGTCCCAGAGCATTCCTAACTGCAATGCAACTTTTTGCCACCACAAATCCAGCAATTGCTAAACTATTTAGTCTTTATCTATATGTTCCATTATGAGGAAAAAACAACAACAACAAAGCCACTCTTCTTTAAACCCCCTTTAAACTGTGTACTGTGTGCACTGCACATAACTAGATATTTTCCCTTTGTGCATGTATATGTCTGTGTCACCAACCATTGACAGCCATGTGAAAAAGAACATTTAAAGAAAATATTTTTTTTCTTTTTTCTTAGCTATCAAAGAAGAGACTATCTAGGCTAAAATTCAATTCTACATTAAAAAAAAAGATCAATATGGAGAGCTTAAAAAATATTAAAGCCCTTGACCAGCTGCCCCTTTCTGGTCAATAAAGTGAATATGAGCAACCTGAGAAATAAAATAAATGTGTGGCACTTAACTCCCTTTATTATTTTGACCACACTATTTATCTTTTTCCAGCTCCTAAACACTAGCTTTCTAGTCAGAAAATTTGGTTGTGGACAAAATGGTCCATTACAATAATTTGTCACATTAACCAGGGTTTAAGTCAATGTCTTGGTCAAAATGAACCCTTTTTTCTGACCTCTCAGTACCTGTGTGTATCTTCTGTGTGTCTGTGTGTGTCTGGGATACGTACTCAGCTTTGCTGCTTGTTGGACCTGCAAAGGGGACAGCAGCAGCCACGTCCTTTAACCTGGTCAGAGACCCCAGGTCCCCAGGCACCAGAATGGGCTCAGTGGCCAGGCAGGAGGAACACGCAGGCCTGGATCTGCTGGAGATGGTAGCCACTTGTAACACCCCTTAACATTATGTTCATGTATCATTGTGCTATCTGCGTACTTCCCAAAACTAACATTTTTTTTTTCTTTTTTCTCACACTGTCTTTCATAGTTACAAAGGTATTATGTTTATGGAGACATGGACCACAATGATTAAGAACAATATTTTCAAATAAAAATAAATATTTGTCCAGCTTAAGTCACTTTCAGGGGCCTTGAATCTTGTCATAATGTTGTAGATAATAAAGCTAGAGTCCCTCTAGGGCGCATGAGGCCCTTAGTGCCCTGTAAATAAGGAATTAAAAAAAATGAGGGATGAAAAATTGTTTGACATTTTTGAAAATTTGGCTTGTGACATGGTTAATATCACACAGCAGATGAAACATGCCACAGAGGCCACAGCTCAACAGCTGAGGTGAACTAACTAAGCAGAAACCACAAGGAGAGATTATATCCATAGAAACAGTTTATTACAAGAGAGCTGAAGGGCATTGGTTGTGGATAAGCTAGAGGAATGTATGCCATAGTTTAACCACCACTTTAAATTTAAAAAAAAAAAAAAAAAAGGCAAAAAGGTGGAGATGACCACTCCTAACATCTCTTAACAAACAAGCCCTTGGATGTGGGCAAAATCATTGACTTTGTGTCCTGTTTTCGCTGGTTATGAGTTCATGAGTACCTTGTGTATAACTCCCAGAGAGAACATTCACACAGTTTTCTCTCTGTTTTATGCCCAAGGGTTTGGCTACATGTTACAGGGTATCAGGACAACCTTATGCTATGAGAGTTTCATTGGCTGTGAATACCCAAGAGTGTTCGTTCCTGTTTCCAGGGTGCTTTTGTCACACGATGGGCACAGGAACATGCACATTTTCATTCTTCGTCAAGCCTATTTTTCAGACCTTATAAGGTGATATAGCTGATGAAACATACGTATCTAGATACCCCATTTGGCTCAGTTTTTCTCATCCCAAAATTGATATTTAAAACAGTCCAAATAAGCATCAAATTAAATCACTCATGTCTTTTACTCTGTATAAAATGAGCATAAAATGATTAGCTTAGGAGTAGATATTCACTATGAAGGCATCTAAGAATAGGTGAGATAAATTATGTGAAATAAGTTTTATTTTTTATTTACCAATAATATCAGGGCAAAATATGTCCACAATTTTCTGAGACAATTTTAATGTATTTCTTTAGATTTACAATTGTTTTCACAGAATAAAACATACAAGCTAAAGAGCGTATCTGTGTCAGCATAAAAAAACCCAATAAAATCAGGATGTCTTAGACGCCTGTTATGAATAGATCCTTCAAAGTCATTTTGTATTTTAATCAACTGAGTATTTATGTACCACTTAAAAGAGCCCTTTTCTTGATATAACAATCAACTAAATGTTCTTTATAGGTGGAATTCTTAAACCCAACTTTTGCATTAGCAACCTCAAAACTACTCTCACTTAGCTAATTTGCTTATTGATCTCTTCACATTTGTATATAATATAGAACACACTGCTTTTCAATGGCTTAAGACAGCAAATGCTTACATTGCAATGACTTCACGTGGGAGTAAATAGAAACTTGAGACAATGATTTAGCCTAACAGAAAGTGTTATGCAATATTTCTGCTTGTACTGTGTTTTGCCGAGATGTCTGTAGCAGGTTTGTTTGTTTTTTTTTTTTTTTTTTAAGGGGGCAGTTGGGTGGAGAGTCAATATAGAACACGGATAGCTATGCAGAAAAAAGCTATACCAAACTGAAATTCTGCCCGTTTCAGTTTGGTTATTATTTTAGGTAGAAAATGTTATATAGAAAACCATATCTTCACTGTGACCAGATTTTTGTTTGGTTTATGACAGCATAACTTAAAGTAGACCCTGAGAAGTAGCAACAGCATATAGATCCATATGTATTTCTATATTTTAAATAAACTTGCTTTCTGAATTTCACAGCCCTATATAAGTCAAAAGTGGTAAATAAAGAAAATTATAGTGTGATATTTTTAGCTAAAGAACTTTCTCCGGCATTCTAGTACTGTGGTCAATAATAATTCACCTGAATAAGCTTGAGTTCTGGAAAGTTTTTTGGACTAGTATCATTTGACCTAATATCTCCTAGAAAATTTGCTAGAGATGTTAGTGGTAATATTCAAGGAACTCATCAAGTCATAGTATGAAAGAAACAGAGACGACAAGCTAGGTCTTCAGGTCCAATTTCAAATGATTGTCCGTATATGAAAAACACAATGGGTCACTTCACAATTCTGTATGATAGCCTTTAGGTCTGTAATGAAAGACCAAAAGCTACACATAGGAAGAACCACAGCTATAGTATAATAGATCAAGAGCACTGAAAGGGTCAAATACCAGAAAGATTGTTTGTTAATCGAATTAACTAAAACTCCAAGAGGATTCTGAGACGAATGGCAAGTTCATGGAGCCTGCTAACCTGATTTATAGTCAGATTTACTTGCTGGCTCAAAACCTTTCCACCATCTTAGTGGTGGAATGATAGAATCATAGAATCATTAAGGTTGGAAAAGACCCATAAGATCTTTGAGTCGAACTGTTAACCTAGCACTGCCAAGTCCACCACTAAACCATGTCCCTAAGCACCACATCCACACGTCTTTTAAATACCTCCAGGGATGCAGACTCAACCACTTCCCTAGGCAGACTGTTCCAATGCCTGACTACCCTTTCGGGGAAGAATTTTTTCCTAATATCCAACCTAAACCTCCCCTGGTGCAGCTTGAGGCCATTTCCTCTCACCCTATCACTTGTTACTAGGGAGAAGAGACCGGCTCCCACCTCTCTACAATCTTCTTTCAGGTAGCTGTAGAGGGCAATAAGGTCTCCCTTCAGCCTCCTCTTCTCCAGACTAAACAACCCCAGTACCCTCAGCCTCTCCTCATAAGACTTGTGCTCTAGACCCTTCACCAACTTCGTTGCCCTTCTCTGGACATGCTCCAGCACCTCTGTGTCCTTGTAGTGAGAGGCCCAAAACTGAACACAATACTCGAGGTGCGGCCTCACCAATGCCGAGTACAGGGGCACTATCACCTCCCTAATCCTGTTGGCCACACTATTTCTGATACAAGCCAGGATGCTATTGGCCTTCTTGGCCACCTGAGGACACTGCTGGCTCATGTTCAGCCGGCTGTCAACCAACACCTGCAGGTCCTTTTCTGCTGGGCAGCTCTCCAGCCACTCTTCCCCCAGCCTGTAGCGTTGCATGGGATTGTTGGGACCGAAGTGGAGGACCCAGCGCTTAGCCTTGGTGAACCTCATACAGTTGACCCTGGCCCAACGATCCAGCCTGTCCAGGTCCCTCTGCAGGGCCTTCCTACCCTCCAGCAGATTGACACTTCCACCCAACTTGGTGTCATCTGCAAACTTATTGAGGGTGCACTCAATCCCCTCATCCAGATCATCAACAAAGGTATTGAACAGGACCGGCCCCAATACTGAGCCCTGGGGAACACCACTTATGACCGGCCGCCAACTGGATTTGACTTCATTAGTTAGAATTGTTAACAGTGCACAGTAGTCAAAGGAATGATTATTTGTAACCAGGAGAATCAATGCACATTGCTACGGTTATCCTATGGTTCATCATGACAGAGGTAGATGATAGAATATATTTTAGGAGAGATACTTCTATCTATAGATGTGACTAATCTCTAATGTTTTTGAGGAAAATACACACCCACACCCACATGCATTTACATTCAGAAATCAAATTCTGCATTAGAGGGAAAAAACCCACAGTCTTCCCTGCAGCATAGGACAAATACAGTTTAGTGTCAACAGTGCCTCTCAGCACATTCTTGTATGCTCCAAAGAACCTGGCTTGTTCTTCTTAGCCAAAATAAAATTAAGGAGGGATTTAATGAACTGTCTATAAATAAATTTTGAGGTAAATATACAAGAGGGAGAAAAACTATTTAAGTTAAATGAATACCTGCACAAACTCACATAGTTATATACTGGCCATGAATAAATTTAGATCCAAAATTAGAACAATGTTCTTAAGAATATAGGGAGTAAACACTTTGAAGGATCTTCCAAATGGTGTAATAAAAAAAGGGAAACCAAATGATTTAAGCATTTCAATGGGAGCATATAACTAAATAAGACAATATCTAGAAATGGAATTTGAGAAAATTTAGTCTTATCCTCATCTTTTCTATCCCCTTTTATTCTTCTTTTTTTTTTTTTTTTTTTCCCCCCGGTGGCTGTTGGCTTTGCCAATATGCAAATAAGAACACATTTGAGCAAACATGTATCAAGCTGTATTTTAGTCAGAGGCAGTTTCCTTCTGGAGTTAGCACTTTAGACAGCAGATTTGGTGATTTTCTTCTGATTCTGATGGCTCTACTGCTGTCATCATTAATCAATTATTTAGGTAGTTCCATAACCTGGGATAACTGCTTCCTCAGAAGTACTCTAGCTTTTTAATGAGTGATTCACCTGATAATTTGATAAAATGGCAGGAAGAGTATTCCTTATATAAACTTTTTCCTCAGTGCCTGTGTTGTTTGGCTTCATCTTTGTAATACAATCATCTCCACTCCCTTTCTCTAACTGGACCATCTGTTTGATTTGTCTCCTCTTTTTTTTTTTTTTTTAAATTAACTGTTGCAGTACTGCTTTTAGCTATTTTACTTTTAACAATTAACACGTTTAGAGTCTTTGCCTAAGGGGTGAAATTATCCCTAAATAATACTTGTTCTTGACCTATGTTATTTTCTTAACCAAGAGATGTTGCTTAGGCACTTTGTACAAGTATGAAGGAATTATAGTGAAATATTACTTATTCAGGGAAAACATAATTAAAATGTGTGTCTAATCTAATTAAAATGTGAATTTAACAATGTTTCATTAGTGATGGTCTCCACGACTTACAGGTAGCCCACATTTTTAGAGAATTTGATCTGATTTATCTCTGTTTAATTACACACTATAAAATACATCAAAACGTTATTAATTCTGTACACATTATTCATGTTTACTCCATATATTCACAACTCTTTACATCAGAAAAGACACTTTATTACAATGTCTGCTGACACTGTGAGGTAAACTGCTCATGAATGTGGTTGCTGGATACCTTCATCAGTTATAGTTTCGACTTAGTATATACCTATATATGTAAAATTATAAATCTTTCACCACTTTCCCTGGATCTATTTTTCATTTGCTCCTTAGAAAACACATAGTTAACATGATAAAGAAGAATCTTAATAAGAAAATTCTTATGACATCTTTTCCTCATAAAAGAGATGACTGAGTGATCTTCATGTTATGCATTAATTAATCTTTTAGTAAGTCCTTCCACCCTATTCTCTTGCTCCTCTTTCTTCTTTGAGTTCAAAATTCATCTTCACTGCTTGTAATGTCTTTTTTTTTTTATTCAAGACAATTACTTCTATAGCTCAATTATGAGTAGTTTATTATCTATCTCTTTACATAATTTTTCCCAATTTGTAGATAACTACATGGACTCCCTTTCTTCTTCTCTTGTCTATGTTAAGCAACATGGTTCTTTAGTATTTTCCAGTTAGTCATATTTTCTCAACTTCTAATTACCATTAGCTTTCCTCTCTTCAACCTCTCTTCAGTTGATTCATTTCTTATATTAAATATAATAAAAACCAGATATACTATGTTATCAAAACTTTGGAAATATAATGAGCTGCTTACTTTGCTCTGTTGATAGTATAAACATCTGATGTCATTCTACATCTCTAGATGCTATGTTAGATTTTTACCAAAGGAACAAAGAATAAAAAATAAGCCCTTTTATTTTTTTATTTTTTTTTTTTTACCACGTGATCAAAATGGACATCATAATTCCGGGATTAAAAAGTTTTTTTTGAGAAGCTCTGAAAGTTCCTGATTGGAGAGTTCTCAGGAGCTTCCTGATCTAAAAAAAGTGATTAGAGGTTTGGTTTGGTTTTGTAATTCTTAAATATTTTGATATGCATATATAAATTGAAGTTGTTTATACCTCAAATATCAAATTTTTAAACATTATTATTTTTAAGACTTGTGGGGGTTTTATTTTATTCATTTAAACTAACAGGAAGTAGAAAATTTTTTTAGGCAACAATAACTGGATGTTGTTACTTCTTTGTATGTATTTTATTGGAAATATGCACAAAACATATTTCCATTTGCAGAAGAAAAAATATTTCCCAGCAAATCTTACAATTTTAAAATTTTGCAAGTTTACAGTTTTATCTTTTTTCATTATCATATGAAAATTACAATTATATAATGCAGTCCCACTGTTATAACCCATTGAGTAACATTCTGTCTCAGCATTGCTTAGAATTTGGAGGATGGTCCAATACACCAATACTGCTCCAGCTTTGATTACTAGAAGCCTATCCTTTAAGCAAAGTTTTTAGATTCTTATGTTCCAGCCCCACTCCTGGGATTCTCAGTTACCAGGTGTAGAATATTCACTGTCACAGTTTAAATGTGTGGATGTAGGCTGTTAAACCATGTAGAAATTATTCAATTTTCTTCATCTTGTTTCTTTGTTTCAGAGTGAAGTTGAACAGAAAATTTGCATAAGGCAACATTACCCAAATGATAAGAAAATGTTATTTTATTAGCCTAAGATATTATTGACTCAAGTCAAGATTTGAATTGATTTGAATGAGAGTTGAATGAATTAACTCCATAGAAGCATCCATGACTGCTTACAAACACTTAAGAAATTAACAATATGATGTATCCAGCTTCTGTAATAAACTATTTGCTTTATGGCTGCACAAATAGGTTGAGCAGATATCAAAATCCCTCAGATGAACTGTGACTAAGTCTCATGAACAATATCAAAGAATATATGCTCTACTGCATTTGGTCATGCGTGAGTAATAACAATGAAGAGAAAGAGAAGTATCATTTTCCTACCAGCATGACTATGTCAGTGATTTGGCATGACTCGAAAGCATGGAGGTAGCACTCTCTTCAAAGAAAGAAGGATGAGGAAAAACTTAGTAAAAGGTAGACTCCATTTTAACCTTGTACAGCAGAATGTTGCATATTAAATCTCCAATCCCCACAGAGGCGTTCTTCACATCTTTCCCAGGACCATACATTTAAGGCATGAAATGGCTTTATGTGTTCAATTTCCATTCTTTGGCCAAGGGATACTGTGTGAAAGGATCATAAATAAAGAGGCTTAGCAGTGGTTTCTGGGGACTATTTTATCAGGTTTTTGGTTTAGCCCTGCATTCTCAGGGTACAGAAAAGTGAAAGGGGAAGGTTACTACCTCTGAGTTACTTTCAGTTGATATTTAGGCATAGAAGCCTAAATGCCAATGGTTGAGTTGCTCAGAGCCTTAGCTGAAGCCTAAGTTGTAGAGGTTCTTTTTAAACAAGGTAAGCAAACAGTTATCATGCTAGAAAAGCCATATGTAGTAGGCAAAACAATGGTGTGTATAAAAGCCAGTATATTTCTAAATGTAGATATACTGCACAATAACTTTCAATTTGATGTTTTTATCAATTGATTTAAGTAACTTTTAATGAAACATTTCACCAATTTTAAGTTCATGTTTTATCATATAAACTTTCTGACATAAGTAATATAATTAGCAAATTAATAAGTGCTGTTCTGTTTTTAAACATTGGTTGTGTTGTGGTAGTGGCACAGGGACTGATGATTTTGCTAGACATTATCACAGAATCTTAAGAAACATGTTGTTACATTCAAAGTATGTTTTCATTCCACAGACAGTTATTCATCTAGTAATTTTACAAAATGCTACGGGACATTGTGGATCTTGACGATAGCTTCCAAAATAGACATTAAAAGAAACAACAATAAAATCAGAAGGTATCCACCTAAATTCTACCTAGGAAGCCTGGATGCATAAATTGCACCAAAATGTCAAATAGCAAGCTAGAAAAATTACTCTTCAGTACCATCTGAAACTCATATGTGATAATCATATTATAATCATATAATATAATCATATCACATATGAGTTTCAGATGGTACTGAAGGGTAAGTGCATAAAGAACTCTATGTCCTTTTGTAATAAGGTTAGATGTAACTCACCTGTAAGGTGAAATTTACATGTTCTAGGTCACATTTTTTAGTAGAAAGAGCAGAATGTCATCTAAATCCTTCCTAAAGTTCATTGTTATTCAGATATTACTGGAGATTTTCCAAAACACTCCATTCTCAGAAGCATATGAAAAGTTAGATGTGGTGAAATTTTGCCTAACAACTTCAGGGTTCATTCTATAGTGAATACAGACAGAAATTGTTTTATAATAAGCTAACAGTTTCCCAAGGAATTGGACATCTGAGTCCTAGACTTTTCCCAGGTTGCCAAGGATAATCACCAAAACTCCTAAATTATAAAAGAGTACCCTAAAACTGCACCACTTGAAGCCAAGACTGTAAGAGAAGGTAAGAGAGATTAGGCATTCATCTAGATAAGAGTGTTTCTGAGAATTTCTGACCTTCTTCCTAGATTTTATCTGGTGCAATATAAAATAAAACTGCATGATTTAAAGCCACGCTGCCTAATATAGGCAGTCTGCATTTCACAGTTGATGACCACAAACTACTTAGGTGTTTTAGTCATGAGATTAGGTAGATAATCTGGTCAGAGGTGGTTTTAGTCTTACATCTAAAGAGTTTCCATGAGATATGTAATTCTTCTTGACTCTCACAAAATCTGTATAACTGGTCTGAAAAGATCTAACCAGTCTCCAAATTTAAAAAAAAAAAAAAAAAAAAAAAAAAAAAAAGTTTGAAAAAATACTCTCTGGAACCAACAGAGAGAAAACCCCAAACTATCAGATTTCAACACTGAGCATCTCAAGCTTGTCTAATGCGAAACAATTGAAGAAAGGAGAAGCCTCTTCAACACTTTATACTGCAGAGAGCAAAACGATGATATAATGAACAATTTTGCCAATAAATACCTCCTAGGAGTTATACCTTGTTCCTTAAATTTAACAGATCAACAGATGACTCAAAATTTCTTAGAGCAATGCTATACAAAAAGGAAGATACTAGAACCACAATTTATGTAGCTCTGCATAGTATCTCCAGGTGAGATGATGGTTTTGGTGGGAATATCTGGCACAGAAATACCCACTTAACTCAGTTATTCTCTCTGATTATTAGAAGTTTTTCAGGGGGAAAAAAAGGACAAGAAAACTTATGTCTAACAATTTGGAATGAATTAAGGTTTTCTGAATCACCAAGTGGCCATGATTGTTAGTGTGAATTAAATATATGTACAAATACACACATGCATATCTGTTGGATTGAATTCTAGAAGGATATTTGCATGAGTCTTCATATGATTCATATAATTTATTATTGACATTATGTCTAACTCTATTAGTAAACAATTTTTATGTTGTACAAATTTTTGTAAAAAATATTTTTTAAAATTCTTTTTTTTTTCTTTGTACCCTGGTTACATTTCCCAGTAGCAAAAGATAAAAATATGATCTTTTTGTCCTGGTGAGACTGATGTAAATGAAATCTGTGGTATGTTGGCACATCTAGTTAATTAGTGATACAAATCAAGATTTTTTTTTTGTTTGTTTATGTCATGTTCTGTTAACATAAAGCAGAAGCATCAGAAATGAACATTCCTGCTGTGTCAGGGAAGCAAATTTTAACTGTGAATGAATTAATGCCCCAAGAAATAACAGGTCCTCAAACTTTAAGTGAAACAGGAGTTGTGCTCCTTAATTCCAGAATAAGTATTTAATTGTATTGGCTTTGGTGGATGTTACTGATGACGAATAGTTCTGAAAAAATACTGTCACAAAATATTATACACAAATGCTTTCTAATATATATACCTTGGTAATGTACAGATGAGCAATAACTGTGCATACGTAGGTTCACATAAAATCTCACAAAAACTTAAGGAAGGTATATGCTCCAGTATAATAAATTGTCAGTTAAATAAAATGGATGAATTTCATGAAGTCTTTTAGCAATAGAAGATGATTATCTGTGATGTGTATTATCCATTCCGTGACATAAGTTCAGAACTAATGAGAAGATTTTGTATAATTTTCCTTGCATATGTATCTGTTATAATAGACTGGATAGTTTGGTATATGCAAAACCTAACATGGAGACCTAACATGGGCCCAGAGGGTGGTGATCAGTGGCACAAAGTCTAGTTGGAGGCCCAGTGACAGGACCAGAGCTCATTAAGCTCTCTCATAGTCTCTGTAAAACGTATCTGCTCTCCCACTGTCTACTGAGATCTTTCACTTGGACATTCAGAGAATCATACCAGATGATAAATTAAAGTAGATACTAATACTGGAGGTCATCATTGCTCTCATTCACAAGTGCTATCTTACTTATCTCAAAATGATCAATACAGAGAATTACTTCTGAAGTTTACTCAAATTCCCTAGTTTCCAAAGATTCAATTAAAAGTATTTGAAAATAAGATTATTAAGGTAAAAACTATTTAAAAAAAAAAAAAAAAAAATCGTTCACATATCAGCTAAGGTGCAAATTCATAGCATACAAAAGAGTAATGGAGGCAATTTTAAAGGAATTCCATTGTAGAACTGAAATTACTGGATTGAACCCTCTAAAATTAGTGCAAATTTACAATAGTGTTGCATGAGAAAATTTAGCCCAGGCAACTTGCATTATTGAAGAGGGGGTAAAAGTTGTACTTTTAGTACTAAAACCTCCCAGGTAAATATGTGCATGTGGGGGAAAAAAAGAATAACACTTCCCCAATTTAGTAACAGGAAATGAACAGCTATAGCTTTTGCTCTTCAAGCAGAAAAGACGACCATAAAAATGCCTGTATGCCTTCTTTTGTACTTCCCTCTCAGTCTCTTCTCTATCTATGAGCTACTCCAGGGAGGAAAAACCACTTAAAATTCGTTTTTAAAGAATCAATAACATGTCCACTTCTTTCCTTTTTTAGGTTGTTCTGATGCTTGAGGAAAAATAATTTTTGAGGAGCAATTGGAAAGTCCTTTCTGTCTTTTTGATGTGCAAGCCACAGCTCATACAGCAGAGAAACACTGTGTCAAAATGAACCCTGTCCAAATAGTAGCTCATCTTGATCTTACATGAGAAACAGTTTAAAAATATTTTCCTAAAGCTCTGGAAGTTATACTTCCTCAATGGTATAGAAATCCATGCATTGATTTCAAGTTGCAGTCATAAAATAAGGGACTGGCAGGGTTCAAAGGATAGTGGAGCCTCACGTGTAGAAGCAGACTGCACACTGCACTTTGGGCATTTTTTTTCATAGTTCATAGGACTGTGACACTTCACAGGAGACCTGCTACAAAACTTCCAGTGAGCTATCCTTTTGTCACTGAGAGAAGTGTTCCTACCCACTCTCTGTGGATTCCAAAATTAATTTCTACTAAATTCATGTTTGTTTTTTTTTTCATTCTGGTCTAACTTAAGCAATGCTTCTTTAAGGAAGTGTCACTGGGGAAGAACTTTTCTGTTTTTAAGCTGTAGCAGTTGTGATGCAAGTTTAGTATCTAAGCTATACAGTAATGACAACTGATCTCACTGTAGGACAAAAAATGCAACAGCAGTGTGTATGTTGTGCAGATCAAATGTAAAAGTTAAATGAAGATCTGGATTTCTACATGTTGAAAAGATGTTCATGACATCAATTTAGTTTTCAGACTGAATGTATTTCTAAAGCATCTTCAGCCAAAAGATAGACTATTTTTTTACAAAATTCCTGTTGGATGAAAAGGAAGGTAGGAAAGCTGTTTATCAGCAGAGAGTGAAATCTTTATAGAACAAGTATAAAAAAGTCTAACGTACACCTGTTCCACCACTTTACTCCACTTTTGAGAAACAAAACCTCATTCACCACCTAGAAGGTAAGCAAAGGACATCTCACCTGGATCACAGTAATATTTGCCTTCTCTCCTTCCCACTCCCTACACAGTAAATTGATGTACAACCTGAATAAACAGCACCTAGCAAACTTGCATTTAGACACGTGTAACAGCAATAGGTGCATGCAGCAGAGATAATGTGTAAGGATTCACATATACCATATAACAAAATGCAAAATCCTCCACTGTTCTTGATGCAGTTCTTCACATCTTCTTTGAAAGACTGAAATGAATAACCCCATCTCTGTTTTCATATTCATGTCATAATTAACAATTTCTCTAATTGAAAGGATTTTATTAATTAAAAAGTTTTTATTATGTAAGTACTTAGAAAGTTTCAACTGCAAATGTTCTTTAAAGTTTAAATTAGATTTCATTACTATTTCTATAAAACCGACATTAACTAATGAATTCTGCTTCATAAAAGCTATTTGACTTTGCGTTTAACCTACTTCTTATCCTTTCTTGTGTTTACTGGTATTAAAAAAAAATAAAAATAAAAACAAAATCTAGAAAAACTTTAAACAGTGGGGTTTTTTATTTTATTGCACAACTTTACTTGGAAAAAACAAAATAATGAGCTTATTTTGGTTTGCTTTCCTATTTTTCTAAGAATAGAGAGTATTCAAAGAGAAATTAATAGCTGCTATTATATTTTGAATAACATTTAGATGATTACAACATTCAAGATGAAATGACAGATGCCCAATGATTTTTCCTTTTGAAAAAATCAAGAAAAAAAAAAAGCTGCTTTCTAATTTATATCATCAGATATTGAAAGATTTTGGCTCTTGGAAGCATATATACTTCTCTTGGCACAGGTACATTAAAATCCCAATTCAACAACTTAAGTTAAAGACAAAATTGTTTCCATGACTTTTAAAGAGCTGACTGAAAAAAGTTAGTTCAAAGAGGGGTATTTATTAACATTTCTACCATTATTAGGACTGTGAAGTTTGAAGAATAAAACATTTTGTATAGTTTTCTAACATGTAGATAGAAAAAAAAAAATCACAAAGATTTATAAAGATATTTTTATGATGTCATCCCTCATGTTCGCTTAAGTGATTTTATGCCAATGTGGGATTCTGGCTCAAGATAAAGTACAATTTTTATGAAAAGTACAAATGCTTCCTACATCCTTTGAATAACTCTATTATAGGTTGTGAGACTCTGAAATGTATACTAAGATAGTCTGACTAATTATGTCAGAATTCTGTCTTAATTATGCAGACATTCGTTTGCAAAAATTTGGAGTGATGTCTTAGTGTTCTACAAGTTTAATCCTGAAATAACTGTCTTTTTTTTTTTATTTTCTTAATTCACTATGAAAAAGAAGAGTCGGTTCTCCCCCATACTGCCTAATTATTAAAGTTGTAATTATTACTAGACATCATACAATATTACAGTCTTGTTGACATAAATACCCTCTCATATATGTTTATTTATTTCCCTCTTTATAATATACTATGTGAACTCTTGTTATTTTCTACATTTTTTAATTTGTGTGCATTTTGAAGTTTTTACTATGTCCAGAAATAAAAATGCTGAGGTGGTTAGAAACTACAGTCTTCAGAAAATATGACAAAAATTCTGCAATGCATTCAACAAGTTATCAATCCCAGTTAGCCTTCTATAACATTTGGATTGCACCTCACAGTAAATAGTATTGGCTATTTATTTCTAGCAGATCCCACCCATGCTGCTCAGAAATTGTGTTTGGCTTCATAAAATACTCCCAGAGAGTTTGTTTCTCACAGGCCATTAGGCTACGTATTAAATAAATAAATAAATAAATAATAATAATAATAATAATAATTTCAGGGGGAAACTCTGACCTCTACTGTTGATTTTCGCTGATGAAATACATATCACTGCAAGATTAGAGACATTTCTACATAGATGAGAAGAGGTGTCATCAATCCATTAAGTCAGGCTGTCTCAGAGTTGCACAAATGACAGGAAGAAGAATGAGATGCCAGTGGTATGCATTAGTAATCTTCAGTGTTTCTTTTATTTTTTTATTTTTTTTTTCCTGAGGAATCCCAAAATCTCTAAAAATTACTTTCACAACAAAACATGAAAGTGACAATGTTTCCTTCTGTTAAATATATGTTACTGTCTATTTATTTCTGAGAATTAAAATGTCAGTGTTGCAAGCAATAAGGTTCTAGTTAAAAAAAAAAATAAAATAACTGCTAGACTACTACAGTTCATGACCTGCAGAAGTGTGTGGACATAAATAGAGATACAAGGATTATTTTATTACTTTTCTAACAACATTATACTGTTTTCTGAGATTGTTATAGGTTTTCTGTAAGAAATTTTACTCTCACGTAGGAGCATACAATTGAGTTAAGTTACTGAGGGCAAAGCCTAAGAACAAACAGAAAGAAAACAAAAGTACCTTTGACAACTCCAGCACTGTTGATAAATGCATTAACTCCATATTCATCTTTCTTAACTTTTAACACTTCTTTACCAAGCTGAAAGAAAGGGTAAAGATGAAGCTGATCACCCCATCTTGTAGGCAGCACTCCTGACTTCCACCCCGGTCATCTACTGACTCACAACCATGCTGGCTAAAGCAGAAGGTCAGATGTGAAGCTGCAAGGGTTAAACAGTAAGAGTGGCTCTTGGGCAGCAGCTGTTAGCTATAGAGAAGAGTATATGGGCTTGATCAACGGTCAGTCTCAAATGCTTCTGTATCAATTAGATGCTCTCTGTGCTAGCTCAGGAATGGACCTGGAATGGGAATACATGATCATGCAATTCTCCTTCCAGGCATGATACTATAGCCTCCTTCTGTGGACAACTACTAGTACCTAGAGAGAGATGGGAACAGTTGGTGGCTCTTGATGATCCTGCTCTGGGAAGGATTTCCAAGGTAATGGTTCTCTGGAACCTTCTTTTGAATCCTAGAAGCCATATGCTTCTCCCTATGCTCAACCCAGGTTTAACAGCTATCTTCTATTCTCTGCTGGTACTGTCCAAACCAGAGCTTTTAAGAGCCTGTTTATGTTAATAAACACATGTAAATCTGACAAGACTCCATAAAAATCACTGTAAGTTCTTTTCATATAAATATGGAATTTCCACATAAGAAAAGGGAGAGAGAGAGGAAAAGAAGAAAGGGTGGAAGCCCAGCACCAGGGACCTTGACTCCACTTACGATGGAACTTAAGGGCAGGTGTAATCCTTACTTTATTCATATGAAAAAGTGACACCACCACCCTTTACTCTCTCTCACACACTTTTTCTTTCTCTTCTCCTAACACTCTAAGAGACTTCTGTCTTTAGTCAGTCACCCTTGCTGTAAGTTTCTTTAAATTGTAATTGGATCATCTCCCAGTTCTGGGGGACCCCTTTTGTCAGGGGAATCCCTGGGGATATCGCTCCTATCTGATGAAATAGAGTTGCTAAATTAACAAAGGACTGATTAAAGGTATGATTCTTTTTTCGTAGAAAAAATCCTGTTTTGCCAGCAACTATTTTTAAGCAACCGTATAACAAAAATATGTATGCTTGTACATTCATGTTCCTGTATTTTATTTTCTGTCAGATTAAACTCTGAATTTATGAATATCATGATGTGTGTGTGTCTTTGGATCTTTGCCTGCATACTTGCCACCCTCAGCCTTAGACATCTCAAATGTGTAGGCACCATTTGAACTAACTTCAGCAAATCATTTTCATTTGTGCACTCTGACTATACATGTGGCTCTTAGTCACATGCAAAAGTCACCCATAACAATCTCAACATTTAGTAATAGTATACATCAGATTAACTCCACCTTTCCTACATGTTTAACAAAAAGACTCAACAGAAATCTCAGCCAAAAATAAACCTTTGTCTCTCTATTTTCATGAGAACCATTTAAAAGCATCCTTCTTTTAACTGGTAACATGAATGATAGGTGCTGACTAAGGAATACGTGAAGCGTAGGAAGAAATACACAATGACAAGCATTCTTTGCACCGTTCTTTGCTGCATTTTCATTATCAGCTCTAGTTAAATACGTGTACCAGCTAAAGGCAACTAGTCAAGAGACTTGTGAAAGGCCCTTAATGCTGGAACTCAGCAAGAACAATATGTGTATATGTTATTAGTAAGAGGGAATTTTATCAGTAATTGCTCTTCTTTATTGAGCATTGAGTAACTGCTGCAGAAACAATCTCAGAGGCCAGCCCTAGCTCACACAGTCACTTTTCAGTGCAATTCTGTAATTATTTTTAGATGTTCATATTTGCCAATTCTAAAGGAGTACTAACTTGATTTTTCTTTTTTTTTTTTTTTTAAAGGAGGATTATTTTGAAAAGAAATGTTTCTACATAGAAATGCTCAGTGTAAGAATGTTCAAGCAATTATTGCAAAGTCCTTCAGCAGCAAAAATGTTCAGATGCCTATGGCCTTGTGTATTTGAAAGAGTGTGACAAACCAGGACATCCAGCTAGCAGTGGCCACTAGACAAAACTGCTGAAAGTGAAGTATTTCCACCTGTGACTGAATTGCTGTCTGCTCAACTGCTCTGGGCAGCTCAGTCCCATGCTGTCTTTTGCTTATAGGGATTTCCAAAAAAGAATGCAGATTAAACCAGTTTTCATAACCACATTATTGTTATGCATAGAAGCTTTGTCCACCTGAGTTGCAAACCTTAAAGGAAAGAAAGATCATTTTGACAACTAATTTAAGATGTGCCCACCATAAAGGTTATGTCCTCTCTCCAGTGCTGCAGTAGGATGCATCTTTTTTTTTTAATTCATCTGCAGCAAAATAAGCACATGATAGAGGCATAAATGATCTTAAAAATAAATAAATAAAATAACCAAAACCTTACAATTGGATGTCTTCAGGTACTTTCTTAGTATAACCCTCTACACTATACTGCTGAAGTACTAAGCATGAGTGGAGTTAAGGACCAGAAACTTTAGAAAAATCCAAATAGATACAATTTTATTTGTAAACTTCCTTCCACTACAGCCTTTCCAAATTCCTCTCATTTTATTTTTCTCTTGTTCACCGTAACAGTGAATATAAAAAATAGTAGTGGTTGAGGTTGTTTGCAACAGGAAGAAAAAACACAGAGCATTGAAAACAGAACAAAACAATTCAGCACCAAAGTTTAGTGTTACTATCTGCATCATTAAAGTTGCAAAGTAATTTTGTACAATCTGCTGAGCATGTCCTATTTTGTGAGGCATCAAATATTATCTTGGATATAAAGTCCATCCCCTCTGGTGATTTCCTACGCTTCCATTTTTAATTGTTATAGTCTGCTGTATAGTGGTATCATAACATTTAACAAAACCTATTTGTTTGCCCTCTGCAATGTGTGGCTGTAATGAAGTAATTTAATATACTAACAGGCCATGATTACCCTGACCATCCTCACCTGGGACCCCCATGCTATTGAGTGATGCTCAAGCTCCTCAAACTCATGCTTCTAGGCCGGGCCTCAGTTATGTTGTAGGTGAGCCTGTATCCACCCTTGTTGAGTGGATAAAAATTATCTTAAGTTGGCTTGTGTATGTGTGTATGAGTAAATGTGTATGGATAGCTAGTTAGGAAGTAAACATTGTCTCTTTTCATCAATGTTTGCTTTATGCAGTTTGTTTTTTTTTTAAAATGCTTCCTTTCCTAACACAAAATAACCCAGCAATGATAAAATGCATGGAAATGTTAACTCCAGCATTCTTCAAATTATTGCTTGTTGATTTTATGTGCATAAGAATGTTTTTGTTCTACTGTAAGTTTAATTCTTCTTCCAAAAAATAAATAAGTATAGCTCTTAATAAAATCAAAAGTCAGTCTGTGGTTGTTTTAGTAAGCTACTGTGGTTCTTTTCTTTTTTTCAGAAGATAATCCAGATATTGAATTAGTAGCTCTTTATGTCTGTAAAAACAACATGAAAAATCCTTAAGACTAGAGTAGAACAAAGTTGTTAGATTCCATAGCCTTGAAACCCAGGAAAGATTCAAGGAATATGAGAGGTAAAAGATAAATAAATCTGTTTGTCTAGGCTGGTACGTGAGATATTTAACAGATATATAGCATGAAACTCTCTGAGAAAGCATGACATCAACAATTACATGATTAAGGGCTTATGTGTGAGAAAAAATGCCTGGGCATTCTTTATTGCTAACAGGTTTCATTAAGTGTGAATAGTACGCAGACACAGATATATAATTCTTCGTAGCATTTTGAATATCAGTGCTCAGTGGTTTTAGATAAGATCCTAAGTATTAAATGTTTTTTGGTTTTTGTTCGGTTTTTTTTTTATTCAATTACAACAACTTTTCCCCAGTCCCTATAGAATCACAGAATCATTTGGATTGGAAAGGACCTTTAAAGATCATCTACTACAGCCCCTGCTGTGGGCAGGGACACCTTGCAATAGGTGAGGTAGCTCAAAGCTCCATCCAACCTGACCTTGAACACGTCCAATGATGGGGCATCCACAACTTCTCTGGGCAACCTGTTCCAGTATCTTACCACCCTCTTTATAAAGAATTACTTCCTTCTATCCAACCTAAATCTACCCTCTAGCGGTTCAAAACTGTTTCCCCTTGTCCTATCACTGCAGGCCTGGTAAAAAGTCTCTCTCCATCTTTCTTATAAGCCCCCTTTAAGTATCAAAAGGCCACAGTAAGGTCTCCCCAGATCCTTCTCTTCTCCAGGCTGAACAACCCCAGCTCTCTCAGCCTTTATTCATATGAGAGGTGTTCCAGCCCTCTGACCATTTTTGTGGCCCTCCTCTGGACCGGCTCCAACAGGTCCATATCTTTCTTGTGCTGGGGACCCCAGACCTGAACACAGTACTCCAGGTGGGGTCTCACAAGAACAGAGGGGAAGAATCACCTCCTTTGACCTGCTGGCCACACTTCTTTTCATGCAGTGCAGGTTATAATTGGCTTTCTGGGCTGCAACCACACGTTGCTGACTCGTGTCCAGTTTTTCATCCACCAGTATTCCCAAGTCCTTCTACGCAGGGCTGCTCTCAATCCATTCATCCTTCAGTCTGTACTGATACTGGGGGCTGCCCTGACCCAGGTGCAAGATTTTGCACTTGGCCTTGTTGAACTTCATGAGGTTCACAAAGGCCCACTCCTGAAGCCTATGAAGGCCCCTCTGGATTGTATCTCTTCCCTCAAGCATATCAACTGCACAACTCAGCTTGATGTCATTCACTTAGGACAGATCACATTTAACTATACAATATACAAAAATTATAGTGGCTGTTTCTCTTGACTGTACTTAACTAACCTTTATTTGAAATAGCCTGCCTTCAAGCAACATTCTTTTTTTTCTTTATATATACTACAAACAGCTCAAATGAATGATCAGTAATTTCCCTCTACATTTTAGATGCTAGAACTGAAGAAATTTTCTGTCTTGTCTTGTGAAGAAATAATGAGGAAGAAAGGGGAAAAAAGTGGACAGCACTTCTCAGGTATAAAGATGTGAAGAGACTTCTGAGCTAATACACCTTGTTTCTCATCAGCTAACATAAACATGATCCAAATTAGTTAGAAACATGAAAAAAGGAGGTCGGAGTCTGGTTGCCTCCATCCTCATAGACACATAGTAACAATAATAAAAACAAAAGCAATGACTTTCAAAATATATTATTTAAACAAACAAACAATCAAATAAATTAGGTACTGTATCTTCTTCATAAGAATTCAGTACTTTAGTGGATATTAGGAACAATTATGAAACTTTAGCTATTCTTCAGAATCCATGTTACATGGGATAAGAAAAAAAAAACTTATGATGTTACAGGCACAACTCATAACTCTATTTGAAGTCTAAATAACAATGATAAAGATAGCTCTCCAATTAATGGCAAGAAAAACTCTCAGTCACAGAAATTTGGGCACAGGGAATGCAACTCAAAGGATAGTAAATGATCTTAGAATGACCATTTGACACTACTAAACTGGAATTAGATTACTGTTGATACAATTAGAATGATGGCACATAATTAGAAATAAAACTCATACAAATTTTTTAAATTCTAGGTCTCTGAGACTTTAATATCACCCTTGATTGGATAGTACTAACAAATTATATTTCGTTTTGTGTACCTTGACAGCCATTCTCTGTTATTCTGACTTCAGTGGAAGCAGGAATACAATTGGATCTCCTGTGCATTTTATGTTCACAGGGTTTTGTTCTTAAAATTCATACAGGAAAAAATTTCATTACCAAAAATAATCAGGTTTTTTTTTTAACATATAAGACATTCTTAGTTTTCAAATGTCTACCGAAACTGTAAAAGCCAAACATAATCATCATCCTCACCACCAGTGGTTCCCAGGTTCCAGTCAATACATTATTAACATTGTTTCAGGGAATGATGCTAATGAGACATTTTGAATACATACAGGAGGATGAATTTAAAGGTCTTTTGTGGGGACTTTTTCACTGAAGATATTTCAGGCATAGGGAGAATATAAAGCACTGGCACTGAACCGTATCACAACATGACAGAAATGAAGATATTTAATTCAATTTTGTGTTAACTTAGTCAGCACTTAATTTACCTATCATATGTAATTTATTGTATCACAACATTTTTCTATATATGCTTAAGATCAGAATTTTACCTCAGAATCAAATAACTACAAAAAAAAAGATTCCACAAACTCCCGTTACCTAATTATTTCCCTAAAGCCTTAATTTTAAGTATCTTTTATGAAAAATAAAGCTTCATAGATGAGCGACACAAACTTAAAAAAAAAAAAAAGTTAAAAAATAACTCAAATAGCCAAGCGTATTGGAGGCAGATGCTTGCTATGGATTGAAAACAGGACAATCAAAACCTGTAGCTACTTTAATATAAAATTTAATTGTTTAAGTAATCAATTTCTAATCTAACTGATTAAATAATCAATTTCCTTAAAGAATCAAGTTAGTATTTATTTTCGGTAATGAATAACAAATTCTTAAACGTTTTGCCTACACTGAAGACTATTCTCTTAGACTAGCATCTTAAAGGGAGAATAAGAAATATTTCTAAATAACCTTCACAAGACAGAGCCTAGTCAGTCTCATGGAAAAAAAAAAATTGCAAATCGCAGTGTAACAGCAAAATATAATTCCTTGTATAGAAATTGGTCTGTAAATCAACCAGGATTTTTTACTGGTGAGGACTGGAGTATTTTTGTTATTTATATGCAAACAAGACTATAATATCAGAAAAGGTCAAAAAGATCCAATGTCTTACTCAAATAAATTAATACTTGTGATCATATATATACAAGCCAATTCTGCAGCATCCTTGACTTCAATAATAATCAAAGCAATGAAAAATTGATGATGTGTTGATTTGTTTTGGGGAACGAAGACTACATTTAATGTTAGGGCTTGATTTGATTGTTTTTCTTGATACTTATGCAAAATACCTTAACAGATTATTCTGGGGGTTTTTGAGTGTCTTGTTTTGGTTTTGGGGATTTTTTTTTTCTAATTTTCTCAGTGACATAATGTACTATGATAGCAACACAATGGCAAACACCCATAACATTGTGACTTTGAATTAAAATTAAAATTTAAAAATCAAGAGTAAAAGGATAAAATTTAGTTTGATTCTAATGGGACCAAGATTTACACTCAGTATTTCCTGACCTTATTTTTGTAGCTGGCTCTCCTTGTTTCCTGAAAGTGAAACTAACAATTCATAGGTGTATTGCAAAGCTCAATTTAAAACAAAACCAAAACCTAATACAGTATTTTAGATAGTGAGAATATTTGGCCAAATAGCCAATGTATTGCAAAAATGCATGATGTCTGAAAGATAAGCTAATTAATACAATTTTTTAATTTCTATTTATGCTAACAGAAGCAGCTGATCTCAGTAGAGATGAATATTTTTTTACAACTTTAAGAACACTCTTCTTACCTCCCTTACCTGCTTAATGTTTTACCTAATGTTCACAGATATATAAAATCTTCTAAAATTACTTTGCTTCTCTGTCATAATACATGTTGACAAATCATTTTACTCCAATTTTTTTGTTCAAGTTCAACAAAGTGAGTTGGTTGAACTGTGCGTTTGATATTAGCTGAAGCCAATGGTGCAAAAAAGAAACAGGTAAACTTATCGATAACCTTTCAAAATAGTAAGTTGTATTAACAAAACAAACAAAAAACCCCACATAAAACAGTGAAATATATGACTGCAAAGTGGACTGAATCCTCTGCATGATACATTGCAAGGGCTAAATGAACTGTATTCCAAAGGGATACAGACTTAGAAAAACATATTAGAAACTAGTATAGATTAAGGATATTCTGATACATCCAATAGCAAGTGAAACAAAAGGAACTGAAATGCTGAAAAACAATCATCTTTTCTACTGACACTGAGTTTTAAAGAAAATTAAAAAAAAATCACAAAATAACCTGAAAAATTAAAAGTGTTCGTAATATTAAAAAAAGCTGATTTTTTTCTATGGATGTAGAAATATTGATTATATATGTCGTACAGTTGACTATATTGACTATATATGTCGTACAGTTATTTGTTACTATTTCTTGGCCACTGACAGTGGGTTCAGAACTCAATTTCATGGCACCAATACCAGTGGTACTGAAGAACTTCTAACAGACAGGGTAGTATTTACAATGCAAAGGCCCTGTTTCTCTCAGGAAAAATTTCCCTGAAAAGTCAAGTCAGTGTTAAAAGCAATTGGAGCTACTGGTACAGATTGTACCAGGCAGACCTTTTTAAATAACTAGTTAAATTGCATTCTTTCATGGACTAGGATAATGTCGAACCTGAATCGATAGAAAACAAGCTAATTTCTCCTGACTTCTGATAGAACTTCCTGGAAGCTCCTGTAAACCAGAATTCTAAAAACCTGTATGCAGACAACAGAGTTTAACTTAAATACTCATTTAATGCTCAATATAACTGTGTCTTGTCTACTGTAACTAGAATGGTTCTAAGTTCAAGCATGCCGTGTTGGGAGCTTGCTGGGTACAAGCCCTCATCTTCTACTTCCCTTGTTTGCAAGAAAAAGGGAATTCAGATGGTCGTTTTTTAAAGTTCAATGTGGATTTCTGCACAGCCAAACAATCTCAGCAGTCAGCCCTGCAGGATCCCATGTAACTAACCCCAGAAGGTAAATGAAGAAGCAACCTATAGAAGGACTGCAACAGTAAAAAGTCAAGGCAGAAATACCTTAATGTGTTATTTGCTTGTCTACTTATTTATTTTAGAAGAAATTGGAATTTCAGGTTACTACAAAATAAGTTCCTTATTGGAAACAATGCAGAATGCACCAATTCTAGCTTTGTTCCAGTATATAGAATAACCTGTAAATATTTGTTTAATAAGGTTCTATTGCTTTAGTTGATACTGTAAGAGAGAAACCAGTAAGGCTTTGCAGAGATTTAACTGTTTATTTACCTATCTAATTTAAATCTAACCAATGGCCTTCCCCCAAAGAATGTAGCATAAATAAAACTTCAGCAAGGCCTTTCCATATGACTATCAAAGAAATTTCTACTCCATGAAAAAATTAGCTTAAAAAAATCAAAACTGCTACAATATAGCAAGTTATAAAATTTTCAAATATTTGTTAGATGTGAATTTTTTTCAGTGTTATTTTATATTCAACACTCAATAAAAATAGGGTAGATGTATTTGTTTAAACAATTATAGTTTATACTTACAAATTTAATTAGGCAGGATTATTGGCACAGCAGTTCATTTACATACTGTAATCTATTTTATACCAGTCCAAATTCCCTTGGTATAAAACAGAACAGAAAATTCTTATTTTTATTATGGTATTTTTGATCAGTTAATCAAGACCATGTTGCAGTTACAAGAAAGCAAACAAGTGCCCATGCAAAATTAATTTTCTAGTGTAATTTTTTTAAAATTGAAAAGATGCAATGGGATTACTCGTCTCCAACAATAGCAGTAATAATTATAACATTTGTGCCACTATGCCCCCATCTTCTGTTACAGTATTAACCTTCATTCAAAGTCTCCTTTGTAATGTATGTCCCTCATTAATAGAAGCAGTGACTTCTTTCAACATCATTCCTTTTGCCAAACATGTGAATTAAATACCACACCTCCGCTATATAGATGTAGTTCAATAATTATGAGTATCACAGAATCGTAGAATGGTTGAGGTTGGAAGGCACCTCTGGAGGTCATCTTGTCCAACACTGCAGCTCAAATAGGATCACCTAGAGCTGGTTTCCCAAGACCATGTCCAGATAGCTTTTGAATATCTCCAAGAATGGAGACTCCACAACCTCCCTGGGCAACCTGTCACCCTCACAGTAAAAAAGTGTTTCCTGATGTTCAGATGGAGCCTCCTGTGTTTCAGTTTGTGCCCATTGCCTTTGGTCCTGTCACTGGGCACCACTGAAAAGAATCTGGTTCTGTCCTCTTTATACCATCCCATCAGATATTTATACACTTGGATGACATTCCCTTAATCCTTCTCCAGGCTAAACAGTCCCAGCTTGCTCAGCCTTTCCTCATAGGTGAGATGCTCTAGTCCCTTAATCATCTCAGTAGCCCTTGCTGGACTCTGTACAGTAGCTTCATATCTCTCTTGTACTGGGGAACCCAGTGAAAGAAACAAATCTGAGACTTTTCCTATCAGTTATTCAGAATAAGAATTGTGCAGCACAGTAATGAATCAAGACCATGACACAACACTTCACTCTCTGTTGGGATTTCTATCTCAGTGGATATGTATCAATTTTGGAGTCTGCAGACCATGTTTCCACTATTGTCAGTACTTTATGGTGTGATGCAGATAGTTACAGCAAGGTCTACTGCCATAGAAATGTTAGTGGGGTTACTCAGTCTTGAGCAACTTTCTTACTCAGTATAAGCATATCATAATTATTTGTTATGAATTTCAAAAGTTATGCTTCTGACTGGCGTGGGTCACAAGACTTGCCCAATAGTGATTTACTTTGAGAGGACATTTCAAAGACTGGCATTTCATATAATAAATTCCTTAATAGTTTTGTGGAGTGTAGTAAACAGAAGGAAAATAACCTTTTATCTCTGATCTTACTGTTCTTTATTATGAGATATAAGTCTTCTCTTTGATTAGAACCTCAAAGTGATGGGTTTATCAGCAGTACAGTTCAGTTTTGCTATGTATACCTGATAGCAAACTTCCAAACTCTCAAAGTAACTATATTTGGGGGGGGGGGGGGGGTGGGGGTGGTGTTGTTGTTTATTCATTTGTTTGTTTTCCCAGACTGCTCCAAACATGGCAAGCTCTAGCTACTAGTTGAATTCCTTAAGGAAACTTAATATCCTATGAAGGCAAGAAACACAAATGTAGTGAGGAAATTCTGTAGCCACATTTCTTAACTTTTAAACTGTGAATATTCAAGATTTTTGTATGAACATTACAATGTGAACCAGTCTTTTTACGTTTCTTCCCCTTGTTCTCCTAAGATTGTTTTTATCAAGATGGTTGAGTCAAGCTAATATTCTCTGCTACTGCGAAAGCAGCAGCTCCATGCCTCTGTTTCTTCTTACCCTTCTGCATTCATGTGTATCTTGTTCCCCTCCTTGTTTTGCTGGAGCTGACATTTGCTTGACCACATAGTGAGTTGATTCAGCTCACTAGCCTGTCAGAAAACTACCTTCTGTTTCACTTGTTGCATTAGCTTTCTGCCAAACTAGTAAACTGGAATGATGTAGTGTGTGATCACGCAAGGAGAAGGACAGATGAGACCTGAGTAGGAGCCTTGGGGAAAAGCGGGATATCCCTTTTTCAGAGCACAGATACACTCTGTCAGCTCACCCCATCTCATGTAAGTCCATTCTGGGTCCCACCATCTGCTCTCCTCCTTACATAAAGAGACTATCTTTCAAATCTCCTTTCCCATTAGTGTGGTCCGGGGACCTGCTTCTTTCCTTAACTTCTCTTTTGCACAGGTAATTCATTGTTCTTATTTAGAGTTTGCTGTTTTGTAGATGAATATTTTCAATGGACTATGACTGGTCTGTCATTATTAGCACTTCTCTTAGACGTCATATACCCTGGCATAAACTCATCTTGTTGACAGCAGACTATTGACTTAGGATTTGACTACTTTTTTACAGGATAATTTGTCAGTCTCCAGCCAACAGGGAGCTCAGCATAAAAGGTGGAGCTCATCAAGACAGTTATAATCAAAAGTATTCATGAAGAACTCAGTTTGGCCTAAATTTCTACCTAACATTATATAAAGATTCAATCAACTACCCTTTATGAGAAGGAATAGAGACATTTTCTTCTCTTAATACTATTAGAACTCCTCTTCTGACTATATGCTGATGTCATCCGCATCCCATTTATTCCTCATATTTACCTTTGGTTCTTAGCCATTTCAACCTTCCATCTATATTAATTGAATGCAATAAATAACTACAAATGTCTGCATTACTGCTTAACATTACAGCTCTACGCTTCTTGGGCCTCCAGAATGGTGTACATAAGGTAAATATGATCCTTTTTACTATGCTTATTACATTGAGAAGAGTCTTCCTGAAACACATAAGCATCCTGAAAATGACAAAGAGCAATATTACAATTATAGAAGAGAACTGACTGATGGACACTTGTAAAAGCTTTAAAAACAATTAAGGATGGAGACGGCATCACTGTCAGTCTCAAATATCAGTCTTGTATTCCACAAGACCACAGAATCATCCCTTATCCTAGTCCAGGTAAGTATGTCAGCAAGCAGAAGGAAAAGTTCTGGCATAACTGGTTATAATGTCTTTTCTCTCACTCATTCAGTGTCTCAGAAGTTATCCAGTTGCTCCCTCCCTTCAACATTTAAGTGTTCCTCTAATACTGGTATACAAATAGCATCTAAAACAGGAATGAAAAATATTCACATTGACATTTGTATAATGAACCATTATAAAGAAAATGATAGACAAACTACCATCTCACTTGCTCAGATTCCTGGGTTTTAACACTTAACAACATATCGCTCTTCGGTATTTGCCCACAGTAATTTTTTGCTGTGATATTAATTTCTGCCTTTGCACTAGGAGGACTTTTTACATCTATTTTTTTCAGAATAATTGTTTTCAGAAGTACCATGGATTAAGAGTGCCCACTAGTGTCAGTTTCTGTATCTTAAGGCTTTTTTATTCTTTTTCAGTAACTGACTACGAAAAAATATTGTACTGGTACAGAAAACATTGAAAGGAACAAAAGCAGAAAGATTGTCTTCATTAGAGTTTGAGCAAAATATAGTTTTAAATTAAAGCCACTGGTCTTCCCTTGCACAGCAAATGTTAACCTATGGAAGAAGAGTATGCACTCTGAATAATGAATAAGTCTGTAAACCTGTTCTCTGCCTAATAATTGCTTTCACACCTTTTGGGATCTGAAGATAAGTGAAGTTGTGATTTACAGCTGATACTTTACATCTACTGATATCCAAAACATGGGATCTGGTTGAGATGCATAACAAAAAAATCTCAGAATAACTTAAATAGGATATTTTCACATGTACATTAGTTAGTATAATGAGTTTCAGAAAGCAAAGAAATCAGTCATGCAATTCTCTTTATTCTCATTTCCATTTTGTTAACAAGAAATAAAGCACATTGGTGGATGCAATCTATTACTGTAATTTGAAAAGCATCATTTAGTACTTGTGCTACAAAAATGCAACATTTATATAAATAGTGGTGTATGAAGTTAGCCTCTAAAAGAGTGAGGAAGAATGAACTACCAGAGAATGAAGTTAAATAATCATTCCATGGCAACAAATAAAAATGACAGCCCTTTTTTTTAAAAAAAGGCAAATATTTTCTATTGAATGTACTTGTCTGAACATAGCACTAGACATTAAAATTTTTGCTCTCCCAACTGCAGATTTAAAAAGTAAGGAAATTTCTGCCATGCTGAATGACATGTCTGTGCCACTCTCAATTATATCAACTGGTGCAATACCAGAATATTTAAGTTAGGAATTGGCCCTACACTGTAGAATTTACCTGACCTGGTTATGCACATTAGGAAAAAGTACTTGTTTAAGAGAAATTCACATTGATGGATGTAGGACTGGGCATGACTAACTTAACTATTTAGAAAGGGAGCACTATATCATATCGTTCTAGACAAGTATTGTAGAATTCTTACAAGAAAAAAAAAAAGGAGCACACTCAATATTTCTGACATTGATGAGATGTATCAACGCAGACAATGGGAACTCTACTGCTGTTACAAAATGAATTATATCATTCTCCAGCAAAGGAGAAAAACAGCAACTATGACTGGTTCATAGCAAATATTTCATAATAATTTAACAAATGCCTGATACAGATCAGGCAATGTTCCTCTTTAGGTTTGTTTATTTTTAAAAAAAATCCCATCCCTAGAATGAACTGAATTACTTGTATATGGATAGGAATAATTGTCTCTCTGGACATCTTGAAATATATTTCAACTAGTTGTGGTTGGTTTTTTTTAATGAATATGAACAGAAAGTAAAGTCCTTAGTTTAGGATTCAACATAGCTCTATAATCTCTGCCCGGAATGACACACTTTCAGAAACTTTTTAAAGTTCAGTTTACAGATCTCCTCTGAACAAGAAATGGAGGGCAAAGGGGCTACTATGGATGGTAGAGCATTATAAACAGTAGCTGAAGCTCAGTCTATATTAGCCTGTAGAGAGGTGCAACAGGAGTGGGTCTGTAGAATGAAAATGGTGGTGTTTTGGACCTGCAACCTCTATAATGTATGTGTTAGGGATTTATGTTGGACAAGTTCTATTCTGAACTCATTAATTGAGCATTACATAATTTGATGCAAAAAAAACCCCACCACATGGAAATCTTAAAGTAAAGAGAGGTAGCAAGTTACAGGAAAGGTATTGGTCTGACCTTATTTTAAAATATATCAGCTCACCTTAAACTCTGTAAATGTTGGCCTCAGGACTGTCCCAGAGCACTCAATAACTTACAAAGGTTACAGAGATATGCCTCAGTTTGATTGGCTGGATGAAGAAAGTGAACAAAAGCAGATATTGCGAAATTATGAAGTCATCATTTAACTGTATACTTCCTGTATACAGCTCAGCCTTAAATGAACATGTGACCTGTTTATCATCTATTTGCTTCCTGAGATGACAATAATTTTTTTCTTTTATTTTTTTAAAATAAGAATATGCATATAGTGAAAATATTTTTAAGAGGAGACAAGTAAATGCAAACAGCATGACAAGTGAATATAAAATCTAGCATCAGGATAAACTTCAGACATCTTGAAATATATTTCAACTAGTGGTCGTTGGTTTTTTTAACCCTCTACTACTCTGAATTATTTCAAGTGAATCCTGTTGCTGTCTTTCAAATCTGGCAACCCTCTTACAGTCTCCAAATAGTTGCTGCATTCCACAAGCATTTGATGGTACATCTGTGCAAAAATACTTCACCCTGCCCCTGCCAAAGGCACAGGTCCTCCACAACCTGCACGTATTCTTCATACATGATGCTTTCTTATAGTCTCATAATAAGCTGCTCAGAAACTGTCTTATCCAATAGCTGAACTTAGCACAGTAAATGTCATTGGTCTATACCTCAGTTTCCTCAGTGCAGTGACTGAATTACAATTACAGTCGAAGTGCCAGGTATTAGAGCATTTGATGAATGCTTTTTTCATTCATCATATTCTTTGGTGAATTGCAGGTCTGGTAGGTCCACAGCCTATTGCAGGGTTAATAAAAACTTTTGCACTCAGAGGGGAAACAAGAAGCAAGGAAAAGCACTTACTTCTACCTGTGACAACTTGTGGTTCCCAGAGCTATGAGCTCAAGAAGGTTGATCACCCAGAAGAAAATCCTCCATCCAATGCATCACCTGTCTCTATCAGGTATCATTCTGGTCCACCTGTTTGCAGGACACACTTTCCCAATCTAATGACTTCCAAATGTATTTTAGCAGAAAGGTTCACTAGAAAGTTCCAGAATATTCATCACATCCACAGAAATAATATAACCCACAGATAGTTCCACCTAGCTGAGAACTGGATTATAGAATCATAGTAAAAGATAGGTGATCCTTTAGATTCTGTATTCAAATCTACTTTGAAGGATGAGAAATGTACCTCCTTCCTCCATTAGAACATGCTGTCCTAAGTAGTTCCCTTATCCCATTTCTCTCTTCATTCAGGCTGGATGCTACATCTTCTCACTCAGCTTTTGTATGAGACATGTTTGTATATAGTGTCCAAAATTTGATATTTCACTTCAGATTCCTATAAGAAGTCAAAATGCAATTATATGAATGGCTTGCATTGTATGAATATGGTATTGTGACTCTTAAATAGCATGTCAAAGTAATCTAGATACTATCTGATGACAGCAAAAACTCAATTTTCTCTCCTTATATAACCTAAAAATATTTTGCCTTCATGTTATCATTGATGTTGTCCTTTTTAAAAATGGCAGTATTCTGTGTTGATTCAGGCTAACTGAAACAGTTGGTAATTGTTCATGTCCTAGATGGATGGATGTGGTGAATGCAGCCAACACAATCAAAAAGAGGAGATATCTGAAGCCATGTGCACCACAGACAGGTGTCTTTATTTTACTATATATCAGAACAACAGGACAAATCCCTACTTTCAGCCTGTCCTAAGTTCATGAAGGCATCAGATACCTTAGACAGAAAGCTTTATTTCAGAAACAAAACACAAACTACTGCATTTTAGGCACTTAAAATCATGAAATCTCTCATTTGCACTGAATACAATGTAAACTTCGATAAAATCCAGAGCATCAGGTAACCTGGGGTTATGTGCTTCAAAATTTCGAATATGTACCTTCCAGTACAAGGTCTGTATCTGTAGGTGATACTTGCAGAGGCAAACTGTTTCTTGTATAGATGGTGATATAAACTGTAATCAAATGGAAATATATGTATATTTTAATATGCATCTGGGAGAGACTGCTGAGCTGATAGCTGTAGTGTAATATTAGTTGCCTTATTAAAAACAGACTAATCTGGAAAAAAAATGTTTTCTAAATTTCCACCCAAGATAAATTACAATGAACTTTTGTGAAGAATTTGGCTATAATTTATTCCTTTCTGGTTTATAACAATTTTTTTATCCTAAATGAGATTTATGCTATCATCTTAAATAATGATTAATATCTTAACTACTATTTAAATGGTCAGAGTATTGCAGAAGTGCTTGATGCAGTGAATACCAATATTTTAAAAAGACCCAGGCTCATTTTCCCTCCAGGGATAATGGACTAATGCTGAAAATTATACTGTATACAAATAGTTATAATGATTATGCATCAAGTTAAGGGAATTTATTCCTTAATGATACCTTTTTAGTAGCTATGATAGCTTGATATAAGAATAACATGTAAGACTTCATTTTTTAATTTTATCATTCTGAACCATAAAATAAAAATCTTAATTATTGGGTTAAATAAAGGCAGTCTTAGCTGGTCATAGGCCTTGGCAAATGTGGTGAATTGTGGGAGTTTAAAACCCTCATTAAAAACAATATTCAACTTGAGGGGACAGCTTCTTAAGAACAACCTGGGTGAAATACGTGGCATTACACTGGCAAAGATTGCTATTTGAGGTTCTTCTTTGTCATGTGACTACCTTTGCTAAAGAACTATTTTTCTGATGAAGTTTTTTGGTCCCTGAAAAGTCATTGAAAAAAATTTGGACATAAGTCTGGGATATATCTGACTAAATGTAGGTACGTACACCCAAGCTAGTTTCCCTGACTCCTCCTGTATTTTTTAGGAAACAAATGCATTTTTAGAACATATTTTTGATCTGGTTTATGCTGGACATTTACTTCACAATAATATGAATTTTACTGTGAAAGTATCTCTAAAGGGAGAAAAAGGTGACTAGTTCTAGCATGTTTAGAGAATATACATCTTCATTTGGCCAGATAAATCCCATCCAAAGACATGTAGGGTATATTTTTAAAGGACTTAAGCAACCGTGTTGTAAATAAGCTCTTCTGAAATCCCCACAAAGTATATCACTTGAATTCATGCTAGCAAATTTTAGATGCTCAAAGAAGTAACTAAATTAGGAACTTTGTCACTCTTAGGTGTCTTCTGTGTTCAGTGGAAAGATCTTAAGAGGTTTCTATTATTTTCTGTTTTCTAATGTAGAGAGAACATAAAATTAAAAAATGCTTAATTTTTGCATCTCATTTCAATGCCTACAGTTAATTTCATCGGACAAAGGCCTAAATTTATTTAGGCTTAGATTAAAATGCAGGGAATAAGAGTGATTTCACCTAGGAAATAGATGATAAGTACATGGACATCTACCCCTGGAGTTGAGCTAAGTGTCTAGGTTCTTTTTGTAACTATCAGAGAGAAAGAGTCATCAACAGACTACAATTCCAGTCTGATTTAGGTAGAAATGAATGACATCCATATGTATCTATTTTTGTCTTGAGGTATTTATATGATCACAACATCTTAACACAGGAACGCTCCAAAACTATGAATAACAATTATACACCCATCTATCTTCTGCAACAAGATGATACTTTGCCAATCAAAGAAAAAAAAATCTACTATGAAATTACATATACATACAACCAAAACCAAATACAGTAAAAGCTTTATATATATATGGACTTAAGGAAATTTTGAATAAACCTATTGGAAAGGTATCATATGTGGTGACTTGCTCTGGAGAAGCTATTAGTGTAGACATGTCATTCTCTCCAAGAATATTTTGTAGCACTGTTTGACTTTCTAATATGGATGTAGGCCCTTCTTCCCAGCAGTTCCTTTTTACGTTGGCAGGAATTGCCCAATGTGAGGTTGTCTTTAAGGTATAGTTATACTGTTCTTGTTCACTTACAGATCCTAGTCTCTTGGTTGCATAAATATAAATTACCTCTGGACAGTCTTTCGGAGTTACTCAACTATTTCCTACATGTGTTTTGCATAATAGTTCACTCCAGGGATAGCACCCATTAAGCAGTATGAATAAGACTGCAACTAATTTGGCTCCTTCCAGATTACTCAGTGCTCAAGCAATGTCGAAACATTCTTGGTGTGTTCAAATATCCTTTATGACACAACGTATTTTCCTGTTTTAAAAGCACTGTGAAACTTGCAATGACCTTCCCTCATTCCGAAGACCTGGAACAAAACCGTCCCACAAAAATAAGAATTGTTTTAACGATATAAAGCAGGGACAATATACGGGGCATCTCAAGTAGTAGCATGCAGTCAGTTTGATCTAGAGATGCTGTGAGCAGTGTAGACACATGATTTAGATATAATGCAGATGTACCCTCAGAAATGCAGCTATAGATCCTTACTATACATTATGAATAACTTAAGAATTAATAATAATTTTCATAGTAGCACAGATTATAACCTAAATATGGTCCTAGAGGTACCTGTTTATGAAACTCCAGATCTTAACATATTTTTTCCTTTTTGTAAATACAAAAGTTTTGAGCTTGAAACACAAATCAATATTTGTTTTGTTTTGTTTTCTACTATAGAAGATTGTGCTACCCTTGGGAATTGTCTTTCACCTTTCCAAAGATTTTATTACAATATTTAATAAAGCTCTATTATGTATCTTCATTTATTATCTATTAATTCTTACAAGGAGTACTTTTGTACCCTGCAGTTCTTGTTCAGTTGTTTTGATCTGTGCCAGACTGGTTTCAGTAGATCAAAAGATTATAAATTGCTAAATCCTGAGTTGACTGAAACATAGCAGTGCTATAAATCCTTGTGACAGATTTTCTTGCATCAAAATTAGGTCAGCTTTATTACTTACTTTAAGACTGTTTCTTTTTGTGTAAAATGGTATTGACAAAAAAGCAAGGCATTTTACACAGTCTAGTATAAAATCCTTATTTACTTCATCAAGCCCTGGTACTAGGTATGTTAATGGTATTTTATCAGAGTGTATTAGGTGTATGTGACATTCTCTTTCAGAAACTATCCTCCAGGCAAAAGCATTAGTACTAATTTAAATGATAGCACAGAGATCATACATGTTAACATTAAACAGAGATTTATAGGTATTTCTTTCAGAAAAAAAGCAGGGCTAAAGTTCTGAAAGCTCTTTTTCTGGCAGAAAAAAAAAAAATCAAAGCAAAAAAAGTAATAAAAACCAAGTATTGGTTAAATGTCTCTGTGGCCAGAATTACAGAATTGAACTTATAAGCATTTCCAGATACCTTTTTTTACTAGCTTAATGTTTATATTCATTTTACTACTTATGAACTACTATATCTCACAACAGAAAATTAAGTGTAACTAGCTTCTACCCATCTTTTCCCTTTAGCTGACCACTTGTCCCTGACCCTGCACTACTCATGTAACTATGTGTGTATCCATAACTAGAAGTGCATAGGAAAATCATTAAATATAATCTGAAAACCCACAATTGTATTTGTAACACAGGTTAGGAGGTATGGCTGAGGCAAAAATAGATGAGTGTGGTGTAGAATCTGAAACTGCTTGGCCCTGCTTTATCACTGGGAAAAATGTCTGATGAATAATGACAAATGCAACATATCTAATTTGAGAGTGAAAAAGAAAGGTAACAAGGGCTTTCCTGTGTTTTTAAACTTTATTGTTGCTTCTATTTCTGTTTTGCTCTTGGTTTCCATTCTAATTTCCTTCCCTTCCATTCCCTTCCCATTATGACCATTTTTTTTCTCTGTCTTGCACTTCTAAACAGCTGGAAAGCATCCCTCATCTTCGAGACCATTCCCTTCTCAACTTATTATGCCATTGGTGGAGACCCCAAAAATGTTAAATGGTTCTTCTAAATGTGAAGATTCTTATGATATAGTTGTCTTAAAAAATGAAACTCTATCTCTGAATTTATTAGGAACAATTTATGGCTCTACCATAAGTTTGTCTTTAAAATAACAGCTCATACTTCAAGATAAAGCAGTGCTTACTTTGCTATATATAAAAACACTTCCATTTTAAAAGGAATCAATCTGAAATGTAGAAATCACTAAAGATAACATTATATATGACATTTTACTGAAGAAAACTTGATAAAATTGATTAGTGTTAGCGACCTTATAGTCTAACATCTGTTCCTCAGTAGTTTCCTTCAATGTATTGGATTTGCGTGGCAAAGTTTTGGTAGCGGGAGACTACAGGGATGGCTTCTGTGAGAAGCTGCGAGAAGCTTCCCCTATGTCTGATAGAGCCAATGTCAGCCGGCTCCAAGACGGACCCACCACTGGCCAAGGCTGAGGCAATCAGCAATGATGGTAACTCCTCTATGAAAACATATTTAAGAAAAGGAAAAAAAAAACCTGCTGGGAAAACAGCAGCTGGGAGAGAGGAGTGAGAATCTGTGAGAGAAACAACTGCAGACTGCAGACACCAAGGTCAGTGAAGAAGGAGGGGGAGGAGATGCTCCAGGCACCGGAGCAGAGGCTCCCCTGCAGCCCGTGGTGAAGATCATGGTGAGGCAGGTTGTCCCTTTGCAGCCCATGGAGGTTAATGGTGGAGCAGATATCCACCTGCAGCCTGTGGAGGACCCCACGTCAGAGCAAGTGGATGCTTGAAGGAGGCTGTGAGCCCATGGGAAGCCCATGCTGGAGCGGACTCCTGGCAGGACCTGTGACCCCACGGAGAGAGGAGTCCATGCTGGAGCAGGTCTGCTGGCAGGACTTGTAACCCTGTGGGGGACCCACGCTGGATCAGTCTGTTCCTGAAGGACTGCACCATATGGAAGGGACCCATGCTGGAGCAGTTCATGAAGAACTGCAGCCCGTGGAAGGATTTACGTTGGAGAAATTTGTGGAGGACTGTCTCCCCTGGGAGGGACTTCACGCTGGAGCAGAGGAAGAGTGTGAGGAGTCCTTCCCCTGAGGAGGAAGGAGTGGCAGAGACAAGGAAGTAGAGAAAATCAGGAGTAAAGTCAAGGGGGGAAGAAGGGAAGGGTGGGGGGAAGGTGTTTTAAGATTTAGTTTTTATTTTCTCATTACCTTACTCTGATTGGATTGGTAATAATTTAAACTAATTTCCCCAAGTCGAGTCTGTTTTGCCTGTGACAGTAATTGGTGAATAATCTCTCCCTGTCCTTATCTTCACCCAGGAGCCTTTTCTTATATTTTCTCTCCCCCATCCAGCTTAGGAGGGGGGGTAATAGAGCAGCTTTGGCTGGCACCTGGCATCTGTCCAGGGTCAACCCACCACAAACACGTAATAAGACAATATGAGGATTAAAGAGTTTATTAAAAAATCTCTGTTGTACTTACTGTGTCCTTTAATGCCAAATGTTTTCTTCCAGTCTTGCCTTAAAACAACTTTTATTGACTTTGCGGTTTTCAGTAGACTTTGCAGTTTTCAGTAGACTTTGCACAGTACAATCAAGGTTTTTTCATGGAGGGACTTGTCTGTATATTTTCTCACTGATCTCCTCAGTACTGAAACCACTATAAATTTCTGCTGTGCCTCTCTGTACGACCCAGAAAATACTTCTTTACTTCCAGTAAAAGCATAAGATAGCCTGTTCTTTGCAGGCACTTCTACTTGATCCAGAAAGCAACAAGAAAAGGCAAACAGGAAACCTTCCTCTCTGCTGTCCATCCATATCCTTTAAAAGGAACAGAACACATATTTATTGTGAACAATTAGAACAAACATTATCTATTATACCATTCAAGGCAAAAAAAATCACAAACTCCCAGAGCAAGACAAATCTGTTTATCATGTCCAAAACATCAATAGTTTCCATTACAAGCATGTGTTGATAGGCAACTTCTTAAACAGTTACCCACAGATATATTTCCCATTCCTCTACAACGTGCTAAACATCACCTGATTACTGTTAAGGCAAAACTGAGCACATGGAATTAATTTACAGAGTGAATGAAGACATGCAGAAGTTACTTTGGGTTTGTTTATTTGTTTCGTAATAGGGTTTATCTATGCTTACTTTGCTCAGCTGGGGAATAAGAATATAAATTGACTTTAGAACACACCGGTCTGGTAGATGTTTATTTCCAAGGGATAGTTTACTTCTTGCTACTGCTTGGAGCTTTTTTCTTTGTCATATTAAGAAATCAGCAATTAAACCGCACACAGCAAACTAAAAACCCAACCAATAATAAAAATTAAACATAGAGTAAGTAAGTGTGAGGTACTCAAGTGGCAGCTAAGAGATTTAGTAATATAAATTCTCTTACATGGGAGTTGTGTGGCTGACCTGTCATGGGTTCAATGAAAATGTACCACATAATTTAAAGAGTTTAAAATGCTTAATTAGAATCTGTTCATGTAACATTATTGACAGAGCAATGTTTATCAGACAGGGCTTTTAAGCAAAAACTCTATTGGAAAAAATATTGCATTGTCTCCACTGCAAAAATGAATGTTTTGGCTTTTATAACTTGTTTGTTCTTTTTCATGGTCCACCTAGTTTCCTTTTTTTTTTTCAAATTCCCCTTTTTTCTCACATGATGCTTTTAATGGGTTCTCTAGGCTACTGTTGCTGTCAGGATATTTGTCACCTGCCATGGTGAGGATCAGGCTGTGCACAGAAATTCATTTTCAGTGGATGCAGGGACAGGTTTCTTGACAGTAATGGTAGGAGGCATCTAAAATAAGAAGTGTCATCATGCTATAAGAAATGGCTCCAGGTAAGGCACTATTTATCGTGTCTTAGGCTTCAGCTTGAGAAAGCCAGACTCCTGTATTCATCCTTTCATTCTTTTGCTGCCTTCTTTCTTTCCTTCCTTCCTTCCTTCTGTCCTTCCTTCTTCCATCTCTCTTCCTGTCTCTTCTTCCCTTCTTCTCCTTCTCTCCCTCCCTTTCTGTCTCTCATAGCTATCAATCAATCAGTTTCATTCTTTTATATAAGAGGTTTGTTCTTTTCCACGCACTGTATAATTCTGGCATAGTTTTAGAAAATGGCTTTCCCAGAAAGAAAAAGTAAATGATACAAAGAGTCATTGTTGCCCCAGCAGGCTACAAATTAACTCAATTGAATACAAATTGGTATCACAACAATTCCCAAAATGTTCAGCTTTCCCTATTTTTTCTGCTATCCCCAGTACTCAGCTTTCAGTTAACACAGAGTGCAAATCAATGATTAGTTTAAAGAAGACTCAAAAAGTGTGTTTGAAAACAATCTAAAATAACTGTTGGTACATATATATTACCAAAGATCTGTAGACTTCATAGTTCTTTGAAAGATAGTTTAGTATAATGATAAATACCTGTGTCTAGCCTCCATCACCTGGATATTCCATTTTTACCTTATGCCAGGAATCTAAGTTTCAAGCAGACATCCTAATGAGAGTGCATGCTGTGACAATCTGCGGGGTAAGCTACTATACACAGAGCAATTTCATTATTTTTAATATATGTGGTCTGCCTATGAATACTTGATGTTTCCTTTTACTCCTATCTCATCAAATTCAGGTAAAGATCAATGAAAAAGGAACTATGAAAAAAACACCTGAGTGATATAAAATCCTTCTTAGCTTTGCATTTATAATCTATTTTTTGTTAGTGTAATTGAATTTGCTGATAAGCACCTGGGACTTTTTTTGTGGTGTTGTCCTTAGATTAGTAATGCCTTCTCCTAACCTGAGATGCAACAGAAATTTTTGCCTGTTTGCTATTCCTTAGCTAACAAAATTATTTTCTACATAAGGTAGCTTTGCTGTGGAGTTCATGTAGTCATGATGTTTTGAAAAAGCAAGAGTCAAGATCTGAAAGGAGAAAAAAAATTACCTTTTCCTATCCACTGTTCCATTCTGCACATAATATACTTCAATACCAGTAGTTTTTCATGAACAAGAACATGTAATTCAGTAGCAGTAAAACATTAGAACTTTAAGGTAATAAATAATTATTTGAATGCCTGCTTTAATCTAACAAATTCAGTTTCTTATGGCTTCCTTGGCATATCTAGAACAGACAGGGCAGAAAAAATATTGAAGAGAGAATATCCCTACAGTGTCAGTATTGAAGCTTATTATTGCAGCCATGCAGGGCACAGTGTCCCTTGTACTTTCATGTAGATTCCAGACAACTACATTCTGCAGTCAGCACAAGTCAAAATGGACCCTACCTTCTCTCCTACTGAAACTGTAATAACTATTCTTAGTCACTCTATTGTCACAAATATTTTGCTGAAAATTGTCTCTTGATCACAAGAGCAATTTCAAACACCTCAAGAACATAAATGGGTGCTTGCTGAACATTACAATTATTCAGCTAAAAGACAATTTGACCAAAGTTGTTTTGTCATTAAGATGGCTTTGTACATCTCCACAATTCAAAATATTTATCTAATTGAATATATGACTGACTGGAAGACAAAGACTATCACAATAATTATAAATATTATCTTCAATTTAAAAAAGAAATACGGTGCTATTTGGTAGTAGACATCTGAATATGCACTTAAAATAACTTTAAAGTATTGGATTTCTAAATTTTGTTGCAGAACAGTTTACCTAAACCTTTGATTCAAATTGAAATCAAGAAGTCTTCCCTTATCTCTTAACCAAAAAATTATTGCTTAAATTTGTAGCAACATTGCCATATTTTTACAGTTCTTCACTCCAAATTAATGTGTACTATCAATGAAAATCACTAGAAACACAAATCTCATAATGGCCATGCATTCTGTTTGCTTTTTTAAAATTTGTTTGAGAAGACTATCATATTAAAAATAGTTGAAGCAGTAGCCAAAATCATGTTTCAGCTGAAATTTTCCACAGAGAAAATGTTTTCCTTACAATATTGAATTCGTTTTCAATACCAGATCCTTCTGGTTTTTTTCCCCCCTCTTTTGTTAAGAAGATGATTAAAATTGTTCAGAATGACAAAATTAGGTGAAAATTTTTACAGCAGAATGACACTCCCAAGAAATGACATTAGGTTTTGAAGGAAACTCGCAACTGGAAGGTTCAGAACAAACAAAAGGAGATATTTGTCTATACAATACAAAGTTAATTCATTAATATCCTAGCCACAGGGTATTCTGAAGACTAAAATTCCACATGGACATAGAAAAGGGTCTGGGAAATTATCAGAAATTCACTGAGGTCTATTAAATACAGAGATATTTTTAGTTTAGGAAGACCGTAAATTGTTGAAAGTGGAAAAAGTGTTTAAGGATGCATTGTTCTGTGTTTTTTATGTCCTTATATTCTTCCCTAGTCAATCCACAATTGATCTAGATGGACCGTTGGCTAGAACTAGCAGGGTGTTATTAATTTCTGTCTAACAGGAAATTATTTCGAGAGCTGTCAGTTTCCACACTGAAATAATAATTTTTAGTGTTTCAAGTTATTCAATTTGATTTTCATTCTTATAAGAGAAGTATATTTTAGATATCTGTGATCTAAAGTTTTGCAGTTAAAACTTCCATGTGGAAGCAAGAAGTCAGACAGGAAGAACGGAGTGCTTATCATAAGTATGATGTATTTTATGTTTGGAAACCCTAGGTGAATAAGATGCAAAGTGATCTGTGATCCAGAAAAAAATATTTGGAGACTTTGATATGTCTTCACTAACCTATTTATTGATAATCCCTACCAGCACCCAGTGACATCACAGGTCTCATCTGAACCACAAACTTTGATTTCTTCTCCACAAAAAGCAGGGATGGGGTGGAGATGGAGAATTCTTGTGTGTGCTTATAACTGACTGAAGTACACAGTTGCTACCCACCAGGCTACATATCTAGGCCTGGGGATTCAAAAGTGTGTTGTCTCACCATAAATTCTTGTCTTGGTTTCAGCTGAGGTAGAGTTAATTTTCTTCCTAGTAGCTGGTATAGTACTGTGTTTTGCATTTAAGATGAGAATAATGTTGATGATAACACACTGATGTTTCAGTTGTTGCTAAGTAATGCTTACACTAGTCAAGGACTTTTTCAGCTTCCTATGCTCCGCCAGGTGCACAAGAAGCTGGGAGGGAGCACAGCCAGGACAGCTGACCCAAACAGGTCAAAGGGCTATGCCATACCATATGATGTCATGCTGAACAAAAACCTGGGGCAGTTGGCCGACGGGGGTGGCTGCTGCTTGGGAACTGGCTGGGCATCGGTTTGCAAGTGGTGAGCAATTGCATTATGCATCACTTTTTTTTGTATATTCTTTTATCATTATTATTATTTTCCCTTCCTTTTCTGTCCTATTAAATTGTCTTTATCTCAACCCATGAGCTCTACCTTTTTTCCGATTCTCTCCCACATCCCACTGTAGGGGAGTGAGCAAATGGCTGTGTGGTGTTTAGCTCTCTGTAGGGGCAAACCACAATAATTCTAAATATAAATTTACCTCCTGATAATTTCTATACAAGCATGAGTAATTGAACATACAAAGCATTCCCTGTGCAATGAATGTAGGTAAAATAGAGGAAATTCAAGTCTGTGGTTTAGATAAATCCAGAGTTGTGTAATTTAATTTGCATATAATATAGCCATACACCCTGGTAATGTCTGAACCACAACAGGATTTTATTTCATTGCCTACAGTTACAGCACCACATTTATAGGAAAAGTCAATATAAAAACGTATTGCACCTCATTATGATCTCCAAACCAAATTATGTAGTGTATATTTAGTGTGTATACACACATACATACATACATTTATATTTATATATAAATATATATAAACACACACACAATATTTAACTGGAAGTGTTCAGCATTTTGTAAAACAGAAAAATATAAACAATTGTTTTCTTTGTAATTCACATTAGAAATAAGGGTAAACATGCTTAACAAATAAGGGCAAGTACGCTTAACAATTCTTTTGCTATTTGAACCGCAGAAAATATCACCTAGAAATGCTGATGTATGTAATAAATAGGGAGAAGTTGCAAGGAATGTTAAAAAGTTGGTTTCTTTTTTCTTTTTTTCCCCCAAGACAATTAGGAATTTAAATCCAGAGAGGGAACAGAACTATTCAGATACATTATGTATATATTTTGTATTTGTAGAAGGTCATTGCCTACCATAACCATTTTCAGCTGTCTGTTTCTGTGGTTAAAATGTCACAACAGAAGGAAGCTTACATATTTAAATAAGAAAAAAAAAATAAGTTTATCGTTGTGCATTTATGCATCTATGTGTTTTCCCATTTAATTTTTCCTGAAGAAACAATTTGATTTGCCAAAAAGCTAAAAGTAAAACAAATGTAATTTACATGAAATGTTAAACTCAGAGTAGGAATGGAAATAAAATACTAATGATCTTCAAATCAAGTGGGGTACCACAGGGCTCTATCCTGGTACCTGTCCTGTTTAACATTATTATCAAAGACCTGGAGGAGGCAATGGAGTGCAATTACATCACCTTTTCAGATGATACCAACCTGCAGGTTATGAGTCAACACATTGAAGGGTAGAGCTACCATCCAACGGATCCTTAAAAGGCTGAAAAAATGGATCGACAGGAACCTTATGAAATGGCAAGTGCAAAGTCCATCACCTGGGGAGTGTTATATGATGCAATGAAAAAAATTTATTTAAATAATTTGAAGCTTTAACAAATTTCCTGCTTGAGAAGGCTAAAGATTTATAATTCATTGTCAATATGATGGCATAAACTCATAAATACTGATGTCTGTGTGATTGCAGGTAAGTGTTTTAATGGTAAAAAAGATGTTAGCAGTAAACTAGTTAATTTAACAATAAGCTAATATAAATATAATCCACTAGCTACTAGAAATAGTTAATAATTTTTATAAGAGAAAATGGCAAAATTCCCTTGATGTTAATACTGCAGAACACCTTCATGGATTATTAAATTATTTTTATTCTCCTCAAGTGGAGAAAAAAGATCAAAATGGAATGAAAACAAATTCTGATTTTTTTTAATTTTTATTTTTATCTGATTCAGAAGCATTTATTTTCATAGTCTGTAATCCCAGGTAATCTCTAATCACAAGAAGTCTGTAATAAAGCAGTCCTTAAAATGATGTTTCTGAGGTCTGAGAAGAGTATTCTAATTACTGATCGATCTCATCATTAGAAGTCTTCATTTACTCTCCCAAAGTTCTTTGTCAGGATAAAACAGAATTTTGTATTCCAGACAATCACTTACCAAAATTGCTGATAAACTACAATTTCAAAGTGTCCTCTAGGAAATATACGTTTCTTTTCCTTCCTGAAACAGGTAATAGACTGTTTTGGTCCTGAAATCAACTTGAACAGCTCAGCATACTCTATGACAGTGCAACACCACAAACTGCACCTTTTTCATTTTTTTTGAGAAGATAGTTCTAATATATTAAGAACAAAGCCACCAATAAAGTAGCCATTAATGTATAAACTATGGTTTTCCTCATAAATTAGACTTCAAAATACAATAAAGAGTATCCCCTACCTTCAAAGCCTTCCTATTACTAAACATTGCAGACAGCTGAATCAAGATACTCAAAACATTTACATATATTTCATAGCTTAAATATTCATTCCTAACTTCATTAAATTTATCTGCAAGATGGCAGCTTTATCAGGAAGTCTATCTTTAAATAGTTAGCTGAACTGTATCCTGAAAACTTAGCAATGTCAATCCACTCCTACTGTGCTTTGTATTATCTTTGGTGAATTAATCCTCACCAAATGAATGATAGTGGTTGCTTTATGTCTAAATCTTTGTTAATAAGTGTGAACATTAAGATAGATCAGGAGACATCAGTAATTATTTGGTTTGCCTATGCCAAGATTTATGTTAATTCCAAACATGACCTTGTCACATAATGCCAGAATTTAATTTCAAGAAAGGATTATACATAGATTAGCTGTTCTGTTTAAAAAAAAAAAAAAAAAAAAAAAATCAAAACCCAACACACACACACACCCAGATTTATGTATGAGATATCACATTGTGAAATCATTTCTATGGTTTTTATGTACAGGGTGTCCTGTAAGATATAAGAATTACATACATTGCATTTAAATATCATTCAAATGTGTCTATAATTAACTAAAGTAATTTCTATTTCATGGATTACAACAAACTAATAATCTTAGAGCTGGGTATAAATGATGAGAATAATGTGAGGAGAAAATGTGAGGAGTATAATAAGGAACATGTTGACAGGGCAAGTATGCTATTTGCTTAGTGACACGAGACTGGTTTACTAAAATATACTTTTGTAGGGTGTGTTAAAATGATGGTCCTCACAAACATACAACAAGAAATAACAGGTAATGTAATTCTGTAGAGGGATTTTAAAGGGGATGTTGTGTGGTTTTGGCATATCTTCTGTATTAATTGCCCAATGCACACATATATCACTCTACATATGAACTCAGTTAAGGGTTTAATTTTCACATCTCACTTCTTTCACCTTTCAGTATTCAGGGACAGACCTTTCTGTTTTGGTGTTGCAAAAGTAATGTTAGAAAGCAAGTTACTCTCCAGGTTCACTGACCTGTCCTGAATCTCACTGAATTTCTTCTGAAAACATTTGTAAGACTCAACCCTTTGGGGACAAATGAGTAAAACTAAGTTGTCCTTTTAATGATTTTGTTTAATTTTTTAGCTTTTTTATGTGGAAGAAGAGGTAGATTATATCTAAATTCTCTTGAAAACTGTATCCTTAAATTTATCTTTAGTTCTCAGATGTAGATCTTTCTAATGCATTGTTTTCAATACTTCAGCACTAATCCTGTTTGAATTAACACTGATTTTTATTTTGCTAAAAGCCTTTGACGGCAAAATCATTTTTATATCTTTTTTCTTGTCTTTCTATTTTATTCTATTTGAAGCTTGTTTTATGTCAAATACTTAGAAAAGCATGGATTAAAGGGGACAACTATTAAGATTGGTAATGGGATGGTGGCAGTATTTATGATTGAAGCATGCAAAGGAAAGTTTCTGAAATAAATATCTAAAGATGATCAGTAAATCTTTACTAACCTGATAAAAATGTAATTCTGGAAACATTTTTAAGCAAAAATCCCCATGCTTTCTCACCTATTGCTCATTTCTCTTTTAACATAAGAAACATAGGCAGGGTCCAATGCCCAAAGTTATAATGCTATTAGAAAATGTGTAGAGTATGGAAAATTCAGACAGCAGTCAGTGGAACTCCAGGGGTAAGGGAAAAATAAGCACATCTTCTCACTTGTTCATTTTATGTGTAGAACTTTTAATATGAATTCTCAGTTGTTTCTTTATCAAAGAAAGGTACATGGTGGACAGGACCTTCAGCCTTGACCTTTTTTATTAAAGGTTGGTGGGAGTTTGCCACAGACTCACACAGGTAGAAGATGAGACTACAAACGAGGCAGTTACTGAAAGAACTGTAACACCATTGGCACAGGTGGGTTTTGGTTTTTTGGTTTTTTGTTTTGTTTTGTTTTGTTTTTTTCAAAATCTTGCCTCTTGATAGTCTGCAGAATTATTTTGCTTTCATTTACAATGTGAGACTGAAAGAGGGGGGTCTTCTTAGAAAAGAATATTTGCAATGTGAATACTCTGAAGCTTGAATTCTTTAACGCTCTGGAAGCTTAGTCTTCCTGAATTGAGAATATAACTTTCCTCAGACTTGAAAAAAGATGAAGTGACACGGACATTACCTGAGGTGAGCAACCCAAACATACTAAAATGTGCCACTGTGCAGACTGCAAAGTATATCAGATTTGGATGGCAGGAAACCCTAGTTAGGTTTCAAGTGCAGAGTATCTTTAGTTGTACATTGCCTTCCAAATGAAATTGGGGCAGACTGGATCTATCCAGGCTCCCAAAAGATCCCTTGATATCTAATGCCATTGCTTCTTTGGTATAGATTTCTATAATAGTTCTCAGTATACATGTGCATGTGTATGGATAGATTTCCTTAAAGGACTCCTACTGCAGGAGCATCTATCTTACCATAGAAAATGGTAGCATTCACTGATGGTAGTCACATTAAACATCACTAAATAATTAACTGCTAATTGAATGTCCTTGTGTGTGTGACTATGATTACGACTTTGTGTGCTGCTTTTTTCCCTGACAAATAATATATTCAATTAAAAGTGCAGATTTGAAGCAAACTATTCAAGACTACTAAATGGCAATTATTCATGTGATTACACAGAATTGAGAAAATAATTCCTACGGTTTAAGTGTTTTTTAAGAATTAGATCCTAAAAATACAGTTCAGATTTAATGCTTTGGATATGTTACAAAGAGATATAGTACATGAAAAGCAACTACTGATTGGTGTTTCAAATTTTCATTCCATAAACCAAGGGTTACAGAATTTTGGTGATGAGGTGGGCCCAATTTCAACTCTGTGGTCAAAAGTAGAAGACTGCAAATTTATAAGGAGACTTTTTATTTTACATTAGAGCAGAGTGCTTTAATCATTATGTGTAAGGTAATTCTTTCTTCCTAGTTTCTTTGAATATCAGTAATTTACTCCTAAACTTGACATTAATGTACTTAAAATTGAAAAAAAAAAAAAACTGTAAATCCTATCTAATATTTCATTATGTACTTTTTCCTCCCAGTTTAAAGAAGAAGAAACAAAAGCAGCAATAATTTTGGAGAAAGTAAAAACCTCTTTTTTCACATTTCAGCTGGCTAAATCAAATTTTTTTTTTTTTTTCCTAGCTTTAATTTATGTGAAGTCATTAGAAGCATTTGCATGTTGGAAGAAAAGATTGTAAACACTTCACTTGAGACTAATAAACATTTTAGACTGACATTCTTAAATATTCTGCTGAAGTAAATGTAAATGCAGTGTACATATGAAAGAAAGAATATTCATGCTCACTGGTATATTTACTGTGTTATTTACCTAAGGTACTTAAGCAATTCTTAGCTTCACTGTCTCTCTAATATGCAAGTGAATCATTCTTTAGTATTTCAATTTTATGAGCTCAGCTAGTCAACAAAAGTGAAAATAAAACAAAGAAAAAAATAAAGGAAAAATAGCATTCAGGATATGACTTTATTTTTAAATTCTTGTCATATAAAAACTGGCACTGTGACCTCATACCCATCGTGTTTGTGTTGCCTCCAGCCTCAAAGACTTCTCTGAATCTGACAGACTTACAGAGTTTATTTATGTTTCCCCTCAGTGTAATTGGGCTTAACAATACATCTTCATCTTCAGACCTAGTTTGTTGTGTATTTGTTCCTCAGGAAAAAAAAATCTTTTTTCCTTAGGGAGGTTTTTGTCTGTTATGCAGACTTTTATCGACCATATATGAAAGAGCATGTTTCTAATGTCTGATGTAATTCCCTGGTATTGAAAATCTATTTTTTTTTCTTTAGCTAGCATTATTTGTTATTTGTGGTTAAGGGTTTGGGAAAATTCTAAAATATTTATTATCTCTTCTTAAGTGACTTTAAAAACAGAGTAGGTTTAGTTTCCCTTTCTTTTATGAGGTTTACTAAAAAACAGTTTCAGGTTAAACTAGTGTCCAGTTTGTGAAAAGGAAATCTTCTTACAAACTTAGGAAGCTTAGGACTTTTTTACATGTAAAATTTATTTCTGCCAAACTGGCATATGTGTTTTACTTCTTTCCATTAGACTTCTCTATATCTCATGTATGCTATTACTGAAAAGTACAGTTTAAGATATACTGTGACTTCAATGATTAATAACCCATCCTAGTTACTTTCAATATGTCAAGAAAAGAATAAAGCTTGGTAGAGACAGAAGAGAGGCTGGGAACAGGCAATCCAAGAACAGAATAGTTCAGCTTCACTTATGTACATACATAGTCTATAAAATGAACAGGAAATCTCTGATTCTTCAAATTTAATTTTGATAAACTTTTTTTGTTGTTTGTAATTGTGAGTTATGTCTAAAAATTTGCATGAAAATTCCCTTTTGAATTTGCACTAGTAACTATACTATGGCACCCTGATGACTAAATGGACGCATTTTACATAGATGTATTATACATTGCCAGATAAAAAAGAAATGTATTGTTAGAAATTACCTCTGTCTATAACAAAGATTAAAGATGAGATGTCCTCTATCAGTGACTTCTGCTGGCTGCTTGAACAATGCTACTATCTCAGCTTTTCAGAAATAATAATTCACTGTTGTACTGGTTTTGGCTGGGATAGAGTTAATTTTCTTCACAGTAGCTTGGATGTTGTTACGTTGTGGATTTGTGATGAAAAACAGCATTGATAACAGACGGATGCTTTAGCTATTGCTGAGCAGTTCTTACACAACGTCAGGCCTTTTCTGCTTCTGACACCACCTCACCAGCAAGTAGACTGGGGATGCACAAGAAGTTGGGAGGGGACACAGCTGGGACAGCTGACCCCAACTGAACATGGATTCATAGAATCATAGAATCATAGAATAGTTTGGGTTGGTAGGGACCTTTAAAGGTCATCTAGTCCAACCCCACCTGCAATGAGCAAGGACATCTTCAACTAAATGAGGTTGCTCAGAGCCACATTCAACCTGGCCTTGAATGTTTCCAGGGATGGGACATCTACCATCTCTCTGGGCAACCTGTGCCAGTGTTTCATCATCCACACCATAAAAAATTTCTTCCTTATATCTAGCCTACCCTCTTTTAGTTTAAAACCATTGCCCCTTGTCCTATCACAACAGGCCCTGCTAAAAAGTCTGTCCCTACCTTTCTTATAAGCCCCCTTTAAGTATTGAAAGGTTACAATAAGGTCTTCGTGCAGCCTTCTCTTCTCCAGGCTGAACAATACCAATTCTCTCAGCCTTTCTTCACAGGAGAGGTGTTCTAGCCCTCTGATCATTTTTGTGGCCCTCCTCTGGACCCACTCCAACAGGTCCATGTCTTTCTTGTGCCGAGGACATATCATATGGTATATGGCTGGTGGTATGTCCCATACCATATGACATCATGCTTTGCAATAAAAGCTGAGGGAAGAAGGAGGAAGAGGGGGATGTTTGGAGTTATGGGTTACTTCTCAAGTAACCATTACATATGATGGAGCCTTGCTTTCCTGGAGATGGCTGAACACCTGCCTGCTGATGGGAAGTAGTGAATGAATTCCTTATTTTGCTTTGTTTGTGTATGCAGCTTTTGCTTTACTTATTAAGCTGTCTTTATCTCAACCCACAACTTTTCTCACTTTTACCCTTTCGATTTTCTCCCCCATCCCACTGCAGGGGAGTGAGCTGAGCTGCCTGCCAAAGTTAACCCACGACAGTGGTCAAAAGTGCAAAGGATTTCAGAAACAAAAAATGTGCAAAATGTGAAGGATGATCAGGTGATATAGGATATCCTCTTAAAGCTGATATAACTTAAAAACACAGTGACAGCAAAACAGGAGGTGGAACAGAGCTACTTAGAAAAATCATCTTAACGCTGTTCAGTGTGAGACCCTGAGAGTGGGAAGATGAACTCTGTTCTCATCCATCCTCTGTAGAGTGCCTCAAGCTCAAGGAAGTACTGTCATGTCTGTTCGTGGTTCCACTCAAATCTCCTCCAAATGATATTGCCTACGTCATGTTGTTTGACCTTCAGAACCACAGCACTGCTAATTACAAAAAATATGAAAATATAAACACTGAGAATTTAAACTACCATCACTCATCATGTTTAAAAAGCAACCAGTATAAAAACACAACATTCCTTAGACACATATAACTGAGATGAGTTTCAGGTCAGGAAATTTAATCCCTTTTTAATCATTAAATCTGTGAAAAAAGAAAGACGTCAATCTTATACGTCCTTTATTGTCTTCCACTGACTATTTTTAGTGTTTATCCTCTTTATGTTTTAGCTTTATGGACCCCATTCTCTGGCAGATAACTCACCCTGCTTAGCAATAACTTTACCTATCTTACTCTGGAAGAAGGTTTCTAGAGTTAGATCTAGCAATAAACACTAACAACATACCTGAATTCCTTTGGCCACATGTATGTCAGGTTTTTGGTTCAGAGTGATATTCTGGTTTCTAATGAAACCCTGACCGCCACTACTTCCTGCATCCTGGCTCAGTTTGCAGAATGTTTTTGGTGCATTGGTTTGTTTGGCAGAAACTAAACTGGAATTTCCACTCCAGGTGTACAGAGAAGGTACACCAGCTGCTGATTGTAGCATCAGAACCTGAACCATGACAATGCATTGCCATGGAGACTTTTAGTGCTGGAAACCCAATAAGATCTCATCAGAAATAACATTCAGGGATTTTGCAAAGTATCAATGCCGGAACATCAGCCCTAGCTGCTTGATCTGCTGATCCCTGTGCAATACTCCAAATAACTTGTTATTGTAGAAATATTTTCTGTTGATTTTTAGGATTCATAGATATGAAAAACTCCTTTCCTCAGTTTTTCCCTCAGCTAATGATAAAAATAGTCACTGGAAAGGCAGACCTAATTAAGAGAAACCTTAAAAGATTCCGAGAAATCATTTCACTACTGGAAATACATGTAAAGACATAATGTAGGAGTACTTTGACTCATATTCTGGTTTACAAATCATATGGTTAAATTGAGATACATTCTCAGGCTCTTCTGTCATACCCTGAGAACTAAAGAATTATTGTTCGTGGTGGGTTAACCTTGGCTGGCCACCAAATGCCCACCAAGCTGCTATCTCTCTTCCCCTCCTCAGCAGTACAGGGGGAGGAAATATGATGAAAAAAAACCCCGAAAACTCATGGGCAACTTAATGAAAAAAAAAAAGCAAAAGCTGCATGCAGAAGCAAAACAAAAACAAAGGGGATTTATTCCCTAATTCTCATCAGCAGGTGATGTCCAGCCACTTCCTGGGAAGCAGGGCGTCAGTACACATAGTGGAAGACAAAGATCTTAATAACAAATGCCCACCCACCTCCTTATTTCTGTTAGCTTTTATTGCTGAGCATGATGTCATATGGTATGGAATATTGCTTTGGTCAGTTTGGGTCAGCTGTCCCAGCTCTGTCCCTTCCCACAGGGAAGCACAGCTAAGCAATAGCCAAAACATTGATGGATTATCAACACCGTTCTAGCCACAAGCGCAAAGCACAGCGCTATATGGGGTACTTTGAGGAAAGTTAACTCCATCCCAGCCAGACCCTAACTAGAAGATACTTGATCACAGATTCCTAATTAGGAATATCACAGCTTCTTTCTGTTCAGAATAATCATGATGTGTAATCATAGACCTTTTAAATTATTTCAACATTTAATGGTGATTGAATGTTGTGTAGCTATTGTTTGCTTGTTTTTAGAAAACATTTCCTTTAGCAGGATCTTGTGCCATTTCATCAAATTTTGTCATATTAATTCCCTCATATAATCTCTACATTGTAACTACTGGGGCCAGCCATTACTGCTATACTGGTTGGGGATATGCATGCTTTACAGTACATTTTGTGCATATATATATGTATATACAATAGTTGACGTTAGAAGGAGTTTCTCTAGCATTGGTGTATTCTCTAGATTGTGCAAACTGCATGTAGCCATACCGGCGTTCAAAGTAGGCCTTTTAGACAGTTTGCCTGAATGTCCTGGAGAGCGAGCTGTGCATTAAAACAAAAGCAATGAAAAACTATAAGAACTACTGGGGTTTGGGGAGAAGGGAGATAGTCAGTAAGCTTCCTGTATAATTATAAATATCTGACATTTCTTGGAAGTTTTCTGTATTTGATGGGAACTCATTCCTCCTACAGGGCAGATCTGGGAATGTTTTAGTTTACTTCAAGTAGGTTAACTGCATGAAGTTTCAGGTTTAGGTTTTTTTCTCCTGCTTCTCAAAGTTGAAAGCACCTTTTGCTCAACACCACAATAGTGGATCTCCTCCAGCTGCTGTATTTTCTGTATCTCCATCTTTTCATTCATTTTTCATGGTTCAGAAGAACCTAGTCCATAAATAATGTTTCTTCCTGGAGTACTCTGCTTTGTGTTCTTACTGTCCACATACATGCATGGCAAAACTCTCCTATCTGAACAGAAATTGATGTCCATGGAGGATAGCCGATGCAAGTGTGTCCTCCTGTCTGAATGTATTTCAGAACCAGTACCTTCCTTCCCCTTCCCCCCCATTTTTTATTATAATTTCCAAAGTAACTTATTTCTCAAAAAAACAGGGATTTTTTTTCCGCTAATGTTCATCCCATTAATATTTCAAACTGTCACTCTGATAAATTCAGAAATAACTGGAATATTAAAGGAACAAGGGGAATTACTCTGTATGCTTTCAAAATGCATGAGGACTGTGAAGTTCTTTACTTGAAAAAGACAGATCAATCTTACTTTATCTTATCTAACAACAGCAAAGGTAAATTATAAAGCATGTGGCAAAGACATATAAATTAGCAGTTTGCAAAAACCTAGTACTACAATAACTGTGTCAATCACATTAAAACCTTTAAAGAAGTGAGAATAGTTTTAGGAAGACTTCTGGTGGAATTATGATTTACAATAAATTTTTTTCTTCCAGTCAAAAAATGAATTTTTTTTGCTTCAGTTTAAGTATTATGCCATATGAATACTAATGCTATTGCTTTAGAAAAACAAAGGCAAGCTTAATAAATCAGATCATTAGGTCATGCAGTCATTTGTCTTGCTTATGACAGCAACAAATACTTGATTTCTTTAAAAAAGACAAAATGTATATGTACAACCAAAAAGTACACCAATTATGTTAGTCTCAATAGGTGATCAAAACTACAATTTTTGAAATTAAAAGCAAGAAAAAAATAGAATCATAAAATGGTTTTGGTTGGAAGGGACTTTAAAATTATATAGTTCCAATCTTATTGCCATGGGTAGGGATACCTTCCACTAGATCTGGTTGCTCAAAGCTCCATCCAACATGGCCTTGAACACTTCCAGGGATGGGGCATCCACAACTTCTCTGGACAACCTGTTCCGATGTCTCACCACCCTCACAGTAAAGAATTTTTTCCTAATATCTAATCTAAATCTACCCTCTTTCAGTTTAAAACGGTTACTCCTTGTCCTATCACTACACTCCCTGATAAAGAGTTCCTCCTCATCTTTCCTATAAGCCCCCTTTAAGAACTGGAAGCCTGTTATAAGATGTCCCTGGAGTCCTCTCTTCTCTAGGCTAAACAACCCCAACTCTCTCAGCCTGTCCTCATAGGGGAGGTGCTCCAGCCCCCTGACCATCTTCGTGGCCCTCCTCTGGACCACCTCCAACAAGCCCATGTCCTTCTTATGTTGGGGGCCCCAGAGCTGAATGCAGTACTCCAGGTGGGGTCTCACCAGAGCAGAGTAGAGGGGCAGAGTCACCTCCCTCAACCTGCTGGCCACGCTTCTTTTGATGCAGCCCAGGATACAGCTGACTTTCTGGGCTGCAAGCACACATTGCTGGCTTATGTCCAGCTTTTCATCCGTCAACACTCCCAAGTCCTTCTCTGCAGTGTTGCTCTCAATGCACTCATTGCCCATCCTGTATTCATGTTTGGGATCTGATATATTATCATACACTTCCAGTATTGGATACATATCATTATCTAGACTTGACTGGCAATTATTCTGAGATTTGTATTAAAGTATTGCAATCTGTGGACATTCCCATTATCTCTCTTTTTTAAACTGTATTGAGGATAGTAGATAAGTATGTATCTGTGATTGACTAAGGATGTGCATCATGTAAAACTAGACACTGGAAGAGTGGGAGTGGGAGGTTTTTTAAATTTTCTCAGCAACGTTTGTCAGAGCCTGTTCAGCTCTGAGATTCTCCTGCACATGAAGCTAATCACTTCTGCTATTCTTCTGGAATTTTAGGGTGCTTTTTTAACAGTCTTTGGTTAAAACATATTTGGTTTTCTTATTAAAAAAAAGAGCCTAAGGTGTTATTTCATTTTTTTACTTCCCTCAGAGAGTTGCAGTTTCTCCACATCAATCTGGAATGTTATTTGTTCCAAGCACCTACAAATACTCTGGAAAACATTTGTGAGAAGGAAACCTTGAGTGGAATATAGTGGTAATATTTTAAATGAATCTATTTGTAATAACTGACAAATATTCAGGGGCAGGGTGTGGGCAGGGAAGGATATACCATAAATCCACTTAGGTATCTGTCCTATAAAAAATAATCTTATGGCATTTACTTTCTGTTATTTCTAGTGGAACTTATTTGCTTAAGTTGTGCTGCTTTCTAGCGAGACAATGCAAAATACACTTTGATGAAACAAACAAAAAAAATGTTCCTCTCTTTACCTTCCTCGCTGCCTGCCAGTGTATGTAGTCCTATACAGTTACTCGACCATAGGAATGGAAGGTTTTTTGAGGAGGGAAACTTCTAACAGTCTGTTACCAGATATCTCAGCTGATACTCTGAACTAGTCTCTGCTTATGTCTATGAAAAATAGTGATAGAGATAAACAAAATAAGCTTGACACTTTTTCTTTCAAAGCAAATCACACTTTTCTCACTATCCATCTCTTTGGAGCACATGCATTTCCAAATCTTTCTCTATAATTTAAAGTCATAGCCAAAACAAGTAAACATCATTCTCCTTGGGTTTTTGCTTTTGTGTTCCACTATGAGGAAAGTGGCAGATATATTTCCTGAAGTGTGTGTGACAGTTTGGAAACTGATATAAAATATAGTGTTCTTCAAAAGTCACATGTGATCTAACCATGGAATCATAAAATGGCTTGCATTGGAAGGGACCTTAAAGATCATCTGGTTCCAACCCCCCTGCCATGGGCAGAGACACCTTCCACCAGACCAGGTTGCTCAAAGCCTCATCCAACCTGACCTTAAACACTTCTAATGATAGGGCATCCACAGCTTCTCTGGGCAACCTGTTCCTGTGTCTCACCACCTTCCTCGTAAAAAATTTCTTCCTTGTGTCCAGTCTAAACCTACCCTCTTTCAGTTTAAAACCATTGCTTATTGTCCTGTCACTACGGGCCCTAGTAAAGCATCTCTCTCTGTCTTTCTTATAAGCTCCCTTTATATAGTGATGATTCTGACATTTCCTCAATATCTTTTTATCTCAGAACTCCTGGGAGAGGTTACCAGGGTCTAGCGTGGCTTCTTAGCGTCACCCTTAATGCTGAATCTGTATTATTAAAAGCCTGGCAGCACAGTACAAGTTGGTTTCTATTGAATTTAAATATTGCCACAGATTTATTGTTTACAGACAAGAGTTTTTTGAGAGCTTTACACATATTCCTTCCCTCATCAGCACTTTTCAAAGGAACCTAAAGTTCAGTGGTCAGAATGCTTACCCTGGGATGAGAGAAATAGACTTACACGTGCTCCACAGAGAATGAACTTTGGTCTGATCTCCTATTTGGCAGGAATCACCTTCTCCATGCACTCCCTGCATGGTTGATGAGAAAGAGAATGCTGAATTTTTGTGTCGTCCTATCCTAAAGGAAAGTATAGAAACCAAACATATGACTTCAACAAGGTAGAGTAGCGAATTGCATTCAACACACTGGAGATGCTAAGCTGAACTGATTCTCAAATCTCTGGCATTTCTGAGTACGACGAGAAACAATTGGGTGCAAGAAGTAAATTTTACAAGTTCATGTTTGAAAATTTAATTCCTCATAACAAATTTTTCTTAGAATGAAATTATATTCTTCCACAGGAGATGTGTTTAAAGCAGATACAAGAGAGTCTGAAGAATGAATTTTAATAGTTTAAAATTTTACTTTGCATACTTACTTTTGTTACACTGGTGTCCTGAAGTGCTTAGCCAACTTTGAGATTATTTTGCATTGCCAAGTAGAGAGTTGACTGAGGTGAAGGAAAGATCTGAATACAAGGAAAAAAAAATTTTTTTTCATGATGAGTGTGGTGAAACACTGGAACGGGTTGCCCAGAGAGGTGGTAGTTGCCCCATCCCTGGAAATATTCAAGGACAAGCTAGATGGGGCTCTCAGCAACCTGATCTAGTTGAAGATGTCCCTGCCCATTGCAGGGGGGGTTGGACTAGATGACCTTTAAAGGTTCCTTCCATCCTAAAGCATTCTATGATTCTATGTAATGTGTTTTCTTGAGTACAGGAGTGTGGTCCAAACATACACAACTCACACACACACCCCCCCACACACGTAAAAAATTTTGAATCTGCTCCTCAAATCTTTAGCAGCTTTTGCAATTCCACTGTCATTAATTTTTATTCACTGCTAATAGCCATAAATTTAAGGTAGACAGATATCTACATTTAGATGCCTGCAATCTAACTCTTGAAATGAGATTTTCCTCGCTTAATTTGTAATGTATACATCAAAATGAAATTAATTATGCCATAGGCAATCTGGACAGTTAGCTTAGATCCCTCTTGTCTTGTCATTTATATTATGATTATACCAGCTATAAGTCTATTTAGATAGAGGCATTCTTTCCTTTTATGTTTGTACAACAGTAAGCACATATAAGTCCTGAGGGTACAGACATAATCATAACATAAATGACACAAAGAATTTTTTTCTAGGAATTATTTTCAATTTATAATTTTGAAGCAATTCCTTTTTTATAAGCATCTGTGCAGGTGTGTGGGAAGGAGGGTGGCAGAGAAGGTCTGAGGAGCTTTTTGTCAGTCATATTAACTTCCAGTTCTAAAATAAACCACTTCAAGTTAATTGTTGTCAAGTATTTTATTAAAAGATGAGAACATAAATATTTTTATTATATGTAAAAGTATTTGGACTTAGATTTTATTTTAAATAAATATTGTATCAATAATTATGTTAACGGAAATATTTGGAAGTTAACTGAAACTATATTCATGCAGGTCTAACTAACAATCAATTATTTAGATTCACCACTTCAAAGAGAATGTTAGAGTTTGAAGCTGGCATGTCATGCATTCTTTCAAGCTTGCTATTAACAATTCTAAACATAAAATCACATGTACACTCCCTAGAACGAAATTACAATATTTTTGAAATTAAGTGTGACAAATTAGAAAATTATACAATTGAGGTTAATCATGTATAAGGGCGCTTAGTAATGGGATCTTTAATTACATTTTCAACACACAAGATACCTGGTTTCATATTTAGTGAAAAAAATCCCCCAAAAATGCCCATCAATGTTTTAGCCATCTAATATTTAGGTATTGAGTTTTATCTAGACTGCTAGGACTATTTTTATAGTGAATGGAGAGCTATAGGCACCTCTAGCTGGTGTTACATTTTACTGATTTTAGGAAGTATTGGATTGCCCTCTGTCATAGGTGAAAAAATATCTTGAATTGTGAATGCTAACAGGCTGTAAATAATTGGAGGGGGTGTGTGTGTGTGAATGTCCAGAACCAAGATTCTAAACTCTCAAGCAGAAGACTTACTTGCTAGCCGCAGTGGGTCCAGGTTAGCTGTAAATTTTGCAACAATTGGATTAAACAATACTGGAACGTCCCAGATCTTTTATTCAATAAAGAAAGAGACATGGGACAGAAGCACACACTGATAGGCTGATTATGTATTGGGGAAGCCAGGGACTACAATCCAGAAAGAAGAGCTGGTGCCAAAAACTAGGATGCCTGTAAAGAAGAAATGATCTTGGAGAAAAGAAGAGGGCCTGGAAAGAAGATGACAATCCTGGCTGGAGGAAAGACCTTTCTGTTGGGAAATGAAAGGTTGTGGGCTAGTGAGTGAGCAACCATGCGAGGCAATCAAGCAGCCTAAATGCTCCTGTTTCATTGGTTATTATCCAGATCCAGCATCTGGATCCACCATCCGGATCCACCATCCATATACCCATTATCCAGATCCATTACTATTTGTCATTTATTCACTTTCACCTATTAACAGTACTTGTAGGCCTCTTACCTGTTTCCCACGCTTCTGTGATTAGCATACACGGCAGGAAAGTATGCAACAGCTATGACCTCTCTGGGAACTTTGACTTCCACCCCTCAAACATTTAACGCCTCTGTTACAAGCACAGCAAGGCCGCTGCTGACAGACCCCAGCCAGCTGTTACACACCACTATGGGTTGTCATTTACTGTGTCTTGTCTGTGACATCCTCTTAAAGTGACTACCTTCTCCATTTGTTTCATGAAACTATCTGCAACAGGTAAAGACCTGAGTAGTAACAGCTCATTTAGAGCATGACATTGGTCAGATATAGTTAAGGTTATTTTTCTCCTTGCAGTCATTACACTGCATTTATTAACATGCAGTTTTCTCTGTGATTTAATTAACTTTTTTTGCATAGTCCTTAAGCAACTCTTTACAGTCACTTTTAGCTTTCATTGCTGGAATAGTCATGTATCATCAACAAACTTCATCACGTTTTCCAGACCATTGATAGCATAGGTTACAACATCAGTCCCTGCAGAAATCTCCTGTTATTTTTCCCTCACTGTGAAAACTGATAATCTGTTCCTATCCGTCTGGTATATTCAATATAAATGGTTATCATTAACTTTGAAGAAGTCTTTGCTCTTTTCCTATGACAGCTTAATTTCAGTAAGGGACTCTAAGAAGGGCTGTCAAGAACTTTTTTGAGATATAAGCACATTTACATAGTGAATTATTCTTGTTTATATGCTTATAAATTCTTTCAAAGAACTTTAATACTTTCTAAGACATTTCTTTCTATGAGCCTTGTTGACTCTTCCCATTATATTTATCACCATCTCCACTAATTCTATTCTCTGCTGTAACGTTTTCAAAGTAGGGAAACCAAAATTGCTTGTTCATAATTCTCTATATTTTCCTAGAGTCCTTTTTAAGTTATCATTTTAGTTGACATTTAAGAAATTGGCTGTTTTTTTTCCAACTTCTGCATTCCTAGTGTAGAGTTTCCTAGTTAAGTTACTTCAGAATTCATAGGCATATAATATCTGTTTCTCCCAAACTGTTAACAAATGGTAATAAACCTGCTGAACAAGACAACATGAGCACTACTCATCCACTTATCTATTTGAAATATCTTCTGCTGGTATTGTCCTGTAAGTCAGTTCCTCTGATTCTTCTCTCTGATGTGTAAACTTTCTTTTGCATTCTTCCATAGTGACAATGATGCAAACAATTTTTTTTCATTAATTTTTACTGAATCATCTAGTTGCCATTCAGACTCCCTATGAAATTCTTGCTTCTGTTGTGATTAAAACAATTTTATTTAGCAGTGCTTTTTTGTCATAGAAGTTCCCTCTCAAAATCTTTTTCTGGCATGTCTCATATCAGTGAGTTATTTTTGTTTATTCAGTCCTGAGCTCCTTTTACGATTTTGTAAGATTCAGAGGACAGAAAATGACCCTACAGAGCAATTTTTTAAATATCAGAAATAAGACAACAATAAATCAGTCATTAACACACTTCCAGGGACTCTGAATTTCTTCTTTGATATTTTCTATGTAATCACTGTTGAGACTCAGTTTTACTTAGTTTAAGATTTGATTCTATTAAAGTAGCATAGGGAAAAGCATTAGCAAAGTGAATGTTTGACAGGTAAAGAAAGAAAAGATAATAGAAATACTTGAAGGAAAAATAACCATTTCTAAAGAGAAGGAGACACGGGTGCTTTATGATTAAATTTTATGCTTTGACACTTTTCAATTCTTTGAAAGCTAGTGATAATAAAGAAAATTACTTCTTAGTCTGAGCAGCAGCTTAAATGAAACCAATAAAACCTAAATAGTCCAACTTTTGTATGTTAGTTAAATGTAGTTTTATCTCTTAGAGCTAAAATGGATAATGAAAATTGTTACTTAAGGGACTTATCAGTGAAAGTGGAAATTTTGATAATTTTATGTTGCATGTCTAGGGTGTCAGAATTACATATGATTAAAATGTTGCTGCCATGGCTAAGAGGGAGTCCTGTGGGTTGTGAATTAATACTGTCTAAGAGAACAAAAATTGAGTTAATAGATATTCTTTTTTCTCTTCTTTTCAATTAGAGATAAAACTGAATTTCTTTTTCTGTTCATAAGTGTCTCAAAACACATTTTAAATGATCTAAGAAGAAATATAGATAATTCTTTAACTTTGTAGTCAGGTTAGATAAGCGAAAATAGTTACTGTTTGGTAATAAAGAAAGACCCTGATGGAGGCCTTAGGGTTAGACATCGATGATTCCAGAGATGATCTTTTTCAAGGGAGCAAGGTTCAAAGGATATTTTAAACAGATATATACAAAAACTTGACTGACAGCAACAGAATATCTTTTGGTGTCATTTGGCTGAAGAGATGTGGTGGATCTTAAAGTCAGAAGATAACTATGAAGGAACACCAGGCACAAATTGTGTGAAGAGAATTAAGAAAAGTTGAACATTTGTCTACAAGGTAGAACATGGACTTTAGACTGTGCCTGCAGCTTTCTAAACGTACATAAAAATGTCTCTTTCCTAAAGGGCTCTGAACTTAATGGACCAAGTAAAAAAAGTGCAGGTAAGATAAAAAGTGAAAAGTAACTTCTGCTTTCTTACACACAGAATATAGTGACCAAATAAAGAATAAAAAAAAGGTGGTCCTCAGGCTTAGTTCAGTAAGATAATTACCAAACTGCAATGCCATTAAAACTGTTCATCCTGAAATTAGAGTCTTAGGTCTTTGTTGGTCTATCTAGTTAAAAATTTCTGCAGCCCTAAAATAGATCAACTTTATTTAATATTCTAGAATGGTTCTGCATACTGAATATTAGCTATTTAAATGTGTTACCTTTAAAAAGTTTAACTTTTAGATTCATTCTGTGTCTTGGTATATTTCAGTATCTCTAGCACCCTGATAAGCATATATTCTAGTGCTATTTTTGACGACTCCAACTTAGGTACTGGGAAGTCATCTGAAGTGATTAGTTTTAATTAAAAGAGGAGCAAAAAGTGGAAAAAAATCAGACCATCTGCCATTTTGATGGCACCAAGTGTAGAAACCCTAGAAATATGTATTTCTCAGGGATTTTTGTGTCCGAGGGAAAACCAACCAGCCAAACAAAAAGTGATGCTATTGAAACCAACAGAAAAGTGAAGGAAAACACATTCAGTGATGTTTTTAATTATAAAAATAGAATATATTAAAAGAAATATAATATTATGAGTAATACTGATATGCAAAATTGGAGAGAAACTTAAATTTCAGACTTGAAATGATTTGTCATTTACCATGAATTGCTGAAAGCACCAAAGATGATAGCCTGCTGCTTTAGAGTGATTTTCAGTTCATTTTACCCAAGTTCTTTGTTAGGGAGCATAATATCAGCTCGGTGCAGGTTTCAGTGTTTGGCACATGCTAAATGTGATGTGGCGGCTTAAACTAATTTTAAAAAAAGATCAGTAATGAACACTGCAATCAACATAGTATCTCATATTTATACTGATAGTAAATGCAATATTAATGGGAGATCTGAATACTATTCCATTCTCTAAGGTCAACCACATAACTTTATGTTGACTGCTAAAACAGTGTTGCAAAAGATGCCTGCAGGGATGAGTGAACTGGTGATTGTAGCAGGCATATAGCTTTTCTTTTTGTGCTACACATGCAAGAGATAACTGAAGATTCAATCTTCTCTTTCCCATCTCATTAGGAGGAGGGGAAGAGGTAATATGTGTGTTTCTGGCCTTTGGACTCTCTTTCTCTGCCTCAGAAACACTTGAGACCAGATATCTGCCTACAGCCATAAAAGCTATTAAAAAATTACAAAAGCTCAGATCAGCAATAGCATTTTGCAGTTCAGCCAGGGTTTGCAGCTTGAGAATTGCAAATATCTTGGGTCTGCTGCTGAGAAGTAGTGCCTTTGGGAACACATTCTAAAAATTGTACGGGGGCGTGGGTAGCCTGACACGGAGGTGAGGAAATAGAGGCTTACAATAAGAATTCTAAGGTACATTTTAGTATTTTTCAGAAGCAACCTAAGCATTTAGATGCCTGAACTCTAAGTGCCAAAACCACTTTTTAAAGCACACAAACTCCTAACCCACTTAGAATGCCTCTGCATCAGCATTTTACTTCAAATCAGGAGTGCACTTTGAAGTAAATCTCCCAGTTGCCAACAATCCCCCATCCCTCCTGCCCCTTACTATCCTTCACATTGCAGAGCACAAACTCACCCCCTCAGGACTCTAAGGACCTACCCAGGCTTGCCTTGGCCTGAGCCAGCTGTAGGTAGTTGAACCAGTCTTAGAGCTCAAGTGACTGATGCCTGCCCTGCTGCAGCTGAAGCCCTATGAACATCATATGTGGTAAAGCTCTTACACTCCTCAGCTGTCACAGAATAACAGACAATCACTCTTTACATTAAGCTCTGTGCAATTTTCCAGCTTAAGCTGGGACCCAGTGAGAAGAAAGCAGACAATGATAAAAAAACATATAAAAATAGCCCCAAGTTGCCCCCAGGTCTGTGAGGTAAGGAACTCCACTCCTAGCCATGATGTCATGATGCGACTCATTCACCGTAAACCTTCCTTCCTATTCTTCAAGGAAACTGCATCCATCAATCTTAGGACCCAGGGGAACATCAAAAGAGTAAGCATTGCACCACAGAAAAGAGGTAGATAACAGGTAGAGGGTTTATGCATAACAACATGAACTGTGCTATTATTATTGAGGGTTTTTTTACTAATTAGATAATGTGGACTATTAGATGATTAAAACATTAATTAGACAAGCAGTAAACTTCTGTTGTCATATACAGAGTGTGGTCCCTTTTGACTATAGCAAGATTTTGAGTGAAACAATGCCTGTGAAGAAACAGATTTCAGGGCCTCAACACTGTTGTGTCCTGTAAAATCCTTGTTCCTTGTTATTGTAGACATACCGTCAAAACCGGATCCTTAATATGTCTTTGGCAACAGAATAAGACCAAAGACAGATTTATCTCTTTATACAAAAGTGATATCCAAAATATCTCCAATCAACAGTTGTGAGGCTGCATGGTAGCAAGCTCATTCTGTACTTCTTCTCAAAAGCGATTTATCTGAAAGGGAAGCCTCCTGTTAAAATAAGTTCCTTGGCTGACCATTGTGTAGCAAAGTTCTTCAAATCATCTATTTGTGGAAGAGATCGTATTTTATTTTCTATTCTATCTAGAATACCTGTCCTTAGAACTTTCCCCACAGTCTTTTCTGCAAGCCCATTTCAGTGGCCTGTTCTCAGGCTGCTTGCCAACACTGACTACCTGTAATTTAGGATGAAAGGTCAGTATGTATTTTTTTTAAAACCCTGCCACAATAACCAGGTCTGAGTGATGTCTCTAAGCTGGCAGTTTTTCAAGACCTGGATGATTTTTCATCTACATATTGGCAGAAGTTCACATGTCCCAAATGCTGTGATTTTAGGTGTTTAGTAGGTTTGCCAGTAACCAAGCAGAAGTTTGCTTAAGTTGTAGTTAGAAATATATGGCTTTTGGTTTTTGTGGGGATTTTTTTTTTTTTTAATTAGACTCTTATGCAACAAAATATTTAAATAAAAACTTAGAAAGTAAAGAAGTAATTAGAAGTGTCATATTTCATGGTATCTAGGTCCTTGTCCTTTTTTACTTAGTCTAATTTCTCTCAAATTTCTTTAAGCGTTATTTATTCATGTTGCCTGTAGTGGATGGCAAGAGGAGGTGCACGTTTTTGGAATGTCAATCACAATTCCAATGAGTGACACATCAGTAAGCACCTATTTAACTAAGGTTAACTTGGTTCATGTTTTTTTGTTTGGGTTTTATTGTGTTTTTTGGTTTGTTTGGGGTTTTTTTAGGGTTTATTGACAGACTGGGTTAATTCCAGCAAGCTGTTTTAGGTAAGATTTTATTTAAACAGGTTGGAACCTATTTCACAGTCTAAAACATATACTCATGCAAAGCTACCACAGGGACACATTGTGCATTTACAAATAGAAAAGCAATTGTCAGATTCACAGACTTTCAGCACAAACTTGGCAGATTTTCTGCTTATTCCTGGCAGTGTTGAATGTATTCCAGTTCATATTTTTTTTCTGTGTGTACTAGGCCCAAAGCCAATACATACACCCACATATCGGGAATGCTTGGTACAACCAGATGTTAAGAGATGAATTCTTCTAGTGTTGGCATCTGGGCCTGGGTCTGCTCCCTTGGCACTTTCCCCTCTCTGACTTCTTGATTGGTTCTGCTGCTGGCTGCTGCGACATCTGTTCAGCTGTCTGCAGGCTTGGTAAAATGCTGCTGTACTTCTTTATCATCCTGGATGTCAGATTTCTTTGATACTCTCAGGAGCATGTATAATTTAAATTTTATTCCATTGTGCTGGTTAATAGGGCAAAGTATGGATTTGCTAAATGATCCTTATCAAGACACAAGGCCCTCATATACAGAAAGAAGGAACTTGATCCCCATGTTCCTGTTTGTTCATTGTGAAACTGTAGAAACTTTTTTATGCATTTATATTTTCTTACATAATTTACATGGTTTTTTTTCCTTTATTTTCTTTTTTTTTTTTTTAAATAATATGTAACCATACCACATCTGCTTTAAAGAAAAGTACTCACTACTTGGACTGCATCTATAAAATCCATCCCTTTAAAATAGGACCCCCTGTGATCACCAATTCATTATTTAAATAATTTCTCTATAAACAAAATGGAATTATACTTAATATTGTATTATTTGCTGGCATAAGACTTGAATAGTTTTAATAGTCAAAAAAAAAAGAGATGAAAAAAGACCTGGGGTGGGAGAAGGATGTTATGATTCATTAAACAATTTCAGGTATTCTGCTGCTAAACGTAGCTGTGATTAACAGCATGTGATCCCTTCCTGTGACCATCAAAAGGCTTAGAATATGTGCGAGGTTTTTATAGGCTTGAAATGCATGAGCAAGTTCATATATGTTGCTGCTTATGAAATAATATTAAAGATTGATTTTCAATCAAAAAATTAGTTGGATCCTGACTTCTTTTGGCTACTTCTTTCAAATGCCATGTGTTTGTGTTTTTCTCAGACTGAAATCCCTTCCGTTTTTGAACGGGATTGCAGCAACTCTTGCTCCCCACCTCACTCTACACCAGATCCACAAGACTCTAGTCTTATGGAGCTTCTTCTCTTTGGAACCTGTAATCACCTGAAAGATGCAGTGACTCAGACCAGCTTTTTCAAAGCAAATATTGTTTACCTACACACAAGAGCAGAGCAATCAGAAAGAGAAAGGTTAAAACAAGAATTCTTAGTAGAGCTCAGTAATTCCTTTGAGAGTTAGGTAGGTTTAATTTATGTAGACTGTTTGAACTCCTCTGAGAATAGAGTTAACATCGTCTTCTCATTGCTCTTTCTCAGTTACTGAAATGAAATGCTTTGTTTCATTTTGTTTAATAAAGGAGCTTCTTTTGTGTTTATTTACTGTTTATTACTGTTTATTTATGGATTTTTTTTCTTTTAGTAAAAAGTATGTGTCCTCTCAAAATCAGTCTTTAATGTATTGTCTCTGTACTTTACTTCTTAACATTGTATTTTGAGACAGACAGTTAGAAGACAGATTGGTTGCCCTTAAAACAAAGGAGAATCATTTCCCCAGCAAGACTGTTTGGCCTATTCACTTTCTTCTCAGATTTGTGCATAAATTGGTTGAGTAGAAATAATGACCATGTTTAACCTAATACCAGAAACCTGGGCAACGGCATGGAAAAAAAACAAACAACTGAACTATTGACGTATATATTTTAAGAATGAGATAATCTTACATTTTAAGAATGAGATAATCTTTGGGAACTGGACTGGAAAACAGGTATCCCCTTTTAAAAAGAGAAAACTGAAGATAAAAGTGGAAATATAACTCAGAATAGAAGAGTAAAAGAAATCCTCAGAGGTTAACACTGTAGGCAGTCTCCTGTAGACTCTTAGGATTATATTTATATATAGTTACTGATCTCTTTCCGGAGTAATAAATATACAAGAACTCATAATTCTGGGAGTCTTTAGCAGAGGAAAGATATTGTTAGTAATACTTTAGACTTGGTATCCCTGGACATAACAGCTGACAGATTTACCCACCTGGTAATAAAAGTGCCAATGAAAAAAGCTGCATAATACTTGGTATTGATAAGGAATGAAGACCTTATGATGAACTAGTCATAGAAAATAACTTTGTGTCAATTGATGCTGATACGATCCTCTTGAATTAAACGTAAGGATTCTGATTTCAAAAGGAAGACTTTTGGTCAACACTGCTATGTAGTCAACTTGCCTATGCTCCATGAAGTCTAGCATGATAATAGATTCAAAGCATAATATAAATCAAGCTTAAATGCTCACAAAAAACAGATTTAAAAATTCTTACATTGAAAATTGAATCACTCAGGTGTTATCACTCACATGTCCATGTACACCCCCAACCCTAATGGTATATATAAATACTAACAGCCAATTTCATCTATGTGAGCATGTAGCACGATTTGCCTGAACAACTCAGTTTCCTGTCTGAATCCTACCCCAGTACAGAAAGCTAATAAAAGGTCTAGTTCCTCCTACATAAGCCATATTTTGAGAGTTTAACTGATAATTGTTATAAAGAAGGCCTCTACATACAAGTTGTATTTCACATTCAACATGCAGAGAATGTGGCAGCTAAGCTATTTATTTTTATTCTACTTACTCTATCATTACTTTACATTACATTAACTACATGCCATCCACCCTGCACACTTAATCAGGTATGGGTCTTCTAAACCCCTGCATCATTAACTACATACCAAAAAGTCATTATTATCTGATTGCTGTTCAGCAGACTTTGTGAAATGAATTGGTGGTCTCAGGCAAATGTCCACAACTCAAAGAGTTAGTGCTGCAATTGGTATTTCTTTACTTCATTATTGAAAGAGTAAGCAAATAGTGCATAGTGGTATATCACCAACTGAATTATACTGTGAATTGTAAAGGTGGTCTCTGCAGCTAAACTTTCTAAACCCACATGAAAACTTTATAAAGGTAAATGAGGCAGTATGGCTTCTTTGCAGCAATCTGTGTCTAAAAACTGGGATTTTCTGTGTCCATAACACCAATCAGTTACCATAAGCTATAGACATATGTACATTAAAGAAGAATTAAATTAGGTGAAGACATAGGTAAAATGTATATGTTTTATTCTAGTAGGTCTAAGGATGAAGAATGCCAAAACTCAAAACAGGTCCTGAAACATTACTAGTGGAATGCCACAGCACTTTGACGACATGTAAGCAATAATAAAAACTGAGAAGAAAACAGAAAACCTAATCTTGTCTGCAGTGAACAACCTTCCATTTCCAGCTCCTTAGGGGCAATAGTTGAATCAGTTACTGCCTGCATAATTCACTCACAGATCCATTTTCCATGGTCCTAGTTCAGATTCCTACAAAGAAAGTAAATGTGTATAATGTGTATGTGAACCTGTACACATTATTGGAAATATATGTATATATATATATTTCCTAGAGAGCTATACAATTTGCTGTCTGGGATAGAAAGAAAAGATTTTGTTCCTACAAGGGCTAAGATCCTAAGGGTAAGAATTATGAAGTACACTTAAAGTCTATATTTCAGTGAAGGAAATCTCTCAGTGTTAAATTTGAGTTAGACTAGGAAGCCTTTGCACATATTGGTGAACTCCAATTCAGACTAATATTTTGAGTATCAGAAAGACTATTCACATTGAAAAGATCACTCCTTATTAAAATCTGGGTAAAAAATAAAATCCGTGAGTCATACATTTAAGAACAAACTTAAAATAAAGCCCTATATATTCGTCTCTATATTTTATGCTTATTTTTGCAATCCAAAGAAATTTAACATGAAACAGAAAAAAAAAAAAAAAAAAGAAAATTCATACAAGAGTACACAAAAAATATTCAAAAATAGTGTTAAAATTCCCAAGAATAGTTGGTATTTAACAAATGATAATGTACTTAAGTGTTATGTGGCCATTCATATAAAAGTATCATCAGAGATAATGCTTTAACATTATATCTTGATGTCATCAGCACATAATCATAGTCTACTATGACATGATGCTAACAGTAAAGAATTAGACAGCTTTTAAAAAGTAATATATTCCCAGTCCCCTTCTATGCCTACAAATCTCATCTACCTGTACAATTGGCAATGTCAGATTTACTAGGAAAGCTGTGAAGGAATCAGACAGAAGTAAGCTCATTCTTTTATTTATTTATTTATTGCCTGATTCTTGATTCTGTTACTAAAACAGAAAATAAGATATCTCTAGGCAGAATGGTGTGACAGGCTTATCTGCTTGGCAAATAAGTGTGCCCAAGAGGGTGCTGTGAACAAAGGTCGCATATTTAAGAAACATATCTTTTCTTATGTAAGAAATATTAGCAAAGGTTGGTTTTGTTGCTGAATATTTGGCACATGTTCTTTAAAAAACATAGGATTCAAGTACATTTTCTCAGATTCCCCATTTTTCTCTTACAGACCAGGACACTGGCATCTATAAGGCTCTGGGTGAGAAGAGGATTGAAATATCATGATTTATACTGTAGAGTGAATGTACCTTTTGCTCTTTCTATTATGCTTCTGTACAGTGCCAAGCTACACTTTTCACTGCATCATTGCAGCTAATTGCAGCTTCAATTTCCAGTTCACATTACTTTGAAGGAGGTTCAAGGCAGCACCTCTTGTAGATCTGCAAATTGTGGTAGAGATGTGAGCTCTTTTCTTATGTCACAATAAGATGAGAATCTCAGCATGTGAAGGAAGTGATTTTTTTTTTTTTTTTTTTTTTTGGCACTACTTGTATACTTGCTTGCTGAGTGCAGATATCTCATGATACAAAAAGAAATACAATACAAAGAACTACAAAGAAGACATTAAATGCAACATCAGAGGACGAAATTGTTTCTACTTGAAAAGAAGTACCTATGATGAATGTGGCAATTACTGTGAACAGACAAGGCAACAAATGAAGGACTTGGAGAATAGTGCAGATAGACATTCATGACAGATGTTATGAGGATGCTAACGGACAGATTGCCAGACAACTAAGTCAGAGAAGACACTGACAAATATAGTGCAAGGGATAACTTTTCAAAGAAGGTCAGGAAAGAAGAAAAATGAGCTTATATAATGTAAATCTATAACAAGTCTATGCTTAGCATCTTAAACAATTACAAAGCAGTATACAGAATCATAGAGGAAAGTTACCACATCAAATAAAAAACCCCTGTACTCTGAAGGTGTTTCTTTGTCCCAAAGAATTGCTCCCTCTGCTAAACTGTACCCTACAAAATTACTTCAGCTTTACAGAAGTGCTAGAGGAATCAATACCTCAGGCATGCATAACAGGACATAGGGACAGGTAGGTATAACAGAATGGGGTTCAAAGTGTCCAGTGTGAAGCAACCTGAAACAACCAGCAAAGACATATTGAAGACATGGTTTGGCATAATGAACAGCAGAGGAAAAGGCATTTGTGCATTTCATCTAAATCAGAAAAATGTAAGGATGTGTGCTAAGGTTCTCAGATTTGAACTTTCTTGCAGCAATTAATGCAAGTTATATCTCTTCATTCCTCTGTCTCCCTCTCCTCCTCTACATACATGCTTATCAGCTGTTATGGCACACATATGCATATACAGAAATACACAGAATCCCACCTAAACATAGAAATCTATGCCAGTCACCTGGGTAAAAAGGAGTCCTGTGTTCAGAACTTCAGTTTGTCTTGGTTTAGCTGAGGAATTTGAATCAAGTCATCACATCCCAAGGAGAAGTTCTAAGCAGGGGGACACTGGATCATATGGGAGAAGATTGTCCCTTTAAAGAAAAAAGTCTTCTTCCTTGATATTTTATAGGACAAAGAAGTAATGAACAACGTGGGAATAGGAGGCTGCCATGCTGTGTTGCACCATACCATAATAACTTAGGAAGTTTTGGGTTGTCCCTTGGTAGATAAATATTAAAAATAAAATAAAGTCAGGATATTGGAAACTCTTATTTGCATTCTCTAATAATGCACTTATCGTAGGTGGTTTCAGTAGAGATGAAAGGAAAAATATTTAACATTAATAAGTACAAATTATTTTTAATATAAGTATATGCAGCAACTGATGAATTTTATAAAAATGTTCTGCATTTTCTGCTTCTTGCATTGGCAAGCAAGTTGATTGGACTGAATATCCATTGATTTGGTTACTTTTTGTTTTCTTTTCTTTTCTTTTTACTTCCTGTGAGTTATCCAATAGTGGCCAAACTAAGAGACAAGTTGTTGTGTTATATAGATGATTTCTCAGATTTGATTAGGCATTTCTGTCATACAAGGAAAAATATCAAGTTCAGGAAGCTAAATCAACAAAATCAATTGTGGATGTTTATTCAGTAGCTTGTTAGCAATTAAGGAGTTTGTTTTTAATGTTAGAAAGGAATACAAATATGTTTCATGACATTGATTTTTCACCACTAGATAGAATCAGGTTATATCACCTATGTTCCTTTTTACAGAAGTTAAGACAAAAAATGCATTGTTAGTAATACATACTAGGTTTATTAACACTCAGGTTATGTGATAATAAATTATGCCCACCTAGGGGAAAAAAAAAGTTTTAACATTTGGTGTTTAAATCCTACTTTCTCAGGACCCTTAGTACAACCTTGCCTTCTCCAGCAATTTTGGCTGCCTGTGCTGAAGGGCAGCCTCAGTCAGACTGCTGTAAGAAAGAGCTGTGAGAAGTGGGGTCCTCTACCTCACCTTCACTTGGACGCCATATTTAAGTTCCAGCCCTGGCCCTGGATCTCTGCCTGCGTGACTGTGCAACCCTGGCCAGGCACTTCACTGATTCAGATCCTGACTCTGACCCACCCTTATGGAGCTGTCCACTCTTGCTGTTCTGTGACACACTTCACTGAAATTCCTTTTAGTTACTACAGCTAAACAGAGGGAAAAAAAGGAAAAGAGAACTGTGTAATGAAATGAACATACTCAGACCACATAACCCAGAGTCTAGTTATTGTTTGTCAGTGATATGAACAAAACCAAACTTTGCCCTTCTAAAGATGAGAAAGTGAGAGAGATGAGACAAGATTTTTTCCCACCCTTATGCATTTTTTTTCACATGAATATATAAATATATTAATTTCCTGCATGAGAAGTCTGGTTAACAAAAGCCCTTTACCTCGTGAAAATAATTTAATGAATATTTGTGATGTATTTTGACACTATAGAATTAGAGACTGAAATTTAGTGCATTGAGATTAAGATCAAGAAGGAAATTATAATACTGATACTTATTAGCTTGTCATTGCTTTACTTTGCAATATTCACATTTTGCCATTTTAGTTTTCAGTTCAGTTATCCTTTTGTATGAGTCATGTGTATTAATATCTTCATATATCTACATTTGCATTCATGGTCCATAAGTCTACAGCATGAGAAAAATCCCAAGAAATCACTCAGAAGTAAACAGAATACAAAAAGAGGAAAAAAAGAGAGGTAGAGCTAGAATCTCGATTTTTTTCTTCAGTGTCTATTTACAAGCTTCAGCTGCTTGAGCTGGTGAATTAAAAACACCATTCCCCAAAAGCAGCCTAAAGAATACATTATTTTTCTATATTTCTTTGTTTCTAAAGGTGCAGAATCAAGAATCAGGCAATAAATAAATAAATAAAAGAATGAGCTTACTTTTTTTTTTTGCCAAAAAAAGGCAAAAATGTGTTTTTGCCTGTAAGCAGTAAACCAGCATATAGACTGTCCTACATGAGGAGTAATCTGCTATTCCTGTGCAGCAAACATCTTTTGATTCCTAAAGGTATTACATAAAATGTGCTTTTCCTGTAAATCTTTTACTAGGCAAGAGATAGTAAATCATATCCTTTTATTATTATAGAATCACAGATTCATAGAATCATAGAATATCTCAAGTTGGAAGGGACCCATAGTGATCATTGAGCCCAACTCCCTGTTCCTCGCAGGACTACCTAAAACCAAATCATATGACTGAGAGCGGCATCCTCGATATCTTTGTATCGAGTCAATCTATCCAAAGATAATATTTTTTTCTGTATATTATTTTATGTTTGTAAATGCATAATATGTGCTGAAATAAAATTGAGAAATCTGAACGAGTAATTTGTATTTCTGTACCATTAACTGGTTCAGCAAATCAGCTCTGAATTAATAAGTAGAACAGTAGCAGCATTGAATAGATGCTGTTTGATATATTTAGCAAGTATGACAAAATAACTTCCAAAATATCTTCAAAAACAGAATATTATTTTTAAGCAACTGCATTCAGGTCAAGAATTTTTGTGATGCAGTTACCACAAGCACAGAAATGGCAGTGAAAATCATCAAAGATTTTTTTTTTTTAAGGTATAGAAAAAGTCAGCAAAAGGTTCTCGGATAATATTGCTATATAAGGGAGGGCAAAAGAAAGGGTTTTTCGAGCAGAAATGATCTTGAAGGTATTAAAAACAAATATTTAGTTAGTAGATAAAATGTCAGTCTGAACAGAGAAGACAGGGAAAACACATTTCCCAGCTAAAACAAGCATAAAAGAAACAATTAGAAAATGTCATCATTGTCCTGTGTCTATACGTGGAAAGATTTTTAATTATAGTCTTGATACATCAGTGAAATGACTGCGATTAAAATGAAACTGCACCTGCCAATATAACACTTAGCAATTTTCAGTGAGAATCTCAAAGTAAATATCAAAGCAGGTCAAGAAATCAAAGTACAGTGTCTTCATTCCTGAAAAAGAAATGTTAACATACCAGCATTTCTTTGACTAGTATCAATCTTGTTTAAGAACAGCTACATTTTTTTAAACTGAGCGCTGCAGCTCAATAGTCTGGTTTTTATATCTTTTGATTTGGAATATTCCCCAGCAGCCATTCAGGAGCCAGATTATTCTTTTAAATTAACTGCCTCATTTCTCCTCCTATATAGCATCCCTCAATTTATGAAAAGTTTATATATTTCTAAAGGTATGATATAATATTTAACTGTAGTCAGTTTGACCATTGGTAGATATTAAAATCAAATAGTCTATTTGTTTGTTCAAGACAGAAAATCATTCTCTTCTGACCAATCAACAGTGCTCATTCTTTTAATTATTATTCACAATGTATTTTTAGAAATGAAAGCTGGCAATACACTTGAGAGCAATTTAAAGTAATATGTTCCAGTATATCCTTCCAGGATGACTTCTACTGATATCACGATATCACAGTATTTTTTAAGATTAGAAGACCTGTGCTATTAACCCATTAATGATGGTAACAATGATAAAGATCAGGTCTTTAGACTGAACACACTAATATTTCTCTAAATCACTCTATATTTCTTGATTGGTTTTGTTTGTTTGCTAGTTTGTTTTTCTTCAGAACTCTGAAGTTAAACCTTTCAAAAGTTTAACTTCAAAATGCTCGTTTGTATATGTTGACAGTGCTAATCCTGTTAAAAATAATGTCTTCAACAGACCCTTGAAAATGTTACTGAATTTTTTTCTTCATTTAAAATCCTGAAATTGCCCAAAGGTGTCCTTTTAATTTTCTTTTTAATCCTGCTGTGTCTCATTACAGCCTGCAACTAGCAAACATGCTTGAAGTTAAATATTCACACTGACCCACAAATCTAACAACCTTTATCTACATAATTATATCTATATAGTATCTGTTGTAGTTTCTTGGTGTCTAAACAGATCAATACCCTCTAAGAAGTGAGTTTGTGAAAAAAGATTGAGAAATATTTATATAATCAGAATTTATAAGTGGTGCTGTCAAACTATTAGAGTATCTGACCCAAAGTTTAATTAACATTTTACAAGAAGTATCCTTCCCCCTTAATTTTAATCTTTGTTACAACAATGCACAGGCATGTTCCCACATGACTGATTGCAGAGTTAAAATGTTATTCTGGATATGTTTGAGGCTTGATTCAAGGAGAGCACCAGTTCAGAACATGGTTTAGGCATATACTTTATTGAATAGTAAAGTAGTAATTCAGTTAAAAATGGTTTAATATTCTGGTCTGGATCTATTTCACCTAGCTCTAGACACCAGTAGCTGCATAGCCTAAGCCAACTAGCCATCTCCTTATACAGCCAGTAAAATTAAGAGAGGTGGGGCTATGGGATATGTCCTGTCCCTTGTCAGTGGAAGTACAGACTGAAATGAGTGACATCCTCTGGTCCTAGGAGACAAGGGCAATGTTAGCAGGTAGGGTAGCAGAATAGCAATGGATCTACTGAGTAAAACAGTGATGCTGAGTACCGGATGCCCACAGGACAGGTATTTCAGGGATTTTACCGGTGAACAGCCTGAGCTCGGGCCAGTGGACTGAATGCCCATCAACAGGTGGAGCACCATAGCCATGTCTTGAGAGTGCAGCTTTCACATCAGTTTTAGACAGCAGGAATTTCAACTGCTCCGAAACCACTCAGTGAAGTCAGTCAGAGCTCAGAACATGGAGGTGATTGGGAGACTTGCTTGAAAAGTGCATCCTGACCCAAACTGGAAGACTAACATGTTATTAGGCTTCTTGAAGTGACAACAGGTACCTAATAAATTCAGCTGCAAATCATCTTGCTTTTCTAGTTTTGCTCTGCAGAGGTGGAAAGAGAGGAATTGCGGTCAGTGGAGATCAGTGACGAGTGGCGTTCCTCAGGAGTTGGTACTGGGATCAGGGCTGTTTAACATCTTTGTCAGTGACATGGACAGTGGGATTGAGTGCACTCTCAGCAAGTTTGCTGATGACACCAAGCTGTGTGGTGTGGTCGACATGCTGTAGGGAAGGGATGCCATCCAGAGGGACCTTGACAACCTGGAGAGGTGGGCCTATGCAAACCTCATGAGGTTCAACAAAGACAAGTGCAAGGTCCTGCACATGGGTTGGGGCGATCCCAAGCACAAATACAGGCTGGGTGGAGAATCATAGAATCATAGAATATCCTGAGTTAGAAGGGGCCCACAAGGATCATCGAGTTCAACTCCTGTCCCTGCATAGGACAACACCAAAAATCATGCCACATGTCTGAGGGTGTTGTCCAAAAGCTTCTTGAATGTTGTCAGGCTTGGTACCATGACTACCTCCCAGGGAAGCTTGTTCCAAAGCTCCACTACCCTTTGGGTGAAGAACCTTTTCCTAATGTCCAACCTAAACCACCCCTGGCATATCTTCCTGCCGTTCCCTCAGTTCCTATCATTGATTGTCAGGCAGAAGAGATCAGCACCTGCCCCTCCTCCTTCTCTTGTGAGGAAGCTGTAGCCTGTGATGAGGTCTCCCCTCAGTCTCCTCTTCTCCAGGCTGAGCAGACCAAGGGACTTCGGCTGCTCCTCATACAGCTTCCCCTCTAAACCCTTCATCATCTTCGTGGCTCTCCTCTGGACACTCTCTAGTAGCTTCGTATCATTTTTGTACTGTGGCGCCCAAAACTGCACACAGTGCTCAAGATGAGGCCGTACCAGTGCAGAGTAGAGCGGGAAAATCACTTCCCTTAACTGGCTAGCAATGAAGTGCTTGATGCACCCCAGGACACGGTTGGCCCTTCTGGCTGCCGGGGCACACTGTTGGCTCATGTTCAACTTGCTGATGGATAGAGAGCAGCCCTGAGGAGGACTTGGGGGTACCGGTAGATGAAAAGCTAGACGTGAGCTAGCAATGTGCTATCGCAGCCCAGAAAGCCAACAGTATCCTGGGCTGCATCAAAAGAAGCGTGGCCAGCAGGTCAAGAGAGGTGATTCTCCCCTTCTGCTCTGCTCTCATGAGGCCCCACCTAGCGTACTGCATTCAGCTCTGGGGCCCCCAACATAAGAAGGACATGGATCTGTTGGAGTGAGTCCAGAGGAGGGCCACGAAGATGGTCAAAGGGCTGGAGCACCTCTCCTATGAAGACAAGCTGAAAGAGTTGGGGATGTTCAGCCTGGAGAAGAGAAGGCTCCGGGGACACTTATAGCAGCCTTCCAGTACCTGACGGGGGCCTACAAGAAAGCTGGAGAGGGACTTTTTACAAGGGCACATAGTGATAGGACAAGGAGTAACCGTTTTAAACTGAAAGAGGGTAGATTTAGATTAAATATAAGTAAGAAGTTCTTTACTATGAGGGTGGCGAGGCACTGGAACAGGTTGCCTAGAGAAGTTGTGGATGCCCCATCCCTGGAAGTGTTCAAGGCCAGGCTGGATGGAGCTTTGAGCAACCGGATCTAGTGGAAGGTAACCCTGCCCATGGTAATGGGGCTGGAACTAGATGATCTTTAAAGTCCCTTCCAACCCAAACCATTCTGTGATTCTATGATTCTATGATTCTATGATTCTATGATTCTATGATTCTATGAATGAAGGCAAAGCTTAAAAATTATCTCATGTGAGGGGGAAGCTCTGAAAATTGTGGAGTTCTACCAATATCCACTAACTTCCAGTATAGACATTAGATTTAAACTGCAGTTCAATTTCCCTGAGCAGGCCATAGTAAAAAGTTTTCATCTTTCAGTTTTATCTCCAGATTTATGAATCATAGATGCTAATTAAAAAGAGAAACTGAGAAGGTTTCACTTTACCCTGCCATCATTTTTTTGGTTACAAAATGAGCAAGAGTCCAGTAGATATAAGCACACACACTTTTATTCTTCAAAGAAGACAATTTTGGCATATGAAATCAAGGAGATCTGACTTTCATAACTAATGTATAAAAATTATATAGACTGACAAGAGTAGAACAATAAAGTGTTTATAGTATAAATTAGCTATACTTGTGTTTTGAAATGTCTGTGCATTTATATTCAGTCTTCTCTAAGTTAAATACTTGCTTGTATTTAATGCAGTAAAATTCTACTCTATTAAAACCTGCAAGGATAAAAAGCAAAATCTTCTAAAGAACTGGGTTTTACTACATAGCTCAGGAAAATAAAACAGATTCTTTTGCAACTAAAACATAGAAGACAGTCTGAGGGTATTCCCTTCACACTGGTACCGGCATAACAAGGCCTCTGAGGATGCAGCTCTTTGCAATCACTATTTTATTAAATGTCAGAAAGTGTAATGTTGAAGGTGCGCAATGAAGGCTCATGTAATGCAGCTTACCTTACACGCATAACCTTCACAAAAACATCTTCCAAATCTGCTTGCTAAAAGATTTATGGCATCATGCAAGTTTTACGCCAGTGAGTGCACTAATGGCTTTCCCTGATGAATCCCACAGGAGTCATGCTGCCTGGAAAATGCCAAAGTATAGAGCAGCACTTAAGAATCACAGCTATAGGCTGGTTGGTAGAAAAAGTTCTAGGGCACAGAAGATAAAATATTAAAATATATGGAAGTCTTAAGTCTAAAAGTTTAAAAACCTTTTACATTTTGTAGTATTTAACAGGCACTAAATTTTACGTATTAGGGGTCTTAGGAGTGGTATATATCTTACTTGTAATTCAGTCCTGTACATTTCCACAGTTGTAAAAATTATATATGTTTCTTGGCAAAGTAAATCATACATCTAAAAGAGTACAACTTAATTACTGTAAAACAATTTAAAATAAAATTATTTTGAAGCACCTAAAAGAATTAGGGTCTCACATCTTCACTGATGTTCAATAGCAGTAGGGTGTCTTCTTCTAGAGGCTTATAAAATTCCCAGCTATAATTATCAGGTTCATTGCCAAAAGACCATCAAAAAGAAGTTGTTTTAATTTAATCTGGATAAAATAAAAGTACTATAGTAGAGGAGACACAAAATAAAACATAATGATGATGAGGCTTGTTGGAGATGCCGAAATTATTATAATTATTAAAAGGAAATTATTTTGTGACACTGAAAGCAGGAAACGTCATAGCTAAATGAGGTCAAATAATGAATGAAAAAAAAATTTCTACACACATGATATTACTATAAAGATAAATATCATCCACAATACTTTCTGAAAGAAAACATGAAAAAAATATAAGTATTCAGAAGTTCTTTGACTTAAAATTAAGAAAATGGTCTTTAGATAAAACTTGGTAGTACAAATTAGACATGGGCCTTAATATTAACATATTTTACTTTAAAATACAGCTGTATGGATGGTTTCTCTAATTCTTGATTTTTTAAATTTGTTTAAAACTATTAACTCTTAAAAGACTCCTTTGATTTTCCTTTCATTTGGAAAAAAAAAATCGAAAACATATGCATAGTCCGTGTGACTAATTGCCAAGATACAACACTGAGGTCTGTGTTAGAAGACTTAAAATGAGATATGAGACCTACAAAAGACTATTAGCAACATAAACTGTGTGTTTGTTTGAAAAATGCAAGTAACCCCTGCTCTGGTGAACACAACATAAATATAGACCTAGAATTTATTTGTGGGTGCCTAACCTTAGAGTTCTGCACATGCACATTTACATGATTCAGTCGCTGTCAGGAAGCTTGCGTCTGTCTGCTTGCCATAGAAGAGTGGGACAATTAGCATATCCTAGTGCCTATCCTATGCTCCAGGTGAGTGGCCTGACTAGCTGACCACAAATTTGTTAGGAGACCTTTTTCATCTGTTGTATGGTACCTAGGGTGGTGAATATTTCCTGTATGTTGACTTGCTTTTAAGAGTGAAAACATTCCAGAGCAGACTTTTAAGTGTTTCAAAATTCGTTCAAAAACATAATAAGGAACAAAACAAGACTGAGCAATAAGTAAGGGACAGCATAATTCTACAAGACAGCTTGATAACACAGACAACTGTTTTTAGTTTCATCAGTGTTAGACCAAAGTTAATTCTCCTTAAATAAAACATAGTTTGTTTTACACTTTTAAAGAGACAGGTCTTTTTTGGACTGACCTTAAATTTAGAGGTCTTAAAACACAAAGATACCAAGTCAAGAAGGTTAACTCTCTGGACAAAATACTTTGCATCTCAAAGTAACTACAGTGTTTTTCAACTTGGCAATACTTTAAACAGGTGGTTCCTATGCTGATATACTAAAACTGTGACTTAGTTTACCCTAAATTGCAGTGGCATATTGATAAGGTTACTATGATAACACAAATCTGTCTTGAAAAATCCCACTAGCCCAGTTCAGGTTTAGTGGAAGGCTTCATGAGTTTTATACTTGCATGGCTATGCAAATACTCATGGCTATGCCATGCGAGAATACCTTCCGGTACCACCTTTGCATTAATCTGAAGGGGGAGTGCCATTATTCTGAATCTGCTACCTACATCTTATATGTTAGAAAAACAGCAATCACTAGCTACTACCAGTTGCTCACCCCCTCTGCTGCGCCTCTCTTGCCTGCTTCCAGGACCAAAATACTTCTCCTGTGCTATTATAATTTTTTCCCAGCTTCATGTATTTCTTTGTTTAAGTTAGATAAAAGAAATGCTAGGACAGTGGCGTAGTGGAAGGGTTTAATTTCCAACCTGGCCGGAGTTAAGAAACAAATATCTTTTTTAGCAAGTCTGTTGCCTGGAGTTTTCAGCACTGTTTCCATGTTCAAGAGCTTTGGGTAATAATCAGTTAAGGATGCAAACCTACCTAAGTCCAGCAAAAGCTTTGATGTTCGCCCTGGAATAATCTGGAGGTGAGTACATTACAGTGCTCTGGCAATTAGATGCATGAAGCTCTTCTGAGTAATGCTAGCTTGAAGTATTTTATCTCTTTGCCATTAGAAGCATGAACTAGAGTTCTTACCATACTGTATATAGTTGTGAATATTGAAAATAGCTTAAAAGTATATGTAATAAAAAATTATAAATATCTCCAATCTCTGAGCTAAACTTCATGTTTTCAGTCTGATAATGTGATTCCAAAGTTAAAAACCTCCTCTTCCACAACAGTGGAAGTATGGAAAAAATATATCTTTAATGTTAAGGATTAATTAGAAGCTAAATGTTTTAAATTTATCTTGTAAGTATATTTTTAATTATGAAGATAATTTAACTATTTTGGGGTTAAGTTCTCATTTTTTTATTAAATGTTTTTTATATACATAGAAACACACACACAGATATATGTGTATGTGTGCATGCATGGAGGATAAATCCAAAAGCTGTGATCATGCATGGTAACAAAAAATGGATTGGCAGTATATACAAAAGAATGTAAATTAAAAAATAGACCTAAACTTAAATTTGTTTCAGATTTTTTTCTTTGCCACTAATTCTCATTATAAAAATGCAGTAGATAAGTATGGTATTTTATTTAGATTATTGACTTCCTGGAGTTTCTTTTGGACCTGTATAGATTTCAGTGTTCAGACCCACCACTCAATCAGATCATACCACACTTAATTCATACAGACCATGGACAAAGAATAGGCTCTCACAGCCTTCCCTAAGACTAAGTATCTGCCCCCAAAATAATAAGACACTGAATTTTATTGAGTTGGCTGAATATGGCCTAACTTTCTCTGTAGCTTTTCAGTGTAGCAACTGAGGCTGGCAACACAGAAATGAGGGAGGAGGAGTGGGCTGTGAGAGAAATGGTCAGATTAGAAGAGCTGGGGAGTGCTTTAGATCTGGTGGTATACCAGAGCTATCCAGTTCCTTTTCCTCCATGTCGCTGTGAATTCGAAGGTAATGCTATGGTCAGCTTGAACGCTTGTGTGTGCTGGGTGCAGGTGTCCAGGTGTTGGCAGTGGGAGGCTGCAGGGGTGGCCTCTGTGAGGAGATGCTGGGGCTGCCCCATGCCAGACGGTTCCAGGCAGCTCCAGCAGACCCACCGCAGCACAGAGCTGAGCCCAGCAGCCAAGCTGGTGCAGCATCTGGGAAAAAGCAAAGAAAGGACAAAACATCACACAGCAGAGAAGAAACAAAAAGAGAAGAGCAAACACCAAGGTCAGAGAAAGAGGAGGAAGAGAAGGAGGTGCTCTGAGGCAGAGCAGTTACTGCTGCCTGCCAGAGCAGATGGATATTTTCTGAAGGAACTGCAGCCCATGGAGATCCTACTTCACAGCAGGGTGTGTTCAGAGCGGAAAGGTGTGAGAAGGAAGGAGCGGCAGAGGAAGAAACTGCCATGTACCAACCATGACTCCCCAGCTCCGTCCCTCTGGTGCTGCTTGGGGAGGATTGGGGATGTATAGAAGGGCTGAGAATGAAGAAGTGAAGTTGAACCTGGGAAAGGGGGGAGGAAAGGCATTGTTTTAATATTTGTCTTTTCATTTCTTGCTATCCAAATCTATCAATTGCCAGTAAATGAAATTAATTTTCCCCGAAGTCAAGTCTGTTTTACTCACAACAGTGATTGGTAAGTGATTTCTCTATCTTTATTTTGACCCATAAGCTTTCTAATCCTATTTTTTCCCCTTGTCCTGCTGAGGAGTGAGCACCTGGGTGGGTGTTTGGCTGTTAGCCAAGGCTAATTCAAAACACTGAAAAAATGGTGAGTTTCTGTTAAATGGTCAGAAAAAAAGAAGGTGGAAAAGTTTTGTCTGAGCAGAGCTAGGAGTATAGAAAATGGAATGACAGTGCCACATAAGTAGCACTGGCTGATGAAGCACGCTATATTTAGTAAGTATCACCTTGGTTTTGAATGTACTGAGCTATTATGCTTATCTGATCATCATAAGTTGTTAAGCAATATCAGCAACAGACAAGATTTAATAGGCAATAGAATTTCCTTATCAATAGTAAGTCATGAAAGTAATGAATTTAAGGACTGATATAAGCATCATTACTCTGCAGGTACGCCATTTATTTCCATTAATCAGTGTGGGAGAAAAACAGGGCATTGCTTATGCATGACCATACGCACTGTAAGGAACTGGGGAAGGATCTGACTGTAGTTCATGGGATCATTAGGGCAGTGTACCTCACCTTCCTGCAATCTACCCATTAAATGAAAGAGATTAGTAACACAGTTTTTGAGAACAGGTATTTTGCTTGAAGAGGTGCGCTAGTAAGAGGCACAGCTGAATGTGCTCAGCTATGTTGTTCTGGGGATTATATTTTGCAGTACTGAAATTCTAGATTGTCTAATCTGAGAAAGAGAAATATGAAACAATTTAGTAGATCAACAGCAGGCTCAGTATGAGTCAGCAGTGTGCCCTGGTAGCCAAGAAGGCAAACTGCATCCTGGAGGGCATCAAACACAGTATAACCAGCTGGTCAAAAGAGGTGATTATCCCACTGTATTCAGTATTGGTGTGGCCTCACCTTGACTACTGTGTGCAGTTCTGGGCCCCACAATTTAAGCAGGATGTGAAGATACTGGAATGCATCCAGAGGAGGGCAACAAAGCTGGTGAAAGGGCTGGAAGGAATGTCCTATCAGGAGCTGCTAAGGACTTTTTGTTTGTCTAGTTTGGAGAAAAGGAAGCTGAGGGTGACCTCATTGCTCTCTACGGCTTCCTGAGGAGAAGAAATGTAGAGGGAGGTGCCAATCTCTTCTCCCTTACATCCAGTGGCAGGATGCTTGGGAATGGTTCAAAGCTGCCTCAGGGGAGGCTCAGACTTGACATTAGGAAACATTTATTTACTGAGAGGGTGGTCAAACACTGGAACAGGCTTCCTAGAGAGGTGGTCGATGTTCCAAGCCTGTCAGTGTTTAGGAGGCATTTGGACAACACCCTTAATAACATGCTTTAACTCTTGGCCAGCCCTGAATTGGTCAGGCAGTTGGACTAGATGATCGTTGTAGCTCCCTTCCAACAGAAATAGTCCGATTTGATTTGATTTGATTTGATTTGATTCGATTCGATTCGATTCGATTCGATTCGATTCTATTCTATTCTATTCTATTCAAAAGCCATCCTAGCTCACTGCTGCTTAGCTCTAGCAAAGATAGATCATAGTATCGTGTCGCACATTTTTATATGAATGGAACATTAAAAATTATGAATGTGTATATATCTATATATCTATACATCTATATACCAATGTGCAGACAGATAGATAGATGGATGAACAGCATTTATCCAATTTATTCAATAAGTATGTGACTTGTTTTAGTTCATAATGAAACTGTACAAAAATAGAAGTTCTCATCTTTGTTCTAGTGCTGATGTTCTGTTTCACACTATTGAACATGGTTATGGTTATTTACCTTATCATCCTCCACAAACGTCATATGAAACGCAATTACTGTTCTTAAGGCAATTGCATAATGGACATTGGGAAGAAGATTTTGGTTGAATCAGTCCTTTATATTTGTGTTACTGTGATAGCATAAATTCATAGCCTTCTTGGCCACTTTCTGATAATAAATTTTCTCTATTCCTTCTTCTTGCTCTCTATTTTACTGTCTCTTTGGTATGATTTTCATTTCTCTCCCTAAAATTAAATGAACAAGCTAACATTTGTTTGCTTTTCATCTCCAGAACCAGACAAAACACAACCAGGCTTTTTTAAGCCTTTAAAATAAGAAAGTGAAATACATTGGTGTGATTTTCTTTGTTTAGGCAGTTCTAATCTTTCCAAAAGGACTTCTCAGAACAGATATTTTATGATGATTTTTTGTCCTCCTGCTGTTCTGAATGCTGTTGGTTGTGACTGTAGCATTTTGCTCACAAAACCAGTTGAAGAGACAACGTGGAATTAAGCTTCTGATGGCTGTTAGAAAGTTATTTGTAACTTTTTTTAAAATGTCATAAAACTCCTGTTTATACACATTTTGTACTATGATGGCACCATATCAGCATTGTGATTTTCATCTTCCACATATATCACTGTCTGAACTAAGGCTGTTTTTTTTTTGTTTTGAAAGAGAAGAACAAAGTTAATTTTAACATGACAGTTGCCCTTTTATGTCAATTTTTTGTTCTTGTGTCAAGGATCAATGCAGAAAATTACAGAAAAATGCCTAGTGCCATTTGTGAACGTTCTGGAAGATCCACGTAAGTAGATATATATACACACAAACACAAACACACACACACACACACACACACAGGTTTTCCTTAAGAAACTTCTAATGCCACTCAGCTTCACTGTATATAGAGTGAATTGAGACTTTAGATACACTATTTATTCAGGGTAATATTAATCTCTCACACTTTGGCCATACATAGAGTACATACATACATCACTGTGGGATGACTCTAGGCAATACAGATGCCTCCACTACAGTTTTCATTGAGTCTGTCATATATTTCTCATTATTGTGGCTAACACCTGCCTGCATAAGGAGTATTCCCATTATGAAAAGCAATTCATATAAGCTGAACACAGGCGTTGGCTAGAGATTGAGAGAAAGATATGAGTACGATTCCTAAATATTTATCTGAGTATTTGATGCTCTGAAGTTCACTTTGGAAAACTTATAGATAGCAGAAGTATTTCAGAGATTGTTCAAACCCATGCTGATTTTCTGTTTATTCATTTTATTTTTAGATTTCAGTTTTCCTATTCCTGTACTGACACACTCATGATATTCTATTCACAACAGATACAGATTTCAGCATGAAAACTCTCATGATGCAGATACATAGAAAAAACATAAGATTCTTAAAAAATACCAGATTGCTGGTAGTTACATTTATGGAAGTTTTGATTACATCTACAACATCTAATCATAATTCACATTAAGAGACTTCAAATTCTTACAGTTTGAAATAGTATTATTGTTTAAAGTTAACAAGTTTCAAGAATTAAAATTTATGTATTACAGGGATACTTAATGAACAATATTTTGAAACAACAGTAGATCATCCAATCTCTAAAAGGTAGTTTCTTTCCTCAAACGTACCCTGAGGGACAGCAATAGTTTCTAAATATTGCTAAAAGTACCAACATCAATGAAGCAATGAAGATCCCTGGAAAAGTGATGAAACTTAAGCCCCAGGAAGCAATATAACCATATGGGTAGGAAGCGCTGCCTTTTTTTGAAATTAAGCACCTCCCAACAAACATGAAGGTATTTCAACTTGCAATGCAGTATGATGCAGTTATTTGTTTGAAGGACATCCAAGCTTGTATTGGCACAGCTGAAACAACTTTAGGGCTGAAGTACAAAGTCATATTGGGGTGGTTGTTGAATTGTTTGTGGTTTAATGTGTTGCAATTACACATGCATTTTTCCTCTTTATTCCTGTTGTTCCTATTCTTTTTGGTTCATGCAAAAAGGAAAACTAACATTTATTTGAGTCAGATATAAATCCCACAAGAGGAATCCAGATGTTTATCCTCCAATAGCATCACTCTGTATGCATGAGAATGTAAAAGGAGAAGCCTTTCACCAAAAATAAAATAAAATAAAAAAAACGAGTGCTGAGAAAAGCTGTAGCACCTTGGGGAGGGAAACTGCCTGTTCACCCTGAAGTGACATCATTAAAAATACAAAAGGCTGATACAGAATCCATTGTATGGAATCATTATAACTATCTCCGAAGTTTCATAAATAGCTGAAAAAGTGAAACATTTAAAGTTAGATTACAGAAATACAAAAAAACAGCTCTAGGAAATGCTATTGCATTTACGAATTCAACAGACCGAGTATCAAAACTACAGTATATACCAAATAAAAAAGACTTCTGGTTATATTATACTGTACATGATGTTTGTCATTGATTGGAGACATAAATTCAGCTTTTAGCTTTGGGCTTCAATACCATCAAAATAAAAGCCCTTGTCTCCCACTCACAAATCTTTAAACACAAATTCCTTTGATTAATATATCAATAGATGTACGAGTGCTGAAAACACAGCACTGCAGCTGTCAAGAGATTCTAAATGTGAGTATTAACCAAAATAGCATCTAGATGAATTTTACTGATATTCAAGCATTTGAGTGCCCTGATCAAATCTTCATTTTTTGAGTTATTCAAGGGGCTACCTGCTCCTACGTATTTCAAGTAGTTACATGTAAAACTGATGTACTTCTATATATGTACAGGGTGGGGAACCAAAGCTTGAAGTGTTATAAATGCTCACTTAATATATTGTGTGGTGTACACAGTTATATTTTCTTTGCTGATTCAGGAAGAGCTTAGGCCATGTGATATTATTGTTGTTTCACTCATGTAGAAGCAGTGAGGGAGATGGTTCATCCTGGTTTGGATATTGTTAAAAGTAAGAAAGTTACATAAACTTATTGCTGGCTTCACCAGTTCTTTGCATTCAGATCCAAAAAACACAAGGGGCATTTAAGTGCTTATGTTTGTTATATAGCCACAGAAGACAGTTAAAAGCCTTAAGGCTTTCAAGGGAAGATCCTATGTGCCTAATTGAGTGAGACTCTCTGGGAGACTTCAGAATCACTTACTGATCCCTGCTGACCATATAATGAATAAGCACCTTACCTGAGGCACCTAATAAAAAACCTAGGTACAGGAATATGCCTGAACAGGAATTTCGGTAAGTACTTCCATCAACACAGGGTACCAAAATATGAAATTCCCATCTAAAGTAAGTAAGTCAATTCTGTTGCTAACAGTACAAGCATTTTATCGAATGGCCTACTGTTCAGAGGACTTGCACAGAAAGTGGGACATCTAGATTTTAAGCCTTTTTCAGCATAAGGGTGAGACAGAGCAGAGTTCCCACACCCCAAGAAAATGACTTCTGGTTTTAGATTCCTTTTTGGGATTAGATTGCTTAAAATGTAATGTCTTGAGCTGCTGTCCAGCTGTTAATGGCATATTAAACTGACTTAATTAAGTATAAACTTCTACACCTTGTGTCCCAATTTATCACACCTAATGTTTCCCTGCATTTCCTCAGTCCGTTACATGCTCAGTTCAGTAACTCTTCCAATTCAGGTACATATACATTCCAAAGGCTTAAGCTGCTTCTAATCCTCACCAAAAAAATGTACTACTTATTTACTAGAAACCAGAAAAGTGTAACAAGGAAAGGAGGATTTCATTTTTTCCATTTTCCCTACGCTCTTTCCCTAAGTGAGTTCTAATTGTCACTTTCAGAGCTAAGAAACAAAGTTAGGAGGAAATCTGGTCTCAAACACTGTGATTCTTCCTATGTTTTCAAGTAGAGGATAGTTTTTCAGGAAGAATACTTAAGTCCTGAGAGGCAAGAACATGTATTATATGCAAGATAGCAAATAACAGAAAGAATCAAAGCATTTGTATTGTAACTTCTTTCTAGTAACCCATACGTACCACAAAGATTCAGGCTACCCTTCTTTTCTCTTTGTTTCCACTGAGGTATTATTGCTGCTGCTTTCATCTTTTTCATGTACAAAAAATTCATGTTCAATTTAAATCTGTAGTTAATGTGTTCACACTCTTTATTCTACCGAAACCTGTTTTCTTAAACTCGCCAACAGAAGTATAATTCTTTTGAGAATTTTCTTCTCCCTTTCCATAAAAGAACAGAATAGAAACCATCTGGATATCACTGATTTCAAGAGATCATGTATAAATCCACTACCACAAGAAATGTGACATAAATCTATTTTTTTAACATGTTTCTGATTATGCAGTGGTAACCATTTAAAAAGCAAGTGTTCTGAAAAATATACAACATGAATTTCTTTCCAGGTTCTGTAAGGTATTGCTGGAAAATACTGTTATTCTAGTATAGATATTTTGATAGAAACAAGATTGGTGTACACTCGCAAATTCTAATTACTATAGTAAAATCATTTAAAGATGGAAGGGTCATTTCAAAGGAGGACTGTTTCCAAAATTTCTGTCTTTACTTCCTCCATAGTGTTTGCCTTATTATACTGGGTTGTTTCAAAAACTATATGAAGTAACCCCCTTCTCTCATAGGCATCCCCCTATGAGTTGGCAGAGGGCATCCCCCTATTCTAATGATACTGATTTTTTTCCGATCTCTTTTGCTCTGCTAGGATGAGGAGGTAAGGACAACATGTTTAGGCCCCGGCTTTTGAGCTGAAGAGCTCTGAAAAGAAGCCTGTGTGAGCTAATTAATTGTTAGTCATCATTCTGCAAAAGTAAGACAACATTAAACTACAGAATAGAAGCATACTTAAGGTGAATTTACTGCAAAACAACTTCATATCTCATGGTAGACGTAATTGTGTGTTTATATTTTAGCATTATATAAGGAGTAGTACTGAAGAATCCTCACCAAATTTTCATCAGAGGGTGAGAAAGTAGAGCTGAGAAGGTAGCCCAGATAAGTGGACTGCAAGTTTCACTTCCACTTTCACTGGAATGGGAGATTTTGAAATGACATGACCAATTAACTTAAAGACGACAAACAAACAAATAAACAAAAACTCTTGAAAGAAAACCTAATAGCCCCCCACTGTGTATACTTCAGACTGCTTATTTTTGGCATCCAAGTATTACCAACCATTTGTCGTTTGCATATTATTTCTCTGTTGAATATACAGAAGACTGAAAGGATGGGACTGTTGACAGTATTAATCTAGATGTCATTTTCTGACCAGCAGTGACCTGCTCAACAAAGTGAAAGTAAAAAAATTGGAATGTATTCATACTACAGAAAAGACCAGTCCAGTTCAATAAATTAAGTTCTCCCTCTCTCACTTGCACTCTCTCATTACAGCTGAACTAGCATGTTTCAATAAAGTATTAGTGTACATAACTTTTACAACTGACAAATGGCCTACCACTCATTAAATTTAAGTTTATGAAGCTTTGCAAGTAGGAGAAAGAGAATCTGGAAATCTAGCAGAGTTTTTTGAGCCATTTCAAACTTCAGTGAGCTATCTTTCCCAATAACCTTAAACTGCCTTTTTTAATTTTCCTAGGTAGAATAGCGACCAGTGGAGTTTTAGGCAGTTGCAAAATAAAGATTAAACCAGTGTTTTCAATTTTTTCAAAACAATTTTTTCAAAACAATATGATTTATGATATTATAATAAAAAACATATTGTAAGTTCTGTATACCTAACCTATTTGCTTTCATTGCTGGGCAGACAATGTTTACTGCAGAATTTTAAAACTCATCCTACCATAAGTTTTAATAAAAATTTATTTTCTTCATTTTTTATTGTTCTTATTCTAAGGAGGTCTATAGAATAGAGAGAATCAGCTAATTCCTACTGTTCTCAAACTCAGACCTAAAGAAAAACCTCTTCTGTTCTCCAGAGTAACCTGCTATATACATAGATTTGACTATTCTGAATTGCACTATATAGGCACAGGTATTCACCTACAGTTCACATTAAGAACAACGGGAAGGGCAGCTTAGTGCAGGGCAGGGCAGGGCATGGCACGGAAGGGCAGGGCAGGGCAGGACAGGGAAGGGCAGTTGAAGGGGGAAGAAGAAAGAGACCTTCTTGAAATATCTGTTCAACTTGAGAAACATATTCAATCTTCATGTATAACATAATGATAATAAATTATTATATCACAAGAGGAACGTAAAGGGATTTAATTTAAGAACATATTTACCACAAACTTCTATGTAGAATATCTGCAAAATATTTCTAAATAACATAAAGAATTTTATATCATCTTTATTAATAGATGCATAACAACATGTTATTGTGATAATCATACTTCTCCATTTATTTTTTTTTTTCTCTCCTTCCTTCTCTTGTGGTACTGGACATATTTGAGAAAGTGATGGAGTTAAAATCTTTAAGTGATGACAAAATCAAGAAATACTCAGTTTCTCAGCTTTCATTATTTCATCAACCTTAACAGAAATAAAAAAATTATGCTGGGTAAATTATTTCCTGCTTTGTTTATGGATATGGACTCTTAAGGATAAAAATTCTAATAACTGTATATAATGAATATATTACCTTTAAATTCATTTGACTGAAAAACACCCATATGAAAAAGAGACAGAAAAAAATACTGTCCTTTTCCAATATCACTATTCACGTTATGCATTAAAATATACTAAGTAGCCATGTGTTCTGGGGGAAATAAATCTTTTTTTCATATAGAAGTCCTTAAGCATAATGACAGAAGTACACAAGTGAGATAACATCAATATTTAAGGTCCATTGTATCAGTGAGTTGTGTCCTCTGGAGACACACATTCAAATATAGCCTCAGGACGTACAAATAATTAATTTGGTGGTTTCATTTTGACTAACAGTAAATACCGGACTTTAACTAAAGACAAACCACACAGTTTGCCAGAAATAAAGATTATCAGATGAGATTGAGGCAGATTGTTTAAACTGCAAAATAAACTTCAGAGTATTACTTCAGGCACCTCATATCAGAACTTCACTTTTTTCAGGTATTACTACATCAGAAGGAAAATACAAAGAAAGTAATAAATGTGTATATATAAATATTTATCAGAGATTCAAAAAGTTTCAGAACTTCAAAGACAATTATTATTAACCATTGTAATAACTCTGAATAATAAATCCTTTCTGATTAATTATTCTAAAGTTCTTACACAATTTTGGTAAATCTTTTTGTATATCTGAAAAAGAACATGGAGTCCATCATTCAAAATTAAAATAGATTTTCATAGGCAAGAAATAAGAAACAATGTATTATTTTATTTTTTGAAAATCCATTCTCTTACAATTACTGATAACTAAAATATAAATTGCATAGAAAATATATCAGTAAGCAGAAATTATTGATTATTAAAATATCAGTGTATAATAATAACCATCTTTTATCACACTTTTATGTACTGTATTATTTAATTTAGATATAGTAGAAGTTCTGCAAAAGGCAAGCTTTTCTAAATATTTTACTGATAAATATTTTCTCTCTTTAACTGTCCTTAACTGTGTATAATTACCAGCTCTCCTGATCTGTAACTTAAGATACCTTTTTTTTTTTTTTTTTTAAGAAGAAGAATGGCTATTGTTGAACAAAATCTCTTAGGTTTTGTAATGAAGTGGGTCAGTGCATAAGCTTCATCATATTTTTAATTATCATTACTGCCGCTACGACACCTCATTCTGTTTCACACATTTCACACATTCATCAAACACTACATTCTGATTTTCAGGTAATAAAGAGCCAATTATTTAGAGTTTGTCTGTTGATAGCGTTCCTTTTGGCTTCTCTCTGTTTACCCTTACCTGAATGCAAACCAGATGGGAAAGGAGAGTAGTGTTAAGCAATGTCTATATCTGCCTGTGTCATGAGCTGTAATTTTTTCATTTTCACAGCTGGTCTCATGCAGTTGCAATGATTTTGAAGATGGACCACAAATCTGTAGGCTATGGCTGGCAGTGAAAATGTGGTGCAGAGGTTGCTACACAAGCACCTAAAAATTCAATGTAAAACTAGATATAAAAGAATCTTGCATGAGATGAAGACAACAACATTATTCTTGATTTTTTTTCCCTTTAATATTGGTGTAAGAAATCACTCTGTCTCATGTCAATATGAAAGGAAGTTAGCTGTTTTTCATAGGCTGTTGGTTTTTCCTTGTCTTGTTACTTTCCTTGCTGCTGCTATTGCATCTAGCTTGTGTAATTCTTCAGACTTACAAAAGGAGTATTTTACTAGTGTGAAAAATACCAGTCATGGTAACTTACAGGCTTTAACATCAGGTGATTCTATATTCAGTGTTATCATAAATATCTTTCACCAGCTGGGAAAAAATTGGCTATAAGAATAAAGGTAGGAAAGAATTCTCAAATAAAGTTTGTCTTTGCAAATCTCTACAATCCTGTTTAGCATCTTAAAAATCACCCTGTCTGCCCAGCACAATCTATCTTAATTTGTCACTTGATCAATAGCATGAAGACACCGCTATGGTACAACACCATGCAGACTGAGAGATAGTCAGCAACTGCGGGAATTTAATAATTATAATTTAATTGCCTTTATTTGAACATCTGCTTTACAAAGAAAGGGTGAACCTGGAGATTGTGTTTCATAAATTATCTGAACAAGAAATGATTGACTTAATTATAAATATATTTTTAAAATTTTATTAATATAGTTACACAAATGACATACAGCTGAATAATGCCCTGTCAATGTTGAACTTTTTAAACAGTTTATTTATTATCCAACTTTGTTCCCTCTTAGACTAAAATGGCATAAAAAATCTGTTTAACAAGGTCTATATGTAATCCAAATATCACAACAGACATTTCTGGTAGTGGAATAAAGCATAAACAGACTCTAACAAATCTTATTCTCCTGAAATTTGTTCAGTCTTTAACTCCAGATATAGAATAACCAACTCTTTTTCCAGTCATTGATTGAAGGTAAATATTTTTGTGCTTTCTTTGCTGGAGAGTAATAATTCTGTTGTATCTAGTTAGTTAATTATGCTTTGAAAAACTCTTAAAAATCAATTTCAATGAATCATTTACATTAGAAGTTATGCTTACTTTATTTTTGTTAAATATAAATGTTGCTGTACTATTTCATCTTTACTATGCAAGGACAGAGTTGTGAATTGTTCTGGGTATATCCTGACATCTGTCAAAGCTTTATTTTTTCCCTTTTACTTAGCTCTTTTTTTTCTCCCTTCTCATGCTGTTTTTCTTTTTCTAGAAGTAGAAATGTTCAACAATTCTCTCTATACAAAATGTTCCCAGGATCTGAAAGTCAGGAATTAATGGAGATTCAGGTGTATAAAGGTAAGAGAATTACTATACAAGCCACCAATGAATGAAGTTTAAACTTAGAAATGAAATATTTCTTAGTGTCATGATTAAAGGAAGTATAATACTGGCTTGATAAGTATATAAAAGTATATGTGTATGTGTAAACATTCTGTACCTAAAAAAATCAGAAACAACCCCCAAAACATTGTTAGGGTTATGAACTCCAGGAGTCAAAATTGAGCAGATGTCTGTGCAGGTGATTTTCTTGTGCATGAGCTTGGTGGTAAACTAATTCAGATCACTCCATGAGCTAATTTTCCACACCAGGATTTTTGCTTCCAAAGCTAGTATAATAGGCATGTTTAAAAAATCCCAGCCCAAGCAAAAATGGCATAATCTTTGCCATTAATTTTATGGATCGAAGATATTACACTATGCATGGAAATACACATATGAAGCCAATAAACGTAACTTGATCAGTAACACAATCTTCCCTATTTAAAAACTAGCCAATAGCTCACTTAAACTGGTGAAAAGACATTCTGAGATAATAAATGTTCTGTAATAAAGAACACTTAGAAAACTGAAATGTGTAATGTCTGGGATTATCAATAAAGTATTTTATTATAGTAAAACAAATCTAACTGTTCTGTCTGTGGAAATGAATCACCTATGGAAGGAGGATTTTGTTTGGTTGGGGGTTTTTAACAGATTTAAAACATCTAGTTCTTTCTGAGCCAATCTATCAAATTTAGAAATTCTGAACCCCTTGTTAGTCCTCAACCGTTTGATCATTCTAGTCATAATTTAGGCAAATCTTGGGATTAAAACAAATTTAGAACTAAATAAGGCAATTTATTTCTCTCTGTAGGTCTTGGGCTGCCATCTTAGCCTTTGCAATACTTCCAATGGAAGCTCTCTTTCTGACCTTGTGCACCTTTCTGACCTTGTGTGACCTTTCTGACCTTATGACTTAAATACTATAGTGCAGTTACTTCTGAAGGGTTTGCAAAAGCTATGGAGAAGATTTAAATGAATTTGCATATTTGTGAATGATAGAAATAAGAATGAGAATTTCCCATTATTGAGCAATCAAGGGGCAAATATTAAAATAGGATAAGTGAGTATTACTCTGCTAACTTTCATAAATATATGGCTATTTTAGGCTGATTTGATCAAAATTACTTAACTACATATACTGATAGAGTAGCAAACTATTACCTAGAAGTACGTAGAATTGATGCAAAACCTGTTCAGTGGTCGCTCTATATCTACATTTTCCAAATGTAACAACAAATTCTAGCACTGATGAATTAATATTAAAATAATAACACCATAAAAATAAGAGACAATTATTCCATTTAATCCAGAATTTCTACCTGGTTATAAACTTTATACCAAAGCTTAGTTTATTTTTCATGCATCTTTCCTATAAAACTCAAAAAGAAAATACTGGGAGTTGGTTCTGTGCTTAATGTTAAGCATTAGCAGAGAACATCAGGGGAGGAAAAAATACCTGAACATACCAAAAGGAACATCAGAGGGAACAATTCCTTCTATCTTCCAGCTATTTCATGTTTAAAAAAATAGATAAGCAAACACTGTTCAAGAGAGTTATTTACTGTACTGAGTCTTGGGTGGAAGGGTGTGTGAAAAACAGCATTATACTTTGAGGGCCAATACCTTTAACTGTTTGGAAATTCTGCCTCAAAATGATTGATTCTTGCCCTAGCTCACCTGCAGATTAGCTGTACCTCAAGGATGTTATACAAGGCAAATGAATTGGCTACTTCTTACATGCTCTGCAGTCTCAGTGACCTCTTTTCTTCCTGTACTTGAAATATTTTTATTTTTTCTCAGCCTCTGTGAAAGTTCCTGTCTTTTTTTCACTTATTCTTTATTTTTTGTTTTATCTTATCTTATTTTTTATGCTATTCTATTCTATGATTCTATTCTATTCTTTTTGCACTTTGCTTTACAGTCATTCTAAGTGTCCCTTTTTCTTGACATTTACTGCATTGCAACTGGCTCTTTCTTTCTCTTTATTACTTCTGGCATTTCCTTCCATATTCACACAGTACGCTGTTTGTTAGTTTGCTCATTTATTTCTTGCTCACAATATGTTTATACAAAGAGGACACATATAACCCTCAGCATAATATTAATTTTTTTTTGAACACTTTACATTTCCCCTGTGTCCTCTCTCTGTCTCTGTTTTCTCTTTAATTCTATTCAATTTCAATCAATACTGTTCTCTGCTTCTTTTTTCTCCAAAATATTTTCTGCTGTCTTCATAGACTTTTCTCACTGAACTTTTCTGACAGAGTTTTCATAATCAAACTGCAAAATATGCCCGGAAAGGGATGCGAATGAATACAGATAACTGTGCACATAAAGTATATGGCTACTGCATAGGTAGATAATTTTAAGCAAAATAATCACCGGTCTGTGCATGCAAATGCCTAATAAGTGCTGAAAGCTTCACTTTATACAACATCATTATTTTCCCTCTTTCTACACACACATCTTTTGTGGCCAGTTTAAATTGCGTAATTCTGAAAATTAAATACCACATGCCTAACATTTTCTACGGGAAGTCTTGCTGATATTTCACATAAGAGTAAACCAATAAAAATTAAAATTATTTGTTGCTTTTACTTTTCATCAGAGAAGCTACAATAATTATTTTCTTCATTAAGAATTATCCTCCCTAATGCTGAAATATTTTGCTACTGTATAATTATGCAGACTTGAATACTTCCCTAGTTCTGGATCTGAGCTTTCATACAGTTCCTAGGGTTCAACAACAGAGGCCCAAGCAGAGGATGAACTACTTCATGTCATCTACCCATAGACACTCACTGCATTTATTCCTACTAACCTTGTGTACACTGTCTAAATTAGCTTGATGAAGACTCTTTTTTCCTCACCCCTCCCTCTGCCATGCAGTGTTTTGACCTTTCTTAAACTTGTTTCCCCTGAGGTGCCACCATCTTGGTTGAGGGGCTTGGCCATGCCCTGCAGTGGGTCCTTTGGAGACAGCTGGAACTGGCTGTGTCTGGCACTGTGCAGCCCTGGCCTCTCCTCACAGAAGCCACCCCTGCAGCCCCTGCTGCCAGCACCTGGGCACCTGCACCTGGTTATAACTGTTTTCTGTCTTCCAGTCTGTGAAAAAAACCCTTAGGTACTTAGGTTACATGCAGATCTACAACAGACCAGATTAATTCTTCCTTAAGTTTTCAACAAAAATTCTTCTGGGACCAAAACACACAAGGTAGTATTTGCTGTATGAAGCACCGAGGCACCCGAGATTACATAATTTCTAGAAGGGAAACCTCCCAGTATTTTCATATTCCATATTAATGGTAAATAAACCAGGAAATAATGGCTTAAATTACAGTTAAAAAGAATTATGTCAGGTATTAGAAAAACAACAGCAAAACCACACAGAAATCCCATAGTTTTTAGTAATAAAGAGTATTGGAAAGCCAGAATAGATTGCCTGGAGAACCTGTGGAGTTTCTGTCACTCAAAGTGCTCAAGAATCAGTTTGACACATATCTGTCAGGCATGACAGTATAAATAATCCTGCCTTAGGGCAGATGGATGGACTAGATGACCTCTTGAGATCTGTTATAGCCTCCTCATTCTGTAATTAAATTCCCAGAGGTGTGCTTACACTGTCCTAACACACTCGGATTTTACTGAGTCCAGTTAAAAACAGCAGTGTAGGAGGAACATTTTGCATAATCATAGACTAATACTAAGAATGCTAATTAAATAAAATTGATGGGGCACAGGTTCTGAGTTAGTCTGTACAAGTGTACATCACATATCTTTTGCTGAAGCTTAGGTATCTTATAATCAAACGTTTATATTCATTTGACCAGAAGGAGAACAGACATGAAAGCATTTCTTTCATATAATGAATATGGCATTCAGCTGGGAGAGAAAAATACTGAAGCTATGCTCCCTGATTTCTTTCTAAGCCCCCTCCCTTGCTCCCTGGTGAGTGCCAAATGCAAATACATGGAGGTTACATCTACAATAGTGAATTAGAGGGTGTGAAGGAGCATTCCAAGTATCTGCTTGTCTATGCAGTCAAATTGTGTAGAGTGGCCCTAGGGCAGTATCTGGCTGAGCAAGATAACACTCTCCCAAACAACTCCTGAGTAAGGCTGCAGCTTGGGACCAGTCCCAAAACTGAATTGGAACATTATCCAGTCTGTAAGATCCCATCGTTCATCTATTGTTTCAGCACTGAAAACTCTTGTTTCCTCCATCAATTATATAGTGTAAATTTTAAAATTAAATTAAACCTCAGTCCAAAGTAGGACTTGAACAGAAATTGCAGCACAAAAATGCTCACACAGTGAGTTTTACCTTCAGAGGTGTGTAATGATAGAAGATTTCTCCATTATTAAAATATAAAGTTCTTTAATATCTATGTTTATGCTTTGCTTTTGCTAAAACTGACTTATATAAAGCTCTCTGTTCGGCCAGGCCGGTCTTCTCCCCCGCCTGCTCGACTTACGGCACATGGGGACGGCCTGCTCCTGCGTCATTGAGATTTCCTGCTTGAATAACATCCAACATTCCTGGACTCCTTTGCCCTTCAGGACTGCCTCCCAAGGGACTCTGTTAACCAGACTCCTAAACAATCCAAAGTCTGCCCTTCTAAAGTCCAGGGTAGCAGTTTTGCTGACCCCCTTCCTTACTTCTCCAAGAATCGAATACTCCATCATGTCATGGTCACTGAGCCCAGGACAGCCTCCGACCACCACATCGCCCACCAGGCCTTCTCTGTTCGTAAACAGTAGGTCCAGTGGGGCACCTCCCCTGGTTGGCTCGCTTACCAGCTGCATCAGGAAGTTATCCTCCGCACACTCCAGGAACCTCCGAGACTGCTTTCTTTCTGCTGTGTTGCATTTCCAGCAGATATCCGGTAAGTTGAAGTCTCCCACGAGAACAAGGGCTAGAGATTGTGAGACTTCAGCCAACCGCTTGTAGAATACTTTGTCTGTTTCCTCATCCTGGTTGGGTGGTCTATAACAGACTCCCACCAGGATATCTGCCTTATTGGCCTTCCCCCTGATCTTTACCCATAAGCACTCAACCCCGTCATTACCTTCGTTGAGTTCTAGACAGTCAAAACACTCTCTAACATACAAGGCTACCCCACCACCTCTCCTTCCTTGCCTGTCCCTTCTAAAGAGCTTGTAGCCATCCATTGCAGCACTCCAGTTGTGTGAGTCATCCCACCATGTTTCCGTGATAGCGACCACATCATAGTTTTCCTGCCATGCAATGGCTTCCAGCTCCTCCTCCTGCCCATGCTGCGTGCATTGGTGTAAGTGCGCTTCAGCTGGGCTATAGATCTCTTCTCCAACACAGGCATGCCACCCCTAGGCTCATCCCTAGCAAGCCTGGTTTTATCCCCTTCCCTCTTCGCATCCAGCTTTCTCAATGAGGCCTGCTAGCTCCTGAGCCAGAATCCTTTTCCTCCTTTGCGACAGGTGAATCCCATCTGTGCCCAGCAAGCCTGGTGCCATGTAAACTGCCTCATGATCAAAAAAACCCAAAATTCCACTGCTGGCACCAGCCTCTGAACCATGTGTTAATGAGATGGGTCTTCCTGCTCCTTTCCGTATGCCTCCTGGCTACTGACGGGATGGAGGAAAACACTACCTGTGCTCCTGATCTTTTAAGTATTTTGTATGCCTAAAGAGTTCTACTTTACTTTTAAAAAAAATTTATTTAGTAGCTATCTCTAAAAAAACCCAACACATAGTATTAAAGCCTGTATTTATTAGTAGAAGCTCTCCACTATGACTGCTGTAATTTTTCATGTTTCATGTACATATGTGTTGTGGTTTAACCCCAGCTGGCAACTAAGCACCACACAGACACTCACTCCCTCCCCCCCTCTCAGTGGGATGGGGTAGAGAATTGGAAGACTAAATGTGAGAACACTTATGGGTTGAGATAAGAACAGTTTAATAATTTAAATATCATAATAATAATAGTAATTGTAATGAAAAGGAAAATAACAAAAAGAGAGAGAAACAAAACCCAAGAAAGACAAGTGATGCAAATGAAAAACAATTGCTCACCCCCAACGAACAGATGCCCAGCCTGTCCCCAGGCAGCGGCCCCCCCACCCAGCTTTTTCCTAGTTTATATACTGAGCATGATGACATATGGTAAGGAATATCCCTTTGGCCAGTTTGGGTCAGCTGTCCTTGCTGTGACCTCTCCCAGCTTCTTGTGCATCTCTAGCCTTCTCAGTCGGTAGAGCATGAGAAACTGAAAAGTCCTTGACTTAGTGTAGGCACTACTTAGCAACAACTAAAACATTAGTGTGTTATCAATATTATTCTCATCCTAAATGCAAAACACAGTACTGTGCCAGCTACTAGGAAGAAAACTAACTCTTGTCCCAGCCAAAACGAGGACAATATGTTGTACAACTGGCCTAATTATCATAAAGATGTTATTTATCCTGTCTTGTAACATTCTCTGACCCAAGAGAAAAGTTTAGAGTTCAAGAGGAAGTCTACTCTCTAAAACCATCATATGCATATTTCTAATGTGAGAAATATATTAAATAAATAAAACTAAATAAATAGTTTAATAGGAAGCAGAATCAAACTTTTAATTAATCAGCTAAAGAAAGATCTTTGCAGCTTAAGGTTTTTTTGGTGTGACCTTTTTTGTGTATATGGTCATACTGGGATTGGCAGAAGTCTTACAGAAAGTTTAAGTTCATCAGTCCAATGCAAGATTTAAAAAAAAAAGAATCATTTGACAACTGTAATTATTAATAATAAAGGTATTTAAACATAGTGCAGACTGTAGATAATCAACATTTAATTCATGATTTTAAGATCAGAAAATGCTATCTCATATAAGCAAGGGATACATTCAATGCTGTATTGTCACAGATCAGATGGGATTTATTCAATAATTTCCTGAGTGTCAACATTACTTGATGTGATTATGTATAGTATTCATACAAAATTTGCATTTTTTCACTCCACGTAAAAATTGGGACACTGCTTTATTTCTATTGTCAATGATTTTTTTGGATTGAAATTAATCAAATGGGGAACAAAATACTACAACTGAATATCAGTCCTTCTTAAAACAATTTCACAAAAAAAATTTGGACAGGATTTGGTTGTCTAAATAGAGGCATACAATGCCAGCTAAGGTGCCTTAGGTTGTCTTCACAAGGCTTACAAACAAGACACCAGATCTACAGAAAATCTGCCTGTTCCTGGAACAACAGTTGGAAGCCACATGCAACATCTTAAGGCACCTCAGGTGGCACCAACCACCCATGTTTGGTACCTGAGTTGAGGCTGTCAGGGAGGTCTAGGAGGCTGCTGATCTTATCCAACAGCAGACATCTGCATTCCATCAGCTGAAAAGCTTCATTGACAACAGGAGTTTAATCACCTGTTCTCCATTTAGATGCATATACTTTAGACCCCTACATCTGAATATCTATATCTAGAGTGTAATCTCACTGAAAGTCATTCCATTTTACCCAAGCAAAGGATGACTATAAGAAAAAGGACAACAAAGCTAAGCTAATAAAACTGATCAATCCAGTACCATTCACTTTTTAAAGAACATACATACACTAACATCTCTCCTCAACCTGTTTCTAGTCCCATTTCTCAGTTTACAAGCAACTGAGCTAATATAGTCAATATAGATAACCATCATAGACTATGGTATTTTATACTTTTGTTTTGGGCATCCCACTTAAATACTAACATGAACTCAAATATTTCAGACTAGAAATATACATTTGTCCATTTCCTTCAATAACTGAGAGCTGTTCTACAGCTGCTGAAGAAGAGTAAATGTCAAACCACCAGAGGAAGTAGTGCTGTAAGAAAGGCCTTTCTTATTTTTTCTTAGAAAATTTTCTGTTGGTATAAAATACATTCCTGGTAATGAAACATGGAGCACTGCAGTGTATTCAGGAGCTACAAATTCTGTGAATGTCTATTCAAGCAGACTGAATCTTCGTTGAAACCAAAGAGCTGGGATATTTCTCCTGCTAGCAAATCCCCATGAAATGAAAGGTATGGTTACAAACATCTACAGATAATGAAAGAAGCTACCTCCAGGAATTTAATCTCCTGGTGAGTGTGCATTTCTTTTCCAAAGGTAGTTAAAAAAATCTGATAATGTTACCTCAGCCTACACATTTTTCTCTCCCCTGCTTTGTGCCTCCATCATTTCCCTCCCTTCTCTTCTTTCCCTAATAAGCCCCCATAGAATCAAAATACGTCCAAAAATACTTTCAAATATTTACCAGAATTAGACAATTAATTTCACTAAAATTAATAAAACCTGCATTTCTTCTTCTTCAATTTGAGTATTTATTAAATAAATTTATTCCAGACCTAGTGTCTTGCTTGTTTATGTCATAAAATATTTCAGCTGACTCTGCATTATAAGATTTAGCTCTTACATATTGACAAATATTTTCCAAGACAACAATAAAAATGTCCTCTGAAAATCCAAAGAGGAATTATGAATATATATTGATATACTTGCATTTGGCTGATAGCTGAAAATACTCTTTGGAAAATAGCACCTTGGGAAACAAATCACTACTGATCTTCTCTGTCATTGAATGGTATTTCCTTGCTTCCTTGAATTCTCCTATCTGTTTGCATCTCTGAACCTATTCTGTGCATTTTTTTATTTATTTTAACTTTAGATTATACAATTTCTAGGCAAAAAAAAAAAAAAAAAAAAAAAAGTTGGTTTCCTATGTTATATTACAACAGGCAGACTTGGAATGTGTCATTTTTTCAGTGACAAAAAGAACTTCTGTAAAAATAATACTCTTAAATGAAAAGGCATATCAAGTAGGAGCAGGAAAATGGCACCATCATTCTCCTTAGGCATTTTTTTATTTCATTTGTAAAATTATCAGGACATTGATAAAACATTGAATCCAGATCTGATGGTTACACCAAAAAAAGTGCTTAAAAACTGGAAATCATTCATAAGAGTTACAAGAGTCTTAGGAAGTCTGAAAATTTACATTAATTATCAAAACTTAGATGGGAATATGGTAGCTATTCATTTAGAATCAAGACTACTTTTTTATAAAAATGTTTTTGATGAAGTAGAAATTATGATTTATTTCAGAGATTATATTTACTGGTTCACCTGTGTTATAAAAAGAATGAGAATAGCAGATTCTAACAGTCCCATCTGGCTGTAAACCTACAAACTAAGCAGCAGATCAGTTTTACATCTCCTTCAACTATTGTATGTATTGCTCAACTAGCAGTTACCTGCTACATACAAAATGTACGCATACAATATCCTACATCAAACAAGGATCTTCCATTAGCTAAAGCCGTAAAGATCATTTACCTGGCACAGAATTCTACAGTAGTTCCTGACTCAATGCTCAGATTCATTCCAGCTCTGGACATTTAACTTTGACTGCAGGTTTGATAAATACTTTAAGCTGATTCACCTGCAACCTGGCATCAAAAGGATACTGTTCTTGTCTTGTGAACTCAGATCAGCTGAATACTGTCTAAAGATGCCTCACTCTCCACTGTTGGTAGAGCAAATATACAGTAATTACAATTCTATTCAACACAGAAGAAATATGGGAAAACACAAGGAAACTCTACACTTAACAAATACTATTGCACATTTTTTTCTACAATAGTGTGATTTAACAAATAGAAAAAATGCAAAATATGTATTTCGTTGTATCTCTAATACCTCTAATATCTCATTTCAGCCACAGTGTAGAAACTATTCCATGTTCATTAGTATCTAGTCAATTACAGACTACTAGCAGAAATCTGATATCTAATCACATTTTTATTTTAGAACTCTCATTGAGTTATGCAGGGAGGATTAAAAAATAATCTTTTACTCTAATTGAGTGTCAAATTTTCTTACTTATTTGTTGTCAGTAATAGAATGAAGAAGACTGAGTAGACCGGTAGATTTCTTTAAAAAATAATTAACTTTTCTAAGACTTCTGGTACTCATGAGGTGATATTAGATACATAAGAATTGCCTAAGATTCCTATTCTTATTCAACTTTAAGCGACATTATAAACTTTCACTTTTAAAATGAAGACTTTAGGAAAAAAAAAATATATTTTTTAATTTTCGTAAGATACCCATTAAAGATGCTTTTATAAAAGTTCTCAAAATACAAAGGTCTTTTACTGCACAGCCTGGAAACAGATTTTTTTTCCTACACCAAGAATAAGAATTGGACTTTACGGAAGATACACATAGTGTATAGATTTAACAGATCATTCAGAAATGTCCCAACACAATCCTCCTTCATGGACTGACTTCTTCTATGAGCACATAAAAAATTTTCCAAATACTCCTGATCTTTACAGTTGCATTTTCTTTGACAATATAAACTACAAGTTAAACCAAGAAAACTCAGATCTGCTGGGCAAGAGAAATTGAATAAAAAAGTTTGAATATAAACCGACTACTGCCACTTAATGCTTTCTGCATTAAAATAAGTATTTTAAGACTAGCTATCAATCCAGAGCTAAATTTTGTTAAAATCTGGGATTTTTTTTAATCATTGCTATTGTTTTTATTAGTCTTCTCTGTTCCCATGTTGTTACACTATTAATTAAAGAAATTAAATCACACATGACACAGTAAAGCAAAATTCAGAGGCATGTGTTCTCAGACTTAAGAGTTCCAAGTTCTTACACCACCTAGCTTTGATAGAAATAGACATAAAGTTAAGACTTTAGAAGTCCTGATTATGAAATGTTGATAGTTTTGTTGGGTTTTTCCCCCTCTTTTTTTACATCTCTCAAAGTTACTTTCAAAGAAATTTCTTAAGATCTCTGAACTGTTTTCAATTCAGCCCACAGGAATCTATTCTGGTTTTTGAACAGAATACACCTGCCAACACAGCTACACTTAGCAGATTCCAGGAAAAAGTATCTCTCTGTATTGAACTCTTTTGCTGATTCAAAAGTCTTCTCATTTTGGAGATTAAATGATTGTGATTTATTACAAATTATAACCTTTTAATAAGTGAAAGATAAGGCACACTTCTGAACTAATTTGACAACATATTGTGGCTCGGAGGCTGGTGCCAGCAGTGGAATTTTGGTTTTTTTTTGATCATGAGGCAGTTTACATGGCACCAGGCTTGCTGGGCACAGATGGGATTCACCTGTCGCAAAGGAGGAAAAGGATTCTGGCTCAGGAGCTAGCAGGCCTCATTGAGAAAGCTGGATGCGAAGAGGGAAGGGGATAAAACCAGGCTTGCTAGGGATGAGCCTAGGGGTGGCATGCCTGTGTTGGAGAAGAGATCTATAGCCCAGCTGAAGCGCACTTACACCAATGCACGCAGCATGGGCAGGAGGAGGAGCTGGAAGCCATTGCATGGCAGGAAAACTATGATGTGGTCGCTATCACGGAAACATGGTGGGATGACTCACACAACTGGAGTGCTGCAATGGATGGCTACAAGCTCTTTAGAAGGGACAGGCAAGGAAGGAGAGGTGGTGGGGTAGCCTTGTATGTTAGAGAGTGTTTTGACTGTCTAGAACTCAACGAAGGTAATGACGGGGTTGAGTGCTTATGGGTAAAGATCAGGGGGAAGGCCAATAAGGCAGATATCCTGGTGGGAGTCTGTTATAGACCACCCAACCAGGATGAGGAAACAGACAAAGTATTCTACAAGCGGTTGGCTGAAGTCTCACAATCTCTAGCCCTTGTTCTCGTGGGAGACTTCAACTTACCGGATATCTGCTGGAAATGCAACACAGCAGAAAGAAAGCAGTCTCGGAGGTTCCTGGAGTGTGCGGAGGATAACTTCCTGATGCAGCTGGTAAGCGAGCCAACCAGGGGAGGTGCCCCACTGGACCTACTGTTTACGAACAGAGAAGGCCTGGTGGGCGATGTGGTGGTCGGAGGCTGTCCTGGGCTCAGTGACCATGACATGATGGAGTATTCGATTCTTGGAGAAGTAAGGAAGGGGGTCAGCAAAACTGCTACCCTGGACTTTAGAAGGGCAGACTTTGGATTGTTTAGGAGTCTGGTTAACAGAGTCCCTTGGGAGGCAGTCCTGAAGGGCAAAGGAGTCCAGGAATGTTGGATGTTATTCAAGCAGGAAATCTCAATGACGCAGGAGCAGGCCGTCCCCATGTGCCGTAAGTCGAGCAGGCGGGGGAGAAGACCGGCCTGGCCGAACAGAGAGCTTTGTCTGGAACTCAAGAAAAACAGGAGAGCTTACCACCTTTGGAAGAAGGGGCAGGTGACACAGGAGGACTACAAGGATGTTGTGAGGTTATGCAAATATATCAGTGACAAAAGGAGGGCCAGGGAGAATCTCCGTCCTTTGTTGGATGCAGAAGGTAACTTTGGCACGAAGGATGAGGAGAAGGCTGAGATACTTAATGCCTTCTTTGCTTCAGTCTTTAATAGTCAGACTGGTCATCCTCAGGATTTTCAGGCCCCTGAGCTGGGAGATGGAGATAGGATGCAGAATGAAGCCCCAGTTGTCAAAGAGGCGGCAGTCACCGATGTGCTCCTCCACCTGGATGTTCACAACTCCATGGGGCTGGACAGGATCCACGCGAGGATACTGAGGGAGCTGGCAGAGGAGCTTGCCAAGCCACTCTCCATCGTTTATCAGCAGTCCTGGTCAACCAGGGAGTTCCCAGATGACTGGAATTTAGCAAATGTGACTCCCCTCTACAAGAAGGGCCAGAAGGAGGATCCGGGGAACTACAGGCCTGTCAGCCTGACCTTGGTGCCAAGGAAGGTCATGGAACAAATCATCTTGAGTGCCATTATGCGGCACGTGCAGGACAACAAGGGGATCAGGCTCAGCCAGCAAGGATTTATGAAAGGGAAGTCCTGTTTCACTAACCTGGTCTCCTTCTATGATAAGGTGGCCCGCTTAGTGGATGAGGGGAAGGTTGTGGATGTTGTCTACTTGGACTTTAGTAAGGCCTTTGACAAAGTCTCCCACAGCATTCTCCTGGAGAAGCTGGCTGCTCAAGGCTTGGATAAGTGCACTTTGCGCTGGTTTAAAAACTGGCTGGACGTCTGAGCCCAGAGAGTGGTGGTTAATGGAGTCAAATCCAGTTGGCGGCCAGTCACGAGTGGTGTTCCCCAGGGCTCAGTGTTGGGGCCGGTCCTGTTCAATATCCTCAGTGATGATCTGGATGAGGGCATTGAGTGCACCCTCTATAAGTTTGCAGATGACACCAAGTTGGGTGGAAGTGTTGATCTGCTGGAGGGTAGGAAGGCCCTGCAGAGGGACCTGGACAGGCTGGATCGTTGGGCCAGGGTCAACTGTATGAAATTCAACAAGACTAAGTGCCGGGTCCTGCACTTGGGTCACCACAACCCCATGCAATGCTACAGGCTTGGGGATGAATGGCTGGAGAGCTGTCTGGCGGAAAAGGACCTGGGGGTGTTGGTCAACAGCCACCTGAACATGAGCCAGCAGTGTGCCCAGATGGCCAAGAAGGCCAATAGCATCCTGGCTTGTATCAGGAATAGTGTGGCCAGCAGGACCAGGGAGGTGATAGTGCCCCTGTATTCGGCACTGGTGAGGCCGCTCCTTGAGTATTGTGTTCAGTTTTGGGCCCCTCACTACAAGAAGGACATCCAGGTGCTGGAGCGTGTCCAGAGAAGGGCAACAAAGTTAGTGAAGGGTCTAGAGCACAAGTCTTAGGAGGAGCGGCTGAGGGAGCTGGGGTTGTTTAGTCTGGAGAAGAGGAAGCTGAGGGGAGACCTTATTGCTCTCTACAACTACCTGAAAGAGGTTGTAGCGAGGTGGGGGTTGGTCTCTTCTCCCTAGTAACGAGTAATAGGACGAGAGGAAAGGGCCTCAAGCTGTGCCAGGGGAAGTTTAGGTTGGATATTAGGAAAAATTTCTTCCCCGAAAGGGTATTCAGCCATTGGAAGAGGCTGCCCAGGGAAGTGGTTGAGTCTGCATCCCTGGAGGTATTTAAAAGACAGGTAGACGTGGTGCTTGAGGACATGGTTTAGTGGTGGACTTGGCAGTGACAGGTTAACGTTGGACTCGAAGATCTTATGGGTCTTTTCCAACCTTAACGATTCTATGATTCTATGATATTTCATTATGGTTACATACACACCTAGGGATAATATCTAAGGAGTGAAAACTGTTATGATGACAAATGGAAAACTTTTGGGAATCAGATTCTAAACCTAATTAAAGTCTGAAAACAGGACAATCTGAACTTCTAACTACTGAATCTAGTTAATTAAAATACAAGAGCACATAAAATCACAGCCATTTTAGAATACTGAAGTGCACAATTAAAACTTAGTAAGCTGCTTGGGTTTTATAGATGAATTAATATAAATGACAAATCTGATGTATTTCTTTGCATGTAGAAAATAGAGCCACACTTAAAGTACTAGCACAAAATAATGTCCACTAGACAAAATAATAATAAACTCTCTAAACCAATTTAGAACAGACAATTACATATTCATGGGTATACTATCAAAGTGAAGTAGTTGATAATAATGAAGGTATTTTATCAGTAATCACTGTAATTTGTTTGCCCATCATTTGTTCAGTTTATCATGCAAAATGACTTGTTTTGATTAGGTCTAATTAAAATTGCAACAGAGGAAGCAACTTGCTTAAGTTTTGTTATTTATATAGTACATTCTGCTATGCAATTTCACTTAAAAAAACAGTACAAAAGCTACTGGATAATAAAATAAAGTTTCTATAATACTCTGGTAAGTGTATCAGAGATCTGAGACTGTGAACAGTGGACAACAGTAAATTTGAACAGTCTTCTCCATAATACACTAAACTGACAGCCTCAGGAAAGGCATATTAAGGTTTTATTGAAGTTATAGAATCATAGAATCATTTAGGTTGGAAAAGACCTTTAAGATCATCAAGTCCAACCATTAACCTAGCACTGTCAAGTCCAACATTAAACCATGTCCCTAAGCACCACATCTACACGTGTTTTAAAAACCTCCAGGGATGGAGACTCAACCACTTCCCTGGGCAGCCTGTTCCAATGCCTGACTACCATTTCGGTGAAGAATTTTTTCCTAATATCCAATAGCCATTATATATATATAATATAATATATATAAATATATATATAAATATATATATATAGCCATTATATATATATATTTGGCTATATATATATAGCCAAATAGCCATTTCCTCTTGTCCTTTTGCTTGTTACTTGGGAGACCGACCCCCACCTCTCTACAACCTCCTTTCAGGTAGTTGTAGAGAGCAAGAAGGTCTCCCCTCAGCTTCCTCTTCTCCAGACTAAACAACCCCAGCTCCCTCAGCCGCTCCTCCTAAGACTTGTTCTCTAGACCCTTCACCAACTTCGTTGCCCTTCTCTGGACACACTCCAGCACCTCAATGTCCTTCTTGTAGTGAGGGGCCCAAAACTGAACACAGTACTCGAGGTGCAGCCTCACCAGTGCCAAGTACAGGAGGATGATGACTTTCCTAGTCTTGCTGGCCACACTATTTCTTATACAAGTGAGGACGCTATTGGCCTTCTTGGCCACTTGGGCCATATTTAACTTACTGCAAAAAGAATATGATAGAGTAAATAAAAAGAAGAATCATACTTGCCTGCTTCATGATTAAATTCTTCTTTTGTCAAGAAAGATCTAAACAGTTTTAACAAATTGAGCAACACCAAGAGATAAGAGGGGTCATAGAATTCTAAAATAATTCTGGATGGAAGAAACCTCTGGAGGCCGTCTGCTCCAACTCCCTGTTGAAAGAAGAGCTAGTTGGTTGAGATTGCTCAGACCCATGAAGGCTGAAGATCCCACAGCCTCCCTGGGCAACCTCTTCCAATATTTGATCACCGTCAGTGTAAAGAAATGTTTCCTTGTATCTAAACAGAATTTCCCATGTTCCAACTTGGTCCTATCATTGCATGCCTCCTAGAAGAGGTTGGGTCCATCTTCTCTGTATCCTTTATCAGATAACTGTTGACAGCAATAACGTCTCCCCTGAGCTGCTATTCTCCAGGCTGAACAAACCCAGACTTTTCAGCCTTTCCTCATATGCCATGTGCTCCAGTCACCATCTCCAGTCCAGTTTGGTGGCTTGTGCTGGACTACTGTGTTTCAATATCCTTCTTATGCTGGAGAGCCCAGAACTAGACACAGTACTCCAGATGTGGTCTCACCATCGTTAAATAAAGAGGAAGGTTCATTGCCTGCTGGTTACATTCTTCGTAATACAACCCAGGATGCAGTTGGCCTTCTTCAGTGTCAGGGCATACTGCTGACCTGCTCAACTTGTTCTCCAATGGAAGCCTCAGGTCTGTTTATGCAAAGCTGCTTCCTAGAAAATCAGCCCCAATCCTGTACTGGTGCTTGGGTTTGTCCATCCCCTGGTGCAGGACTTTTCATTTGCTTTTGTTGGTCTTCATGGAGGTACCGTTAGCCCATTTCTCTGGGCTGCTGAGGTTCCCCTGAATAGTTACCCTGCTTTCCATCATATTGACTGTTCCTTCAAAAGTGGTATCATCTGTAAACTTTCTGAATCACGGTCATTAAAGACACTACAAAATATTGGTCCTAGCATTGATCCCTGATGAATGTCACTTGTTACTAGCCACCAGCTGGACTTTCCCCCAAAGTTTGCAACTCTCTGAGTCAGACGGTCCAGCCAATTTTCCACCCATTTCATTATCCACATATCTGGCCCATATCTCACCAACTTGATGAGAAGAAAACTATGGGGGAGTGTGTCAAAGACCATGCTAAAGCCTAGGCACAAAACATCCACTGTCTTCCCCTCATCCACAGCACCATGGTAAACAGATGGATGAATGGAATAGATGGGTTGAAAATAGGAAATTACTATAGGTGGATGGTAGAATTCCAGAGATCATTTTGATATGGACTATTCAGGAGGGGAAAAAAAAGAAAAGATAAGATCATTTGTTCCCCAGTGATTGATTTTTTTTCTTCCAGAATTAAAAAAGACAAATGAAGAGCTGAAGAGAAAAATGAAATAAAACCCAAATGTCAGTAATTGTTGCCTTCCAACATTAAGGCAAGACTAATATTTTTACAAAGAAAGCGAAATAAGGTCCAGTTTTTCCACTGTTTACATTGCTATAAAGACTGGCATGGAAAACAATGCTTATAAATAAGGCTCTAGCATTTGCAAGGAGAAATTAAGAAAAAAAAAATGAATTATGTTTGAACTGTTGTGTGCTAGGTTAAAACTAAGTGTCAGTATATGCCACAGAGTGATTCATCAGGAAGTTATTTGGTCTTAAAGAATAATGTAAAACCAGGCTATGTGAACAGAAAACAGAAGTTATTTTTTTCATATCTGAGTCAGAGCTCTTTACAGAGCAAACAGTTTATCTACCTTGTCAAAGTTAAAAGAAGAGGCTTTTTTTTTAAGATCTAGATGCTTTTACAAATACTTTGTTTAAGAGCTTAAAGAGTCTTAGTAAACTGTATTTTCTTTAAAAAAAGCAAATAAACAAAACTCCCTACCTTAGTTCTGGAAAACAAAAGTGGAGTATAATTCTCTTAGAGTTAGATTCAGAACAGAAACCTCTTTATGGCTAATATAACTAGCACCACAAATTCAGTGATCAAATACAGTCACACCATCTCTAAATAGCTGTAGAAGTAGTTGTTTGAGATTAATATATTTATCAGCAAACTTTTAAAAGATGTATAGCTATGGTAAATCATCAGATGCAAGTTTAAGAACTTAGGTAAACATGGATTCTAATGGGAAAAAAGGAGCAGATCTTTACCATAAACATTAGAAAAAGACATTGAAAGTGCCACAAAGTCATTGCCAGAGAACACTTAGCAATAGCTTTCAGTATATCAGTGGTAGAAACATTAAGCAACAATAACCCCTTTCTCGCAGTCTTGCTTTACAGTCCAGGAGATGTAAATACCTTCCTGGGCCGAACCAAACTCTCTGTGGATCCCTTTGCTGGCATTTCAGCAGCTCAGCTTTGAGTCAGCTCTCTGTTTCAGGTGAATGCTCTTTTCTTCTTCCATTGTACATTTCTGTTGTTAGCTCTCTACTTGGTGTTGTTCTCATTCCCTTCCTGCCCCCAGTTATTACTCCACACTTTTTTCCCAGATTGCGATGTTCAGCTGTGTTTGCGAAAGGAACCAGTTTTCCCTTCTCCAGAAGGTCGCAGCAGACTGCAGCAGCTGGGACAAGGCAGACGGGCATTCCCTGTTCTCCTCTGTTGCCTCATCACAGTCCTTTTCAAGAAAACCTGTAGTGAACAGATCAAGTCCTTGTACAATACACTGAAAATTAGTCTGTCTTGTATCTGTAGTTTAATTCCCTTTAGGCAGTGAACATAAGTAGCAGAAGGACTCCTATATTCTAGATGAGCACTCTAATCATTGAGTTATTTGATAGAGGCAGGAGACTATGATTTCATTAAAAATGACTGCTTTCATTCCCTCCAGTTGTAAAGTTCAGAACTTCAAAGGGAGACACGCCCTGCAACTAAAATGCCTAATTTTCATAGGGAATGTGGTTTCAAACTTCTCTGTCGTCTACTGTTTGACTAGCTGATGCAATAATTTTAAGAAAAAAAAATGTTGGAAATTCATCACACCCAGCTAATTTTAACTCCATTATAGTACCTACTATGTAACTTAGTCTCAGTCAGAAGATTACAATAAGTCACATACGCTTGATTGAAATAAATGCCATATGTATATTACTGTATAGATTTATGTAGAATAGTTCAGAGGATGAATCATATACTAGAAAAACAGGCACATTGAGAGTATGTATAGACAAGATAGGCTGAGCTTATATAACAAATATCTTGTCTAGGATTTTTAGCTTTTAAGATGCAATACTGGACATAAGAGTTCATATCTTCAGTGGTCTGTTGTTCGTCTTTAGTGGCCTAGTGTTATGAGCTATAAATAATGTTATATCATGTATTAAAGCACAAATTTAAAATAAAACACTTTTTATTGTTCTTATACATTCAAATTTCAACTGTTCACCCATTTAACTGGTTGAATTTGACCAGTATATGGGTTAAATAGATGGCTGGATGTGGGGAACTATGTGGATAACAGTGTTGTTTTAAAAAGAAAAGATTAGCTGAAGAGGGAGAAAGTGTGTATAAAGCTATTCTTTTTCAGTAACAGAGCTGTTGCTTAGCTTGTTTCATCTTTACTCTTCGGTAGTGTGTTAGTTAGCCAGTCCAGTACTCGAGGTGATACCAGGTCTCAAAATACAATGTGTTCCCTTATGTCTATACAATATTGAAGGATTAGCCATACTGTGTACAGAGCAAACAAGGAGGGAAAAAAAAAAATAAGGTTGAGGAAAAAAAAAAAAAAAAAACTTTTGTCAAACACTCTGGAAGACTTCACAGGAAAGACTGCATAAAAGTTATAGACTTCACCCAACAGAGATTATACTCGTAAATTTAGTGGAGATAACACTTAAGGCAATATCCTTTCAGAGGTGACTTACCAGGGAAATACAGCAAATCAGGTGAATTAGGAACAGGTGAAAAGAAAGCATTTTTATTTAATCCTAGCATAGGAAAGTTATTGACATTTTTTTGTCTCTTTCCTTCAGCTATTTCTTTTATAAATATGTCCAGTAGTGTTGTCTACTTCAGGTGACGTGAACAATCTGCTTTTATTTGTATTTTCTCTTGACATGGCTGGAGATCAGATGGCTTTAAAGATAACTATACGCTGGACAGTAGTTGCCCAGGCATATATGCCTATAAACCACAGGCCTGGAAAACCTGCCTCAGCTCCCATCATGTTCTCCAGAGTTTTGATAGGGTAAGCATGGAAATGACGTATAAAGCTCTGTGAACCTGATGAAGAGGTGGTCTATACATTACAGACATCAGGAGAAGTAGGAAGGTCTCTTAGTGAACATTGCTAATGAGGAAGGGTGTTTGACATATGGAAGATACTGGGCAGCTCGCATCAATCCCAAGACAATGTCTTATATTAACTTAAGCTGCAGGTTCTACAAACATGCAGGCTGAGAATGCGGTCGCAAGGAGCAGATTCATCCCTGATCAGCCATTAGCACCCCTGTAACATCCCTTTTGTATGAACATGATAAGCTGTGCAGCTACATGGAAGCCCAAGTCTGATAAATGTTAAAACTTCCCACCCACAGAGAAAAGGAAGCTGCCCTAGTCTTATTCCTGGAGGAGTGGGTCAAATCATCAGTTGTCATTTTGATCATATGCCTGTTCTACCTCACCTGAGTGTTTCTGATAGCACTAAGGAGGAAGCTAAACTGTGGCAGACCAAGTTTTTGGATGTCTTGGGCAGCTGAGGAATTAGATCCTATTTATCCTCTTGGACCTGACGACTTTGAGACTTCTTAGGACAGTTATCTCACCTCAAGAAACAGAAGATAGACTGGAACTTATAAACTCTGTTCCTTGAAGCTGTATCCACACCAAAGAGTTCATTTAAAATGAGAATGCATGTACAAACTGATATGATAGGTTAAAGCTGCAAAAGCCTTGCAAATATGCAAACAGGTAAATTTCAATTATTCTGATTTTAATTGTTTTGTATATTTCATACAGAGGGATTTTTTGCTGTTTTTTTCCTTTGTTTTCAGTGCAACACAATCAGAATTCTGATATATAAAATAAAATTTTCTAAACTAAATGCTCTATTAACCATCCTCTAGAAACAAATCACTGTTCGTTCCAAACATCACCTGCAGGAAGGAGATTTAATATCCATTGTAATAACTTAACACAAAAACAGCTATACACATTCCCACTGACTCTCTGATGGTGATAGATTCATAAACACAGAGGGAACACACATGTGGATGTTCTCTCTTAATGTAATCTCAATTTATTGGCGATGGAGAGGATGATTCAGGGATGAGCAATTGGCTTCTCCCCATCTCCTGAGAGTAGAATGTCTGAGCTCTCCAAAGGTAAAAATGTCTCTTCATCTGTACAGAAAATGAGAGGAAAAATTTACTGTTTCTCATCCCTTTAGTGTTATTTCTCTTACTTGCATTCCATGCTGTTGTTGGATGGCAATAGTTTAGTGGCTTTCACAGAAATTTTTTCTGATATATGTCCATGTACATATATGGAAAACAGCATCAATTATGTAAAGAGATATCGTGTATGTAAATTCCTGAAAGACCTATATTTTGTTGTGTTCCAGGTAGACCTTAAAGTAATCCAGACTGGATTTTGTGCTGCTGAAGCCTTCCTTCTTCTTAGTTAGCTGACTTTTAATATCACTTGGAGGCCACAACAAGGTCCATCACTACTTTAGACATTTTCTAAATACTTAATAAGAAAGAGGATATAAACAGAAAGAAAACAAATTCTAAATCAACGAAGGCCAGGGTAGTAATGAAGTGTGGAAGTTAATTGTTTCTTCTGAGTTTGGGGCAGACTGGTTCAAATATGGCATTTTCATTCAGCCCTACTTGAAAATACTAATTTAAAAAAAAGGAGAAATACTACAATGGAATTTTAAATTATTCTTAGAAACCTACAAAATATTTTATTTACCAAAGTTCTGCAAAACATTAGATCTAGTTTAGAGCCTAGAAGGCCCTTGTTCTTTTTGCAGTCTTTTTTTGTCCAGTCTTTTTTTTTTTTCTTTAAGATTATTTTGGAATAAATGTAAATCATAATGTTTATTCTGTTCTTCAGGAAGAGACTAACAAGAAAGGGACACCTCTGCTTCTTAAAAAATTGACATTGACAAACTATTTTCAGCACTTATTCTCCTGGATATGTCTTTGCCTCTTGGCTGTTTTCCCAAAGTACTTGGAACAGATGTTCCTGTTTGAAGACCTTGCTATATGTATTTATTTGAGGGAGTTTGCAACTTCAGTGTTTGGTGTCTGTGCTGTAAGAGTGGAGGCCATTTACTGCTCCTGAGCCTATAGACAAGGTTCAGAAGAGTCTGCAGTGGTGAACAGGTAGTATTACCTGTCCAGGACAAGACATCTTTGTCTGGTCCTTGAACTTCTTTGCAAAAGATGTTGGGACCCTGAGTGCCGTAATTTGGTCTGAAGAGAGAAAAAAAAGAGCTGTGATAACACATTATTAAATATTTTAAAAGGATGTTTCACCTGTCATGAATTGGGTAACATTCTATCTGGATTGGTTACTCATTAAGTGATCTGCCATGCTCTGATCTGTAATATCCTCCTGAGTAATCTTATTAAGACATTTGTGCTGCACTGTTTTTGAGTAGTAATCTTAGTAATCTGCTATGAGTAGATTGGGTCCTATTCAGTGGATGAGATTTTGAGTCTAAAAATACATTTTTATTTATTAAATGACAAGAAGATCAGGACTTGCTTTCTTGTGTAATCATATATCTTTTAAATTCATAGTTTCGACACTTAAATTTTAACGTCTGTGCTGATAATTCTAATTTTAAACAGATGACTAACGCATCTAGTTTTATGAAGATCTAATAATTACATATTAAGCCTTACTGAAAAATGAAATACATTTTTTATAATTACAACTCTGAGGGCTGGTTGTGAGGCCTCCCTCTTGGATTCTTCACAATAGCTTAATTCCATGGTTTTCATTTGGAAATATATACATCAATAGCTTTTTCTCTGAACTCCTTAACTCAAAATTGTATTTGCTTGGAGTATGTCAAATAAAGCCTCCTTTTCAGTTACTAGGACAGTTATATAAATGACTTTTCATCCATGCTATCTACATAATAAATGTATCTTTTTGTTGTTTTTTGTTTGTTTGTTTGTTTGAGTGTTTTCTCTAATTGTTTCAATATTTTATGGAGGTTTGCCTTAGCTCATCTGTTACCATTTCCCAGATGAAATGCTAATTAACCTTCCCCTAATAATCCCTTTAGAAAATTCCCATTGTGGGTGCTCATGGATGGTAAAGTCTGGTTTATCATTCAACTCAATATAACTTTTTAATTTCATCCTTAATTTCATCCAGCACCAAGGGAAACTTCAAATTAAAATTATTAAACTGTCTGTCAATTAACAGGAATGTTTGAATAATTTGTCTTGTACCCAAACTGATAGGTACATGCTCTGATTAGGTGATTGTTCTTCATGCTAGACCAATACATTATGAAACAGCTCATTTGTATGTATGTGAACACACTTTGAAATCTTGTCCATGATGGGTACATGCCCCAATAAACACAGTGGTATCCAGCCTCCAATTTAGCTTCAGACAAAGATTTCCATGCTACCTGAACGATCATATCCATACTGGAAACTGGCAAGTACAACTGTTTGTCGTGGTTTAACCCCTGTTAGCAACTAAGCACCACACAGCCTCTCACTCACTCCCTCCCGTGGTGGGATGGGGGAGAGAATCGGAAAAAAAAAACCCCATGAGTTGAGATAAAGACAGTTTAATAGGACAGCAGATGAAGAGGGGAAGAAAAAAAAAATATATATATATACACACAAAGCAAGTGATCCACAATGCAATTGCTTGCCACCTGCCTAGCAATGCCTAGACAGTCCCCGGTCAGCAATCGCTGACCCCCGTCCAACTCACCCCAGTTTATATACTGAGCATGACATCATAGGGTATGGAATAACCCTTTGGCCAATTTGGGTCAGTGTCTTGCTTTCAGCTGGAGTAGAGTTAAAGTTCTTCCTGTCCTGGCTATGCTCCCTCCCAGCTTCTTGTGCACCAGGCAGAGCATGGGAAGCTGAAAAGTCCTTGACTAGTGTAAGCACTGCTTAGCAACAACTAAAACATCAGTGTGTTATCGACATTATTCTCATCCTAAATCCAAAACGCAGCACTATACCAGTTACTAGGAAGAAAGTAACTCTATCACAGTTGAAATCAGGACACTGCTGTAAAGTATAACTGCTAAGTAATTAATTGTCTCAGCTGATAAATACAACTTGTCTCAGGCCTGTCCTCACTCACTGTTTCTTGAAAGCATTTGGGTGACAAATTTATGGTAAGTGTTTACTGATAATACAGTGTTTGGAAGGGGATATCAAAGGGTCTGTACTTTTTCTATATAAAACATGTAAACACATGCCAATGGGCTTTGTAATCCTCTTAATAAATCAAAGCAAGTAGAAGGCCAGTCACAGATGTTCCACACAGAGGAATATTTTTCCTTTTCTGCCAAGCATGTGGGACAGGGACAGGTTTCAAAATCATAATCTGTTTTTGGTGTCACTCTTGGAAAGTCAATAATGTGGTATCACTATAGTGTTTCAGTGTGTTAAACTTTAACCGACTGTATAAGAAAAAGGCTTTTAATTGACTAAAACTGCAGAAATTGTACTACATCCATTGCATAAGAGGATTTTTTTTTTTAAAATTAGTTTTCAGCTGGAGGTTACTACCCCTTAGCAGGAAGTTAATGCTTGGCAAATAATACCTGGTTGCAATGCAATTAAAATCACTCTGCATAAACAACTACTGCAATGAGGCTTGAACTGGAATGTTTGTTTTTTTCCCCCTGGTGTCATAGTCAAAGCTGTAGCTGTACACTGTACTTTAGGAGCTGATTTGTACAACACATCCAGAGACTTTGATTGTTAAAGCAGATAAGCATCTCAGTCCTCCAGTGTCTGACGGCAGAAGAATATCCAAAAAGCAATCAAACTGCTATCTTATGTGTGCCAGCACTCAGATTCAAATATTAAAGACAGAGAAGAGTATACTTACTCCGCATTAGTCTTGTCACAGAGAGAGACAAAGTGAAATGCCAACTTCCTGCAATATATGTGAAAAAAGGTTGGGAATTTGTTGACAGAAGTTGCTTAAAATATTTTTTAGCAGCATAGCTAGCCTTACAACAACCTTTGAGCAGAGAAACATTCCTTTGTTCATATGCTGATCTAGTTTCCTCTGTGTCACAGAGGAATTTAGGGTGAGATAGCGACAAGGACAGAACCCATGACATAACATTTAAAATGCAGATCTCAGTAATGATGGGTGTAAGAAGGGGTAAGCAATTTCTATTCTTAAGCTTCTATTTTAGGCCATACTTGCACATTCTGTACATGATACTCTCACACCAATGGAGGTCTCTGCCAAGGCCCTGGCTGGCTGGATCCCCCACCACAGACAGGATACCACTTAGGACCACTTACATGGTGTGCTGGGGTCCTGGCTGACACCCTGGACGCACAGGTAATGGTTCCACTGCAAGCTTGACTTCTTCACAGTGTCAAGCCTCTGTGTACAGCTATTCCTCCCAAAGGGTTTGCTGTTTTCACTATTTATCGTTTTCTGACTTAGATAAGTTCCCTAAGCTAGCAAAGGCCTTGTTGCTCACATCACACATGCTGTTTGCTTTGACTCACATGCACACAGCAGCAGGTCTTGTCCCTTAAGACTCCCAGACCCCATAATCTCTCCAGCAGCTGGCCAGGACTCCCTGGTCCCTCTGATAACAAGTTCATCCCACAGCCTCACCCTCAGAGACCCACCACCCACCCCCCCAACTCGCAGGTCACTTTGCCTACTTACTGGCTACTCTGGCTTGCTCTTTGCTAGCACTCACACCTTCATTTGCACACCCACTCTTGCTCCTGTTGCTGACACCACTGACACATGGCTCTGACCCCTGGTTTGACTCCAGTTGCTGGCACTTAAACACCCATACACATACATGCACACCAAACAGAGAGTCCCTCACCCAGGAAAATAGTTAGAAATGGAGTTTAATAAGACAGGATGGCCTGCACTGATCAGGTGCAGGGCATATTCAGACAAGTGTACCCACCAGCCAACTATTTACAGGCAACCGGACCTTTTTACACCCTTATCCCTTCATTTCCCCATGCTTGTTCTTCCTCAAATCACCTAGATACATCCCCTTCCCTTCCTTTGATTCTTCCCACACACATGAAAAAATAAGCCTTGTGTAATCCCACAATGTGTCCCATAGACCTAGGTAGCAACACTCCCTCAACCCAAAAGGTGCTCTACTGTTTACTCATCTTGATGGGTGTCACACCTGGACCATGGATCTGAGGGTCTCCTGGGACAGCCCTGGGAGGGGCCTGGATGGGGTGTCCCTTCCTCTGAGTCCTTAATTTTTGTTCTCATCTGCCTTTGTGCCCCTGTTCTTCTCTGGGCTTGTGTAGATGGGCCTTTGATAGGCTGATGGTGCCTTTGATGGGACTGGGAGTAGCCCAACAGAGGGCTTCCCCTCCTGCTGTTGCTTCTCTGTATTCCTTTGTGGGTGTGTAGATGAACTTTCATCACATAACCTAACATATTTATTTGGGACAAAGGCTGCTCACCTAAACTGAGTGTAAAGTTAGCATAATAAAAGGGTATGTGGAATACAAGTTTCTTTGATAAACATCTTGTGAATAACCAGAAAGCTAGATGTCAGACAACTGTTAGCAATATGTAATCTGACTGACTGTTCCTGTTGGCTTTCATTTATAAGGCACTGTGCTTCAAAAAATCATTAGTATAAAGTTTTTTTTTACAATTTCTACCTGTATTTATACCTCAGAAATCCTCAATTATGTTGTAATTAATTGCCTTTTAAATTTTAAGTTATGTCTCTTACTATGCGGTATTTAAAGTACAAAGGTCAGATAATTTATTCAGGATCTGGAGGAACACAAAGGGATAATTGAGAATGACAACATAAGCACTTAGCATGCACCTAAATTGCAGATATTGAGCGAGACAGGCCTCTCAATACAAGTGACAAGATATTCTGCATGGACAACAGAAAAGGTAAGTGTGTTTCTGAAGGGGGTTGGAGGGAGGGAGATCCCATCTACTAAAGGCATTGACAATAAACCCTCCACAACTGAAGGTATTTACATGAAACCCTACACAGGTATCTTTTTGTTTCACTCCATTCATAGAATAATGTTTTAGAGTGGCTAAGTAGGTCCTACTTGTGCATCCCGTTGTGAAACAGAGACAGTCTATTTTCCAAGGACTCTTGTCCCTCAGACGCTCAAAGCCAAACCTTTCACTCTGATTCCTTATGTTCTTGCATTTTCCTCATGAAGGAATTAATGGAGCAGGAGGCAAAATTTAAGAATATTACACTTCCTCCTTAAGGAGGAACTGAAAGAAGATGGTGTACTACTGTTGTATTCTTCTGTAGCTTACATTTTTGGATGACAGGAAGATCTGCCTTAGGCATCCTTCACAAGAAATGGAAGGTACATGTCTGATGTGCTTTGCCGGTTCAGAGCTAAGGAACAGTAAAAAACTAGAATTAAAGAAGCAGTACCTGATACATTCATTCACTCACTCACTCACTCACTTTAAACACCATCAGCTGCAAAAGTATGTTGCTGACCGTCTTTTGGAAAATAATCCTTTCCTTGCTTTGCTTTGCCTTGGAGTTGACAGTTTCCTCAGGAAGAACCAGGGGAGGGAATGAACGATTATGATGAACTGGCAGTATCCCAAGGTCCTCACTAAAATTGATACAATTTTCATGGTAAGATTTTTTCCTTCTCAGTCTTAAAGCCACCTATGGGTCTTTTGGCATGTTTTGTATTAGACTATTATTTCCTTCTTGTTGGCTCCCAGTTAAAGTTTGAAAATTGTACAATTTGCCAGCCTCAGTTGAAAAAAAGGGCTATTGCTTGCTAGGGGCATTGTTTGAGGGCAGCCAAGGGATGTCAAACCTTTACTCCATACGATATTCTCCGGGCTTCAGCTACAACAGATTGGCAATAGCCACTTGATCTCTAGGGGACTGTTACAAGCTGAAAGCAGGTTAGGCCAAAGCAAGAACAGACAAGTGCCAGAGACCCTGCCCTAACAGGTCAAAAAAGACTGGAATCTTACTAATTGGACTGGAATTACTACTAATGTCAAAAATCAGATACACTCGGCTATACCTTTATTTTAAACTTGAATCAGTTAACTGTTCTCTAATAGTCTGAAAGGTGTTCCAGAAGATGCTCTGCATTGCTGTGTGTTTTGTTTTTTATCTCAGAGCTAAGCTATGTGCTTTTCTGATACCAGAGTGCCCCCTCTGGCCATTAGGTATCAATCTGGTGTCAGGCATTTTGATACAGAGATGCAAAGCATCGTTCCATTAATAAACTTGCTGGAATACTGAATTTGAGTACATGGGGAGACTTTTACTGAGAAATCCTTGGAGAAACACAGCTGAGTGAACTTTTGGCAAGCCTGACTCAGTTGCTCTGTACTGCTTACCTCCAAATCAATTTTCCCAGTTGGAGAAACAGTCCATGTGTGCCAAGATCAGGCAGAGCAAACCAATACATGGGCAATATGGATAATTGGGGGACAAACTTGAATATGTGCTTAAACTGGAGGAAAGAGAAGAGTTTAGCCCTGGCCTGGTGGACTCTCAGACTTTGTTTCTCTTTGACTGCGTGACTCCCTTAGTCACTGAGCTGTCACATTCTTTGGGACATAAAAGGTTTGTAGGGTGCAAATCTGTTTTGATGGAGATTTGGAATATTTTATGGTTCTGTTTGCTTGTAAGTATTCTAGATAATGTGTGACCACGTTATTAAGGACACCATAAATTTTTCAGTGTAAGTTCATTGCTGGTGTTCCCTATAGAGGTCTTTATACTAGCTTGCAGCAGCAGGGTGAACTTCAGGCAATACGCCCAATGTGCACACATTAATTATATGAACTGAAAAAGACCAATGCATTTGCAGACCAAAAATACATTCAGAGGGAGTTATAGCTGTGAGTAAAAATATCTGTAACTTAAGGGCTGTAAATATTCTAGAACTGCAGCAGTAGTTTGCAAAGCAGGATTTCTAAAAGACAGGAAATTTAAAGTAAAAGCAATAGAGAAAGCAATAGCAATCAGGAAGAGGAACACAAATGGAGAATTAATACTGTGTAACACAGAATACTTTTCAGCAGTAACAGCTGGTGACCAAATGAAGATGGCTGGGACTGGGAATTACCTAACTCTGCCAAAAATAATTATTCCTGATTTTCCCTTTCCTTCTACCCAGTACACACAGAAAATCACATCTCCCAGATGAAATCAGTCAACCAGCTAAACAAGCCTGGTCTCTTTCTCAGTACAAATCCCCCAGATGAGCAGGCAGCATCTAACCTTCTGCTCTCCAATTACTGACCTCTTCCCCATTTTCCCTTTTCACCCCTTTTAACAATATCCCAAGCCTCACATATAGCTCAATTCTTGCTGTTGCTTTTGAAAACTACTAGAAAACTTCTTTGTCTTTTTCCTCTGGGGCTTCCAGAGTTACTCCTGAAGTGCAAATAGAATACTGTTATATTGCATTCAGCAAACCAGGAGGTAAATCTGCTTTTAGCTGCAAAGAGCACCGAAAAGGCTGCTTGTTAACCTGCTCAGAATATTCCTTTTTTTGAGTGGAAGAGTCAGAGGTTAGAGTCTACCAGCCTTTCTGTTCCTTCTCTGACTCAATTCTGATACTGAAGGAATGGTCATTTTTATTTCTTTTTTTCTTAGCTGTTTTTTTATTCTAGAGTTTTCTAATAACAAAATTATGCCAAGCATCTGGTGGAGAGAAGGGTAGTTACATTAAATGGACCAATAAGTACATTTATTTTATATATTTTTATTTTGTGTGTTTGAAAAAGGTGCCAAATGCAAAATGGAAAAAAAAGTCCAATTGCAATGAAGTATAAAAATCTGAACTAATAAATAGTACCTAAATATGAGTGTGTGATTAACCTTATTTAATGCAATAGGTTCCAGTCCTGGAAAAGGCAAAAGTTACTATTTAAAAGAAAGAGGAAGGATGAGAAGGGAGACAAAGACTGTGTTGTTCATAAGCTGTGAGATGAAAGAAGATGTTTGGAAGTTTGACATAAGCTGAGAGACTGCTCCAGGTCTCCTCTGTGCTGGATGTGTGCTAGTGCACACATTGGTGAAGACCTAGGTTAGCAGAAACTTTTGGCTAAGTAGCAGTGTTTTGGTAAGAGTAGCTAGCAAAGTCAGGAATGGCCTGCAGGCGCAGCAAGCAGTCTCACTGAGCAGTATGAAGTGAGCAGTATGAAGTGTGGATTGCAGGATGAAGGAGAGCAGTGGCTACCTGGGTCACACGCCACAAGACCAGCTGTATTCCCAGTTAGACCTGGTTTGGGCCTAATAGGACCAGAAAGGTTTGATATTCCTAAACTATCAGCTAGATGCTACTGCATGAGGAGGAAAACAATCTACAGGCCTGGTAATGACATTATTAAAGGAGAGGACATTGAATATTTACATTTATTTTTCAGAAATAAAGTATTGTGTTATGTGTTTTGTTTACCTTAACTGCCTGATTGCAGTGGAAGCAGACTGCTTCTATCTTTAGAATTGTCTCATCATTTTTTTTCCTGTGACTTTTTTTTTTTTTTTTTAATATAGTACAATGGGAAAAGTAAAAGTAGTGGTTCCCTCTGACTAGTCACCGTCATCAGGGTTTCTGTTTCTCCTTCTGTCTGCAACTGAACTTTTAATTTTGTTCAATATTTAAGTCACATTATCATGCCTAACAAGCTGAGTAAACAGGCAATGGTTCCAATTTTCAAAATTTGATTGGACAGTGTGTTCATCCGGATGGGCGTTTGCTCAAATTAAGTCCCCTGTAAATTAAATTCTGCACTCTACATTAGAAGCATGTATCCTTAAAGCAGATGCCATCCTCTCAGAGGCAGCTATATGTTAAGTTATGTTATGATTACATCCATAATCTTCTGTACATGAACCCAAGAATCCAAATTTTACTTGAATTTCCCATTGCAGAAAGAGATGTGCCTTAGATTAGTTATTTACTTTTGCACCCTAGCCTACTTCTTGTCTTTGATCTGCAAAGCTAAGAAGTCATTATGGTTAGGTTTCTTGAACAGCTTATCTCTGTTCTAAGTTTATGCAGATATAAATATATAAATATTAAACAGAAGTTCCAAAAGTCTCTTATGATATCTCTGTAAATGCCACAACCAGCAGTCAGCACAGCGTGCAATATTTCTAAGCTGTAAATGCCATAGAGCTCTAAAGGTGATAACTTATTAATCATCACAGCACTCTGTGAAATAAGGAAATAAACTATTAGACTTCACTTTTAAATATTGAAAATGAGGTGAAAGGGAAATGAAATGAATGAATGAATAGATGAATGAAAAAATTAATAAAAAAATTAATGTCAAACAGGCAGAACTCATTTCTGTAGCCTGCCTCCTTCACATTCTCTAATTTATATAAGCTATATTTCACTTTCAGACTCCCTTATCCTGTATTTTAAGACATATTTACTGATACTTACTATTCTCCAATCGTTTTGAATCTGCCCTCATGCAAATTTTCATTCCTTTGTTTTGCAAGTTCATTGTCTCCTGGGTGTTACCAAAACATGCAAATACACATTTTAAAATGAATGTATTAGTCTTACATTTTTTCATGTATGATTTTTCTCAAGGGTTACATTTCTCCACAATTAAAATGCATGCTTCATTGCCTTCCTCAGTTTTTAGTAATTATAAATTCTGCTGAGTATAAACTGTTGCTAAGACATGCTCACATAGCAAAAGCAGCCAAGCCTAAACATAGAAATATGTAGGATATTGTTCAGATCCTCACCAATAGCGCATTCGAAGATAATCATCTTTTTGTCTCTGTTGCTAAATAATATTATTGTCAGTTGTGGTTTGGTAAATTTTCCAGTATGAGTGCATACATTCTAGAGAATTTATGCAAAAAAAGCAAGTCTAAATGAAGACATTGTTGTATATAAAATACACATTTCTTCATTGTTTAATAAATGTTCAGCTTAAGTGATCATCATTTCAGTGGAGAGTTATGCCTAGCCTTAAAAGTTCAGGTAGATTTTGTCAGATACTGCCTGTCTATCAGTTCAGCAGCTTCCTGGTTCATAGCTTGCGTATTTTGCTTTGGTCTTTTGTATTAGGCTGACCTTTCCACGAGGCAGACTGGTCCACCACACATCTTGCATCTATGAATTTGCTGGATTTGAATGTCATAGAAATGCCATAATTTTTCAATATGGCAATTATTTCAATAGGATTGAAATTATTGTATTGAAATTGATAATATTTTTAATTTTGTTATACTAAACAGATAGGCTCAGGTCATTTTTACTAAAATAATAAATATATTTATTTTGCCAGTGTATACATAGTATACACACGGTAAGTTTTTCAGCCTTATTTGTGGTTTTAATGCTGTTATTCATAGTCTGCCTGCCAGTGTGAATAACATGAGTGCAAGTATTACCATGTACAAAGTGTTGCAGGACTGGATTTGAAAATAACAATGAATTTAGGTAAGAGGTTTTGTTCATTTACGTTTTGTTTTTACTGTTAGATGGTGCAGTTAATCATATTTAATTTTCTGTGAAAAACATTATGTCCATAATCACCCAATATTCTAACATTCTGCCATATGTCATATGATGATTATATTAATAAATTACCATAATAATTGTATAAATTAATTTTATGCTTCCATAAAGTTAAATAATATTTGTATAACAGGAGATTATGTTCCAAGAAGGGCTTATTGCCGGAATTACAATGGGATTTAAAAGCTTAATCATGCACTGAAAGCTGCAGAGTTTCTGTTAAAATACATGTGGCTTTTCAGCTCAAGGCAACTGCCCACAGAAGGTTTCTGAAGGTTCAAGATCTGCCTGCTACTACAGGTCCACTGACGAATACCAAGTAAAAGATTAGCTGGGATAATAAGGAAGGTGTTACTACTAAAAAGGAAGAAAGGTGAATGAGTTAATTTTTTAGTATTTCAGCTGACATCGAGACAAATGGGGATGATGCATTATATGTATGTATGGCACCGAAAAAAACCAATCACTGGAATGCTGTGCTTTAAAGATAAAACTAGGAAGGCACTTATAAAACAAGAAGTTTGCTTGTATAACGTGATGGTGAAAAAAAAAAAAAAAACAAATTAGCCAATTTTGCTTATTAATCTAGGTGATGCTTTTTTACCTCAGTCTAACCATGAAATGCTTAAGTTGTGAGACTTTTGATATTCCTAATCCTCATTAGAAGATTTACAGATTTGTTACTTGAAAGTTAAAACCAAATCATTTAAATCAGAATAACAGTTTGAATAGAAATTATGATTAGATGGAGTAAGACTCAGACAAAGGTGATCAAATTGGTTTCTTCTGATTGTGTCTGAGAAGGAGATTCTTTCAAGGTTAAGATTTGTTCAGTACCACATTCATATATTGTCATTACTGTCAATGTGTATCTGTTTACACAAGTGAAATCTGAGCAACTCAGTCAGAATTATCCTCGGATATAAAAATGAATCCTGTGTTCTGGTATTTTCTGTTTCTATTACTGCACAAAATGTCTACTATGACAGGACAATATCATGCTCAATTTACATGAGTAAAGTCAATAATATGCTAGGCTAAACTGATCTTTTCAACATTCGTCTGTTTAAATGGCTAAAGCACACATGCTATGCAAAGAAATGTGAGACTACAACAACAAGTTGGAGATTAGGAGACCTAAAATAACAACATACATTTCGCTGAAAACTGTGTTATATAGCCTTAAACATTTCCCAACAGTAACATATTGTTTTAAAAGGGTTTTTAAAGGCATTTATAAAATTCTCAGTGATAGAAATTAACTATGAAACTGTGTTTGCATGTACTCACTTGAACAGAAAATTGTAGTGAGTTCAAAATTATTTGTCACTTTTTAAATCTGCATACATATCAATGATAGACAAACTATCCTATAGACATGCATAAATTAAATTTATTTTGTATATTTGAATGATATACATAGTCTATGTATTTAATCACATTCACATTTCCAGTTATATGCAATAAATTGCACATTTACTGTAAATACATGATGGAATGATGTTTGGCTTCTGTGCCAGTTGTAATTTCCAGTTTCCAATTCCAAGCTGTTATTGAGTTGTGTATTGGTGGAATGAAGCATTCTTGACTTTATAACACAATTTATAAAATATGAAGTGACTTTGAACAAAGCTGTTGTGTTCAGAAATGGTATTATCTTTGCCCACCTCGTAGCCTTATTTTTCTATCAATGCCTACCTTAGACTGTAGGTGGTCTATCACTATAGATACCATGTTTGCAACCCACATGCCACTAACAGCCAGAACTAACTCCATGATCTTTTTGATCTTCATAAGAGCTGACATCTCCTGAGACAATTGAATGTGTTTGAAATACTTCAGTTTAACATAAAACCCAGTATTTTTTTCTATCCTGGGAGGATTTTATATATGTGTATAGTTTTTAACTCCTGGAAAAATGTATTCAAACGCAGAGTTCCTACAAACTGTCAGTGTGCCCAAGATTTTATGAAACTAATTACATATCTGTAAAGTTGTCACTGATATCCTTAAAATATAGTTGCAGCACTGAAACCAGCTCTGTTTTGGCAGTTACCTTCCACTAAGTACTCAAAGAATTTTGTAGACCTGGACTCCTGTTTCTACTCACTTTTATTACCCTTAGAAATAAAAAAAATTGAAGATTAATAGAAAGTGAACAAAACAGATGAATGAACAGGGCAAGTGCTGGATCAGGCATGTGGAAGGTGATAGTTATATCCTTTGGGAAGAAAAAGCTTTTTCAGATTGCAGCACAATAGTCTGGAAAGAAAAATCTGAGGAAAATGTTACATACAATGAATTTGCAGAAAGTTAAAGAAAACAATCTGACTTTAACAATGTCTTATTTCACATACCAATGCAAAGTTATTTGCAAACTACGTATTTATTACACTTGGGACCAGGATTTAAAGTATGCAGGAGCACAGTTCAAATTAATCTCACTATTGTCCTCAAACCTTTCTATAATTTCAGAATAAAGTGATAGAAATGTGGATTAGTTTTGGAAATCCACTTTAGGCAAAAAATTAAACATGTTGAATTTCTTTAATTGTATCTCTGTTTACCAATGTATGGAAATATCTTTTACACTGGAATAGAACTCATCCTCTGTAAGTTTTAACAGAGGGGTATATAAAGACTTGAAAAATATCTTTACTTCAAAAGACTTTGCAGATTAATGTTGAAAAAGATTATTGCCTTTCCAATAGTTACTTACCTCTGAGTGCACTAACCATGATGGGTTGTTGGGGTTGATTTCTTTCCTTGGGGGGGGTGCAGGAAGAGGAGTGTGCGTTGACTTTTGCCTACCTCATAGCCTTCTTTAAGCCTAGGAAGGCTGCTGAATCTATATCACTTGCAAGGTGAGTTTTCATTTTGTCTCTGTCATTTGCAGTTGTTCAGGTATATGCTCTGCTACCTTTTTAATATTCCATTTGACTTTTCTTGGCAAGGACAAAGTTACAGTTGTGTTGCAGGAAACCCTTTGGGGAAAACAAAACCAACAAATCTGATTTAATCATTTAAGTGTTCTGCAGTGCAACAAAAACCAACAAAATAACCAAGATCTTGTTTCTCATTCACATTAGGACCACCTGTTATTTTACAAAATACAAATATATAATTTACTGCCTAAAGCCATTTTTACTGCCAGGATGGGCAAGAATAGGATACAGTGATCTCAGTGTACTTAAGTACTGGAGCTCATATTTCCTGGCTGGTAGTGAACAGTAAGAGCTCTATAAACATTAATGACATTCAGATAGATATAAATGACTCTGAAGCTGGTGACTGTTACTTCAAGGAAAAAGAAATCAAAATCACCTATATGATGTAGGAATTTAGTAATTCAAACCATTTATGTGATTCTGGAAATATTATCTTGTTTTTCTGCCCTTCCTATAAGACAAAAGCAAGCCAAGTGGTTTAAGCCTCTGCACAGACAAGACTGACAAGAATTCTGAGCTGACCTTTCCTTTTGTGCGCTGGACAAATTCTGCCTGTGTTTTCTGGAAGGAAATAGCATATAGTTATCTTCTGAAGTTGATTTATGATTATTAAAGTTTGCCCACTCTACTATAAAGTGACCTATATCTATGATTGGTTACCTTTGAACCAAAAGATCAACATTTTGATCACTTTCCTATGAGGGAAAAAAAACCAAACAAACAAACCAACAAAAAAAAAAAAAAAAAAAAAACCTGAAAATATTTTAAAAGGTTTGCAATGAAATCTTCCCTCTAACTTAGTCACCCACTTGTTTTTAATGTAACTATTTCTGTGATTTAAACATAAGACTCTGAACACTTCTGAAAACCTTTCAAAGTTATGGGAACTTCCCAGTCACCTAGGAAATAGTGTGAATATGCCAAGGAGCTAAGAAATGCTGATTGAAAATAAATAAATGAATACATGAGTGACCGAATAAAGTAAAATCCTGTAATAGTTTCAGGAGAAAGACTCAAAGCTTGCTCAAGTCAATATAAAGAAGTTAGACATGCAGAAAGCTAGTCAAAATTTGCTTACTTCTGCTGTTTCATTTCCAATTATGTGAAATCCAATTATTATATGAAAAAAACCCATATTTTTCCTAAGCAAGGACAAGTACATTACCATATTACTGCTTTTCATGCAAAGAATGAAATACCCTCATAAGCATATGATAACCATCATGAAAGGGATGAAAAAGGTTGAAAAAAGTAATCATACTTGAAAAGTTATTTTTTATAAGAAAAAAGGTGTTATTATATAGTATTTTGTGTATATTTTGGAGAGTGAATATGTGCAGCTTAAAACATACTAGTATAATCATGTCCATTACTTTGATCTAATCAATAGAATCAGTATCTGTCTTAGTTTCAGTGGCACTTGAGTCATCACACATATTCACAGTGTTCAAAAGTAGTTATAAATTACAGTTTTGTCAATTCTTTAAGCCTAAACTGTTACATCAATAACAAGTAGCTGTTTCAGGAACATTTGTAATTCTTTCTCAGACTTCTACTCTTGTCACAGGCAAGAATCAAGTGACTATACAATACACTTTTGTTAATTGTGATTGTGAGTAAAACCATTCATAGTGAGAAAGAATGACAGCAAAAGACAGCCACAAAATATTATAACAGTTCGTCAAACTGATTTTGCTACTTCTGCTTGATGCTTGATGTTGAATTAGTACAAGGGGATGGAGGGAAAAAGATCATCCAACAAACCTAAGCTGATTATAAAGAAAATGTTCATGTTTTCTGTAAGAAAGAATTGTCTGAGAGCAGAAAAGACCCACATCAGTGTATTGAAACAAGATGGTCTGGTATTGAGCCAAATTGATCTTCACAGGTCCTGTATAAACACTGGAGCTATTTTATTCAAAGTCTGATTCTTCATGATATTTCTTAATTAATAATGTTCATTTCATTAATCTCATTAATTACACTGAAGAGTTTTTGTTGTCTTGTTTACATCTTTGAATTCCACAAATGGCATAAACTAGCATAACAGATGCTGTGGGTTTTTGTATAAATCTCTTTATAAGTGGACATAATCTATCTTTATAGATATATTTATAAATGTATTATGCATACATGTGTTTGCAAATAGATATCTATATTTTATCTATCTATCTATCTATGCACAGTAATTACACCAATTAATTTCCTTCTGTAATGTAAACCTTTAACAAAGGGAACATTTCTTCAAGGAATAAATGAAACCTTTGACAAAGTGTGAAACTTTGCTGTAAATGACCTTTCCCAAGAGCAACATTGGTTGTTTTTTCCCCACAAATCAGCAATTTTTCTCACTTCAATCTCAAGCATTGGGAAAAAAACAGAAGCAAAACCAAAAATAAAAGTGAAGGAAAACCAAAACCAAAAGCAAAGCAAAACAAAATAAACTCACACCCAGATTTGGAAATACTACACTATGGTTTTGAAAGTATTTAGTATTTCTAAGCAGAAGTCTTAAAAAAATAAGACCAATACTAATAGCAGTGACAGTATTATAACTGTATCTAATTTCATTGGTCTTTCAGCTGTTCGAGATACTGCTTCCTGGATAAATTCAAGATATAAAAACCTATTAACAGAGTTTAGAAATCATTACTTGGTCTGATATAACACTATACATCCCTGTAATGAATCTAATGTTTTCAGAAAAAAATATAGAAATCTTGACATTTTATCAGTAAAGACACGTCTTTTTTGTCAGGACGTTCAATATGCTACTAAAAAAAAGGAAATAAAAGAAGAAAGCATAACACCCTTATCTGTATGTATGAATAGAACTCTATATTACAATGATCAGATTTTATCATTGACTACTGAAGTTACAGTCTACTTTTGGTGTCAATCTATGACTGGATTTTATCATTCCAGACAACATCTTCAAATATGTGATAAAAAAGTTACAGCATTCGGTCCATCCCTAGTATGCTTTAAAAGCGATCTGTGTTTGCTAAAAAAAATATTAATAACAAGAGTGATAATTACTTTTCTGTATGTCTACTCTTTAAACAAAACACCAGGATTTGAAGGAAAGAAAAAGTTTTATTCATTTAAAAAAAAAAAAAAATAGAAGGTATTTAATATTTGATTTGTGTCAGTTTATTGATTTGGAGTTGATGCAGAGATGGATATGCTGGCAATTTAATTTTGATACTCGTTACATAGTTTGACAAACTAGATTATATTTATTCAAGCTCTGCCTGTTTCAAGAAAGCTGTGGAAATCTTCTAAAACCAATTCTAGAACTCTTTGACCAACTTTTTATTGACAAATACAAGGATTTTAAGGATTCATGCACTATGGTCATTGACCAGGATTATTGACATTACAGGAAAGAGCTGGACTAACTTTGTTGAAGGCTGCAAATGTTAAACTCCCAATGGTTTCTTTTCATTATTCTTATGCTAGTAGACAGTAACTAGCTGAAGGTTGTATACAGTCTGATTTGAGTCTGCACATGAGTCTTAAAACTTATCCTCCCTGGGACTTCAATAGGTGCTCTAATAACAGCAATAAAGCATAAATTAAGCTTGACCTTTCTTCTCAGCCTTTCGTATTTTTCCAAAGTAATTTCTTCAGTGATCTGGCTCCTAGCTTGCAATTCTTTCTACTTCAGAGAATCCCTCCAGTCCTCGGTTCCTCAAAATAACAAGATCTACTTGCTTACATAATTATATTTTAACCTCCCCCAACACAACTTTTCTGAGCATATAATCTAATACTGATTCAAGAAACCATCATGTATACAGAAAGTGAGACAAATTGGTAGGTTGATGTTTTTTCATTTTTCCCACTTCTGTAATGTTTTATCATTTTTTGGTTCTTCTTTATTATTTTTGTTTTTAACTGGAATACATATTTATATTTCCTGTATACCTTTGATCCCAGATATACCAGAATTTACTCCAAATGACTCTGGGGGGAAAAAACAAACAAGCAAGCAAGCAAGCAAGAAAACCACTTTAAAAAAAAAAAAAAAAAAAAAAAAAAGACTGCTGTCATCCTTTATTTTTAGCACTGTGATAAGCTCCTGCTCACTTAGCTTTTGGAGTGGGATGCAGTTACTGAAATACAGATGCTCATTGTCATTTGAGATTCCCTGGGGGGGGGGGGGGAATCTGAGATGTCTATGAGGGACTAGCATGTATGACCTAGGACCTATGGGAGACTATGTCTCTGGAGAGGTAGGTAGAGGCCAGCTGGAATACTCTATTTCATCTGAGATAACACTAGATATCCATGTGTAACCATCTCAATACCAAAATATAGGCCTATAAGGTAGCTGTTTACATCAGAAGCTATCCATTCTTTTTTTATAAACAATGGGAAAAAATGGTGCTTTTACATCAGAATTTTCCTACCTCAGATATCTAAACCTAATTCAAAATGTAATCCACAGAGCTGTAGTCAAGGGTTGATCATTTTTTGAGGCATCTAAAACTTGCTAGTTGACTTCCTCCTTAACCTAAAAGTCTTCTGTGCAATGCAGGCAGAGAACTTTCCTCATATGAGAAGCTGGAGCCCAGTTCAGTGGTCCACAAACAGATTTTTAGAAACAACCAAGAATACCTCAGAAGCAACACATATAACTGAGGATCTATGGAAGACCCATGTGGTTCTGGGTAGCAGCTGAAGGCCAGCTAGAGTACCTTGTGGCATCCCAAATTACATTAGACATCTGTATGTGGGCATCTGAACTAAGGCTTGCGAGGTGCAAGCTAGTCATCTCAGGCCAGCTTTATAGTCAATGGAGGAAATACCCAGCTTCTTAGCAAAGTTCATGTCATCTATTTTAGATGTCTTCTTTAAAGTAAGATATGTCCCTCCCCTGACTTAGAGCTGCTTAGTGGCACCAAAATCTTGTTGATCCTCTGAAGTGCTAAGCATTAGACCAAGAAAACATGTAGACAAATATTTCATTTTTAAGCTCATAATGATTTAAATTAAGTTAAACAATTGCTTGAGGACATTTACTGGATCATGAATAGACTGAATGGCTTACAGGATTAAGTCTTTAGCAGAAACTAAAAACACAATTTCATCAAAGACAGGGGAAAAAAAAAAAGGATACCAGGAAAGGACAGAAGGGGATTGTTTAATTTCTTTGTCAAATCCAAAAAAAGATGTGATCCATTTAGTGCTTTGCTAGGACTGACATTTGGTTTCATCCAACTTGAAGTTCAGGCCAACCCTTTTGAGATATTAATGCTTACAGAATCTGATATAAACATTGAGTAAGGTGACTCTATGGCTGTTAGCCAGGAGAATGTCATTTTGGGGTAGAAATATGTTTCTTTTCATGGTGAAAATTTTTGAAAGGTAGAAGGTCAAGGGAATGCAATATGTTCTCATTTTGTGTGTCAGAAAATTTTATAGTCGTATGAGATTTTTTTTTTGTTCCACTGGAAATTTATAAAACTTAATTAATGAAAAATATGTGTTCAGATAGAACAATGTAAAAATAACAGGATGTGCTGTTTGCTCCTTTCTTGCCAGCTGGGGTTAAACCACGACACAGGAGCAATACTTTGTCTCTTCAGTTACACTGCTGAATCTACTGGGAGGATTTTTCAGTAGGTTAATTGGTAAAACTGGGAGACATGTTCCCTAATACATAGCACAGGTGCTATTAAAGAGTAATTTATACAGTAATTATATCTCCAGCTGTGACATAATCCTACTCTCTCCTACTTATCATACTTACTGGTATGATCAGCTAACCAAAGCAGTGTCATATACATTCCTATCACGGCTTCCTAATTTAGAGCTTCCATGTTGGCATCAACCCATAAGAAGGAGAAATAGAAACAACAAGAAAAGCAACCTGCAACCATCTAAATTCCCTTTCACGTCTTGTCTAGCAGTATTTTGAAACTATGTCAAAATTGAAATTATTAAGTAGCATTATAAATATCACTGTCTTGAGATATATGTATATATTCTTCCATTTTAACACACTTTGATCTGTTATAAAGTACTTCTGTCATTCTTTATCATCACTATGAGAAAAATAATGTTGCCATGAACACAAACTATGAGCTTCTTTAGGGATTCTATCAAAAGAAAGTTGCTAAACTTTATATGCAATTGCCTTTTACTGAAAGACTTCAAAAGACGTTTACATACATTTATTTATTTATTTATTTATTTATTTATTTATTTATTTTGACCTGATAAAGGATGCTGAACCATTTACAACCTCCTGGAAATTGAATAATTTGTTGTACCAATTTCTATTAAATGATAGTAATGGAAGGAGAATAATTTTTCTACAATTCATTTTCTCATGCTATGCAGTCGTAGAATGTAGGTGGAAATATTTATTACATTTTATAGTGTTTAAAACACAAACAAAAGGAGAAAATTTAAAAAAAACCTGTTCAGAGATTGCATTACCATAAATCTGTAGTATTTCAAAGGGGAAAGAGGGTTCTTTTCATTAAAAAGTATTCCTATATGTTCTTAGGCCATATAAATTTCTTCAATAAAATATAACTTAAAATAAAGTTTATCTGCTCCTCTTGCTTCTTCCTATTTTCTCCTCTTCTTTCAAGAATCTAAATGGGTTCTTAAAGGTCTAAATAAAGAAAAATCACTCTATAAAATTTAAAGAACAGGACAGGGAGATTTCTTTAGAAAAATCCATGGAAAAGTAGTCAGTGAATCATAAGGCTTGATATACCAAAATGTGGTGGGTTAGTAGGTGCTTCAAGGATGTTGTTCTGTGGCCTGTACCGCCAGGATTTAACTCTAGGAATGCATGTAAGTTACAAGGCTCAGAAAGATTAATGAATCAAAATACCAACATTAAATATTTGGTTTTGTCATCAGTGACAGTCTTTTGATCAAACTAATCTTCCTTTTTCCTCTTTTTTTTCCTGCTCCTAGGTAAGCTATGGTTTTGCAAAGAAAAGAACATTCATTTGCTTCCCTTTTTAAAGGATTCTCCTTTTTTCTTCAAGTAAATTTCAGAACAGGGGAGAAACACAGCAGCACATTTCAAATGGGGAGTGGACTTAATTCTGTCTTTGATTTATTTCTTCCAGAGAAAAGCATTCGTCTTTCAAATCTGCCTGGTAAGTCTTAGCACTGAGATTTAGAGCACTTTCCTTAGTGTCATCATCAGATCTGCTTATTTAGATAATATAGGATATGGGAAATCAAATCTGCTCTGAGAGTCCAGTTACACTTTACCTTTCTATGTATATGTGACCAGAGAGCAATTACCTTTGAAGCATTCTATTTGGACTTTTCATCACATTTCCTACTCCAATCTCTCTTTGAAGAAGTTACTAGTCTGATTACAGCCTTGTCTCATTAGGTACTTCTTTATGGTGTTCATTTTAGAACTACTTTGTAAAACGTAATAAAAAACTCCCCCCCCCCTCCCCCCCTTCGTTTTTAATGTCATGAAAATGAGTTTGGGCTAATAGCTTTCTTTACTCGGTAACTTGAGTGTTTGATGTATTTGCTGAGTCCATTGCTTATTGTGTTTTAACATTCCACTGGCTTAGTTGTAAGAGTTTATGTAAAGTGTTTTAGGCTACTGCTATGATTCCTGAGTCCCTTTAAGGCTTGTGGAGAAAGGTGAACTTACTTGGCAATTGGAAATAAGCTTAGCAACATTGATGGGTGTACTGGTCTGAATTAGGAAAACTTCACTGCAGGGTTTCTTTCAAGTGAAATTTTATTATTCTTTTTAGGGGATACATTGTTGTGCTTTAGTGTAGAAACAAAAACAAAACAAAACAGCTGGACCAAAATGGAAAGTTGCTTCCAGGTTTTTACAACAGGGTGAGTTGTGTGTGCTTTGTGCAGTAGAACAAGGCCATTTGAAATCAAGGCACATTTCACCAGGACGACTGATGAGCCAGCGCGGTCTCACAATGACCCCTGCCGGCTGCACCAGTACTCCCTGCACAAGTGGCCAGCAAACACACGCTCCAGCACTGCAAACTCTTTGCACTCTTCATGCAATGTATGCATACATGCAAATGACACAGAGTTTGGGAAATGTTTGGGGTTTTTTTTTGAGTTTAAACAGAAAGAAAGGATAGATAATAGAACCCATATTGACGTATTTAGTAACAAATAGGTGAAATAAACCAATGTGACAAAGTAGGTTGATTACAAAGGCAAAGAATGCAACTCCATTCAACAAAGCTTATAAAATAGTCTATGACTTTGGACAATGATTATCCAAAATGCTTTGGGACAACAATTTACAATGTTCTAAACTGAGTGCTGCATAATTATATACCCACCACCTAAATACGGAAGCGGAAAAATTTTGTTTTTCTTATACCCTTCTCCTTATTACTGCTTTCCAGCCCATCAAATCTGTTAACAAAACTTATTACTTCAATTCTAACAAAAATATTAGAAGTCAAAAAGTTACAATCTTTTCCTTATTCATCAACAGCTGTGAACATTCCCCTGAATCTGTTTCTTGCTTCTACTCTAGATTCAATGCTCAGTGAAACTTACATCCCCACCAGCTTTTGCTAACTTTCTAGAAACTTTAAAAATTCACCCTGTTTGAAGGGTTACATACCTTTCAGGAATAAATGTTCTACGGAAGAAAAGAGGTTGAAATGGATCACTGAATCTTAAGCTATTACTGAAAGGGCAACAACAGAAATGAAATAAGTAATTTGGGAAACATTAGAATAATTCTTGTGAAACCAGTGTTGTCATGATTCTTAAGGAAATTTTGCTTTTAGTTTTGTAGGGTTTTTCCAATTTTGCAATCTTCCTTATCCTTAGAAGGACTCCTTCTCTTCTCTTCTCTTCTCTTCTCTTCTCTTCTCTTCTCTTCTCTTCTCTTCTCTTCTCTTCTCTTCTCTTCTCTTCTCTTCTCTTCTCTTCTCTTCTCTTCTCTTCTCTTCTCTTCTCAATCTTCATGGACTTTTTAAAGTGCTGAAATCTAAACTATTAACTATCAAACTTAGAAAAGAAGGCCAAATGGAAGTGGATATTGATTCACTTTTCCTCTCGTTCAAGTCATGAAATAAACTCTGTGTGTGTGTATGTTTAAGTGAAATCAAGTCCTGCCTGAGTAGCTTGCTCTTGCCCTTATATCTACAGAATAGTTTGAATTTATCTGCCAGTACAATGGTTATCATTTATTGGTAAACAGAATGCAGCTGACTATAGAGAGATAAGACAGCACCTGAATGAAGCAGACACATTACAGGAATTCAGAAATATCAACTGAATACAACTTGAAGCCTTTTGAAAAAAGATAGGAAACAATGTGTCAGGATGAATTTCTGAAAGCAGGAAAAAGTTGATGAATGGTTTGCAAGGAAGCTGAGACTCAAGATTTTGGTCCTTCCTTTTGATACCTGCTTTTCAGAAAACACTGAGATTGATTATAAAGCGTTTTATTTGTTTTAATAAAAAATACAATCATTTCAAAACTAAGAACATTTTGATGGACCTCTTCTGAGTTATGTAGTTCATGGTCATGATTTCATTGACTGTTATTATAAATTCCAGATATTTTACTTTTTTCTTTTATTTTACTTAACAACAGAAAACAACCAAAAAATAGTCTTATAGAAATTGATCTCTATATGAAAAAGAGCTTTAGTAGCACTTGTATGGTTCATGTTTGAGATTCAGGCTCTACATTTTCACGCAGCAATTTTAAATTGTGTCCTTTAAGGATTTCTATGAAGGCAGTAAGCCCAGCTGTACAGATGAGGCAACTTCAGTCCCAATCTAATCACCACCTGAATAGCTAACATTTCCTGGAATAAAAAACATAATTAAGATTTCTTGGTTATAATCCACTAGCTATGTTTTCCACCAAAGTTAAAAGAAGATACATCCTAAATAATATAATCAAGAGCCATTAGTTAATGAGGAAGGCCTTATACTACAAGCAGTTTCATGATACTTTTCAAAAATCCAATCCCATTTCCTTAATAGTCAAGAATCTATGCCAATGAATAGATTCTTTTTCCTTTTGAAGAAAGAATGCAAAGTCAGTTCCTAGTCTCTTTAGAGAATCCTTATTAATCAGCTTAATTTTCAAACTTTAAGCTAAATTTTATATTATTTATTTTTAATCCCTTACAGCAGACAATTCTTCTAGAATTCTGTGTCTAGAAAGCAATAAACATACCATATGTAGACTCACAGATTAAGCAGTGAATCATACTTAACCTACAATTTCGGGAAGACTTTGTTTCTCATAGTTCTCCGAAGGTTCAAGCATGGTTTCTGCTATCTCACCATCTTTCACAAAATCATTAAGAACCAATTCTGAAACTTGTTCTTCAGATCGTGTGGTTGGATTTTGGTCAGATAAGTGATAGGGAGCCTACGCAAGGGATGCATTTTTATTGTATTTGGTGTATTACAGCTCTGCTGAGAGTTTTTTGTCGAGAAAGACATTCAGGGTGAAGGAAGGACAATCTTTGACTGGCAGAAAAAAAGTCAATGGCCCCAAGACAAGTTTATTATCATCATGCAGAATATAACTGTTTCAGAACAGGATCCCACGAGGACTTCCCAGACTCTTCAGTGAACAGATCACATAATCAGTCTGTGCCTGGAGAATAACTGATGTTCTTCCATGAGCATGTACAGACAAAAGAATGGTAATGCAAGAATGTCTCTTTTGGGCATTTGAAATATGTGTCTGGCTTTTTGACACAATCCCTTAGTGAGCTGCAGAAGAGAAAGACGACTAACAGTTATTTGCTCTTGGCTGAGCTTTGCAAGCAGCTGCTTTCTTCTATTCAACTGTACCTGGCTGTTTGCCAATACACGTGAAAGTATTTGTCAGCAAGAATTAAACACAACAGTTTTCACATTCACCTTGTGATAGGGTAAACACAGAAAGGATTTTGAGATTTTATTGATGTTGCATATAAGCTACCTCAGACTTGCAGCCACATAGCTGGTACTGACTAGGTGGCTGCTATGTAGAGAGTTCAGTTTCTTTTTCAGATCTTAATTTGTCTGTTCTCAAGGTTCATTTAAGGTGGTCAAATAATAACATTTAAAATGTTTTAATTGTCCTACAGTGCCTCAAAATTAATAATAGTATTAGCCTATTAAGATGCTTTGTTTAGTGCTGGCACATTATGTACAAAATTCCTACTGAGAAAAATAGTTGGAGAAGAAGAAAAAAGTTTAGTTGAAACAAAGATGAAAGCAAATGAAAACACAATTCATGCATTAATGCCAGGTCAGTCAATGTGGAAGAAACTCGGATCTATACAGTTACATTAAATGACTGGAAAACTGGGGAAGAACTGTTTTCCAGGAGTTAGAGAGACAGTTAAGAACTGGGACTACTGTCATGTAATCTTACTTTAGGAATGTGTTTGTTTCATTTTGTACTCAATATACTTCATTTTCTTTCTATAAAGTGGTTGCAACAGTTGGTGGAAAATACCTTATTGCCAGGCCTATTTTAGGAAAAAGGAGAGGTTGTCTAACATCCAGATACGGTTCAAACTGTAGATGGACTGCTTCAGTTAGAATTTACTCCCTTATTTCCTGTTATTCTGGGCCTTTGCTTGCCTAGAATACTTCCATCTCCACACCACTGAGCCTCAGCTTTTTTCTCTAGCACGATGAAAAGGATCCTCTATATCCCCTTCAACTTGCGTGAGGTAGTCATGAAAATTTACAATGGCGCAAGCTCAGATGCAGTCATTCTGTACTCACAAATTGCTCAAACCCATTATCTGGAAAGCCATAATGGAAACCACAGAGAACGGAAATTTTATTTGTCTTTAAATTTTTAGGCAACTGCATTAGTATAAGAAACACAGTAACTTACATAGGCGTAATTTATCTAGCCTTGGAACAATTACAAACTGCACTAGTGCGGTTATGTCTATATCAGCAAATAATTCAGCCAAATTAAGATCGTTAAAAGTCAAACGGCTAGTGCTGAGGACCTGACATGCACAGTGTATGTATTTCAAGGGAGTTAATTCTAACTGGCTCCAGGATGTCTCCTGAGCTGAGCGCCCATTAGTAGCTGGCACTACTTTTTACTTTAGGAAGGAATCCAGTTTGAACTCTGAAGACCACCCCACAAGGTGTACATAAGCATGGTTAGTGGGAATGACTGCAAGATTTGCCTCAGAAGTGCACTCCTGAGCCAAACTAAAATACTAGTATAGACTCATGCTATATTTATCAGTTCATACGCTGCAAAGGTGGGTAACTATTAGTTGCTGAAACTAGGTGGAAACTCTTGGATGACCTGGTTTAACTCATGACTTACATGACAACTTTACTCAGTGTGTCTACATGAGATGTCTAAATCAAGCATAGATCTGAATCACCTAGCCATTAAGATAAACGTCTGTAGTCTCTATTGAAGCACGGAAAATAAATGTTTCTAAAGATCTTTATGGAGTTATCCTGTCAACCTAGCTAGGTTCTTGACTGTTAAGTAACTCTTCTCTCTAATTATGCTTGTTTGATGCCCAAGTCAGTCAATGGTTTTATGCTTGAGGCTGTACTTTGTAACAATTGTAGTATAGTAAATAACAAATACATATTTTGCATAATTTAAACTTTCGGTTTAGTCTGTTGTCTGCATGATTTAATTGGCAAAGCCTTAAATGTGAACTGTGAATATTTAACTCAAATACATTGTTACAATTCCTGAATTTTGATTGGCTATATAAATAATGTGAATATCCAAGAGTGGGTAGCAATATACAGCATATATCAATAGGTTATGGGAAACAGGAATTTATAAACAAGAGGTTTTAGGCTTCTACCATCCCAAATGTGTATGTTTAACTTTGACTCATCTTTAAACAAAAAAAGGACAAAAAAGTCAAATTAAGACAAAATAGATGGGGAGTTTTCGCTATTTAGTCTTTTAATGCCAATAGCTTTGTACTGTTCTACTGAAGGACAGTTAATAAAAAAGCACAAAAATTATAAACATCAAAATCATTGCTGCTTTTAAGGTAAAATTCAGCTCTCTTTTGGTAATCAGTTAGCATAGTAAACATTTCCATGTGAAGACCTTTGTGACCATTTTTGAGGTTACTGCACAACTTCTTGTGGGTCAGGAAATTAGTTCAGTGTGTTTATAATAAACACAGTGCTAAGTTGACAAGAAACTAAAAATATATTATTTAATTATCATAAAATCTAATAACATGTAATAAACTTATTTTAAATCAATTAATTCATATTTAGTTATTACTGGATTGACATAAGAACATTTTGAATAACTGGATTAAGTTGTAAGAAATTAATTTCCTCATAAACTTTTGTAATTTCCTTAGAGATATGTTTGTTGAACTTTCTCTTTTCTTGACTACAGAAAAGTTAAGTATCTTTAAAATGAGAAGAATTTTAGAAAAGTCCTATTTTATGAATATAATAATAGTCTTTATCCTTATGAAGATGGGTACTCCTCAAGCATCTGACCTCTTGAAAACAGACATTCAACAGCATAGCTGTATATTTGCAAATGTTTTTGGTAGTCCATTCGTACTTCAAATCAATCATTAATGTATAGTTTCCCTCATTTACCATGGAAATTCATGCAACCAATTTTGCCTCCAGAAACAAGTGGCAGGTTTGGTTTGGGTTTTTTGTTGTTGTTTTTGTTTCATTTTGTTTGTTGTTTTTTTTTTTTTACTTCTAGATGTGGCTACCACATGTGTATATATTTGGGAATGCAGAAAAATACATGCTTTTGCTGGGTAATTTTATTAATGGTTGGGCACAGGCTGGGTGCAGGACAAAAAAATGCAGCAGAAAGAGGCATTAATTCAAAATAGAAGTTTGCTTTCCTGTTGTACTACTTTTTACTTGAAGTACACTTTCTGTTGTTTCACCTGTTTTATCTTCTTTTTCTTTATATCCTTCAATTTTAAAAAGGAACAAAAAAAGTAATCTTCTACTTGGGGGATGCACATGCTTCCAATCCACTGTGTCTTATGCTTTGGCTTTCTGATCATTGCACGTGTCAGACATTGATTCGAACATTTGGTACTTATGAAATAAACCCATGTTTTCTTCTTTGCATAGTCCAGTCAGATGACCTTATCTGTAGTTTCTGCAGGCTGTCATTGCCTTAGGGATCCCTGAAAGAACTTGTATAGGGCCATGTCAACACTGCTCAGCACAGAAAAAATAAATAGTTTCTGAGTTACTGCAAAAACTTTTTATCTGAAGGCAGCATTAGCAGAGATTCTTCCTAAATTCAGTAGATAAAAGTCACACAACTGCTGCGGATGAAAGGATACTTTTTTTCTATAGTCTAATTCATCCATTGCTGAGAGTATAGCTGCATGAAAATGCCATTACTGAACACATACACAGTGAGTGTTCTCTTCTTCAGCTTCTCCATTTCTCTCCTTTACCAAGAGGTAGATTTCCATCTTCCAACCTCATACCAGCACCTGTTTTTCTTCTTAAGTTACTCTTCTGGCTGCCTGTACTACTTACCTCTGCCCCTTGCCTGTACAGATTATCCCTGCTATCCCTGGACATTATGTGTGCACTGCCCTGATGTCCCACTGACAACGTCCTATATTAAGAGATTCTTCTCTAGCGTTACTACCAATCATTATCCTCTCTGACTGGCCTCTTTATGAAAAATTTTATTCCCATATCTTGCTTTAACACACTCATTTGATCTTATGTTTACACAATCTTATTTATAATACGCCACCAAATTAAGGCAGAGGCCTTAATATGTACTTCACATTTGTCACACTCAAAATCTTGTTTGCAGACAGAGGGAAAACACACTTTATATATAAAGCTAAGAATATAGTGTTAGAATATTTGGAACTGTAACAGCTGATTTCACCAAGGGAAAATCGTGCTTGACTTATCTTGTGACCTTCTGTGGTGGAGTGACTGCATCAGTGGACAAGGGAAGAGCTATGGATGTCATCTACCTGGACTTCTGTAAGGCCTTTGACACAGTCCCACACAACATTCTGGCTGCTAAATTAGCAAGATTTGGGGTTGATAGATGGACTGTTAGATGGATAAGGAACTGGCTGGATGTTTGTGTCCAAAGAGACAGTCGATGGCTCAGTGCTCAAGTGGAAACTAGTAACAAGTGGTGTCACCTCAAGGTGACTTGGAGCAATGCTATTCAATATATTCATCAATGACATAGAAGATGGGATTGAGTGTACCCTCAGCAAGTTTGTAGATGACATCAAGCTGAGTGGTGCAGTTGATAAACTAGAGGGAAAGGATGCCATCCAGAGGGATCTTGATAGGCTTGAGGAGTGGGCCCATGTGAACCTCGTGAAGTCCAACAAGGCCAAGTGCCAGGTCCTGCACCTGGGTCAAGGTAATCCCCAGTATCAGTACAGATGATTGCAAGATGAATGGATTGAGAGCAGCCCTGAGGAGAAAGACTTGTGGTACTGGTAGGTGAAAAATCGGCCATGAGCCAGCAATCTGTGCTTACAGCGCAGAAAGCCCATCATATCCTGGGCTGCATAAAAAAAAATAATTAAAAAAAGCATGGCTAGTAGGTCAAGGGAGATGATTCTCCCTCTCTACTCCACTCTTGTGAGACCTCGCCTGGAATAATGTGTCCAGATCTGGGGTCCCTATTATGAGAAAGACAGGGACGTCTTAGAGCAGGTCCAGAGGAGGGTCACAAAAATGATTTGAGGGCTGGAACACCTCTACTATGAAGAAAGGCTGAGAGAGTTGGGCTTGTTCAGGCTGCAGAAGTGGTGGCTTCGGGGACACCTTACCGTAGCCTTTCAATACTTAAAGGGGGGTTGTAAGAAAGACAGAAAAAGACTTTTCACCAGTCATTTCATTGGAAGTGTTCAAGGTCCAGTTGGATGGGTCTTTGAGCAACCTGATGTAGTGGAAGGTGTCCCTGCCCATAGCAGAAGTGCTGGACTGGAAGACCTTTAAAGGCCCCTTCCAACCCAAACCATTCTATGATTCTATGGAAGAACAAAAGAAGCAAGTGATGCAAAGGCAGTTGAATACCACCTCCCACAAGCAGAGTCAGAAGGTCATCAGATTAGTCAACCAGCCAGTCTCTTGCCAATGGTTACACTGGAAGAGAAGACACTGCGATCAGGAAGAACACTTAGTTTCTACCCCTTTACCTGATGTTATGATCTCTCTTCCTCTGCTTCAGGGATCCTAAGGTTGTTAGTTTCATTTTGGTGGTGATAGTTGGGTGCTATGGCAGGTCATTAACATTTGGAGACCCACTGTTACAGATAAGCCAAGTAGAACTAATCTGCAGGTAGGTGTTGTGGTTTAACCCCAGCCAGCAACTAAGCACCACACAGCCACTCACTCACTTCCCCCCGCCCTGGTGGAATGGGGGAGAGAATGGGAAAACTAAAAGTGAGAAAACTCATGGGTTGAGATAAAAACAATTTAATAATTGAAATAAAATTAATAATAATAATAATAATCAACTAATAATTGTCGTGAAAAGGAAAACAACAACAAGAGAGAGAGGAACAAAACCCAGGAAAAACAAGTGATGCAACCACTCACCACCTGCTGACCAACACCAAGCCAGTCCTTGAGCAGAGATTCATGCCCCCTGGCCAACTGCCCCAGTTTATGTACTGGACATGACATCATGTAGTATGGAATAGCCCTTTGGCCAGTTTGGGTCAGCTGTCCTGGCTGTGCTCCCTCCCAGCTTCTTGTGCACCAGGCAGAGCATGGGAAGTTGGAAAGTCCTTGACTAGTATAAACACTACTTAGCAACAACTAAAACATCAGTGTGTTATCAACATTATTCTCATCCTAAATTCAAAACGCAGCACTATACCAGCTACTAGGAAGAAAATTAACTCTATCCCAGCTGAAACCAGGAGAGCAAGTCAAAAAAAGTCCAAACAGAGCAGGCCTCATGGCTTGCAAACTCAATACAAAATCTGTGGCCTGCTACTAGCAATGGTAATACTGTATTACAGGGTAACATGACTACACTTTCTCCAGAAATACCTAAAAAAAAAGTCCTCTTATCTAAGACAACTAAAGGTAAGCATATCTTGTGAACTCTTACAAGTCTTTACTTCAGTTTCACACCCAGCAGCTTAGCAGCTTTAGACATGGTGTAGCTGCATGAAATGAAAGATTATAAATCTACTTTATTTCATAATGGTGATCCACCTTCTGGAAGGCATGTCCTATAAGGAGCAGCTAAGGATTTTAGGTTTGTCTAGTTTGGAGAAAAAGAGGCTGAAGAGTGACCTCATTGCTCTCTACAGCTTCCTGAGGAGGGGACATGGAGGGGGAGGTGCTGATCTCTTCTCCCTGGTATCCAGTGATAGGACGTGTGGGAATGGTTCAAAGCTGCGCTGGGGGAGGTTGAGACTTGACATTAGGAAGCATTTATTTACTGAGAGGGTGGCCAAACACTGGAACAGGCTTTCTAGAGAAGTGATCGATGCTCCAAGCCTGTCAGTGTTTAAGAGGCATTTGGACAATGCCCTTAATAACATGCTTTAACTTTTGGCCAGCCCTGAATTGGTCAGGCAGTTGGACTAGATGATCATTGTAGGTCCCTTCCAACTGAAATAGTCTATTCTATTCTATTCTATTCTATTCTATTCTATTCTATTCTATTCTATTCTGTTCTATTCTACCTACATATTAATGTTTCCAAGATTCAGTAACAACTAAGCATTTGATTTCAGGTTTGTAATTTTGGTCTAGGTAAAATTTACACATGCAATACCCATTTTAGTGTCCAAGCCTCTTCTTGGCACTAAGATTTGGTGAATTTGTACTTAAATTCTCTATTTGCAAAATGCAGAAAACAGCACTTCCTTATTTTATTAAAATATCATGAGGAAAAATGAATCGTACTTATGTCTGAAAAGATGTTTAGGTAGTGTGATGAAATGGTAAATAAAAATATCTACATGAATAAAGAAATTTTTAGGACTGCTTCTCTCCTATTAAGTCTTCTCATCAAGTACTTCTCACTGTCTTGTTATTTCTATTGCCTAGAGATTTACTGCTTAAGTTTCATAACAGCTAACAGAAATTATGTTAGACTTTTTTCCAGACCAAGATTGTAAATACACCAAATAGGTCTCAAAAGCATTTAAACACTGGGAGTCCACTGTGTTTATGAAAAAGAAAAAAAAAAAAAAAAAAAATCACCAAATAATTGTAACTAACATATAATTTTGCAGAACTGTTCAGAAAAATGGGACAAGCTTAATGAAGAAAATGTTTCTTGTCAATCCAATAGATCAACCAATTTTATCACTGGAATTATTGCAGATACTTCATGTCTCAAACAGTTGTAGGAAGGGCTCTGATTGTGAGATAAAGGCTTTCTATCTTCAAGTTTAATGTGTCTTTGAATCTAATTGTTCTCAGCAATTGAAGCAGTGGAGCTTAAATCAATATGGAGTTTTTTGATATTATGGAATGTGGGGAAAATGAACTGCCAGCTAAGGATGCTTGAGGAATACTATTGTGTACTACACACTCCTTTTGTGTCAAAGAGAGCCTTGAAAGAAAAAGGGATCAGTCTATGACAGCTGGTAAAGATTTTCCATAATTTTTTAACACATAAGACCCCTTCTTTGAACTTCAGCCTTCTCATTCAATTTATACTGGCACTCTCAGGCACTGTTGTGTCTCTGAGAGAGTATTTTTCTTGATGAATGACATCTGGTCTGTTCAAAAGAGCAAAATCTTAGCTGAGAGGGAATGGTTCTTGAGAGTTGTTATGAAACCAATCTGTATGATAGCTGTTGAGAATTCTAGGAATCTTGGTTTATTTAAAATAGTACTTTTGAAATTTCTTGGGAGAAAAATCACTGATATCTAACACTGAAATGAATTAACTTTATAATAGAATTATTGTGTTTCATGTATATTTTTTTTCTGGATATTAATAAGTTCAGAGTTTCCTTGAGGTCCTTTTTCTCAGGTTATATGAGAGAATCTCTTAGTTTCCATTCACATTAAAAAGACTTCTGTTCTGTCAGCTTGCAACACATATTGGTAATTTATACCTTTGCTCTTCAAGGAACCAGCATCCAATTATTATGAATAGGAAGACTCAGCTGGGGAAAAGTAAGCACCAAGTTGTTAGATCTGAAACTGATCCCCTTATTCTGCAATGGTAATTGCAAATGTCTGCTTTCATTCATTTTAATTAGAGTTCCCACAAGCAAAAAAAGTTCATCTATCTATCTCTTATTATGGTAATGCAGTAAAGTTCTCAAGCATACATTCCAGAATTCATTTTGTCCTATGAAATGGCAACAGGACATATGTAATACTTCATAAACTACAAAATCACCATACATTATACATAGGTACACACACTGTTTAGACATATGTTCAATAAGTAGAAGTAATACTGACCAAACCAACAGTAATTTATCTGGGGTAGCATGCAAATGTCTATACAAGGCTGCATAATGTCATCTGACATATCAGAGGTTCAGATGTGACACTGAATCTATTAGAGAACCACTTTTTTGTGGTGGGAACTGAAGCCCAGATGGGAACTTCTGCAATTTGAAATGGCACTAAATACCACTAATGAGTCATATTTATCAACCCAAGGCAATGTTTCAGAAACTTTAAATCACTCCAAATGGTACTGGAGACTTTGGTGTTAGTAACTGAATTGAGCCTGAGGTATCTAAATTACGGTAATAATCAATGGAAGCTTAAGACTCGATTATGTGCTTAAAAATTATGACAATTAAAAGCAATTCAGTTTTCCTGAAATGGATATGTTTGCCATATTTAGAGACTAAATTCAGTATTTAGAGAGCAAAAAAAAAAGAAAAATGTTGTCTACAAATATCATTGGAAATATCATTGGCATTTTATCTGCTCATTCACTACAACAGCTTACACTATGGACATTTCAAGAGTATGTGCTTGAAGACAGTACTTAAAGATACGTGCACAGGCAGTGTATTTAAAAGTCCAACTTCAGGCTTTAAATATCTAGATTTAAAAGTCCAACTTCATGTGTTTGGACTGATATTATTAAAAAAAACCCATAACTTTCATGTATATAAGTATATATACTTTCTAATTCAAAGCAAATATAAAGTATCAAAATACATATTTTACATTTTAATGTCTTTAACATCCATATTTTGCTTACTCATTTATTACTTACAGACTTCTTCCAACGTCTAATAGCTTTAAATTTCTTCACCTTGATCCTATTTGTTTAAAGAATCTTGCAAGACATGTGATCCTTCAGTTGCCATTTTTACTACACACAAAAGAAAATAAACTCAAGATGTATAATATAAAGTCCTGTAATGGTGGTCTTAGTATCTGGCGTCTTCATGCTAAGCAAACTGCTCCATAGGGAAAGTTGGCACTTGTTTCACAGCCCAGAATGTTATCACAGAATCACAAAATTTCTGTGAGCCCCTGGTTCAAGCAGGATCACTGAGAGCTGGTGGCCTCAGACCATCTCCAGACAGCTTTAGAGTATCTCCAAGGACGGAAACTCCACAACCTCTTCGGTCACTCTCAAAGTAAAAAAAGTGTTTCCTTATGTTCAGACAGAGCCTCCTGTGTTTCAGTTTGTGCCCATTAGTTCCTGTCCTGTCACTGGGCACCACTGAAAAAAGTTTCTCTCCATCTTCTTTGCACCCTCTTTTCAGGTATTGATGAGATCCCCCTAGGCCTTCTATTCTCCAGGCTAAACAGTCCCAGCTCTGTCAGCCTTTTCTCATATGTGAGATGCAGGACTTTGCATTTCCTTTTGTTGACCTACATGAGGTTTCTGTAGGGCATTTTTTCAGCCTGTCGAGGTCCAGTAATGTTAGAGAGCAGTTTAAAATTATGAAATTTTTAGTATGGAAAACCTATTTCAGGTCACATTCAGACTATAAGAGTTATTCATTAAAGTATTATAAAGATTCTTTAAAATGTAATTTTTTTTTACAAAGTTCTCTAAAACTGAATTTGACTTTTCATTGGTGATTTTTTAAAGAGAGGGTTGCTGTTTTCCACTTGTAAGTTATCTAGTAACTAAGAGAAAAAAAAATTAAAATTTGATGTAAGTTTTTTGACATCCTTTTTGCTAACATAAAAAAAAACTTAATTATAGCTTCACCACTTGTAAGTATTGTAGCTATAAACACAGGTCAATAAAATCTTCATACCATGCTAACACATTCTATATATTGTCAGTAGATGAACAGAGGCATATATACTGAGTAAAGGAAATGGCCTCACATTGGGCCAGGGGAGGTTTAGATTGGATATTAGGAAAAATTTCTTCACTGAAAGGGTTGTCAAGCATTGGAACAGGCTGCCCAGGGAAGTGGTTGAGTCACCATCCCTGAAGGTATTTAAAAGATATATAGATGTGGTGCTTAGGGACATGGTTTAGTGGTGGACTTGGCAGTGTTAGGTTAACAGTTGGACTTGATGATCTTAAAGGTCTTTTCCAACCTAAACGATTCTATGACTCCATGATTCTAAATAACAAATAATATATTAAATACATATGGAATTTAATAAATGAAAACTAGAAGTTTGGAGACCAACAAGAGAATATTTTAGGCTCAATTAAAATACTGAGGGATCCATTCAAAAGACAGAAGTATAAAGAGAATGCTTAGTGCACAACACAAAAGACTTTGATGACAGCTATTACTGGCCATGTACTTGTTATCTTGTGTTACTGTAATGGTGTGCTCTCCCCCGCCCCCAACCTGACCTTTATCTCCTGTAACCCTGCTCAAGCAATAACCACCAGTGGCAGTCATAAAGGATGTGTCTGGTCGTGATGGCTGCATTTGCCTCAAAGTGGATTGCAGAGACAGGTAACAAACCCAATAGCCAAGGGCTAATTTGAGCAATGTGCCCACTTAACCACAGTGCTGGTCAATGTCTGACTCAAGCCAAATTTGGAAGAAACTAACATCTGTAGTCGGTATGCAAATATGACTATGAGTCAATCATCTTACCCCATAAATAGCAAGCAGCCCAGGAGCTTTTTGAGCTCTCCTTCATGGCAGTGGGCTTCATGACAGGATCTCCCCTTGAGTAGCAACGCCTCTCAAGGTTACACCTGCCCTGGAGATCCCTTACTCCTCAATACTGAGAGATTCCTTGCCGCAACAGATCCCTAGTAAGTGACTAATAGCTTGCTAAACATTGTAAGCTTTGCTAAGGTTATATCTTAGATTGATTGTGCACATACAATGCTTTAGAAATAAACTGTTGACGAAGTCTGGGACTAAGTCTGGATCCAGCCACACCTCAGGTCCTCTAAGGGAAAGAATCTAGAATGCAAGGTGATCCTCTCTGGACCTCATGACTCAACAGGAGGGTCTCCCTAAGAGTTTTGTCTGACCCTGTCCTCTATGCAGTAAATAATGAAGTGTACCTTGTGTATTGGGTTTGTGTGGCAAGGTTTTGGTAGCGGGGGGCTACAGGGGTGGCTTCTCTGAGAAGATGCCAGAAGCTTCCCCCTATGTCCAATAGAGCCAATGCCAGCTGGTTCCAAGATGGACCCGCCGCTGGCCAAGGCTGAGCCAATGAGCAACAGTGATGCTCCAGGCACTGGAGCAGAGACTCCCCTGCAGTACGTGGTGAAGACCATGGTGAGGCAGGCTGTCCACCTGCAGCCCATGGAGGTTAATGGTGGAGCAGATATCCACCTGCAGCCTGTGGAGGACCCCACACCAGAGCAGGTGGATGCCCAAAGGAGGCTGTGATTCCATGGGAAGTCCACACTGGAGCAGGCTCCTGGCAGGACCTGTGGAACTGTGGAGAGAGGAGTCCATGCTGGAGCAGGTTTGCTGGCAGGACTTGTGACCCTGTGGGGGACCCACGCTGGAGCAGTCTGTTCCTGAAGGACTGCACCATATAGAAGGCACCCATGCTGGAGCAGTTCATGAACTGCAGCCCGTGGGAAGGACTCACATTGGAAAAGTTCATGGAGGACTGTCTCCCATGGGAGGCACCTCATGCTGGAGCAGAGGAAGAGTGTGAGGAGTCCTCCCCCTGAGGAGGAAGGAGCGGCAGAGACAATGTGTGATGAACTGACTGCAATCCCCATTCCCTGTCCCCCAGACCACTCAGCGGGGAGAAGGTAGAGAATATTCGGAGTGAAGTTAAGCCCCAGAAGAAGGGAGGGGTGGGGGGAATCTTTTGAGATTTAGTTTTTATTTCTCATTACCCTACTCTGATATGATTGGCAATAAATTAAACTAATTTCCCCAAAGTCAAGTCTGTTTTGCCTGTCATGGTCATTGGTGAATGATCTCTCCCTGTCCTTATCTCAACCCATGAGCTTTTTGTTAAATTTTCTCTCCCCTGTCAAGCTGAGGAGGGGGAGTGATAGAGTGACTTTGGTGGGCACCTGGCATCCAGCCAGGGTCAAGCCACCACACCTTGTCTTTGAATCTTGTTAAACCACTGTTGCATTTACTATCAAACTTTGTTAAATAGCTGTTTTATATCAATAAACTTATTGCTGCTTCTCTCTTACCAGTGAAATGCATCACTCCATCCATGACAATTACTTCAGGGTCAGCAAGGCACAAGTGATAAGTTGTCTGGGGCAACTCAAAGCCAATAAATCACTGAGGCTAGGCAGGACATATTCAACAGTGCAAAATGAGTCTGAGGGAAGACTTCAGAATGGAAAACAACATTCTTGGAAAAGTCATTAAGTTGTGACTTAAATCCCAAAGACTTGAGTGAGATAAATCTGGTGTTGAAGGTGTAATAGAGAGATGTTTGAATTAAAATTCACATGTTGTTTTCATAAACAATTAAAACCATTTTGGAATCAAGTGAGAATAATAGAAACTGTACATAGAGACAAAGCTTTCAGTTTTCATTCTTCAGAATATTAACAAACTTCTAGATATGAGATCTGGAAGGACTTTTCTCTCATATCAGGCTAAAGAGAACTGTTGATATTTTCTGCTTTCCACTGTAACATGGTGTGGTGGGTTACTTGGCTGGCTGCCAGGTGTCCACCAAGTTGCTCTCTCACTCTCCCTCCTCAGCAGGCCAGAGGGAGAAAACACATTGAAGAAGCTCTTGGGTTGAGTTAAAGACAGGGAGATCCCTTACTAACTACTGTCACAGGCAAAACAGACTCAACCTGGGGAAGATTAATTTCATTTATTGCCAATTAAAAATAGAATAAAATAGTGAGAAACAAAACCAACTTCCCAATGCCTCCCTTCTTCCCAGGCTCAAATTCACTCCCGATTCTTCTACGTCCTCCCCACTGCAGGAGAATGGGGAATTGGGGTTGTGGTCGGTTCATAACACTTTGTGTCTGCCACTTCTTCTGCATTATGCTCTACTCCTGCTCCAGTATGGAGTCCCTCCCAAGGGATACAATCCTTCATGAACTTCTCCAATGTTGGTCCTTCCCGTGGGCTGCAGTTCTTCAAGAAGTATGTGTCCTTTCCACATGGTGCAGTCCTTCAGGAACAGACTGCTCCAGCGTGGGTCCCCCACGAAGTCACAGGTCCTGCCAGAAAACATGCTCCAGTGTGGGCTCCTCTCTCCACAGTTCCACAGGTCCTGCCAGGATCATACTCCAGCATGGGCTCTTCATGGGCTGCTGCTTCCTTCAGGACACATCCATGTGCTCCGGCATGGGGTCCCCCATGGCCTGCAGGGTGGATATCTGCTCCACTGTGGACTTCCATGGTATGCAGGGGAACAATTAGCTTCAGCACAGTCTTCTCCATGGGCTGCAGGGGAGTCTCTGCTTCAGTGCCGGGAGCACGTCCTTCCTCTCCTTCTTCACTGACCATGGTTGTTTCTCACAAATTCTCACTCCTCTCTCCCAGTTGGTGTTGCACACTGGTTTTTACCCTTTCGTTAATATGTTGTCACAGAGGCACTACCATCATTGCTGATTGGCTCAGTTTTGGTCAGTAGCAGGTCCATCTTAGAGCCGGCTGGACCTGGCTCTCTCCAACATGGGGGCAGCTTCTGGTGTCTTCTCATAGAAGCCACCTCTGCAGCATCCCTGCTACAAAAACCTTGCCATATAAACCAAATACAAATAGAAAGAACCTGGAGTAAAATACAAGGTGGTCCATTCCAGTCCTAAGCTGGTCATTACAGACCAAGCAAAAAGGTCTTTTCAGTTCTGATCCCTATCACACTCACATGACTTGGCAAAAGCGATAAACATTTTGGAGATGTCGAAGATGACAACGTATTTTCAAGAAAGGGGTTTAGGATTTGTTCTTGAAAAGGTTATTAAAAAATAAACACACACATATATATACATATACCCTTCCCTCATATACCATGGGCCAATTTTTACCTCTGTAATTCAAATGTAGATGTATCTTATTCTACTGATTGTCCCAGTATTTCAGTGGAGTAATTCACAGAGTATGGATTTATCCTAAAAGAGAAGTTTGTCTATCTTTAAGACAAGAGATATATCTTCATTCTGAATTTCCCCAATGAAATATGATGAAGAAAGATCCTTACAAATACTTTGTATCCTTACATTTAATCCTTACAAATAATGGGTCCTTACAAATACATCTACGCATATTATATACATCCACAGTATACATATGGGTGCAGTGGTAAAACCTGGCCCTTGGTATGCAAAAAAACCATTTTATTTACATGATCATTTTGACCTTCTAAAAGCCAAAACTCTAAAAATTAATGTAGTATCTTCAAGGACAATAAATCTCAATTGATATACTTAGGTGTTTTGTAGAGTAACCCTGTCTGGATTAGAAATATTTACAAAGCTCCTATAAAATCAAGAGATGAAATGATGATATTAGTAGAAATATAAGAACAAGAAACTGAAAATAAAATACCCTCAATAAAAAATAATGCTTATGTACTTCCACAGGAGTTTTTAACTGGAAATACTGAACAGATGTTGAACAAAACCATACAGAAATAGAAAGTCTTAAACTGTGTCCTTGAATGAGTTTCAGTAAGCACTTTGCTTAATACTTACTAGAAAAGTTGATTGGTTGGTTGGTTGGGTGGGTGGTGGTGTGGGATTTTGTTGTTTGGTTTTTTTTTTCATAAATGAGACAAATATATGGTACCATCAAAATACCCTCCCTAGAAAGTGTGACTTAAGGGAATAGGAAGGAAGAAACTGAACACTTCTTCATCCCAGCAATACAAATAAGACTCTATAATTTCACTTCATTTTAAGAACTATTCTGCAGCAACTTGATCAATAATTCAAAAGAACTTCTGAGGAATTTTCTTTATGGTGTTTTATGTTTTTTTTTTTTTTTCCTAAGAGTTTTGTGTTTTCTGAGTCCCTTTAAAAGAATTCTAATTGCAATTTAAATTAGATACCCCAATTCAGATTCCTTTCTGAGTTATGCATTGGCTATCACAGAATCAATGCCTGACTGTTATGCATCAAGGACAATAAGGAAATTGACTAAAAGTCTAGAATTTATTCTGTTCTGAATTCATTGAATATTTCCTAAAGAGAATGAATATAGTCAACATGTTACAGAAGCCTCAATAATACAATGTATATAATAAAAATAATGAGAGTTTGAAGAAAATTGTACCTTGATAGTCTTTACTTCTTATCACTGGTAATTCATCACTCTTATCTCTTCTGTTCTGAACATTCAAGGTACCCTGAATCTCCTTTTGCCTGTCAGACTTTTATGTATTTTTGTTTAAATTATAAATGTTATCACCACAATTATGTGACAAAGCAACATTTAAATTGAATAGTACAAAGATTTTTATTTTCTTTTATAACTTGACCTGGAGTGTAATCATATTGCATACATGAGGAAATTATTTTTTCCTTCTAAAGCTTCTTTAGATAAAACAAAGAATTAAATATATATGATTGAGTGGTGGAATAATTATGGCTCTTTTTGCAAAGACAATATTTCCATTGTGTTTGAAAAGCTTAGCTGTTTGGATGAAAAACTATTAATATCATTCACATTCTATTTTAAAAAGCAGAAAAGTCCTTCAGTTCCACTTATTTTTATCACAGGGAAAAGGTAGAACAGCATGGGAAATTATTTTACTGTCCCACAAAGCTTTTTGAGATTTCAATTATGCAGGTCAATTATTCAATTATTTCTTCATTCAAGGTTTTAAACAATGAAAAAGAGTAAAGAGTAAAAGGGGGGAGAGAGGGGGATACTGAAACAGCCAATTTCCTACTTTCAAGGAAGGTGAAAAGTTTAAATTCAAATCACTGTTTTTACCTAATTGATTTGAATCTAATCACAGCTAATAAATATGACTACTTGTTACCTGTTTTTGCAGTTTTCATTCAGCTTCTCCTCTTCAAGTTATAATGGATGTTCATTGGTTCAAGACATACTGACTCCACAATCCACTTACAAGGATTGTATACATATCTACAGTACACACACATATACATATGTATACATGTAAAACCTAGTGGCCTTCTATGATGGAGTGACTACATCAGTGGACAAGGGAAGAGCTATGGATGTCATCTATCTGGACTTCTGTAAAGACTTTGACGTGGTCCCCCACAACATCCTTCTCTCTAAACTGGAGAGATATGGATTTGATGGGTGGACTGTTCTGTGGATCAGGAATTGGTTGGATGGTTCCATCCAGAGGGTAGTGGTCAATGGATCAATGTCCAGATGGACATCAGTGATGACTGGTGTTCCTCAGGGGTCCGTACTGGGACCAGTGCTTTTCAATATCTTCATCAATGACAGACAGCGGGATAGAGTACACCCTCAGCAAGTTTGAAAATGACACCAAGCTGAGTGGTGAGGTTGACACACCTGAGGGATGGAATGCCATCCAGAGGGACCTGGACAAGTTTGAGAAGTGGGCCCATGTGAACCTCATGAGGTTCAACAAGTCCAAGTGCAAGGTCCTGCACCTGGGTTGGGGCAACGCCCGGTATCAATACAGGCTGGGGGATGAAGGGATTGAGAGCAGCCCTGCAGAGAAGGACTTGGGGGTACTGGTGGATGAAAAGCCAGACATGAGCCGGCAATGTGTGCTTGCAGCCCAGAAAGCCATCTGTATCCTCGGCTGCATCAAAATAAGCGTGGCCAGCACGTCGAGGGAGCCGATTCTCCCCCTCTACTCTGCTCTGGTGAGACCCTACCTGGAGTACTGCATTCAGCTCTGGGGCCCCCAACATAAGAAGGACATGGACCTGTTGGAGAGGGTCCAGAGGAGGGCCACAAAGATGGTCAGGGGGCTGGAGCACGTCCCCTATGAGGACAGGCTGAAAGAGTTGGGGTTGTTCAGCCTGCAGAACAGAAGGCTCTGGGGAAACATTATTGTGGCCTTTCAGTACATAAAGGGGGCTTATGAGAAAGATGGGAAAAACTTTTTAGCAGGACCTCTTGCAATACGAAAAGAGGTAACGGTTTTAAACTAAAAGAGGGTAGATTTAGACTAGATAGAAGGAAGAACTTTTTTACAATGAGGGTGGTGAAACACTGGCACAGGTTGCCCTGAGAGGTGGTAGATGCCCCACGCCTGGAAACATTCATGGTCAGGCTGGATGAGGCTCTGAGTAACATGATCTGGTTGAAGATGTCCCTGCTTACTGCAGGGGGTTGGACTAGATGATTTTTAAAGGTCCCTTCCAACCTACACTATTCTATGATTCTATGATATATTCTTCCTCAACATCAGAAAACTTACATTCAAATCCTTGCTCCAAACATTGCAGAAAGGGGAACTAAATTTGTGTCTTCCTCTTTACTGCTCAACTCTGCTATCATGCCATTTACCTGCAGTTTTGTTGCTGAAAAAGTAAAAAAAAAAAAAAAAGAAAATTAGGAGTCTAAGACCACTGCATGCGCATAAGGTGATCAGGCTTCTGTAGGTTCTGTCTAGGCTTCTGTCTAGGTTTACAGCTCAGGCTTTCCAATGAGAAGTTACCAGAAGTCCCTAACCAGACCCACATACAATTTACTACTTTGCCAGTTTATTATATTATTTGATGTTCAAAATTATATGTAAGTTGTATGGATTCTTAGATAAAGATAAGGATATCTTCTGTCTTTATGTAACTCATTTACATATAAGTGGTATCTGTGTGTGTATGTGTGTATTTATCCTCATTCAGGCTGCAAATACATACAACTTGTTTCTGATACACGTGGTTCTCTTTTATATCCATAGGCAACAAGCTAACCAATAAACAATATGATTAAACTGTGAAGTGAAAAAATACGAGTTGTAAAACCAAATCTGAAAAATTATTTTTGCACAGTGACTTTTCAAATCAAGATCTGAGAGTTGCCATTTGTCTGCACAGAATTTGTCACACATTAACTAAGCTGAACTGAGTCTCACCACCATTCTTATGAACCATATTATGAGGAAGGGAATACACTTTCTGAAGTTCCCCCATTTAGTCAAAGCATATAAATAATGAATTTGATTTTAGATTATATCAGTAATGGAGTGATAACATTTAAACATCTAAATCAAAACCTTCTGTTTCTTAGCAATTTTGAAATTCAGACTTCTCTTATGGTGAGAGTTGTCTAATTAGAATAGAGATTTATTCAACATACTTTGGTGGAAATCCTGTCTCTATTGAAGTCAGTAAAAAATAAAACTGGACTTCTCCCCCCAAACTGTTTGTGTCTTATCAAATGCAGTAGAATAAGAAGATTTTAACTTTTGTACACATTGTGTTGTTTAATACATAAGTGCATCATTGTAGACTAGATATCTGGGGAGGAATGTATCCAGCATTTTCTCTGTATTTCTCCTCCCATTAATACTATAAATAAATCTCATGTGTAGTTCTGCACCAACCCTCCCTTTCATCATGTCAGAATAAATTGTTTCATCTACACTTTATTTTTTGCATAACTACTGATCAACTTCTGATACATTTCATTTCTCTCTGTGTTTAAAACTTGTCCATCAAGAGATCATGATTTTCCCCATTGCATTCTACTCAGAATTATTCATAGGGGAAAAAAAAGTTGGGTGAGAATTTTTGTTCTTTTGGATGGCTGTGGGCATGTTTTTGTGAAGATTTTATATTTTGGCTGGCCTCTAAGGTCATGGTTATTAATAAGCCTCAATATAAATTATCTTTTTCTTTCTGAGACTTTGAAATTGCTTCTCAAAATAGTGTCAATACTTTCTTAAGATTCACTATTGTGGAAGAGTGCTGGCACTTTTCATGCCATTTAATTATTGTTATTGTTATAAGAATTGTTATAATAATTGTTATTGTTATTATTCCTTTTATCAAATTATTTCTTATTTCCATTATGAGATGATAAAAAAAAAACAAAACAAAAAAACATGAAGTCAACATTTAACCAAGACATTTTGGATTAAAGAAATTTTAATGTTTTTAGGCTTTTCTTTTTTCTGCTTAGAGTAACCTCAAACTGCCTTATATTTTCATCCATGTGCCTTGTTTAACTTTCCTAAGAGTACCACAAAGCAACATTTATTCCAAGTGATGGGCCATGGTACCACACTGAGGTCTCTGCAAATTGTCATTTCTGTGATCATGGTCTTATCTAGCTCTGCAAAATTGTAAGGGCTGTGCTGCTTTCCTGCTTTTTCACCCATAGTCAAGCATCAGCCATAAGGTGTGGCTTAAAGGGAGAAAAATTAATGGTGAAAGTTTACCTTGCACCACACTTCTTCAGAGGCTGCATGTAGGATCAGTTGAAACTGGCTTTTGTCCAAATTCTGTATTAGAGTTTACTAAGGCAGCAGTTCATTCACCTCTAATTTTAGACCTAAGAAGGGCTGAAACTAAGATTAGAACTTAAAGTGAAAAAGCAGAAACTTCAAATGCAAGGTTCTTGCCTGGGAGGGACGTGTAATGTTAAGATATCTATAATCAGCTTTGAAGACCAACATTTAGCAAGAAGAGAGTTTTCTCACAGGCAACTGCAAAGTAATCATACTTCAATCTGCTTGCTGGTTTTATGTATTTTTAATTATTAAACATTATTTCTAAACATTATTCAGAATCTTTAACAAAATGTAAAGGGAACAATAATGCTGAAATTGTAAAAGTGTATAGCAGTTAAGAACATACTGACAGCAGTTGTGCTGTATTTCTGAATATTTAAAAGATGATACTTTCTGTATTTTATCAGTTGCAGGTTTGTTTCTTTTTAAATTTAAATTGTCTAATATTCTTGTTTAGTATTTTAGGAGACCTCTTTCACAGTCACTTCATGTTGTAGATCTATGAATTTACAGTTATGGAGCCTTATACTTGTAAAACCAGACACCTGTTTGGAAGAAGAAAAAAAGCTCATAATGTGTGGAATGAACTTTATCTTGGAGGCTTTCTCATTTAATTGATGCAATCTGACCTTGCCGCTAGTCTTGCTAAAGGCAAGCTATTTCTGTCTGCATTACTTTTCATTATTACTTTCGTGCAGAAACTCAGTACCTGCTACTCCATATAAATGTGTGACAGAGCTAAAGAATATATCCTGGAAAGTCGTTCCACTTCTATCTACTCTTATATTTTCAAAGTTAATTCACACAAGTGTATACCATAGTGCCATATATCAAAGTCTGTTATATCAACAGAAATTTGGAATACCAAACTTGTGATCGTGATCTGAGATATTGCAGGAAATTTATACTCCTACTTAGTTATCTGGAGTCCAGGTGTCATCACCTTAGATATAAATCAATCTTATCCTGTAAAAGTTACTTTGTGGCTGTGCCTGAGCTTATTATTAATTTACTGCATTCTTTTTTGGTACAGAGTGAAGGAGACAATTAAATGATATATCACGTAAACAATTAAAAACTGTCCTTGTGGCTTTAAGCTATTGAAATGATGAAGAACCTGTGCAGAATGTAACTGTCCTTGAATTACTTTCATTGTTAAACACTAGACAATATGAAAAATTTTAGTCTGACTCAGTCATTTAGAATAGTATCTGCAGAGCTCTGTCAGATGCTTATTTATCTTTATTACTGTCTGGTAACTTGGGTAGACACAAGACTGATAACAAATACAATGATGGTACATGGATTAAATTAACAACACTTATATGCTTCATTGTTTTTCCCCAAAGATAAATATAAGAGACTCAAAAAGTCCGCAGCAAGTACCATTAATACAACTTTGCTGAATATTAAGGCAAATATCTACCAATCCTTCTAATTTCAGTCATTAATTAAAGATGTAATTTGACAAATATTATCAACTGCTGCTTTGCAGATTATTTTGAATCTCCGCTGAAAATAATTTAAGTGTTAAAATCTGGCAGCTTAGTACAAATAATTGTTGAGTAACCTTTTTCATGTCTATAAGCATGGCACATCATGCCTATAAGCTTGATATTCACATAGATACAGAAACATTCAGTCATCCCAGAAAGAACCCAATCTTAAGATTTTGCATACTGCTTTTTCTATCAGTACCAAAGTGTTTTTAGTTTGGTTTTTTGAGAAGGCTGATTTGCAAATAACTCACACAAGGAACTATGCTGATTTATTTCAAGTGGGGAACTGTTTCAAAGAATTTAAAATTCATATGACACATTTGGAAACTAATTCTGTATTTTACTGACAGAGTAACTTTAAACTTTTATCGCTTGACAGAAACTATCATAAAGTAAGTTAAAATACGTGCTTGATAAAAACACTTAAAAACCAGAAGTTATCCTGAACTAAAGTATTTAAAGAAAAGATGAATTAGGATACCTTTCTTCTTTTTTTCTTTTTTTTTTTTTTTTTTTTTTCTTTTTTAAATTGGGCTATGAAAAGTAGGAAAGTGAACTTTCTTTGGGTTTGAGGAAGAACAGTGTTTGTCTGGTTTAGATAGGAAAGCAGCAAGAAAGGTAAATGCTGGAATACCAAAAATGCTTCAAGGATAAGTTGTTGCTGAACTGTTTTTTCTTAACCTGTCTGATATCCATTTTGGCTTCTTTGAGTGTTAAGACATTTGTGATCAGGACAATTTGAGAAAAGAAAGGGATGTATTTAAATGGGTTTGTACCAAAATGCTGTTCATTATTTCACTTTTTTTTCCCATCCCACTTCTTAATTTTCAACTCAGTCCCAGTTATATTGATAGTTTTCTGAGTTTACATACAGAACGAATCTTGGCATTTCAGTAATCTGATCAGCTCATTAAAGAGGTAAAGCTTTAGGTATTAGGGGACAAGTAGAAAATGTCTGTTGCCTTCTTCAAAGTAAGATATAGGAACCAAATGAACACCTGGCTGCCATTTACTACTTGCTGTATACAAAGTTGTGTTGAATTTCTAATCAAAGTGTAGCCTCTGCAAAACATTTAAATAAATTTGCATTTATAGTGATATCACTCTGGGTCAAAAGGAGACCACAACAAGGTAATATGGTATGGTATACTGTTTACATGTTCTTGCACAGGAAAGCTCAAGCTAAACTATTTTAATAGTGTGTGGTTGTGAATACCTCAATGGTTATTGCAGTTAAGACTAAAGTACATCCCTGCATACCACAGAAAGGAAGTTGAAGTCGCAACATTTTTGCCCTGTGGATAGATGTGAAGGATCTGTAGGGTTTCAGCATACTTAATCTCTAGACATTCATTGGGATAGGAATGTGAATCATTATGACCATCCTTTCTAATAAATGCCCTGATCACTAACTTGAGGAATCATTTTCACCTTTTATCTCTTTGGCTTAATAAATATTGTATGAAAAGACAAACAGCTTAGAAGAAAGATAGAGAATTTCTACAAAAAAAAAAAAAAAAAAAAAACAAAAAACCTCTACCTGAGCCTGAGCCAAGTTCTCCAAATATTAGTTTGTTGGATAAAAGTAGGGGAAGGTAATGAAAACAGAGCTTGATGGAAGCATTATCACCACCTTGGACTATGTTTGCAGGGAATTTGGTGTTTTCTTTTGGCAGCTGGGATTAGAAATGCTCAGACTGCAAGTCTTGCTAGGATTTAGCTCCGAATTAATCACTTTAGCTCGTGGCAGTATCAGAATGCAGGCTGTTCTATATCCTAAGCTGCAGACACTTAGAGCCTGCTGTAAAGAACTTTATATAGCTTCATATTTAGGTACAATATGAGGAAAGCTATCATGACAAGACCTTAACGTTGGCATTTGGTTCCAGTCTTCCTTTGCAGATCTGGGTACTTAGGTTTCTGCAATTTAAAGGCATAATTTGAAATTAATGAAAAAGGGGTAAAAACTCAACACAATCAGCTTGACTTCACCAAGGGCAAGTCCTGCCTGAGCAACCTAGTGGCCTGCTCATTGCAGGGGGGGTGGATGAGATAAACTTTAAAGGTCCCTTCCAACCCAAACTATTCTATGGTTCTATAATTCTATGATAGTAAACGTTAACTTTTTAATTCCTCATTGTTTAAAATATGCCAGTTCATGATACTATAATTAGTTTTTATGTATGGAAATGTGTGAAATCATCCAGCTCTTATTTACATGATGCATGTTAAATATTTTCCTAGCAAATGTCAGAACTCTTGCATGTGTTTTTCTAACCGCAGATTTTGAAGAAATAGACATAAATCTATACATTAAGCAATGTCTAATTTAGTACAAAGTAAATACATTTTAGAAAACTCCATGTGTAATAGATCAAGAACAAAAACCCAAAAAGGAAATACCTTCAAAACAAACAACAATGCTCGAACAAAACCAATTCTTGGTTTCTGTTTAATAACAGATGACATCTAGCTCCATTAGTTATATGTGGTAGCAATCAAATCACTTGAACACTATTCTTGTGCTCTCTGTGTGCCCAGCCAAAATGAACATCAGAAGTGTGAGGAAAATAAATAGAGTTCTTCATATATTTTTTCTAAATTTGTGAAGTCTGTTATGTTTAAGTAGCTTTCAAGGTTACTGCGTTTATGATGACTTATATGTAAGTATACTGCTGTGAATTTTAACAGTATAAGATTTATTTGGTGTGGTTATTTCTTTGCTATGTTTAGAGTTCACTACAAAGTAATCCTTTTTAGGAATCTGATTGTATTTATCTGGTGTGAATGATATTTTCTATGAACAATACTTCTTGCTTGTTCAGCTCCTTAACATGAAACCAGGAATACCTTGCCTGTTTAGATGTTCATTTATTTTAATTATAAACGTACCTGATTTTCTCCTATTGATTTCCTGTTTGTATCTATATATGCACATGAAACAGTACTACAATGTATGGTAGCAATTGAAAATGCTTTTTAGACAGCAATGACTGCCATTAAATATTTGTATTTACAGACATTTATTGTACAGCTGCAGCTCAGGTGACAGCTGGAATCTCTTAACTTTAGTAGAAAATAGTTATGATACTATAACAAGTTATTGTTTAAATAATGATTGTTTAATATCATCCATAGAAATCCTTATTTGGATTCTAAACACCATGTCAGAGTAGTGCCAAGGCACAGGAAAGGAGATTAACTGACCGGAACTTGAGCAGCCAGCCCCTAATGACATAGAAATCTTTGGGAGTGATTCTAAATTTTGCTTGTGAAAGACTTCTTTTACAATTACTTTTACTAGTTTCAGCTTCAAAATTAATCAGAAAGAGGAAAAACAATTGCTACACAATGCAGGAGAAAAGACTCCTGTGCAGGCAGTGTTTTCTATTGTTCATCAAACTATATTTGAGCTGCAGGGTAGATTTACCTAAATAACCAAACTTCTTTGTTTTTTATAAGTTTTTGGTAATTTTTGACACTTCTGTATTTTTGATAGCAGATATTGTAGCAGACTCATCTGCCTTGCATAATACTGTGGCTACAAAAGAAGTAACATAATTTAAAATATTACAAATAGTAATTAAAATGAATACTATTCCTAACTTCTATAAGCATGGAATTTTCTTCATATTCTCCTGATATTTGCTAAGCAGATGGCACTGAGTGCCTTAGTACATTTTAAATGACTATGACACAAAGGTATTTTTTGATCTTGTCTGGAAATAATGTTTAAAGTAATACTGTAATCTGTAATGGGCATGACATCACTCATGCTTACTCATAATATTAAAAACCATGAACAGTAATGGTGGCTAAAATTCAGAGGGAATACTACATAAATATTCCTAAAATGTAATTTTGTTATTACATTAGAATACTTCCATGGGTATCACAGAGGCTTGCTTCACTCTTCACACTTGTGTGCATTAGAGTTGAAGTTGACGTTCGCCTGGAGGACATACATGACGACAGCCTATTCTGCTGGGTACGTGTCGTGGTTTAACCCCAGCCAGCAACTAAGCACCACGCAGCCGCTCGCTCACTCCCCCCCAGTGGGATGGGTGAGAGAATCAGAAGGGTAAAAGGGAGAAAACTCGTGGGTTGAGATAAGAACAGTTTAATAATTGAAGTAAAATAAATTAGAACAGTTAAATAGGCAAAGCAAAAACCGTGCACGCAAACAAAGCAAAACAAGGAATTCATTCACTACTTCCCATCGTCAGGCAGGTGTTCAGCCATCCCCAGGAAAGCAGGGCTCCAGCACGCGTAACGGTTACTCGGGAAGACAAACATCACCATACCCAATGTCCCCCCCCTTCCTTCTTCTTCCCCCAGCTTATATACTGAGCATGACGTCATATGGTATGGAATAGCCCTTGGGCCAGTCTGGGTCAGCCCTCCCCCCGGCTGTGCCCCCTCCCAGCTTCTTGTGCCCCCGGCAGAGCAGGGGAAGCTGAAAAGTCCTTGACCAGTGTGAGCGCCACTTAGCACCTATTTAGCAACAGCTTAGCACTACTTAGCAAGAACCAAAGCATGAGTGTATCATCGACATTGTTCTCATCCTAAACCCAAAACACAGCCCCATACCGGCTACCAAGAAGAAAATTAACTCCATCCCAGCTGAAACCAGGACAGTAGGTAATGCACTGCTGAGCTGAGCAGTGATCCTACTGGGGAGCTCCTTCTGGTGGCTCAACCTACTCAGAGTTGTTGAGTGTTGTCTGGCTGGTGCCAGCAGGGATGATACAGATACTCCATCACTGAGAGGTGTGATACTGGGAGCAGAGGAGAAATCAGATTTCACTGTGGGGCCTCTTGCACCTTCAACTGCCTGTGTGGATTGGGTTGGCATGGCTTGTACAGAACTGAAACCATTCTTGGCCTGGGTCAGGTCTTTCCAGGGTGAGGAGGAGATTAATTTAGATATCGTTTCATCGAGGTGGGTCTCTGTTCATACAGGGGTCCCTGAGTGCTGTTCTGGGAGGTAAAAGTTGCTGTCTGTATTATGGTGGTCTGGTAACCAGACTCCTGGGTTTGATTGTCCAAAATTGGAGGTGAAATTGGAGGTGAATTCACTACCAGTGTTGGTGTACAGACTGCTTTGAGATTGGCATGTGTTGGGCATTCATTCACGCTCTACAGGAACAGGCTCTGAACCCGGCTACAATGCCCCAAACTGCAGGTTTAGGCCTGAGATACTGCAAGTGCAGGAATCTTTCATATTAATGATGCTTTTTACTTTTGCTGCTTCAGCTTCTGCTTCTGCTTCTGCTGCGTTAGCTGGCTGCTGGAACACTGGTTGTCTGAGGACCCTGGGGATATCTGAGGAGCAGGACTGGTTTTGCTGGGCAGAAACAAAGGCAGGCCTGCCGGCACTGTTGTGGAGAGAGTCACTGCAGACTGTTTCTCCTGCATGAACACCTCTATCATGGTTGAAGGTAATTTGAAGGGACTATACACAGAAGAGTCCTTTCAGTTCTTGAGACTATACTGCAAAAGAGACAAGCTCTGTGTAGTGGATCCCGTGTCCCAGTAGGAAGGGTAAAATACCTGCATTTAAATTAGACTACTTTGTTTTCTTTGTCGCTGCCTCTCAGGTATATTTTCTGCTGAGGAAAGGAAAATGAATGTATAAAAATAAACACCTTTATACTTTGATTTTTTGATCTAGGGTCATATGCGTACCCCATTCTAGCTTACGTTCTTCATTTAAGTACTTGGGATTAGAGTCAGGAATTTTCTGACAAAGAAATTAAATTTCTTGCAGAGACCTGCAAAACTTTCCTTGATAACTTTCTGACTTTGTGCCTCATGCATTCTGACACAGGTAACTCATACAGACAAGACCAACCTAGTGCCTCATGCATCTTCTTTCAGAACCATCTCCATCTTCCTCAGGAATGCTCTCTCTAAGCAACTCATGATTCCCATCAATCTAACACATCTGTAATCCAACTTCCTCTGTAATTTTAGCAGGAAATGAATTTATTTTTAAAAAAGTCTTTTATTCTGTTTCTTTTCTTCCCACTCTGCTTCTCTAACTTCGTCTATGTGTAGTTATCAGAAGCTCCTGGAGAACCTTACACCCCTATGCATATTTTTCACCCAATATTTTAAAGTACATCTAGCTTTGTTCACAGAATTAAAAATATCAACCAAAACCCAGCACCCAAATGCTAACCCTAAACATCCACTCCCTACCACAAATTTGTAATCCAGCATTTTATTTCAGGAGACTAATTCTGTTTGAATTCACCTGTCTCTGTGTTCAAGCAGGCAGTGATAGAAATGAATGGGAGAATAAATCCAGCTTATTCATTTCAGGTGCATTGATGAAATTGATGTGTTTGTTAGTTATGTCAGACACTTGAAAAAAGCATACATATTCATTTAACCATGATTTATGTGAAAAAGAGTTAGTGTCTACTAGAAGAATAGTAAAGAATTTACTCACTTTCTTAAACACAGGGGTCTAATGCCATTTTAGATGTCTCATGTTATCCAAGATGTCTCTATAATGTTGCCAGACATAACACAGGAACTATGAGAGACTTGCACCTTCTCAGCTGGCAGCTGGATGCCGACAGCAGCTAAAATGGTATTAGATACCTGTGTTCAGATAACTGAGTTGCTCCCTAAGTATACCACAGTGGAGCAGATATCCACACTGCAGCCCACGGAGGACCCCACGCTGGAGCAGGCTGAAGGAACTGCGGACAGTGGAGACCCCAACCTGGAGCAGTCTTATCCTGACAGGAACTGTTGCCCTCTGGAGAGGACCCACACTGGAGCCGTTCCTAAAGGACTGCAGCCCATGGGAAGGACCCACTCTGGAGCAGTGTGAGGAGGAGCAGCAGAGAGGAGCTGCTATGGACTGAGCACAGCCCCTATTTCCCCTGTGCCATTCTGGACAAGGGGAAGGAGGTAGAGGAGTTGGCAACAAAGGAGTGAAGTCAAGCCTGGGAAAAAGTTGTTTGTGCGCGTGGAGACGGTGTTTTAGATTTTGTCTTTGTATCTCACTATCCAAATCTATTTTAATTTGCTATAAATTAAATTAATTTCCCCAAGTCAAGTCTGTTTTGTCCATGACAGTACTTGATAAAAGATCTCACTGTCTTTATCTTGACTCACAAACTTTCTTATACTATTTTCTCATGCGTCCTGTTGAGAGTGGCTGGGTGGGCATCTGGCTGCAGTCCAAGGTCAACCCACCACAAACAAACAAGAAGACTCAAGAAAGTATAAATAATATCCTGATACTCAAAGAAATTTGAAGTACTAGAATCAGATGATAAACTAGAAGAGATTATCAATAGAGGTTCTCAACAGAAACTCAGATTTCCTAGCCCCGCATTTGTCTAAGCCATCTTTCTGTAGCCATTTTTATTCACAAAAAGGCTAAAATCTTTGTGGAGGGAAAAAGAAAAAGTTCTTTTCCCCATTTAAAACTGAGAATTCAGATAAGTACTGAAAAATAAGTTAGTTATGACAATGTTGCATAAAGATGTCTTTACAAATCTAGCACTTGGTCTTATGTCTTTTCCCCTCTTCTGTATCCCATGGTTCCTACTGACAGCTAAAATAATTTGGAGAGTTCTTGACCTGCCAGACATTCCCATCAATCTACACCCTTGCCTTCTTTGCTCCACTCTACAAAGAACTAATACAGTCTCTTCAACATCACACACTGCAGAACAGGATAAACAAGTCCAGGCTGTGTTAAGTACCCAGAACACTGAGGCTTCTGCAGCAGAGCTTCACATAAGGTAAATTAACCCACATGTGGCTCTTAATAAGATAAATTTCTGATAAAATAAATTGCCCTAGCCAGAGCTCCAGGCTACTTAACTGGACTATATTCGGTAACTGATCTAACTTCTTTAAGTAAGTCTTGTGTCGGTTTCCCTGTACACTGCTGTGCAGCTCTATTTCTCCATACTACTACAGGGTAGAGATGTCCTTTAAAAAAAGAAATCTGAGCAACTATCTGGATAAAGGGAAAGGAAGCAATCACAGTTGATTAACAGATTATTTTCTTTCCAACATAAGTAGCTAAGGAAGCATAGCTGAGTGAAAATGGGATTAGAATGGACATTTTGATGTAACCTAAGGTGTTCATTCATAATTAAATTGTACTATGAAAAGTATTCTGTCTTAATTATAATGATAAAATTTCAATCAATAGAGAGTAAATTTTATGTATGTAGCCTCTTAAGACAAATAGCACACTTGTCAATGACCTGGGATCAGACATTTAAAGAGAATATTTCCAGATGTTTGCAAGGGCACTTACTATCCCTACCTGTAATATCTTAAGAAAAAAGCTATATCTAATTCTGTTGCTTCTTCTTTCTTATCCTTTCTTGTGGGTTCCCCACAACTTATGAATCACTTTTATTTTGAAATAATATGATTTGTTAAATTAGGACTTGATCCATGGGGAAAAAGTGCCAATGCTATAGTTGATGATCTGTAACACTTCAGTAAATCCAGTCATGACATTACATGAAGTGTAAAACCAATTGGTTGTGTCATCAAAAATCCGTTTTCCATTTTAAGTACTGTTTTAAAATATGTGCTGGAGCACATCCAAAGAAGATCAATGAAGCTGTTAAAGGGTCTAGCAAATAAGTCCTATGAGGAGCATCTAAGGGAACTGGGATTGTTTAGCCTGGAGAAGAGGAGGCTGAGGGGAGACCTTATTGCTCTCTACAACTACCTGAAAGGAGGTTGTAGCGAGGTGGGGATCATTCTCTTCTCCCAAGTAACAAGTGATAGGACAAGAGGGAATGGCCTCAAGTTGTGCCAGGGGATGTTTAGATTGGATATTAGGAAAAAAATTCTTCACTGAAAGAGTAGTCAAGCATTTGAACAGGCTGCCCAGGGAAGTGATTGGTTCCCCAACCCTGGAGGCATTTAAAAGACGTGTAGATGTGGTGCTTAGGGACATGGTTTAGTGTTGTCCTTGGTAGTGTTAGGTTAACAGTTGGACTTGACGATCTTAAAGGTCTTTTCCAACCTAAATGATTCTATGTATATGGCCATTGAACAAATGACTTCTTAAATAATCAAATATAAACAAATTAAATATCTGATATTTAAGTATTTCAGTAAGTTGCTTTTGTTTTTCTTACCATCCATTAAAGCAAATGAACAAATTTTGAGTACTGTAACTGTTGAAAATGTTTTGTCTGAAAGACTGGTTCTTAGTACAATGTAGCATATTGTACCAGTTAAATCACTTCTATCATCTTAAGTGAGCTTTCAGTAGTATACAAATATATTTTATCATATTCTTCTGGACATAAAAATTACTAAGCCCTGAGTCAAATTAATTAAATTTGATACCTTAATAGCAGTTTTGCAATTTTTAATCTTAATGTAACACATAGACACCCTTACTAGTTGACAGTATCTTATACTGAGAATAAGTTTGATGAAAATACATTTAAATAAAGCACTTAGTGCGGCTAAAATGCATACTAGAAATAAAATAAAGCTTTGAAACATGGGTTCTGTCAATTGCCATGCAACCGCTACTTTGTAGTTAGCATTCAATTTTTTAAGTTGTGATAACTTTTTATACTAAAGACAAAATCTCTTAATGCTTTCACATCTTCTGTTCTCCAGGAAATTTCTAAATTAAATTGAAGTGTTGGGGGTGGGAAGAAAAAAAAAAACAACAAAACAAAACACCAACACCTCATTATTTTAATTTCTTTTATATTTTAAGTACTATTTCACTATTTTTGTTGCAATTCAGCCAAGTTTCTTCTGCCATACAAAATCAGACACTGCGTAACACCTATCATTCTGTAACACTTGTATCTCTGTCAGAATGGCTGTCTGTCATTCATCCACTTTTTGTTGTATCTTGATTTTTTAAGTTCATTAGATGAACATTTGTGTAACATTTTTTTTCCATTATGAATTTCAGAAACATTCATTATTGCATTATTGTATTGTACAGAGTACAAAAAATCTATATCTATAGATGACAATGTTAGCAATGCAGTTCTGATTGATGTTACACTTCAGGGAAGTGTGACAGTTCCACAGAAAAAATACAGATTCACCTCTAGGGAAACTACTATAGTAAATTCTGAAATTCGTCTGGGATTTTTTTTTTGTTTAACTGTTAAAGATCAATAATGTATATTTTCAAATCATAAAATCATAACATAACATACTAATACATACCTATATTATTGCATCCACTTCTAAATTCTTGACATCACATGAGACAGTCATAAAAATTGGGTCTTGGTGAAACAACTTTTAGTAGACAGAAAATAACCCTCTCCTCAAGTTAAATGTTAATTTTTAGATATATATATATATATTCTTTTTTGTTTTTTGGTTTTTTTTTTTTCTATAACTACAGATACAGACATAGATTTTGCACTTTTTCACTGAAGGACTTTGAGGCAGAAACAAAGATAGGACTACTCCAAGAGTATGATGCTTATTTTTTAAAGAAGCCAACATGCTACACAAAAGCCTGTTGCTATAAAATTCTAGTTTAGTTACTATGTTCAGCAATGAAGTTACATAAGAAAAGTTTTGGATAGTTTTTTGAATTACAGCTGTATATTTAGGCTATAAGAAATGAAATACAGTCAAAACAACCAATGAACTAGTACTATAATGAAAAATGTATTTTGTTGGGTGTAATAAAGAAATTATGATTTCTTAAACCTATCAATTATAAGTTTTGGCGTAATGATAATGGCTGTTTCATGAATAAATGTCTATGCAGCATGTTGAACTTTCCAAATCATCCCATTGTGTGGTTTTAATAAAACTTGCTCACTGTTCCTAAGCTTCTACTGTAAAAACTTTAATTGAAACAATGCAATACACTGAAGATAAGAAAATTCCTACTCCACATAAATATTTCGTACTTGAACAAGAAAGGAAAACTATTTGATATGTGTCAAAAAGGGCTCCAGTCTTTGTACAGTGCTCCACAACCTAAATCTTCAGTAGTTTCATAATTTTTCATTTGTTCGGTGGCTTTTCTTTGAACTCTTGCAATGAAACAATATTTGACTTCCATTAGTGAACCCTAACTTTTGAACATCTTTGTCCATCGCCAAGTTGTGAGCTAATGTAAGTGAGTTTCTCTACCAAATATTAACTGTTGACCACATTCATCACAGGTTTATGTCAATGCAACTATTAAATCCAGTTCAGAAACTACCACCAGCAAGGAACCTGACTTACATTTTATGTACCAAAGATTCTGCATTTTGCATAGTGTGGTTATTTTGATTTATTTAACTTTGACAGATAAGCTTTGACATTAAAAATATGACATTTTACTTCATTTATATAAACAGTCCAATAACACCACAGTGTCTCACACTTCTTTAGCTGAAATTATGTATATACATTTTAAGTAAGATTGGTATTTCTAGTTGTGATGTTTTCAACATTTAAGTTGAGGTTCATTCACTGTCCAGTATTGCTCAAGTATAAACATTTTTTCATCAATATGCTTTAAACTTTATGACATTGCTTTTTATTTACCATCAGTCCTCAACCCTTTTTATTTGAAGTTCACTTTTAAGGAAAAAGACCAATTTCTGTGTGCTTAGGGAATTGCTTACGGTCATAGATTTCACTGTAAAAATCTATTTTTTTCTGGTAGGATTTGTTACTCTAGCAGCAAGAAAGTATTACTTTCCTTTTGATTTTATTATAGTTTCCATGTAGATTTGAGACATGATGTTACAGAGTGGCAGAACATGGTGAGAAGAAGGACTGAGGGAATGAAGCATGCAGTAAGATTTGCTAATCTGTGAACGACTGATTTTTGTTCATGGTAGATGCAGTGTAGTGGTAATTATAATTGCACACGGTCCATTCTACACCAACAAATACCACAGGGAAAGTTCTGAATTGTAGAATTGTTTGTAGAACAGAAATATATTTATGTTTTGATATCCTAAACTGTTCCCCTGATTGCCTTATGATAATTAGTATTGTACCTATTACCTGTTTTCTGAAAATAAGTAAGGAAAAATTCAGCATGTGATAAAAAGGCAAGTAAAATCTATGGAGGTAGTTACTGCATCTATAGTGATAATTATTGCAAATAACTTTTATGTGCAAAACCAATTATTTATTCTTATTGTTTGGTGTGATAAATCATTTTGTTTTCTGAGGAACAGGAAGATTAGATGCTGATTATACACTATGTTTAAGGGTCCATTACTTTTAAATCATTTAAGTTACATACAGTACCACTTAGATCTTCACTGGCTGAAAACCATAATTCTTTGCCTTAACATAATTGTACTCTTAGATAAAGTAAATTTAGATGAGATAGGGGAAAAATTTGGGGACAATCCAAGACTCTTGAGTAACTCACATTTCTCAAACTGGAACATAGTTTAAATGTTCCTGAGCCTGTTTACCACAGCCCAGACACAGAAAGAAAACAAAATCTTGGTGAAGGCTATAGAACAGCAAATGGCAATGGTCTAGTCTTGGTTTTATTTGCACATCTACTTCTAAACTTTATAGCCTTCAAACACCGCTCATCTGTATCAAGTTTTTGACAGTTGAATAACCTTTTAATGGGTCTTAGAGTTGTTGGATTAATTCTTATTTGTTGTCACTTAAGAGAGTGTTCATAGTCTACTCATTAAACCATCTATTCACCTGTTTGTTTGATTTATAAGCAGAAGTATTTTGTAATGATTCTAAACTGGAGAAGATGGGAAGAGCAAACCTTTTCTGAGGCTTTGTGTGTCCACTGAAGTTTACACTGGAGAGAATTCCCCTGAGAGACTGTTCTGGGACTGCAGAAATACTATTTTTTTTTTTTTTTTGCTATATGGAATGCTATTTGCTGCCTACAACCATTTTGGTGTACCTCACCTAATCAGTTCTCTGCCACTGCAGGACTGTTAGGCATCATCATACACTGGTCTCTTCTCACCTGAGGCACAGAGAACAGTCTCTTGGCTATCAAAATGTTTTAGACTAGCTAAAAGTCTCTTTTATGAAATATAATTGACTGAGATACATGAATTAAAATTGAACACTTTTTTTGACTGTTCTGGCCTTGAATTCCTTAAACTCTCTAATATCGGACAATCTGACCAATAGAATAAGCTAGAAAGTTAAACAAGGCTATTATCAGTTATATCTGTGTCCTGGAGTTATTCTATTAGGGAAGTGTAGAGATACTGCAGCGTGCAGATGATTTATTTATGAGTTCTTTTAATCTAAAATGCACATGATTTGCTCTTCATTTATGCCTGGTGCAGTTGGCATATATCTGGAAATATTCACACATAAGAACAGGTAGTTCCAAAATCAGTTAGGGAGATCAGAAAGCATAAAACATTGTGGCTTTATCAAATGTTGAAGCTTTGGATTCTCATTTACCTTTTACATAAAAAATAGATTAGCACATGATAGACAGACACAGATATCATGAAAATAAACACTTAGAAAATTATCTCCAAAAAAATATTTAATGTCATCACTTCACTGTGTAAAGTCATTGTGAGAGGAGTTAGAATCTTTAATCTACTTTTCACTAAGGAAAATGGCTTAGAAAAGTAGCTCAAATGCTTGGTGGATTGAGATCCAGACATCCATTAAATGATCTGCATCACTGTAGTTTAGAATACGTACTATATATGCTTCATTCTACAATAATAATAACCTCTGGGTTCAATTATTCCTTTCCTTTCTTCTTTTTTTCTTTTTTTTTTGGATGCCCAATAGTGCAGAGTCAGCAGTTCAGCTTTATGCAGAGCTTCATGTTTTAATGAAAGTTGCGTTTGCATAAAAGAGATTTGCTTCTGTATGTTAGTTCAAATTCTGGTATGAACTTTAAAGAGCTTTGTTTATTTCATTGCAATTAAGGACATTCCAGGAATTGCTTTTTCACTTGGGACAAATATCATGCTGGCTTTCATAGTTCATCATTTTGAGTCACAGGAAATGCTAGTAGTGAATATGGTATTATAAAGGGATCATGGAAATAAAAAGCTGTAGTAGTAGGAAATTTCATCTGTGTATGTGTGTCATATTTTTATAGATTAATGAAACCTGCGGTATTAGGTGATGAAAATGTGGTACAAAAAAAAAAGACTGAAACCGAGACAATTCTTATCTGTCTTGATCCTCCTTCAAGTCAGGCCTGAGCTAGGGCCAAAACTCCCTTTACCAGAGATTAGGGAAATTGAACCAATTTAACAGGTCTGTATGCCTCTAACATTACAAGAGTCTTCAAAATTCTTCCTATGAAAAGTTTTTACTGAACAAAGGCAGGTATATGTCAGGGAAATTTGGCTTCAGTGTTACTTCACAGCCACTTTGCAGCAATGACTTTATGCAAACTAACCAAAGCCAGAAATAAGAATGTTCTTTATAATGCACAGTGCAGACAACTTTCTATTGAACATTAGTTCTAAAAAAAAAAAAAAAAAATTAACACAAATATTTATTGCTATCAATGAAAAGTAAAAAGGTAACAATCTTTTCTTCTCTAGAACTTGGAAGCTCTAGGTAGTTTTAGTAATGACAGTTATCACATTCTGACACTTGAGGATACCACTGTGTTCGTTACCTTACTAGTTATTTGCCTTAGGAACTGTTCTCCCTTCTAATTTTAGTTTCTAGACAGATTTGCTCCAGCTTTGCAAATATATACCTGTATTTATTTTGTATTTATTCTTTAATAAATTCTTCTGAATGGGATATGAGACAAGGATCAACAAAAACATAAAACCAGCAATAAAAGTTAAGTAGTTGTTTACCAGTGAAGAAGAAAGGTCAAAACTAAATAAGAATATAGGTCCCTAGAATGGGACCTACATCTAAAATTCAAAGGGTTCCCAAATAAATTAAATATTGACTAATTCAAAGGCAAAGTAAAAGAGACAGGTCTGTAGCTTATTAGCCAGAGAAAAACTGAAGCTTTTTAGATTATGTGAATAACCTACTGTTTTGAATTGGAAACCAGGTACTCCCCAATCTACAGTAGCATTTGAACTATGAGGACACAAAGAATGATATCTTAGTAGGAAGACATTGTATCTTAACAAATACAGAGCACACTTCAAATGGGAGAACCAGTGTGGTGTTACTTCGGGGGGCGGGGGAGGGGAGGAAAAGAGATAGCGTCAAATTTCCGCTATGTTTGATTCAGAATTGTTGACTGATGAACAAAAAAGCAGGACCTTATAATGTTTCTATTCCCTTTGGAAAGACTTTTACCTCTAACTGTGCTACTCTCTCATAATCTTGAGGAAGCACAAAGATGTTGATGCATCTGATTCCCAAATAGGTAAATATTTCTATGGTGTGTCTCCAAATTTTTCTCTCATGCAGAGCAGGGCAAGACCTTGCTTCAATATGTTTTATCAGTAGTAGTAAAGTAGGGAATTTATGGAGTTTGTATGACCCAGACAAGAAAGAGCAAAGGAGAAGAAGCAAGAATACCACACCGGTATTAAAATGTATTATGCTACCTAAGTACTGAACATCTTTATGTAGAAAACTAACAGCAGAGACTGAGTGTTTACAGAACTGAAATGTGGGTATTTGAAAACTTGGGAAGATATATTATTTAGTTCTGGTGGTCAACTGGAAAATTCCATCTCTTTGGAACAGAAGGTGCATACAACTTTAATGAGAAGTTCTTTATAAGGGGTATTACTGTATACAAATTCGGTTTCTAGGTGATAAACACCCCAGTGAAATTATCTAGAAGCTGAGCAAATGAGAATTAATATTGGACACTGCTGTTGGTAAAAGATTTCTGTTTGTTATCATGGATGTAATGAACTTACAAGCTTCACATTTACGTGACAAACATGCAAACACTCTCCCCCTCTCAAAAAAACCTCAAAATAAGTATTCAGGATAAAACATTTTATAAAGTTCTTGTCTGTCTTCAAAACTCTTCTGTTTATGCAAGTTGATAAACATGTAAAGTTTTCTTACAATGCTCAACTTTTTAACACAGAAAATCCAAATTCAAATCAATGTTTTAAAAGTAAAAAAAACCCTATGTGGAGGACTCTTTCAAAAGAAATGCTAGACAGTCATTTTAATAAGGAGTGCAAAGAAGTGAGCTATCAGTACAGTAATTAAAATCAATGAGTGTCCATAACCATGCTTGAAGATGTGAAAAGGTTAAAACTAATTAAAAATATCACAAAAGGTCTGTCTTTAACGATTGGAGAGATGCTTTGGTGGATAGCAGTTTGCAACCCACTATCAAGGAAAAACAGGTTCAAAGGAATAAAAGTCTGCTAGAAAAAGTGTAATTTTTATGCCCAGAGAGAACAGAAACATTAGATTGTTCAAATATTGTTTTATGTAGCTGGCGTTCGAATGTCATCAGTTCTCTAAGCTTCTGAACCTATTTCTGCTAAAATGAATGAGAATGTTTCTATTTGACATAGAAGGCTGGGATCAGGCTCTACTTTTCCCATTGCAGCAGGTGATGCAATTATAAAAGCCAATTTAGATATTAGTTTGTTGGTTTGAAAATTGTGGTTTGGGACCACAGAACTATTTGAGGGGCCCTTATCTGCAACCCAGACAGGTTTGCCTGACAGATTTTAGCTTTTGGCTTTTGGCCAAAAAAAAAAAAAGCATTTTTTTAGGCTTTTGGCCTTCTGTGTTTATGCTCTCTGACATACAGCAAGGAAGAATATTATGTATTGCATGCTGTGTTCTTCATCACTGTAGAGAATACCTAGACATGATTACACTTAATAAATTGTCAGAAATTTAAAAATATTTCACCCAAGCCTTCTATTGTTAAATTTAATGTGAGGATTGTTGTTTGGGTTTAAAAAAAAAAAAAAAAAAAGTAAGTTACAGATAACAGTAAGAAGTTAAATCTGGTGGATTAAAGATTTTAAAACTATTTTTAATCCCATTGATTAAAGAGTAGATCTTTATACTCCTTTCTATAACCATTTAAGTCAGGAACTATGTTGAAATCTTAGACTAATCATTGACAGATTTCTCTTTACTACATGTCTGATCTCCCCACATCTGGAAAAACTGAATGTGGATCTGATTTTATATTTGAACTACAAAGCACTACTCAGATAGTAAATTCAAATTCTGTTTTATGTGGAAAGTCTAAATTATATTCCTTTTGTTTTCTATCCATCCCAACAGTGTAACAAAATGCATTTCTGCTCCAAGCAATCGGAGTACAGAGCTGCACCTCAAAAATTACATCTACCTACTCCAGCCATAAGGGTAAGTTTTGCTGCTTTTTATTCTCGTTGACCTTACAGTCAACACAGCTAAAAGAGATTCATATGTGAATCCAGTTCCACCTTGTGCATCATCTGAGCTGTTTACTATATTCAAGGCAATTGCAGCTGTGCAAACCCAGTGATGGCATTAGGGGGCACAGGTGCAAACAAGGGACTAATTTGGCCTGTAAAACCTGTATTATTGGTGATAATAGATGAGATGGAAAGGAGCCAACTTGATTCTTAAATCACAGGCCCCTGCTGCATGCAGGGCAGAATACCCAAATGTTTACTTAAATGGGAGAACATGGGATAAAAAAAACTTCATAGACAGCAAACGTATTCCCAGTGAATTCCTTCCCTTTTCTTCCTTTCAGAGAGTCACTTTCTAAAGCAGCAATGTACTTGATGAAATCAAGTGAAAATGCTAATGTATTAACCCAATGTCAGGGGAGTACCAACATTATGTTTGGTTATACTACAGGAGAAAGTAAGAAAGTGAAAGGGAGAGACAATTTTGTAGAAATGTTATTGGATATGCAATTATTTCTTATGGAAAAGAAAATCAAAGGATAACAAAGTGTATTTTTATGTAGAATGTGAATTCCATAATTTAAAAGTAGTGAGTATTGTATATAAAGATAAAGGTAATTTAAAATGTAAAGGAAGGATGGACAAAGAACAACTGAAGTCAGGTGAAAGGAGAAACAATCTGGTGATATTTGGTTTTTATTTTATTATATTGATTTATTAAGTCTGTAAATATTAGACTGGCTCTATACCTAGGGCAACATTGCCTTAATGATATATCTAATGTTTCCAGACAACTTGGCTTTTATGAATGTAATCGGGTTTTTTTTTTTCTTTTTTTTTCTTTTTGTCTTCTTTAAAATGGAATGCTCATTATGTTTTGTTTTGGTACAGATATTTAATAAAGGTTTGTATTCCTTGTATTTTTACTGCTCCTATTTGCCCATCTATGAGTTTAGTATGACAAAATTATGTCATAATCTTTCCTGTTACAAAAAGATCCAAGTGCTCTTACTCCTTCTTTTCAAAGTAACTAATAGTAAATTCTGCATTGAGTGAATGAGATAGACATTTGGGATTTTTTTCCTTTTAATTATTCTTCCTTGTAGATTTAACAGATAAACAGAAAGCATCTCTACATTGAAAATATTTGTCTCAAATCCTGACTTTTCTCCGTTAATGGCATTGATCAAATATTGTTTTAAGCAAAGTTTCCAAATCGTGGTGCTGGTTCAAATAATATACTATAAGGCGGTAATTATATTTGAAATAAGAAAATGCCCCTGAAATTCAGTTAAAATGTTGCAAATGGGATTTGCACAGGTTAAATTCATTTGGAATCCAACATTTATCTTATCTTATGTCATTTAATTGAGATTGCCATAAATTAAAACTATACTATAAAGAGTAAACATTAGAGATAACTAATTATCAGCTGTAGCCTCAAAGGAAAATACAGCACTTAATTCGCCAAAGCAGTTCACCAAATGTGAAAGAATTACTTGCTTATTTGTCACATGCTTTCTGGCAAAATACAGCTCCTATACCACATAATTTTTTTCCAGTCATATAAGCGTTATTAACAGGTGTGTCATAATTAAGCTAATAAAGCAAGTTCTAAGGTATCAGAGTAATGAAAAATGATGAAGCAATCCTTCCTTACAGTGCAGTAATATGCCTGGATAATTTCATAAACTGATGTTGTGTACTCTCTGCTCATGTTAAAAGTATAATTTATGCATATTGGAGTATGTAATAATCTATATTCCACTTGCTAATTCTATTAGTCTTTCTGTTTGAAGGAAGAACTGAGAAATTATGTTTCTTATGAGGCTTTGTTTTCCAGCTTATTCTTTGGGGCTCTCAGGCAGAAACAAATATTTAAGAAAAGACAGAGATGAGAGACAGAGACAACCCTCGCTTTGGACCTCCTGCCTTGATTCATGAAGCTATTCCCAGGTATTTAAAGTAATAATTAAAGTAATAAAATGAGCTGAAATGGTTGGACATTCAGTGGGTACGTTCTGGATGATTCAGGTTCTGTTGAATCTGAGGTTACCTTGTGCTGAAGTTACATTGAAACTAAGGTCTAAAAAAGTCAATTCTGGATATATTACCCAGATGAAAAGTCCATTATACCATTAGAAACAGCCAAAAGGGTTTAAATTCCTGATCCAGAATCCAGTGAGGTCAGTTAAGTGATTATCATTCAGTTCAATGTCTACTGGGTCAGACTGGTAATTGCTACGTATATCTGAAATCTGGATTCTTCCTGAAAAAAATGATCTATAAGAGAAACATGAGAATGGACTAATATAATGGTGAGTTCTGCCACCTGGTATGTCCCTTTACTCTTACCCCCCTTGTGAACTAGGAAAGATAATGTTATGAATTTCTAGACTGTATGAATAAATACAGAATCTGCTGGAATCACAATCTGAGATTATTTGAAAGCTTGAAGAATATAGGACTTTTGTTTATTAATTGATCTCTCTCTCTCTCTCTCCATATCACCCACCAACTCTTCTAAAGGAATACTCCAAAATAAGGTTCATTGGCCCTTTTATTCATGATAAAGAGCATTTTACTGACTGTCTTACTGAATTTGGTGATATTTCTAATGTGTCTAATCTTCTCACAAGTGTAATGATCACATTTGATCCATGGTCAATAACAATTAAAAAGGCTGGTAGATAACTCAGATAAAGAAGAATATAAAGTAAAGAACACTCTTCCCAGCAGAATTATTCAGAGGTAGTTTGACTTATTCATCCTCTTCTTGTGACTTGGAGATTTTGTTGATGATATTAGGTAATAATTGCTAAATATAAAGTTAATCCTAGAATTCTATTTTTAACATGTTTGCAGCTTATTGTATTGGGAGCAGTAAAAAAAATATCCATTTGATCACTTATTTTCAAATATCAAGGTTTTCACAAACCAAGTTATTCTGCTGTTTCTACAGATGGAATGAACTACTATGGTAGAACTTTAAAAAGGATTTTTCTGTACACCCACAGAAAATGGTTTCTGGAAAGATAAAAATTATAATAAATCAAAAGTTAAACCGAGGACAATGACAGGAACAAATTTGAGATGTAACTTTCCTTCACTGAAGACTCTAAAGAAGTTGAGTAATTTTCTATATGTATATAACGAGAAATAAGGTAGAGAAATTTCACCTTCTATTTCAAAGAGGAGGAAAGAACATTAATACAAACGGAGACAACTGTTGACACTTCTTTGTTTCAGTTACAAGGCTTCAAAAAGGGCATATTATATATGTAATCCAGGACAATATGCTCATTTGTTTTATCAAAAACAATCAAGAAATGTTTTTGTCAGAACAGGCTATGTAAATTGTATAACATGACTAAATCCTTAGTGGCGATTCCGATTTTAGCAGTATGTGGTCCTTCTGAAAGAAAAATATAACTTCCAATTTCAAAGAAGTAAAAGGTTTTGCTTTATTTTTATACTCTAACCTTTTCTACTGTAATTTTTCTACTTCAAGAATATACTGTTGCCTCAATTCTGAGCCATTTAGCTTAATTAGGAAAGGATATGTTTGAACTACATTATAGTTAGGGGATGTTATTAATCTAACATTTACCTCTCCTCAATCCATCACTTTAAACAATAAACAGAGAAAAAAATAGCAAGAAATATTTGTGAAAAGGACTTTTTCCAGTGTTTATTGGAAGAATATAGACTTGGAAAAAGGAAAAAAAAAAAGTAAAAGAAAAGAAAGGTTCTATAAACACACCTTATACACAAGCAAAGCTAACTTCATGTGGTTATTTATGATGTAAGGAAAAGACATAGAAGAGCTGTCAAGAGAGTCAGATGTAGGTGAATAATGAACCAAATTACATAAAGCTAAATAAAAGTTTATGAAGTGTCAATAAGGAAAAAGATAAGATAGCTTCAAGATACTCACACAGTAGCATGTGAGTAGCCAGTACTTGCGTTATCAGGTACAGTATCAGAAATCTTTAGATAGATTTCAGTTGCACTAAATATGAAGAATGACTTTTGTTAATTTCTTTGCTTTAAATTTCAATGAATGGAGGAGATATCCTTTCTTTAAGCTGGCAAGGATGTGAAAATTATTTTTATTTGACATCTCATAGTGATGGATAAAACATTTGGTTTTCTGGTGAGACAGGCCAAAAGAACTGGAGAAGGCATGTAAACTGACATCTTTAGAGTTTAACAATGAAATATTCAGTACTTTCAGCTGATCTCTCTACAGGAAAATAGAAGCTCCAACTCACACTGCAGTGCTTGTAATCAGCTGTGATCTTTTTGACAATCTCTATAGAAACTCTGTTACTGAAGAATGTCTATTAATATGACAACACTATGACTCACTGATGCCTCTAGGGTATCTTTGACTGAATTTTATTTCCTCCTTTGTATTTCTTTTACTACCTTCCTTTTGCTAAGCTGGTAGGTTCACGTGGTGTTATTCATGTTAACATTCCCATCCTGACACAGCAAGGTCATTTCCAATTGAGGTTATAGGATTACTGAATTAAGATCTTGAAGAAAAACATGTTGATGCTCATTTCATTTGCCTGACATATCTTTTATTAGCATATCAATTTGCCTAATTAAGGAAAAGGTCAGTAAACTTACCACATACGTGTTCATTGGACAAATAAACTAGATCTCAATTCCGCAGGTTTATACGCTTTTTAATTATAGTTTAAGCTTTTCTGCACTGTCCTTGTAATTCTACTGAACGATTTACTGACAGCATTTTAACGCTGAAACAGGAATTCTCTTGCCTTGCCTTATCTTTCCTTGCTTTCATGAAGGAAATATGATTATGAAAGGAATAGTCTGATAGGCAAGTTATGCAAAATAAGATGTTTTTCAGCTTGCAAATGCAGGAGAGTAATAGTGCACTTTTGATTCTCAGCTTCTCTAAGAACCAGAGTAAAGCTTCTAAGTTTGACAAGTTCTGAGAAGTAGGAGCTTTACTACTATGTAGACACCTAGTCAGAGAACAAGGACCAGGTTAAAGGTGTTTCACTGGTTCTCTTTTTGAGGATTAATTCATAAGCAATATATCAATATTTATTTTAATACTTTAATCCTAATACATAAATAAATAAACAAACAATTCCATATATAAAACCATGAAGAGAGGTGCTGGAGGTCATCTGTCCTCTGTGAGATGCTTTATTTCACAAGGAAGATCCAAATACACATCTTGCTCACATTTTCGTAAGTAGAGCCCCACAGAGTGGAAAATACCTGAAATTTACCTCTGTCATATAGGACCTATGACTTGGTGAATCAATGGTCATTAAATAAACGAATGTATCAAGCAACTCCACCGAATATAGGACAAGGAATTCCCACTGATGTCTGAAATAACAGTATACACAAGAAAGTCTTTTTTTAGTCATTCTTTCATTTGATTTTAATAGGTGATTTCAACTGTTAACATACACATTTTAAAAGAAAGATGAAATGCAAATAAAAATATTTCCTTAGCATAAAAGCTGTTTGACTTTAGGATTTATGAGTCTGTTATCACCTTATGAGTTATGGTCCATTAGCACCTACATTAAAATTCTTTCTGTGTGTAGTCTGAGATGTTGAAATAGAAGGTTTACGGCATGTTATTACCTGTATGTGAAACTGGTTTTTGTACAATAATGTAGCAAATATTATCGTAACAAACAAAATAACTAATATCTTCAATCAGCAAAAAGACTTTTGGAGATTTTTTTTTTTTGTATGGTATAAGGAAATAGTCTATATTACCCTGTTCTTTGCAATGATTATAGAGTAGTCCATAAAGAGAAATCTGTCCATTCAGTGTCAGCTGAAGTGGAAACATTTGAATCTTATACCAGAGAGGAATACAAATGCTGAATCAAATTAACAGTTCTATGTGCTCAATGACTGTGTCTAATCTTTTATGACAGCTGGTACCTGACAGTGAGTTATTTAACCTAGTCTCTGCTTCACTAGCTGTTCAATAAGCCTTTTCATGGAACTGAGATTTGCTGAGTAATACAGTTATTCTATCTTGGCTTCTTATTCTACAGTAGAATTGAATTGAAACCATTTCCATTTCTATCAGTGCAATACAGATTTGAAAAGAAATAATTGTGTTGTGGCTGAAACACTTGTAGAAGGTCACCTGTAGGGTAAAAATAAGTTTAGGCAGCCAAGCCTCCTACAATGCAATCACACACATCACAAGCAAGGGAGAAAGTGAGAAAAAAAAAAAGAAAAGAAAGCTAAAAAAAGTCAGCTTCATTTCTCTAAGTCACGGTGATGGGAATTGCAAAAGAATAAGTACTGTAGATACAAGTGCAAAGACAGACTATCCTGAGGGGTTAGAGATGAAAGGCCTAAATATAAAATGTCTAAATATGTGCTCTGTTTTCCAAAAAGTTCAGCTCCAACTAAGGTTAGTAAAAGCTGTGAAGTTGCTCAACATTTTAAAACATCAGTCTGTTGTTTTTCCTGTTAATTTTGACTACCAAAGCATCTTGTCTATTGAATTTATACCCTGTGGTGTAGACAGATCAGAAAAGGTATAAAACTTTTCCTTATTTTCACATGGCAGGAGTAGCGGTAGCAACAGGAGCAGAATTAACAGCAATATTGAACATATAGCAGTGCTCATGAGTAGATTTTAAAGTGTTTTACAAAGGGACAGAATCCTCTGAATGTCTAAACAATTTGGAAACCGTAGCTTGGTTTCGTTCTGTTGGAGCAGCTGCCTGCATCTTCAGTGTGCCTTGCTTTTGTTTTTTAAAACAGAAAAAACAGAAAAAAATGCTTTTGTACATAATAGAAAAAAAGGTTGATCAGTAATAGCATTAAAAATAACTAACATCCCAATGATAAGTGGCTTTTCTTCTCCCTGTTGTCTTTGCTAGAGCACAATGCATTACTAATTTTCCTTCAAAGGACAGAAGAATCTTTACTTAATCACTCAAGAGAAGAATGAGAAAGAAATATTGCTCATGAATAAATGAGTGGACTCCTTTATGTGACTCACTGCTCCCAGCTTCCTAGGAGTAAAGTTATGAGTATGGATTCAACCATGTAGGATATATCAAAATAAATTAAAAAGTCAGAATACTCATTAACAGTGCATATTAAAGACGTAAACTCAAAAAAATAGTAATTAATTCTAAATTAGGTAAAATGTAAGAGCATGTTGGGAAATCTGAGTTTAAAATCAGTGATGCAGATAAAAGTATGCTAGCAGACATGTGTGAGTGACAAGAAATGCAAACAAGTCTAATGTCTTTGCAGCAGAAAGTCGTTGATATAAAAGCTAGATCCCAGAGATCTTTTACATGTTGTAGGAATGCATTAAGGGAAGGAAGTTCTCTATAAGGTCATGTTTATGCAATAAATAAATAAATAAATAAATAAATAAAGTACTGGGAAGAAAAAAAAAAAGATGACTTGAAACAGAAGCAATTCTCACAGCTGACCAAACATCTCCTTAAACTTTTGAGTGCCAGCAGATACTACTACTGAAATACAATGTCCCACTAGAATGCACTTGTTTGGCTTTTGGGTCAAAGCTAATATGCACCTGGCTGCTTAGGCTATGCCTATACTAAAAAAAAGAAGTGCCACAGAAAGTTTCTGGGCACTGGAACATGATCCTTTATGCTGTTCAACTCTTAGAAAATGCTGTTCATCTGTGCTAACCAGTGCTGTCTTAAACAATCACAAACAGTGGCTTGACAGTTAGGAGCTTCCAGGGACCAGTGTTAATAAGCTGTTTGCATGTGGGCACCCTGATTTCAAGTCTGAGAAAGTATCCTATCATAGAATGCTGACATAATTTGAAAATACCGTCAGTGTTGGAAGGTCCAATTTCAGGTCTGCATTCAGTTTTGTAGATGCATTCAATCACATAACTAAGGATTGTTGTGATATTCATTAAGAAATTAAAAGTTTCTTAACCACTCATGATCTGCTTCCCATGTAGATTATGTTGAGTATTACCAGCCAAAAAGCACTTGTATCTGATCTATGGCACACTGACCCATACTGGAAAAAGGTTAAATTGCATGCAGGTCCTCACAGGTAGAGATTCCCATAGATTTGGTGGGTTTGTAGCCTCAGAAGCTGCAAATGGGAGACACTGAGCATGAAGACATTGGAAAGCAGCCATGTATACTTGACATCCAGTTTTGTAGTAAGAAGTTTCAGTTGGAGAAAACTGTAATTTTCAGAGATCCTCTAAGTATATCATGTACATGTGTAACTGCCATTGGCTAACCAGCCTCAGAGACCTAACAGTGAGACTGACCTACAATGCAGTTGTTCCAGATGTTACTGGGAAAGTGTTTACAGTAATTGTTAGGTAAATTTTAACATTTTCAGTGGATGTTTTCATTGTTTCACTTTGGAGGTCATTCCTTTACTAATCGCTACTTCTACATTATAATTAAGAAGGTGTAAATGTGACTTCCACAAGCTTCATTTGAACATTTATAATGTTTATAACTTCAAGTTTAAGTTCATAATAATTTTAAAGTTATGTGCATAATTGCAAACCTAAAAAAGATGGTACGTGGAAACAACAGAAATAACTAAAGAAATTACATTATTTTATATTTACTATGGCATGTAAATCAAGATCAAAGCAGCTGTTTGTGGTAGGTATAGAAATATAGATGGCTACCCTTTCTATGAACTGTCTTACTCTGAAACCATTGTCAGTCTATTAGCTTTGATGAGAATTTATTAGTTTATCTGCATCACTATTCTGTACCAGGAAGTGCTGGTTTTCTACGATCCCAGTAAGAAAGGCACTCAGACTCTGTAAAGTACCATTTAAAATGCTGTATATTTGAGTTAACACTATAAAGAAGGAGAGGATAGCATAGATAATCTTAGGACCCTTAAGATGCTGGGAAACCTGAGCTGTGCAGCATCAAGTGGTCTTCTGATCAGGACCCAGTATGCCATGCAGATTCTGTCCATGGAAGGATTTGCCCATTTTGGTCAAGTCATTATACAATTTTCTTAAAAAAAAAATAACTCCATTATTTATTCTGTCAAACAAAAAGGATGTTCACATGTAAACTTGTTTTAGATAAAGGCAAGGACGTGCAGATGGCGTAATTGCCAGTAGCTGGTAGCTACCAAGTGGGAGCTGCCTGCAGGTACCTCTGTTACTATCAACTGGCTAAATTTATCCTGTGGCCAAAGGATTTTTGCAACACAACACAGGCCTGAATGCCAGGTTGTATGTGCAGTCTGGCACAGCACAGAATTGACCCTACTCAGGTCAACTGTTATGTGAATCACTGACTCCTACATGGTCTTCCTGTCTTCCAATCAGGAACAGGAGGATTGCATGTAAAATTTCCAGAACAAATGTATTGTTTCTTGTGATGAATTAAAAGATAGATTTTTTTTTTTACTGATTGACCTTCTGTTTTATGCAAAGTAAGAAACAATTTTGCCAATCGCAATTTAGCAGTAGAAACATTCCTCTAAAAATAAGTACAGGTAAAAAAATCCCTCAATATCAGAAGTGCATTCATAGAGTAGAAAGCTACAAATCTAAATATCAGTGAAAACTGAGATGCTTCTTCACTTTTCAAAAAAATAAACAGTAGTTTAACTGAAACTACTGTTCAGGAAATCAGAGATTTCTGTGTTGGTCTGCTTTCCAAAGATAAATGAAGTTCATCTGGACATTCATCTGAAATATACTGGCCATTCTAGGTTACACTGCCAAGTTAGATTCCTACTAACACTTTGTACAGGCGTTACTTCTTTTCTGTCTTCTCTCTTATTTTAGTTTCTACCTTTCAAACTGAGTTTTTGACCCACTAGATGTACTTATGAGTCTTGCTGTAACAAATGTGTGTCTGTTTCTGATTAGAAGAACATTACTGATAAAATGAAATTAAAATCAGAATAATGATCTCCGAGGCTGTAAATATTTCCTATTGTATGAAATTAATTCTTCATTTCAGCTTGACTTTTGCCTTGATGTGAAACCATGTCAAATTCCTCTACAACTTTGAACAAAGCACTTTTGTGATTAATTTTCTCTCTGAAGAAAACAGCAGTTCATTGTAATGTATAACGGTTTAAATTGTCTACTAAGCAACAGTAACCTGTGAGTTATACGCATTTTAGCTTTTTAACTCCATGATGACATAGTTATTGATTGAACCAATTCTTAATGTAATCTTACCACACCTCCGATTTCTTAAATTACTGAATTACTAAATAAATCCTCACTGAGTTATCTAACCACTTTTCAGGCAATTTTAACTGATACATTATGATTATTCATTCAGCTTTAGCTTTTATACTCTTCTGTTTGAAATTTATAATTAATACTTTAGCTAAATTTTCTCTATTATTTTCTTAATGATTATTATATCATTACGTGAATATGTGCTGGATATATAGGGAGCTGCTGGTGACAGTACTGATCTTTGAAATAGATTTATTTTTTGCACATATCACTTAAAACACAGTAGTAAACACCCATTTTGTACATAGAACAAATAGGCCAGATAGCAAATAGGTTTCATATTTGTGTTTTTACATTTAGGATTTCTAAATTTGGGGTCCTCTCACTGAGTGCTTGAAAATTATAAGATACTTTGTGACTTTGTGTTTCTCTGGAAAATTGAGCCACAGCTGACTAGGTTTCATCTGCATTTGTTTTGACCTTCCTTTGATAAATTGATCAAAGAAAATGTTCTAATCATACAGTCACTGATATAGTTTGACCATGAATCTGCTCAAATGCTAACTTGAAAAGTCAAAGTCAATGATCAGAAATAACAATAAACCAAAAGAATATATAGGATTATAACTGCTGTACAAAACAAAGTCATTCAATACATGCATGAGTAGTAATTGACAACAATCCAGTCCGAAGCCAGTAACCATTTGGTTTCTTTTGGCTTTACAATAATAGAAAAGATACGAATTTTATTAGTAGATGCAGGAGAAAAGGTGATGTTCTTTGGTTTGTACTATTTGTTTGTGAGAATTCTCAGTTACCTAGACTCAGATTTCCTGGTTTCAAACTAAAGACCCAAAGCAACCAAGAAATAATTATCTCAGTAGAGTTAACATTTTAGATAAAGAAATGCACCTTCAGAAGATTCACAAACTTCCCTATCAGCTATCACCAAGATTTCTCATCAGATATTTAAAAAACATGCATGTTTAGGAGTTTCTGGGACAGAGACTAAATCAGACCAACTTTTAGCCTCAAAGTTTTCTGCTAAAATACAAACAAACAAACAAACAAACCCCCCATATAATTTTTTTTTTCAAAATAAATATTAACCTTTATCTTCATCCAGAAATCCATCTCAATCTTACCTGCAATGAAACTATTGCTGCAACACAATTGATAAGCTGATAAACAATCCAATACTAGAGCAGTGCTATTATTTCAGTTAATTTACTTTTAAAGAATATGCTTCTATAGCTTTACTTTCATAAAAATTTTCATCTAAATATATTATACTTGAATTTTGATTCTTCAATGTTCCAGTTTCTGTTTTATGGCCTTTTATTCATGAGCACCAAAACATAAGTGTCTACAAAATAGCAAAAAATTTATACAGAGAGCTTCAATTGCAGCATTTGAAATTATAAAAAAGTGCTTTTAATAAGAAAAGCTAAAATCATAAGAATGTACAAAACTATGAAAATCTTTCAAATATTTTAATTTTAAAAATTGTAATCATTGAAGCATTCAGAAGCAGTTGAAAATTTTAAAGATTTATTTAAATAGTCTTAATTTTTTTCTCTCGGATTCAGTGGTAAGCATACCACCACTAATATCTATATTAGTATACAAATATATTTACTTACCTTTATGAAATATGTCCTTCTGGGAATAATTAAATTAAAATCACTCTAAAAATGGGAAACTCCAGGAAACTGTTTAAAATTATGTTGATTAAAATCTTATAATTATAGATCTAAAAAAAAAATAAAACTGTTATCTTACCATAGTTTATATTAAAATATTCATACTAAAAGGTGATTTGTGGAACTATACTGATATCTAGCTTACTCCTTGTATTTCTTATTCTGTGTCACTGAGACTGTTTTATCTGCAGTGGACCATGCAAAAATAACTTTTACTTCAAATTTCACTTAAGTACATATTTAAGTTTAAGCATAGTTACATTATGTTCCACTTGCACGTTTTCAAGAACGCTGTTTAAAGATTTTCTTGAACTGTTGTGAACACTTAAAACTGAATTCAGGTCATATATCAGGTAACAGCACTACAACCTGCAGTGAATTTGAAGGATAAGAAATTGAAATGAGAGCTAAATATAAAAAGAAACTTTTAACTATGAGGACAGTGAAGCAGTGGAACAGGCTGCCCAGAGAAATTCTGTAGTATCCATCCTTGGAAGTTTTCAAGACCTGACTGAAAACAGTACTGAGCAACCTGGTCTGATCTCATAACTGCCCCTGTTTTGAGCAGAAGGTTGCACTAAAGACATCCCAAACTTGAATTACACTATTTCACGATTTCAAGCCAGAGAACTAACATAATTTAAGTTCAGGATTAGAAAATGATAGCGTATAAGGTAAGCTAAGAATCCATGTAATTTGTTCTTCAGTAACTAAAGAAATATATCCGTTAGTTATTCATACACAAAAAAATTTTTATAGCAATGTGCAATCTGAAGAGGTTCAGTGAATCCGTTTGCTTTGAATAAACATTGAAAAATCAGATATTTGTTCAAAATTTTGAATATTTTCCCTTTTTTCCCTTGGCAGTAAGAGGGCTCCCTACTGTTTCTTTGGCAACACTTGACAGTAGAGTTGGGTGTGAACTAGATTTTCTGTTTCATCTAAAAAAAATCCAAAGAAACAAAAAAATCAAACCACTAAATCTGATCAAAACAAAACTCTACAAAGGCCCAGTTTCTGTATTCAAAAGTGGCATGGAGGTCTTCATTAAGAAAATTTTTAACTGGTATAGTGATCTCAAGAAGTGAACAGTATGTTTTACAGGAAATACGAATAAGAGTAAAATTCAAACGTCATATAAGAACGAGATCCAAAACTTTGCTTCAGGAGTGTTCCGTTCAATGCTCTGATTCAATATTGAAAGAATATGACAGAAGTTCTCCTTCTACCCTGCTGTAGACAAAGAAATAACTTAAATTGTGAATGCTAACAGGTGGCAGATAATTATGTATTTGTGTGGGCTGGTGAATGTCCAAAATTGAATTTCTGAATTCTCAAGCAGAAACCTTGTACTTGCTAGCTGAAATGGGTACAGGCTGGCTGCAATGTGGGTGCCACTTGGATTAAACAATAATGGAATGTCCTGAACCATCAATTAGGAAAGTGACAACACATTATGCTTCTGTACATTAACTATTTAAACGACGAAAACCTGGGGTTGTGGCCAAAAAAGGATTCACAAAAACAATAAGCAGTCTCAGAGGAAAGATCCCAGAAGTCAGAGACCTTCATGGAGATGAAACTCAGGGAATGCTCAGGGACCTTGGCAGATGCAAATAGTAGCACTGCACATACCTATACATACAACAGCAATCCTCCTGCAAGGAAGGGAAGCTGACACATAGCAAACACAATGCTGTGGGTTAGTGAGTGAGTGTGCAAGGCAAATATGTGGGGTTAAAGCTCTAATCTTATTGGTTCTTAAATACACCCCATTATCCAAAACTACTATGGGTTGTCAAGTATTCTGTCTTGCCTGTGACACCTGCATCATGTTTTTTCGATTTGGAAGTAACTATGGGATATTTATCAAAGAAAAATTATGGAAAAATTATTCAAGACTTCTCATGATTTTGGGTGAAAGTTATAAAGTGTATGAATGCACTACTTTAAAATATAGTAGCTTACAAATCAATAATTTTGAATTCAGGTTATGCTCTGTTGTTAACTAGAAAAGGTAGAATTACTAGCACTTCAGAAATTCAGGGGGAAAAAAAAATTCTCTCCACTTTTTCATTTAGTTTGCTCTGTAAATTCAATAGCTTTTCCTATGTACAAAGTTTCACTGTTTAATCTGCTTAGTCAACCTCTCAGATTTGCCAAACGTTTCTGTAGACCTTTATAGAGTAGAATAGTAGTATCTATAGAATCATAGAATCATAGAATTGTGCAGGTTGGAAAAGACCCTTAAGATCATCAAGTCCAACCATTAACCTAACACTGCCAAGTCCACCACTAAACCATGTCCCTAAGCACCACATCTACACACTTTTTCAATACCTCCAGGGATGGGGACTCAACCACTTCCCTGGGCAGCCTGTTCCAATGCTTGACAACCCTTTCAGTGAAGAAATTTTCCCTAATATCCAATCTAAACCTCCCCTGATAAAACTTGAGGCCATTTCCTCTCATCCTAATGCTTGTTACTCGGGAGAAGAGACTGACCCCCAGCTCACTACAACCTCCTTTCAGGTAGTTGGAGAGAGCGATAAGGTCTCCCCTGAACCTCCTCTTTTCCAGACTAAACCACCCGAGCTCCCTCAGCTGCTCCTCATAAGACTTGTGCTCTAGACCCTTCACCAGCTTCGTTGCCCTTCTTTGGACACGCTCCAGCACCTGGATGTCCTTCTTGTAGTGAGGGGCCCAAAACTGAACACAGTATTTGAGATGAGGCCTCACCAGTGCCGAGTACAGGGGGACGATGACTTCCCTGGTCTTGCTGGCTACACTATTTCTAATACAAGCCAGGATGCCATTGGCCTTCTTGGCCACCTGGACACACTGCTGCCTCATGTTCAGGTGGCTGTCAACCAATACCCCCAGGTCCTTTTCCGCCAGACAGCTCTCCAGCCACTCCTCCCCAGGCCAGCAGCATTGCATGGAGTTGTTGTGACTCAAGTGCAGGACCTGGCACTAGAACCTTGTTGAACCTCGTACAGTTGGCCTCGGCCCATCGATCCAGCCTGTCCAGATCCCTCTGTAGAGCCTTCCCACCCTCCAGCAGATCAGCTCTCCCACCGAACTTGGTGTCGTCTGCAAACTTACTGAAGATGCACTCGATCCCCTCCTCCAGATCACTGATAAAGATATTAAACAGAACTGGCCCCGATACTGAGCCCTGGGGAACGCCACTCGTGAGCGGCCGCCAACTGGATTTAACTCCATTCATCACCACTCTTTGGGCCCAGCCATCCAGCCAGGTTTTTATCCAGGGAATAGCATACTCGTCCAGGCCATGAGCAGCCAGTTTCTCCAGGAGTATGCTGTGGGAAGCGGTGTCAAAGGCTTTACTAAATTCCAGGTAGACAACATCCACAGCCTTTCCCTCACCCACTAAGCAGGTCACCTTGTCATAGAAGGAGATCAGGTTCATCAAGCAGGACCTGCCTTTCATACACCCGTACTGACTGGGCCTGATCCCCCTGTTGTCCTGCACATGACACGTGATGGCACTCAAGAGGATCTGCTCCATAACCTTCCCTGGCACCGAGGTCAGACTGACAGGCCTGTAGTTCCCTGGATCCTCCTTCCGGCCCTTCTTGTAGAGGGGCGTCACATTTACTAGCGTCCAGTTAACTGGGACCTCCCTGGTTAGCCAGGACTGCTGATAGATGATGGAAAGTGGCTTGGAGAGCACTTCCACCAGCTCCCTCAGTACCCTTGGGTGGATCCCCTCTGTCCCCATAGACTTGTGCATGTCTAAGTGGTGTAGCAAGTCACTAACCTTTTCCCCTTGGATTATGGGGGCTTTGTTCTGCTCCCTGTCCCTGTCTTCTAGCTCAGGGGGCTGAGTACCTGGAGAACAACTGTCTGGCTATCAAAGACTATCAAAGGCTATCAAAGAAGGCATTAAGTACCTTCTACTTGTCTCCCTGGTCTTTACAGAAGATTAGTCTGCCTTTAAGATTTTGAGGTCTTGTACTGCTTCAATAGAAGGATTAGTCAGCTATCACTTCCACTTCTGCTTCCCTCAGCTATGTTTGAAATCCTTTCCACTGAAATAACCATTCAACCCAAGTCCTCTGTCTCCCGGACAGTTGCTGAAGCAAATAGTACATTTTAGTGAGCAGTATCACCTGCTCCTCTGCAGCTGAATTTTACACCAAAAATGCCTTTGGCTGTTATACCTTACGTTTGATTTGCTTCTTTCTGTGATTTAGATATACCCTGCTGGGTGAATACATATACTGGATTATGGTCTCAACAGAATATGAACATACTGATACCTAATTTTTTATATCCTAACCCACTTAAGGATAAAATAGCCTTCAGTGTGTTCAGCCCTGCTGAAATGGCAACATTTCTAGGATAGCATTGTAAAAAAGATATAGCAAGCCCATACCACGAAGCATTTAGGCCTTTGGGGGGCAGCTGCTATTCAATGTTTTGTCATTGCTTTCTTTTGTTCATTTTTTTCTTTGTTTTGTGAACTATTTTGCTTGTTCTGTGCACATAAATGTAAACTAAATGGCACTTTGCATGCTTATGTGGGATTTTTGGATCTCTCCCTAAACGACTTTGCTCTAGAAGATAAACAATGCAACATACAACTTCATTCCTGTGAAACAGGTCTCTGGATTGTACTGCTAGGGTTATAAACCTTTGGCTACATGCTGTGTTTCTCAGCTCCTAGACTTCCTTTACAATACATGGTGAAAACATCCAGTTCATTGTCTTCTTTATCCAACATAGGTTCAAGCTCTCATTTCCCATGATAGAGGAAGAACAGGAAGACAATATTTTCCCTTTCTGTAAAATCGGTTCACAGTATAAAAATTAGAAAAAAATCAATACTTACTAGACCTGAGATAATGTGATTTAGTAGTTAAAGTGATTCAAGCATGCACCGGGAAGAAGAGATATTAGGTTTTGATGACTATATTCAGGCTTTTGATATTAAGTAGTCATTGAATAAGATAAATATGCAATTTTTGGTGTCAAAGAAGAGAGTCTGGGGTTCTCATTAAAAAGAAAAACTATTAAGTTCTAGTCATGTTCAATTTTTCTTGCTCTGTGGATTGGAAAATTTTGAATTATTTTCAGTAAGCCTATAATCTGATGGATAGGGCATGCCTTTGCTTTTTCGGAGGTGGGAGGGAAGGGAAAGGAAAGGAAGATATGCAACTCCATTCCCCCAGGCAGAAAAGAGAACTTATTATGGATAAAAATGGATTAAAATAGGTTTCTCCTGTAGTCATATTTCAAAAGAAACCAAGAGTATCACTGCATTGTTCAAGCATTTTTTTTTTTCTGCTGGAGTGTTAGAATTCAAGAGTTCAATAGGACTGATATCTCAGGAAGTCCAGAAAATTTTTTTGTGTGCTGAGTATCCTTAAATATGAGGAAAGAATTGAAGATTGCAAATAAACTATGAATAATTATCTCTAGAACTCTAAGATAGAATTATAACAAAACAGCATTTCTCTATAGTTTCTGTACTGGGATGTTTCTGAAGTTCGATAGGATTAACTTAGGTTTCAAAACTGCAGTTCTGAACACAAATGTCTATATTCTACCTAGGTCATTCTTTAGGTGTTTAAATACTTCAACTGGATCTGGCCCTAAGTGGTTTGCCCAAGGCTAACAGCAAAACAGCAAGTTAGTGGCAGAGTTTGGATTACAGTTTAGAAATTGCTGATCACCTGCCTCATGATCAATCCATCAAATGAGGCTGAGTAGAAAAACGCATCTCCAGCTGTTACAGAACACATGCTGTTGTAAGAATTAAAAGGAACCAGCTGTCTATAGCCCCTGAGAAATTTGAATAGACCCACATTTTTCCACACAATCATGCTGTAATTACATGTCACCCCAGGTGTTCTCAATATGATTACTCCCTATAAAACTATAAGCGAGGCACGAGACAGCCCATACAGCTGCAGGAAAAATAATGAAGCAGCAGGGTTTCTCTTTTTCTGCATGTGCTGGTTTCATGCTGTTTATATAGCCAATCTGTTCCCTGGGACTGCTGAGAGAGCCCTTATGGTCCCAGGCATCCAGGGACCATAGACGCTGACCTACAGTAACTGGAACATGGAATCAAGCTGCTTTTTTTGACAAAGATATCTATCATATATTTACATTGAAAGCCATTCTGAAAGGTACAAACCCTTTAAGAGAAGAACATGCCAAGACGAGACAACTGGAAGACACAGGGAATAAGATTTTTATTATTTCCAGTAATTTCAGAGACATCACCATTTTTATCTACACAAGGAAGCATGTACACTTTAAAAATGTTATAGCCTATTGTATGCCTCTACATTCAAACTTGTTCTTAGGAGGTTTTGAACTGTCATATTCTGCTTCCCAAAAAGGTATCCTAAGGCCCAAATGGCTAGATATTTTGCAGTTTCCCTTTATTTTGTCTGTGGTTGTTTTTCATTTTTTTGTTTGTTGTTTCTTTTTTTTTTTGGTGAGAAATTTAACCAGAAAGCAAGAACTTCATTTGAAAACTTTTGGGATTCTGGGAGGAAATTAATTTGCATATTTCTAAGAGAAGACTTGTTTTTCAAATCATGCTACATCCCATTAGGTAAGAAACAACCATTTCCAGGTTAGAAACAGTGAGCCAGAGACCTTTATATACACGTCAACTTAGTACCTACTTTCTGTTGCTAAATTTAAATAGAGACACTGAAGAACTACTGATGCTTAGTGGGGGATTATGGTGAAATCAACCCATGACCACTGAAGACTCATTTGGCAGCGTGCTAAGATTGATCAGCAGTTATAAGTCAGCAGAGGTTCTCATATGAGGTAACTATGCAATGCATCATGGTTTTTGGTAGAGGGAAAAGCATGATTCATTCCTTTTCTAAAACTTTTTAAGGACATGGATGCAGACATTGTCAGAAAATGCAGCATAGGCAGTCTATATGAGATGAATGCAACAAAGTCAGCATTTAGTGCTTTTCTGCAATTTTTTAACTAGTCAGCCAGTCTAGTGAAGAAACTTTCAGTGTAAACTGAGGAGATGCCTTCACAACTTTCAAGCTAAACATGAGCAGTTCCATGAAGTCATAAGAACATAGTATATACATAGATCTGCAACATGCAGATACTTTAGTGATTGATAACTGGATCCCAAATTCTGTGAAAAATTTTACAACATATCTGATGCACCAGAAGGGTTCTAGGTCCAGTCCTACTTCCTAACCCAAATGCTTACTCTGTCCTTACATGTCAAAAAGAACATGGACAGTTCAGAACTGTCCTTCCAGGAACTCCTAAAATACAGATGTATGGATGTAAATAAGTATATGATAGACTGGTGATTTTTGCTACATTGGCATATTCCTCGACCTCTTGTTTGTGTTATTTAATATACTAAGGCTTGTATTTATCTAAGAAAGAGCACAGTGAGGGCCGGGGATCCAAGGGGGAATCCCATGGGGTCTGTCAGGGCAGGACCTGGTGGCCAAGGCTCATCCCACTGCCCCAGCCAGGAGCAGGGCAGCTGGAGAGCACCAGGGGCAGCCCCAGCCCCAGGCACTGGGCATGTCCATGGGGATGGGGACAGGTTGAGGCTGGGCTGGGATGTGGGCTTATTGGTGGGCCCAGCTCGATGGGGCCCATGGCCAAGCAGGGCAGGGCTGTGGGGAGCTGGACACCAGCCCTGCTGCAGCATTGCTGGGGCAGGGGCTGATGGCTCCAGGGCCGCTGAAATGGGGTCCTGGGCCATGGGCAGTGTTGGGGGAGCCCCACGGAGACTAGACAGGGACAGGCAGGGCTGTTAGTGCCCTCAGAGCCTTAACAATTATTGCAAACCACAATGGTCATATTCTTCTTTGTGACTTTAAGTTTTGTTATAATGATAGACACTTTTTTTTTTTTGGGACCTGAAGGAGGTAACAAAGTTAATATGCGGAAGAAGCACTTTGCTTTTAATTACATGTGCCATTTCAGTAATATAAAAGGGACCAATGCAATAATATAAATAATATGAAGAAGGATATTCACATAAGCTTTTTTCAACATTTTCAAGGATAGCTAAGACATTATTAGAGTTCGCATCAAAACAGTTAAAAAGGCTGACACTTAAGGTTTTTTTGTGTTAGCACAGCTTTCTAAGGAAATTATTCACCACATGGTCATTTCCTATTTGTAGGAAATATCAGTAGGGGATTTTTTTTATCCTTTTAGCTTAGAGTAGTAGGATTATAAAACTCCTGATCCTGAATGTACTAAAAAATATATTTTAACATTTTAGAGACCTGGGTGACAGTATTTGAAGTATCATTGATACGCACCATATAAACAATTGCAGCAGGTACCTTAACTCTGAAATTGATGCAAGTAATAAAAATGACTATCCTTTTAAATATAGGTTATTAAACTTTTGAAACGCTTCCCTTTGCAAATCATTTTTATTTTTACATTAACATAAACTATGGAGTGGCACCTCAGTATGAAATATTTTAAAGGCTTCTTAATTTAGCACACTGATTAAAAAGGAAGCTGAATCACTACAAAAGAGAGTTTCTACTTGAAGAAATACTGTATTCCTAATTAGTTTCTGACCATATATTAGACATTTCTGCTTACATAATGAATTATTCACTATATTTTATTATGTGGACTTTAAATGTTGTGAATTATATTCAATTTTGTAGTGAAAATTCTGCAGAAAAAGTATTTTATCATTTGAAGAGATTTTCATAACCATGAAAATCATGTTGGAACTGCTTTATCAGACACCATTCAACCTTTATTCAAATTAACATCTATGGGCCTCCCACCAACAAGCACTTCCTTTAATTTCTTTCTATATTTGTCTAGTACAAGACAATTTGTCTATTTCCAAATTATTGTTCATCCTTTTAAAGATGAAGAATAATAAAGATTTTTCTGAATACTTATTTTAAATTTTAGAGTGAATGAGACTAAATTAAAAGACACTGTTTCTGTAAAAATGGGCACATTTAGAATTCTTTGTTAAGCTTTTCATTAATATAACTTAGTTTTAAAGCTTAGGTGCTGTGTGCTAAGTCTTACTGTCAGTGTTAAGTATATAGCTTTTTGAAACAAAAGTAAAAAACTTCATGGTTTGCTAAGTGGTTCTATTCCTGCTTATTAGAAAATATGCTGAAAAGTAGTGAACATCCTTTATAATTCAGACCTTTTCTTGGCTGACTACCTCCTGCCTAGATTTACAAAAGGATAATGAAGGAATGTCTCATTAATATATAGAGTGTGATGCTTAATTTATCTGTTGGTATGCCAGCCTCCTTGTATGTTACGTAATCCTGATTAATAATACTATAATAGTATAATACTGCATCAAAACATTCAGAATATCATTATCATATGCAGATTCAGAGTATGTTTTACTAGCATCATCCATATTATTTTTGTACCCTTTAGCAACAAAAGGCCTGATTTCACACTTAACATTTTCACTTCACCATGATTTCACTTACAAATGTGTGAAATGTGTTGAATTAGACTTTAAAACATCTTCATTTTCAATTAATTTATTGAAATTTTCCCACTTATAGTCACTCAAATCTATTTTTCATGCGTTAAATAACAACCCTTTGAATTTTATTTCATATCCCTTTACGGACTCTTTCATAACTTCACGCCTGTCCAGATCCTGTGGTCCAAGACATCTTTCTTTTCACTCACTTTTTTTTTGTTCTAAATGATTATATTTCAGTCTCACACAGATACAGATCCATTTCACTGAAATCTAAAAACCAAACATTCAATGTCTTCTCTATCTGCAGGTACATACTACAGATTTGAAAAAGAAAAAAATACACATATCAGTATCTTGACCAAGCATAAGAAGACTGTTCTTACTGAATTTGTTCTGGTTCTGTAACAGAAGTTGTTAAACTCAAGTAATGAAAAAATCTGATTTATCTGACTTGCAACTGAATCTATGTACAATATGTTATATGCAAAATTGCCAACTTATGTTTTGTGAAGGAGGATGACACTAAGTTTATTGGACAGTGGTATTTTCTCCAAGAGTTTTTAGTACTAAAAGGCATTTTGAATATGAAACAGCAAGGCTGGATTGAATTCTTCTGTTTAAAGGTGCCCTGGTTCAAAGGCTGAATGTACAATGTTATGTAAGCAAAACTTGCTTGGTATACAAAACAGCCCTTTGAGTCTTCAGTGTGATGTGTCACTGGTTATTTGTTACAGAACAAAGCCAGTTTGTCTTTTAAAATGTATTGTTTTCTTTCCTTTCTCTCCCCAAGGTATTGAGGAGGCAAAGTGTCAGGTAGTTGGGAAAGCTTGACTCCAGTGGGTGAACAAATTCAGGGAATTCACATGAGCCTTTGGCCTTTTTAAACCAAGGAAAGATGTAGAAAACATTTTTTTCCATCTTTAGTCTTCACATCTTATTGCATTTGCAGTTGTATAGCAGCAGAAGGCAAGATAATGGCCTGTAGATCTGCTAGTTGTGACAAGATCAGTTGTGACAAGAACAGAAGAAACGTGCTATACATATCAATGCATATGTTTGCAAACGTTTACGAGCCATAAATATGATACAGTGTCATGAATGGGTGATTTAGAGCACTTAAGGAATCACCAACAAAGGTATCAGCAAAAGTGGTTTTAATAAAAAGTGAGACTTAACAAAGTTCGATGGCAAGGTTCACTCTATTAATTACTGCATGGAAGAATCATACAAAGGGAAATTAAGTTACATAGAGTTAGAATGATTCACAGAGAGACTGAAGATGCAAAGAATAAGGGAGCCCTTCCCGTTGAGTCACAAGGTTCAGAATAGACCCCCTTGCTTTCTAAACTCCTGACAGGAGCTTAGGTGCGGGTAGGTCCAGTCTTAGTCTCAGACTTGGACAATGGTTTATGTCTAATGGAGTAAGGAAGACCCTCCCATTGAGTCACAGCATTCAGAGCAGACCCCCTTGCTTTCTAAACTACTTCCTCAGAGAGGAATCTAGGTGCAGCTGGATCCAATCGTAGTCTCAGACTTGGACAATGGTTTATGTCTAAGGGATTGTATGTGCAGAATTTATATAATGTTTCATTAGCATCAATTCAGCATGCAATTAGTTACCAAGACAAAATCAAAGTTACCATACTACAAAGTTATGCCCAATATCGGTCACTTACCAAAGAACTGTTGTTGGTAAAAGGTCTCTCTGCCTCGAGGAGCAGCCTTGAGAAGTGTCCCAGCTCAAGTGGAGATCACCACCATGCAGCCACTCTGCCTAGCAGGGAGAGCTCAAAGAAGGCTCACTTAGGCTGTCATATATATAGGATAAAGTGATTGGCTTGTAGTTAAATTACATGTGATAGAAAAGGTATACAGGAGACTCCTTGTACCCACAACTTTCTTTGGTCTTTGATAAATGAGTCTTGGAAAAGCCACCCGCTGTTCATGTGTAGATTGCGTGGTCGGTGTTCCAAGCTCATATGCATTGATGCTTACCATGTCACTCTGCTCCTTTGTCGGTTTTCAGAGAACAGATTGAAATAGAGAAGTTCATGGCTATGGCTATGGCTCAGGCCTTTACCTCTTCCGGAGCCTGCACCAAACCACTGCCAGTTTGGTCAAGGGGTCGAATGCATCCATCACACTCCACTCCGTGACTACAGTCAATCCACTTTATCAACTTATAGAGTGGTATTACGGTTAACTTTTGCCTCAATGTTATAAATATGCTGCATGCTGTAAATCAGTGGTAAGAGTCCAATTATCTTAAAGTATTCTAATTAATATGTTAGTTACAGACCAGGTTACATGCATAGTAAGTTGATTGTATACATTTTACATTCTGGATTAATGTAATTTGTTTAATTTTTTGCCAAACTCTGATATACAGAATGATTATAAGCAGTAAACACGATAAGGTCAAAATCAACAAAGCTGCAATTGGATGTAGCATCAAATTCAAAATTCCAGTTGCTGTTGGGGACCATCCAAAAAGAGTTTCCCACCAGTGATGTTCTCCATATTGCTTCACTCTTTCCAGGACATGGTGTGTCTCCTCTGCATTGTGATGGACAGTAATTAGGGTTCTTTTAGGTTTTTAGTCCTGTTTAAGGACTATTCAGTATAAAAGAAATAACAAATAACAAGAAAAGTAATAAATTAAACACACAGATACACAAACCTGAGGAGCAGGTGATAACAGAGACAATAACAAAGAACTCTTTACCTGCTGACTGATGGGCCATTCTGAAAACACTCAGACATAGCCTTGAAGGGAGTCGACCTGAACTTTGTAACTGATAAGAAAGGGGAAAGAAGATTAGCATGAATATTATGGGATACTTCAGGGGTCCCTGTGGGACTTTGAGGCACTTACCATGGGATACCAGAAGGGGCTTGTGGAACTCTGTTAAATCTATTAAGGGGTGTTTAAGAGGAGGGCCAGAGTTGGGGAAAGGGGGAATCAGGGCAGATCAGGGAGGAACAAGTGTGGGAAAATAAGGAGGAAGGATATAAGGGGCTAGTCACATGTAAGCAGGCACCAGTCAGTGTGCTCGTATGACTGAGCCCTGCATCTGATCACTGCAGTCTATCCTATCTTCTCATTAAATCCTTTCTTAAATACCTTTCTTTGTCATTTATCCCATCTCTGAGTGCTGCAAAGTTTATGTGCCAGCAACTGGAGGGACCAGGGTGTATATTTTCCCCTAGTGATTTTAAACCAATATATGTGTATGCATCATTCAGAGGCAAATTTCAAGTTGGACTAGGAGACAAGTAGGAGGAAAGCCTGTTTCTGATAAGATTCAAAGTCTGAGTACATAAGGGTGCCTCGGGTCCAGGCATGGATGTTAAGCAGGCTGAGTCTCCGATACGATATTTGAGAGAGCTGCGACTATTGGGGTGCTTGTGAGTCAAGTGTGTGAGTGTGTGCATCTGTTTGCCAGGAACATCATGCTGGACTAGCCCGGAGGACACTTGTATAGTGGGTATGAGGGCCCAGGATCTGGGCAGGGCTATTAGGCTGCAAGCCCATGCTGGTATTCAAGGGATCCACAAACATGGGTGTGCTTGTGAATCTAGAGGGTGCAGGTGTGTGCTTGTCCTGGTTTCAGCTGGGATAGAGTTAATTTTCTTCCTAGTAGCTGGTATAGTGCTGTGTTTTGGATTTAACATGAGAACAATGTTGATAACACACTGATGTTTTAGCTGTTGCCAAGCAGTGTTTATACTAAGTCAAGGACTTTTCAGCCTCCCATGCTCTGCCAGATGCACAAGAAGCTGGGAGGGGGCACAGCCAAGACAGCTGACCCAAACTAGCCAAAGGGCTATTCCATACCATATGTCATCATGCTCAGTATATAAACTGGGGGGAGTTGGCTGGCGGGCATCGATCGCTGCTCCAGGATGGGCTGGGCATTGGTCGGCGGGTGGTGAGCAATTCCATTGTGCATCACTTGTTTTGTGTATTCTTTTATCATTATTATTATTGTTTTCTCTTCCTTTGCTGTCATATTAAACTGTCTTTAACTCAACCCATGGGTTTTGGGTTTTTTCCCCCTGATTCTCTCCCCCATCCCACTGGGGAAGGGTGAGCGAGTGGCTGTGTGGTACTTAGTTGCTGACTGGTATTAAACCACGACAGTGCTTTCACTAGTGAACCTCAATCCTGACTAGGCAGAGAGGAGGATCAGGACTTTGCCATCCATACTTATGTTTTACATGAGTCTTGGTAGGTTTTGTGTGGGTGTTGTTAAAGGCAGCACTGTGTGGCACTAGGTGTGGCCAGCTGTGTTAGTGTCCTCTGTGCAAGAGTGTGTGTGTGCGTGTGTGTGGGTCTGCAATACACTCTCAGCCTTCCTAGTAGGCAAACCTTCAAAGGGGAAAACAGCAGCTGTATCCATTGACCTGGGACAGAGACCCCAGGTCACAGGGTGCACTGGGCTGGCACATGGTGGCTTTATAACTTCCCTTCACAGACAGAGCCTCTGAGGACCTTAAGCTGCTTCTTAAGGTTTTTACACAGATTTTAGCAGTCTGCAGCCCTCCTGACTTCAACAAGCTAACTTCTCTAAGTGGCATTAAACTCTACAGTAACTGGAAGGTATCTTGGGCAATAACATGGAATTCTCTCCTGCTTTACATGACTACATTATAATAAAATAAATCATACCCTACAAATATAAATCATACCCTACATGTGCTTTTTTCCCACTATTAACTATGAAGGGAGTTTGGAATGATTATTTCAGACATAAAAATTTCTACATTAGATGTCTGGTTTTGATTAGATGAATCATTTGTCAATGGATGAATCCATTGTCACCAAATGGATTCTGCCCTTGTAGCTCTTTCAAGGTTGAATGAAGGAAGAAAAACACATCAAATGATGTGTTTGCAAGCTCAGTATTACACTACTAAATAGTAAAAACTGGTAAGCAAGCAATCATCTGAGAACTACAGGTATTTTTTAAAAACCCTTAAGTAGTAGAGATTTTTAACATAAATAAAAATGGGAAGGAGTTTTCTAGAATAAAGCTGCATATCCCATATTAACCATGCTTTCATGTAGTGTAAAGTTTTAATAATAGGGGTCTCTTAATGCTTGACATTTTCTTACACTGAATCTGTAATTGATATGCAAGTATGTCTGTTCTCACTTTACACACTAGCTACAACAATATTCTTTTATTTACTGACATAATTCCCTGTCTCATTATGTATTCTCATGTAGGTCATCCTCATCATGATATCAGATCCAATTGTATATTTGACCTTAACCTGTGTCAAGACCTGCAGGGCAGAACTACATGTTATCTTTGACCTAATCCTTTTATTGAACTTAATGTGATTAATTAATAGGTCTAAATAGACTTAAGGCCTGCAAGCATTCTCAGAGCTGTAATGAATTGATTAATACAGTGATCTGAAACAGCCTTTGCCAAATAAAATATTGTTTAGATTTAAAATGGGAATAACAACTGAAAAACAAGTTCCAATACAAGAAAAGATTTATTGCATATCTATCTTACCTGAACACTTACACAGGCCAAACTTATCTGAAGATCTTGGACGTCGATGTTTGGTTTCAGCTAAGCTTTGAGCCCAGCTTTAGGAAGTGTGTCCCTTTATAAAGTTAACGAAAATCTTTCTGCTTGCACCTGTGACTGGAGCTTGATCAAACCAGTTTGACAGCTCAGCAGGAGGGCAAGGATAGACTTCAAAGCATTTAGTTTTCTACATTGTCTCAGGTATTTGCTGGAACAGCTGCTATCAATTCTTTGTCTCCCTTCTTCTGTATATGCTGTCAGCTTCTGCTTGAGTTAACCCCTTAGACTCATCAATTAAACAATATGAAATAACTAGCAGATGGAACATACAATATGTATGAATTATTATACAGTCCCGCTTCCTTTAGTCTTTCTCTACTGAAATAAACAGCATAAAGTTTTCATAATACATAATTTTCTAATGTTCTAGGAGTTTATGGTCTGTTTTTGATTCATGACTGCATTTTTATCATTATGTGGCATTCAAGCAAGGAAGAGAAAAGGAAACGGAAGCTAAACAAAAATCTATAGTGCATAAATGAAACTGAATTCCTTATGACAGTTTAAAAAATTGTTTTGTCTTAAGCTGTGATAGTCAGATCACACAAGTTCAAAAGGGTCAGGTCAGGTCAGCGCTTGAATGAAAATCCTCCAAGCTGAGGTGAAGACTACACGAAATAGATGTGAAAGGTGAATTATGAAACCAGCATCTGTGCTGAAGGGCACATCAGCAGAATAGTAAAATAAACTGAAAGGAATACATCCTCCTCATTGTGCACAATTTTGTCCAGCAGCTCACTCTATTACTTTAAGAAATATCTAAATAATGTAAAAAAAAGTCCTGTAGCATATTTTTTCATTGCTGAAATGAAGTCCTGCTGAGGTGGCTAGAGGTCATGCTTTGCTGGAGATGTTTGGAAGAAATTTCCATGAAGAGCAACTAAATGCAATGATTCTAACCAGAGGTATTATATCCCTGAACTATCCTCTCTTGGAAGTTTTTCTTTGCATGGGCAAAACCACTGTGGAGTAATTTCCTCCATCTCACCCTCCCTGCAAGACCATTTCAGTGGAGGAAGTACAGGACAGAAGGAGGAAGTGCTTGTGCCATTGCTACAGGCTTCTGAAACAGAAACACTCTTTTGTGTAAAGGCTTTTATTAGTCTCCTTGACCATACTTAGTGGAGTCACAACTCTTTTATTTCATTTTACAAAATAAAAGTAATATAAATATATTAGTAAAGGGCTTGTAAGGTTTAAAGATGAGGGCTTTCAGGATGAGACCTTTTTTTGTTTCCCTAATTCACCATGTTTACATTTTTCATAAATTCACTTCTAGGTTAGCATGCCATAAGCACAAAAATGAATCTTTTTAAAAAATGAAAAAATAGAAATAGTCTGAAAATTACATTTCAGGGAAAAAAATTGTTTTAAAAACCTTCTCTTGCATCCACAAACTTTACCAAATGTAATCTCATTTTAGATTTCCAAATGCAGGAGTATCATCCAGTAAATATTAAATCATGTTATATGCCTGTCATTTTCACTTGTCTAGCTTGTACCACTCTTTCAAAATTCCCGAGTAAGAAAAAGATAACAGAGATTGAAGTAGAATGACTTTTGACAGGCAAACTTAAACTCTTGCAAATTAATTCATTTTGCAACTTTGTCAAAAGTGTACCTTAAAGCTTACATGGAATTCATTCTGTAGGCAAATTATAGATCTAGCTAATGTAATTTTTGTTGTGCTATGTATGTATAAACTCGAGGCACCAAACCTTAATTTCATTTGCTCAGTGTTTTCACTTCCTTTTTTTTTTTTAATTTTTCAACTCAGTTCTGTCATGGATTCAGAGAGAAAAAAAAAGTTTAGAAAGATTTATTTTACACAAAAAATCATCATGAAGAGATTGACTAGATTAGACCTACTTAAGTTAGACTACAGGAAAATACTTCTAAACCATATTTTGGATACTATAAATATTCATGATTTAATTATATTTGTATTTTTTTAACTAATTCCTGTGACTATTGTGATTTGTAATTGTTCTACTTAGAAAGACATTCTGGAATTTTATGATAATACTGATGTGTTTGTTTGTTAGTTTTCTGATGTGGTAGTTCTAAGCACTACCCTCCCTCACATGGAGGTAATCAAAAGACGGGTGATTGACCAAACGCTTCATCCACAGACTAGACTACATGCTCCATTTTGGCAGTACTAATGTAATTTGGTTATAAAACTCTCTTCTCTTCCACACCTGCAGTCAAGCTATGTCTAAAGACTAGTTCAAAATCCAGTGGAAGCACTCAGAGATACTGCTACAGCTATGGCTGTAGTGTCATTAATTTTTTAACCTAGTTTCACTGACTGCTGTTCAGGGCATAAGAAGTGAATAAGAAACAGGAATATATTTCAATCATGGAGGATGGCAGTGGCATATCTTGCAAACAGGAGTTCCAGAAAATTTGAGCATTTTGGATTCTTAAGTTTTATTCTGTCTTGTCTGGTTTAATCCCTGAAGTTTGTAAATAATAAAACTGGAAAAGGGCAATTTATTATATGCAGAAAGTGTCATTGGCCACGGCCTGTCAGCAGTATTCTTGGTTCCGTCTGCTTTGTCTCTGCTGTTTCCTTTCTTTAGTAATGGCACTTCAGTGCTGTTCAGGTTGTCGCTTTCAACTTAAAATTGTGTGTTGCACAGAGGTGGGCATTAGTTATCTCAGACATTCTGTTTCTTCCCTCATAACTAACCTCATGAGCAAACGACAATTAGCAGTCTGTACATTTAGATGTGTAAGACAAGATCATATCAACTAACTTCAGATAGTTAAAATTTATCTAATTTTAGACTGCATAGGCCAGTAGACCTGTGTTAGTCATCCCTCTCCGTGCCACATAGGTAAGCACTTTCTAAACATCTAACCTACAAGCAGATTAATTTCTCTATTGATTTTACAAGTTCTGTGCATACCTTTGAGCTCAGGTCTTTTCTCAATCATTTACTTATCAAAGATAGAGGGTAGTTTTGACTGCAACCAATATACTACAGTCTGGTTTAGTGGGCTATAATTTTTCCCCTTTCTTTTAAAGAAAAAAAAGAAAAAACAAAAAGTTTTGTGGGTAATTTTTTTGTTCTTACTCTAAGACACGAAGTAATTATATGTTGATAGAGAAGTGGTATCACTTCCATGTTATCCTTCATCTTTGAAGGAAGAAGATAATATTTTACTATTTTATTCACAAAGTCTCAGGAAAACCTACAAGGTTTTCTGAAAATCAAGTGTAATACAGTTTAAACAAACAAACAAACAAAGCTACTTTTATTGTTCAGTTAAAAAGGACAAGAGCAAACTGGAAACATTTTTTTTAATCATCAAATACTTAAAAAATAGTTTAATGGATTAAACCTAGTCACCATTTCTGAGAAATCTACTTGGATAAAGAGACAAGTATGTCAGAGAAGGCACATCCTGTCATGTTAGAAACTTGCATTAAAATAATTTCCTTCATTTCACATCTCAAATTCAAGAGTTAGGTACAAAGAGACAACAGCAAGACCTACAAGCTTAAATTGTCTAAAGTCTTGTCACAGGAGACCACTGTTAACCACTGTTAACATCTGTGATCGAAACCATTTGGCAATTTCAAACAATTCTCAATGTATCTACCAGATGTGTGATGTGATTCATTGTATTATATCCCTGCTGCCAATGGTGATGGCATTTTTCATTCACATTTAGAAATACTAAAAGTTCCTGTCTCTTCGATAAATTACATGAGTCAGACAACGTGTTATTTTGATGTAGTGACATTTACTACAAATTGACCACATTACTATTAAAATATAGGAACATTCTAGCATTCTAAGACTGGTGCAGAAAGGAATATATTAGGGAGAAAATCCACCCCCATAAACTCCCAGAAGGCTAGGAAAAATGTGTGCAGTGAAGAAGTTCTTTAGTAAAGAGAGATTAGAAGTTTGTGGGAAGTTTGCAGAGGAAACATTTATTCCCTGAATACTCCCAATCACTTAGGGTGATTTAAGATGGGAGATAGGTGAGGCACAGTTTCCAAACTACGCTGGTTTGGAAATGGTCTAAGTTCCTTAATATCAAGGTTTGTTTTTTTTTTTTACATACTTTAAGTTAATCTTGTAGTTAATGATTTGTTGATTTGTAGCTCATTATCAAAAATGTTCAAATGCTTAATGCAAAATAAATAGTCCTGACTCATCAATATTTAAATATTTAATTAACGGGGAAGCTGTTTCATATTTTTAAGGCTCTTTACCATCTGAAGATAATTTTGCTACAATTTGTAGGAATATTGTGCTGAAAAAATAAAGAATGAATAAAATGGACTCAAAATTTTAATTACAGTTTTGTGATATTCACATTCTAAAACCCCAAACATTAAGAAAATAGTTTATAGAAAAGGAATGATTTGGAAACCCAGGAATGCACAGTGCATCAGTTCATGAACTTTATTCATCCATGTAAAAAGCTGCATAACCTGGGATTGAAAGCCTGAGGGTAGAAATTCTGACATGGATACAATGAGCTCAAAGGCAGCAAAACAGCTTTATTGCATGCCTGAAGATTATATGTGATAATAATAAAGCTAAGCAAGCCTCATATGACAAAGTGAAAGTCTTGTATTTATTTGTAAAAATCTCTCTGAGAGAATGTAAGAGCTGAGATTTTAAATTTGATAAGGTATCTGCATAGGAACAAGATATCTATTCAGTGTATTCAATGGCAGACAGTAGAAAGTCATGGATTAAAGCTGACAGTGTTCGAATGCCATATTTTCTCCCATACAGACAAAAGTAAATATTTATATTATGTCTTATGACAAAGACTGGTTGCAGAGATCATGTTTTTTAGAAAAAGAATCACGCACTAACAAAATGATCATGCATGTCAGTCAGCATGAGCAGCACTTCTGTCTTAATGCATGGGCCTCCACTGCCAAAGCCAAAGCTCTTGGCATTGCATGGGTGTCTACAATCAGCAGGCAAAAGATGCTGAACAGATTTCATCTATTGCACACATGATGTAAAGTTATTCTGTACACATTCAGTGCCACAGAATTCTAAGACTGAATATATAGGCTCTTTGGGCTATGACTCTACTAATAAATCAAACAGACCTAGGGAACTTTACCAGCATCAGAATTCAGGGAGCTTTAAGGTCATACATTTCAGGGCACAATATTATCTAAATGTAGCAGTTATCACTGTGTTCTAAAATCACATAATCATTAAGGGTGGAAGGTTGCTCAAGTATCTTCTGTTACTAGGTACCCCTTGAATTTAAGAGGTGTCCATTGAATTTAATCACTAGTCAGTAAGATTCATTAAATTTTAGCCTCCATTGGTTGTACTTTTGGCTTAATTTAGTTATCCTCACACTGATGTTTAGTGCCATCTGACATGACCCAGGGTGACTAAGACAAATGACACAGGACTGAGAGATATGACAAAAGTATTATAAGGGACATAACTTCTGCCATGGCAAATTTCTTATGAAAATTCTTCAGTGAATTTACTTTGAAGTAGAATCATAGAATAGAATCATAGAATTGTGCAGGTTGGAAAAGACCCTTAAGATCATCAAGTCCAACCATTAACCTAACACTGCCAAGTCCACCACTAAACCATGTCCCTAAGCACCACATCTACACACTTTTTCAATACCTCCAGGGATGGGGACTCAACCACTTCCCTGGGCAGCCTGTTCCAATGCTTGACAACCCTTTCAGTGAAGAAATTTTCCCTAATATCCAATCTAAACCTCCCCTGATAAAACTTGAGGCCATTTCCTCTCATCCTAATGCTTGTTACTCGGGAGAAGAGACTGACCCCCAGCTCACTACAACCTCCTTTCAGGTAGTTGGAGAGAGCGATAAGGTCTCCCCTGAACCTCCTCTTTTCCAGACTAAACCACCCGAGCTCCCTCAGCTGCTCCTCATAAGACTTGTGCTCTAGACCCTTCACCAGCTTCGTTGCCCTTCTTTGGACACGCTCCAGCACCTGGATGTCCTTCTTGTAGTGAGGGGCCCAAAACTGAACACAGTATTTGAGATGAGGCCTCACCAGTGCCGAGTACAGGGGGACGATGACTTCCCTGGTCTTGCTGGCTACACTATTTCTAATACAAGCCAGGATGCCATTGGCCTTCTTGGCCACCTGGACACACTGCTGCCTCATGTTCAGGTGGCTGTCAACCAATACCCCCAGGTCCTTTTCCGCCAGACAGCTCTCCAGCCACTCCTCCCCAGGCCAGCAGCATTGCATGGAGTTGTTGTGACTCAAGTGCAGGACCTGGCACTAGAACCTTGTTGAACCTCGTACAGTTGGCCTCGGCCCATCGATCCAGCCTGTCCAGATCCCTCTGTAGAGCCTTCCCATCCTCCAGCAGATCAGCTCTCCCACCCAACTTGGTGTCGTCTGCAAACTTACTGAAGATGCACTCGATCCCCTCCTCCAGATCACTGATAAAGATATTAAACAGAACTGGCCCCGATACTGAGCCCTGGGGAACGCCACTCGTGACCGGCCGCCAACTGGATTTAACTCCATTCATCACCACTCTTTGGGCCCAGCCATCCAGCCAGGTTTTTATCCAGGGAATAGCATACTCGTCCAGGCCATGAGCAGCCAGTTTCTCCAGGAGTATGCTGTGGGAAGCGGTGTCAAAGGCTTTACTAAATTCCAGGTAGACAACATCCACAGCCTTTCCCTCACCCACTAAGCAGGTCACCTTGTCATAGAAGGAGATCAGGTTCATCAAGCAGGACCTGCCTTTCATACACCCGTACTGACTGGGCCTGATCCCCCTGTTGTCCCGCACATGACACGTGATGGCACTCAAGAGGATCTGCTCCATAACCTTCCCTGGCACCGAGGTCAGACTGACAGGCCTGTAGTTCCCTGGATCCTCCTTCCGGCCCTTCTTGTAGTGGGGCGTCACATTTACTAGCGTCCAGTTAACTGGGACCTCCCTGGTTAGCCAGGACTGCTGATAGATGATGGAAAGTGGCTTGGAGAGCACTTCCACCAGCTCCCTCAGTACCCTTGGGTGGATCCCCTCTGTCCCCATAGACTTGTGCATGTCTAAGTGGTGTAGCAAGTCACTAACCATTTCCCCTTGGATTATGGGGGCTTTGTTCTGCTCCCCTTTCCTATCTTCTAGCTCAGGGGGCTGGGTAGCCAGAGAACAACTGGTCTAACTGTAAAAAATTGAGGCAAAGGCAGCATTATGTACCTCAGCCTTTTATTCATCCTTTGTTACTGTGTTTCCCTCCCATCCAATGAAGGATTGAGAGTCTCTTTAGCCCTCCTTTTGTTGCTAATGCATTTGTAGAAACATTTTTTATTGTATTTTATGGCACTAGCCATGCCCTGAAGTCTCTCTTGATTGCCCTCAGACTTCTTGTTGCAACTTCATCACTGCCTACCTGAAAAATCAATAATGGATAATAATATGGGGGCCATACCAGGGTAAAAAGCTTTCTATTCACATTGTTAACCTGAGCCTCAGAGAGGCAGCAGACTTCCTGAAGAAGTGGGTCCGGTCTGCATATTGGGCCTTCTGTTCCTCTCAGGAGAGAGTCTCCTATGACAATGACCCATCTATTTTTCTTTATGGAAGCAGTTGTGATGCGGGGCGTAGGCCAACTTAACCTCGGTGACACCTCCAAACTAGATGAACCGTCATCCTTGTTATTGTTCAGTTCCACTTGCAGAGCCTTATACCTATTATGCAAGGGCATCTGGGAAGGTGGGGCAGTCACAGAGAAGATTCACCTGCTGTGCTGGGCAGGAACTTGTCGCCATTCCCTCCTGTCCCTTAAGTCACTCTCTTCAGCCAGGTGGAGAGAGGATAGGGAATCCTCCATATCATGCATCCTGTCTGCCTGCTGGGCCTGTCTCAGGGAAGGTAGGGTGCAATTCCAGTAGTCCATCTCTCTCTCTCTCTCGCACTCCCTGATACTCCTCAGCCTGCTCACCTCCTTTCAGAGCTCTGTCACTAAGTGGAGAAGCTTCTCTACCTGGGTGCACCTCCCACAGGTGTGCTCACTACTGCTGTCTGATACTGGCCTAAGAGTGGGGCACACCCTGCAGCCTGACACCTGGGTTGCAGCGTGTTCCTACGAGAGCTCTGTCTGGGAAGCTGTGTCAGTCATGGTGGGTGCAGAGCTTAGAGGCCATGGGTTTCTGCTGGGTAGATACATTGCTCCCTGGTCGAGCTAGCAGAGCTTCAGTGCCCTTCCTGCATGCCCTTCTGTGCCACCTGCCATGCAAACTGCCACGCCATGCCCTTGCTGACGTGCCACACCCTGTTTGGTCACCCTATTTGTTGTGCTCCTGGTCACTAGTGCTCCCTACGGGCTTCTTTTATACATGTGAGGGGGCTTGGGCCGCAGTTGCTCCTGGCCCTGCCCAGGTCTCATCAGCCACTGTCACATGAGCTGTGGGCTCCGGGAGTCCCTCTCAGCTCCCCCTGAGGTTGCCCCCATTCGGGAACCTCCCTGTGCACTCTAAATAAGTTTAGTGTGTTAGGTGTTAATTCTAGAGTCAAACAAAGAAACTCTGGAATTATTTGTAAAGACTTTATGCTTTTGTAAGAAAGACCTTTATGTCTAGAAAACCCAGAAATTTGTCTTCACCTGATAAGGTTCCTATGTCAGCTGTGTTTGTTCAGCTGCTTCTGTGAAAACTCACCTATCACTTTACAGAAGGATCACTGAGAAGTATAAATAATAATAGTCATAAAAGTCAGTTAATTTAGCCAAACTGAATAACAATTATTCTTCAGAACAGGGAAGCTGATGAAAAAAATTTGATGATACTGCAGATCAGGGTGCTAGTGGAAAATAGCAACGTTAATCTTCATTTTTCCTATTTCTTTTATTCTTGATTGGCTGGAAAAAAATAAAATAAAATAAACCCCATCACTTCTCATCCACCATGCAGAGTTTTAGGTTGGGTCAGTAAGTAGTGATGACAGGAAATGGCAGAGCAGCCTTAGATCAGCTGAAGGCAACCACAAAGTAACACCCTGCATGTGGGAGGGCTCTTGCTATTTAACAAAGAAATTGGAGATCTCACAGCTGGGATACGTTTCTTGCAGAAATTCATGAATGCATAGTACTGTACTGCCATTTATCTCAACTTACTGACTCAACTCCCCTTGGGGAATGAGACCCTTTATTTTGGCAAGGAAAAAGAAGTAGGGAGCAAAGTAATGAATTCAATGTATTTCCATCTTATTAAAGTTGTCTTAAGTAATTGGACTGATTGTTGCTTACACCTAAAAAAAAATAAATGTTCACAGTTAAAATACACATTTTAACAAATTTTATTTGTTATGTTGACAAGATATCAAAAGCTTTTATATATCTCCTTTTACTTGGATTCTCACTTTTACTTTATGAAAAGAAGAAAAAATGATAAATTAACAGCAACAATAGGATAGAATTAAAAACATGGTTCAATAAATGGTATATTAAAAATATTTTTTGTCAGAATTATTTACTTCCATCAATGTTACTGCTGATGCAATTTGCTTGTCAATGATTGAGATTTATACAAGAAAATCAGTATTTAATTCTACTATTTTGAAGCAATAGAAAAGAACATGTTATTGTGTAAACAACTTTTTTTTTCCTATGGCAGATTAGACCTCTAATTTTAAATGTTAGAAGTTGCTGAAACAATTGAAAAAAAATTAGAAAATATGATGGTGTATCCAAATACTTTAAAAGGTATTATCCTTTGTGGTCCAGGTTATTCCCAGTTGTACAAGCTGGAAAAAAATGCCTATACGATGTTGTGCATCCCTTGCTGAAATGAGCTGTCAAGCACACATCAGGGGACAGCAGATGTTAAAGACCACTGTGCTTCAAATGTCAAAAAATTCAACCTTTGCTACAGTTTGAAACCATCTGTTGACATCCAAATAGGATACTGCATGTCAAGTGAGTTAGATTTCTGCTTTGTAGATTAAGACCTAGGTCTCTATTCTGTCCTCACTTCTTGTGAATCTTTAGTTTAAGTTTAAGTTTAATTTAAGTAAGATCTACTACAAGTTGCACTTTGTCATCTCAAAGTCAAGTGCATCTTGTGGAGATTTCTTCAGGTGAAAGGAGGAAAATAAAAAAAAAAAACAATCCACACACAAATGTTTAAACTCCACGTATTACTGTACTTGAAAAAAAAAACCTTAAGGAAGATATACCCACATAAGGTAAGGAAAACTGTGGATGATACTAACTGACAATAAACACTGAAACAAATTATATTTGGGGAAAAAAAATCTAACATACGTTAGACAAATATCCATGATTATGATTACTGACCATAATAAAAATGCTTGTAGTGAATAGTCATTAATATGCGTAAGAGTAAAAAACTGAGATGGTTATATGGATTTCAATGTTATATTCATATAAGTGTCTACTGCTAGGTATTAAAATATGTGCAAAATATAACAAACTTTATGCACACGGATGTCAAGGTCATGCTGCAGCAAATACAAAATCTGATTGCTAAATTATGCATCTGGTGCCCAGAGAGTTGCATTCAAATCTGAATTTGTCTGTAGGAGTTTCAGAAATAGCCACTGAGCTCAAATGTGTCTGTATAATATTGTGCTGAGAATTCCAAAGCAATCAAAACATAGAGAAGAAAGAGGAATAAAAAGTAAAAAAACCCCAACAAACCAAAATAAACAAACCAAAGAAAAAAACCCCAAGCCTCTCAGTAGTCCTATGTTTACAATTAATTTAAAAATATCTAAATAGTAGTTTAACTTGGTAAAATGTTTTAATTATTTAAAAATGCAGTTTAGAACCACATATATCCATTATAAAACCTTATTTGAAGGACAGAAATCCACAGCATTTCATTTTTAAATGGTGGATCAGATGAGATTCTGGACCTATATCATAATTCTTAACAAATCAAAAACAAAACAAAACAAAAACCCAGAAAGCTGTGTTCCTTATCATGAAATTGAGTGATACTTGATATATGCAGTGAAGAATCCTAGCTAATATGACATAACAACCAGTAGTAACAATATTGTGTAGAATACATTGTGTTATTAGAAATAAGTGAAAGCACAGTCTGTATGGGACATTATATGTTTCAAGAGGCAGAATGGGTGCTACTGGAGTCTGTAAGGCTGATAATAAAAAGTTTAAAACACCAGCCTGTTAGAGTATTTAGAAGAAAGTTTGTACATAAGGGCTAATATCTTTTTGTAGGCCTTAGGAAAGTAATTTATTTACATAGTCCTGAAGAAGATCTTGCCTTCCTGAAGTCTTAGCTACTTTCTTTCTAGCCATATTATTAGGCCTTATATAAGATATCACTTTTACCTACAGACAAGGTCTGGCCCATATCCTCAGATCTCACAGCTACAAGTACTGTATGTAAAAGAATGACAATTAAAAACCATGGTGAATTTATCCAGATAGAGAAATTCATTTAAGCTTCCATCAAAAATTTTAAAATGCATTTCACCCATTTTCAGTGGAACAGCTTGCCATCTTCCAGTCCGTTATAGAGAAAAGTGGCTCCAGTCTAGGACAACATGTGTTTAAATTCTATTCTGAGTCATTAAACAACTTGAAGAACGTGCTTAGTTTCTGTGGCTCTTAATAATGTAATACCAATTTCACAAAACAGCATCTATATTAATGTGATTTTTAAGTTTTAAAGTTATAAATTAACAAGAGGAAAATCTTCATAGTATTGCTTGCTATGGGTCCCATTATTGTCTCCGCTGCAAAGAAACAAATAATTCAATATACTAATTATTTAAATATCGTGGGATTACTACAGCTCAATATGCACAAAGCATCTGTCACTACTGAAGTAAGATGCAGTTTTAACCTCTTAATTGGTGCTAGAAAGTATGCCAGTTTTCTTGGACACATTGTTTATAATGTCAAATAGGTTACTAAATTGTTCTGTACTACATAGATCGGTGTTTGTTTTAGTCATGGGAAAGTGAAATATATACTTTACGCAGAACATGAGAGACAGACAGGCACAATCATTTACCTGAGAATACTTCACAGCCCAGAGACTAAAATAATTGGGTTTGATGGTGGTGTCCAGGCCTAAACACTGAGAAAAAGACAGCCACAAAAATAATTCAGACATTCTATTCTCAACCCAAGAAACATTAAAAAAACACATTGAAACTGGACATTCTCATTAAAAATATATATTTATTTATAAAGTTCCAATATTTTATCTGAATGTGCAAATTACTGTTATTGCCAACCGCAACTGACATTTACACATTCATTTTTCATATCCAAAATTAGAAAAGTGGGCAAACAGTTATAAAACTGGATCATATTTATCCACAAAATTTGTGATACTAACATTTGCTTCTCTCACTATTACTCATTATGAACTCATTCTGTGACGAGTCTTACAAAAGTCAGCAGTAAACAGGCACTAAGAGCAGGTTTTTCAAATTAGAATACATACTACACAATAACTAGTGCTCATCCATAATGAAATATTATCTGGCATTGAGGCATCTATGATGGACAAAGTCATGACTGTTTAGAATTGCAGTGAGGGTACTGGTGCTTTTATGGATTTCCCTTCCCCTGCTAGCATTTGGGAAAGGCAGCCTTGAAAAAACCTGCACATTAGCCTTTGTATCTTGAGGACATTTGAGAAGCTGTATAAACCCTCTCCTGTCAATCAGACACTCATTTCATCTTTGCATAGGATCAATTTTCTGGTTAGACACAGTGACTGTGCTAGTCTACTTGGGGATTTGAGAAGATTGATTCACTTCTCAAAGTGCTTTAGGCATAGTGATTTCTTTCACCTTCCCTATCCATGCTGAGTAGGTCAGGAGTTTCTAAGTTGTCACAACTTAATACATTTCATGGCTTAATCTTCTGTTGGCTCTAATGTATAGGCATATATGTATGAATCAAAAGAATTTTGGAAATTACTTATAAGTTTTTAAAAATTGTGAATTGAATGCATGCTACATATTCCTGCAAGAAGAATAATACCATAGAAATAACATATAAAACAGCATTTAAATGAAATCTGACTGAATTTCCATGCAACTAAGTATAATCAAATTATATAACAAAATTTTCAGAGGAATAAAATAACAAAAAAATAAAATGAATGAAGATTCTACTTTTTCTTTGATGTTACCAAATTTGATGGCGATATTAGTATTGACTTTCATGCAATTTTTATTACCATATCATCTCTTACTTCGTCCAAATAAACATGTTCCTTTTCAACTAAAAAAAAATAAATAAACCAACAAACCAACAAAAAACACTGCACCAACATACTGCCCTATTTCACACCAAGTCATTCAAGAGAGATGAACAGAAGTTACCAGCCTTGTACAAGGAACAAGAAACCTTATAAGGTGACCAGAAAAGGAAACTGAGAACAAATTGCAAATAGCTTGAGTTTAAAAGATCTGCATCCTCAGATTTGGAGTATATGAGCTCCACCCTCCTGATATTCCAAGCATATCTGGTCAGTGGAACGGTAGCACCTTGTCAGTGTGGACAACATATTACTGCTTAATTTTACATAGTTGTGTGTGTTTGTAAACAATTCTGCATATAAATTTATATATAAAAATATTTATAATAGAAAATAAAATTTGTCCAACCGTGGATTGGGCTGCATAGATTTATCATTTTAGCAGCCCTGTGAATTGCTTTGCCAGATACACAAAATGACTCACATATAATAAAAATCTCATAATTTGAAGTTCCACTGGAGAAGAATGTGGTAGGACATTGATTCTATAGATTATTAAGCTTATATATCAAAAACTGGGGGATAAGGGGAGAAAAACAATTTCTCCCCTTCTTATTTGCTATTTTAATGGGAGAATGGATAGATATGCGTATTAGGTCAAAGACCAGCAGCAGGGAAAAGGGAACTGATGTCAGCAGTTTCCCAAGTGGAATGATTTTAGATGAAATAATGACCTGTATTTTACAAAATATTTTTAGATCTTTCTCAAATGAGTTAAATTAATAAAACTGTAGCTTGATTAAACTAAGTTCTTTACATCTGACCTTTTTCCTCCTTGGTCAGGATATTACTCCAGTGCTGACTTAAAAATAAAAAATTTTTATATTCTGAAGATCTCATTTTTTCTTCTTCAAGATGGTCTCACCTAGCTCTGTCAAAACAGCTAACAGGTTATCAAAAAAAAAGTGTTCATAGGACTGTTCATCCCTGAATCAGATTCGTCTACTCTGACATTCACTTAAAGGACCAGTTGAGGTGACTGTTATATGTGTCTTTAGGCAGAATAGTTCATGCACACACTCTTCAGATGTGAATACGCCAGGGAGATAGGGAGATATATGTTTCCAAACATATATCATACAATCCAATAATGTAGAGCTCCCAAAGCAAACACTAGCGCTCAAGATGAACTGAATTTTGAATAAGATACTCTCTGGTGGATTTTATAGAAAACAAACAAACAAACAAACAAAGAAGGAAAGAAAATACTCATGCATTTGATTCCAGAGCAATTTAAATTATTCTGCTTTCCAGCCCACCCCCAGTTTGAAAAAATCTAGCAAGAAAAAAACAAATATGAGAATATGCTGTCATTGTTCCTTTTTCCAAATTTCAGTCTGTAAAAGGAGAAGTTTTAAAATGTTTTTTCTTTCAAAAAACCTTTTTTGCTTTTTGTCTGCTGGTGGTTCAGTAGTTTGTAGCTACAAATCACATAATGACAAATACTGTCATTTAGCCAGCTTTGTCAGAATAGTCACATAGATGTTTATGTGATATTAAATGAGTCCCTCCCATTTACCTGCATACATTTAGCTGCACACATATTAGCTGCATGAATAAAACAAAGGTAGAAGATGGAAAATGCCTTTTCATATTCTAAACAACTGAATGAGAAGAAACAACAACAAAAAAAATTAGCTGCACTGTAATTCTAGTCATAGCTCCAGTAAGAATTTCTAAGTGCCAACAACCCATGAAAAAGATTTCCAACAGACCAGAATAAGTAAGCACTAGAAAAACAATTTTTGTGAGACTACACTGGGCTGTTAAGCTACTTTGAAAAATTACATTGGTTTCAAAGTTAAAAAGATACTTTTTTTTCTCACAAAAGAGGTACGTGGTTCCTGGAATTTGCTTCATCTTAATCTAGAAGAATATAACAAATAAATGCATAAATAAATGTGATTCTGTTTATTAATAAATTAATTTCAGGTAGCTTGTTTTGCTGTAAACCTTTTCTTTTAAAAAAAATCTGAATATTTTCTGAATGATCATTCAAGTAAATTACATTAGTACAAAACAGAAAAAAAAAAATTAAAATATCCATGCTTTCTTGCTATGTTTTATCATGATTTGAAAAAGAGCTGAATTAACCATCAAAAAATAATATTTAAGTTGACAGCATTTTATTAGCTCTTCTACACAAGGTAGTATACAATATTTTGTCAGATATGTTAGCTTTAGAGTTATTTTTCTGTACTCAGCATTTTATTTCAATCCAGTTCTTAGTTTTCTTAAATAGTAGGCCTCAAAGATGACAATATTATCAATAAACATACAATGCAGACCACTGGCAATAATTTGATCAAAAATAAATAATAGATTGGATGGGAAACACTTTGCTTTTATATCATAGAAATGATTCATCCTTTGATGTTTGGGTTTGCACAGTTACTGAAAATATTTTTAATTTTAGGGCTGTATTATTTTGAAGAAATGGACTGAAAAACAGTTAAAGAAAAGCATGTTGTCTATGTTGTTAGTTTTCTGACAAAATATAGTGCACTACTTCCTAATATTAAAGGAATAAAGATGCTCCCTATTAAATATTATATTTTGCAAATAAATGCCTTTTTTATAAAATGTGGTACAAGATTGTGTGTGCATTTGGAGATTTACAAGCACAATTTTTTAAAATTTATTACATTTTTTAATGTATATTTTAGTATACCATGTAGGTTATATAAAATGTAAATTCTCTATAACTTCTGTAACTAGAAAAGTAGGTACAATCAGTTTCCAGAACAATTCTGATTTTTATCATCTAGAATAACTAAGTAATTATTGCACTTGCTGTCTATTTTATTTATTGCACCAGTCTTCTTCAATGTTGTGATGTAGACTAAGACGGATTTCTTGGAAAATATTCTTTTAAGAGGATTCAGCTTTGATCTTCATTTACAATCTTAGATGAGAATAACATTTTCAGTGTGATTTTTCATTTTTTCCTGAACATCTACCTTTATTACTTTATTTTTAAATACTTAAAATTATCCATCCATACATTTAATTTTGTCTTCATGGTATTCACTCAAGACTGTTCTTTTTTTTAAATTCAGTTTAAGACAAAGACAATCGTATTCTTTTGCTTTTTGTTAAATCGAGTTTTGATAATGTTAAAATGCCTATAAAAAACTGCTGGATTTAATACTTATAATATCCACAGATCTTTTAAAGGGTCTGGTGTTGCATGAACAGATGTTTGGTTAGTATTTCCCATGGTAGAATCCCATTTTCCATACCTTAGAACTTTTTTTGGCCTACAATTTCAACTTTAATTTTTCATTCCAGGGATGTATCTTAAACTGCCTTGAAATAAAGTAATAGTTCAGAGATTTCTGAAAATAAAATAAAGAAAGAAATAATTTTTGTCCAGGATGAACTGCCTTACTAACAGCTAAAAATATGTAGCATTCCCAGACAGGTTAAGGTTTGAACCTAATAAAAGGTTATTGAACCTAATAAAAAGTCTTGGTCAGACCTCAGTTAGAACTTTTCATTATATGGTTTTCTGATACTCTGTCTGCAACACACAACCTCCAGTATAGGACTGCTTCAGCTAAGCTGGACTTTACCTGCCACTGTTTGTTATAGTTCTGGTCAATATTCGTTGTCTAAACTGAAAAAAAAAAAATAAAGTCTCTTCCATAGTGACCATGACTTCTTTTTTTCTTCCTAGATTTTCTTAAGAGAAAATGGTAAAGTTGTATCACAATTTCAGTTGCTTTTGAGGTTGGCATGTATCTTGATAAAATTAGAAAAATTGCTTCAAGACACTACACAGAAACATAAAGCATCCTGCTCATCCATGCCTGGATCAGACAAAGAAACCATCCACCGCAACTTTCTGTCCCTGATGGCTGGAGTAGGTGACACTGCTTAGGTAGAGCACATGAACCTGGCCACTTTCTACTGTTCTTCCCCTTGTTCCCCTGAGCATTCACAACTGTTGTAGTATGGATATTAGAGGGCAGATCTCTGTCTTTTTGTTTAGGAACCTGCTGTCCATGAGTTTATGTAATCTTTTTCTGAACCTGATGATGTTGTCTAGCACCAAAAAGAAAGTTCCAAAATTTCACTACTACCTGCTGTATAAAAGAAGAAATTTCTTCTATGTGTTTTAAATTTATTTTGTCCTCCTTTCATCAAATGTCCTCAGAGGTCTAGCACTGCAACATTTGGTGAATAATGGCTTTATACTCATCTTAACTTCTGCCTTCATGATTCTGTAAACTTCAGTCCTACCTCCTCTCAGTTATCTTCTTTCCAAACTGATGAGTCCTAGACATTTTAGTATCATTTAATAAGTCAGAAACTCCATCTAGTTGATCTTTTCAGGTGTTTTTTTCTACCACCTCTAATTCTACTACAACTGGTTGAAACCTGAAGAACTGCATATGGTACTCAGGGTGTATTTGTTTGAAACATAAATTTTGTTTTTTCCCTTTGAAAAAGCAGAACACTTTACCTGAGATTCAATAAGTTGTATAAGATCTAAGGACAAAGGACTGTAAGGAGAACCTATCCATAATACATGTTTATTATATGATTAGTACAGTGTCATGGTTTAGCACCAGCCAGCAACTAGAGCACCACACAGCCACTCACTCCCCCCGCCCCCTCCCCATGGGGCGGGGGAGAGAATTGGAAGGGTGAAAGTGAGAAAACTCATGGGTTGAGATAAGAACAGTTTAATAATTGAAATAAAATAAAATAGAATAGTAGCAGTAGCAGTAGCAGTAGTAATAATAATAATAATAATAATAATAATAATAATACAATAATAATATACAAAGCAAGTGATACACTATACAATTTCTCACCACCCACTGACTGATGCCCAGCACATCCCTGAGCAGCAATCGCTGACCCCGGAGCTTTGGTTTAGTGCATAAGGATTTTTTCATGTTTCAATTTTACTCTCTTAGAAGATTACTATAATGTATATATGCCACAGGTGATGTTCTACAATACATTCTGATTTGAACAGATGGTTGAAATTTAAATAATAAAATATTGTAGGCAGTAAAAAATATTTCAGTAACAAACAGCAGTTCATTTCAAACACGGCTCAGTGTATTTGCTCCCTTACTTAGAGCAAATAATCAAATATTGAATACTCATTTCAGGTGTGGTGTTTCTTGGTATTATGGATCGTGAGAGGGAAAATAACCTGGTTAGAATGAATTCTGAGTTTATCCCCTTAAAACTCTAAAGCAGTGGCTGGTTTTCTCTTAGGGAAGGAAACATTAAACTGTGGGTTCTGGAAGGTAGAAAGAAGAAGGGAAACCTGTTCTCATTTTTAAGGTCTTATATAAGAAATAATTGATGGAAAGGGGAGCAATATCATAGAGAATTACTCAATTCTTTTTTCTCAGGTGGGGATTATTCCAGGTAGGTCCCTAGAAAATATTCTTAAATGTGTTTCTTTCTGCAAAGCAATGTCTCTCTTTTGTGAGTATTCAATAGTTTTATTAGTAGCTCACTGAACATTCTGAATAACGTTAATCTGCTATTGATTCATGTCCTCCCCTAGGGAAATTCATGGCAATAAGTGGTTTTGATTGAAAATATTATTTGCTGGAGAGGATTGAGAAGTATGGATAGAGAACAGGGGGAAAAGAAACAGAAGAAACAGTGGAATGAGAAAGTGACAAAAGTCGACTGGAGAAGAAGAGGAGAAAGCAGAGCAGTTTGAGGGAATGGCAAGGAGAAAATATTGCTTACATTTATTTTTAAAGTAGTAGTGTTGATCAGAAATAATGATTTCTTTTACTTTATTTTATAAAAATTGCATACACTTGTAGTGTACATAAGAAACTGTAATTCCATTTGGGGCTACTTGTGACATTAACAAATCATTTGAGCTGAGTTCTTGAGGTTTATTATTATGTCACCAATCTCCTCAGGGAAATTACTTATACTGTATGTGCAGTTTCGTGTACATAATTCTTTATATTTATCAAATTATATGGCACTCTATAGTACACTTCATAACTTGAAGTCATATATTAAGTATAGCAGGCACATATACTCTTTTAAGAAAATGCGCATATTGCTTTATCACACTGTTTCTTATTACCATCCATTAAAGGGTCTTAATATGTTTGTAAGTCATTTTATGATAAGATAATGTAAGAATATTATTGCATCTAGCAATTATTTTTGTAATGACTATTTATGATGAAACTGTGAATGAACTTTTGTTTATATTATCTTAATGACTTAAAATAAATCTGTTGATGTTTCCGAGCATCTTAGTTGGAACCATCAATAGTCTTTATTTTTTCGCGTGCCATTTTAAATCTGCAAGGGAGCCATAAGAAAGTTCACTTTGCAGCTTTCTTTTTTCTTTCTTTTCTTCTTTCTTTTTCTTTCTTTTCTTTTCCTCTTTCTTTTTTTTTTTCCCATTCTTTTCTTTTTTTCCCTTCCCTATAAACTGAAGAACTCATAGTCTCAGCCTTGTCTGCAACAATACAGTCCCAGTTGGAAGCAGACTCCTGAGTATCTAAGATTCTTTTGCCCTAAAATAAATGTATTAACTCATGAATAGGTAATTCAAACTTTCTTCATAATCTATTGAGAGAAACAGACAATTACTAGGTATAATTCATTTTCTGGTGAAACAAATGTCTAAAATAGACCCTGTGACCTCAGGTATAGATGTCATGCTGCTCAAGATGAAAATTATGTAATATGAAAACCTCATGTTTTATGTCCAATAAAATTTAATAAACAGATGCTAAATCTATATTATATAATACTACATTCTGTTTGAATAATCATTAAAAATTAATACAATATAGGTTCATTCCTGGGAATGACTTGACAATCTCTTTCTAGTTCCAATTAAATGTGGTTTTAACTGTCAGTTAACATCATAATAACTGACATATTATTTTCACTGTCTCACAGAAGTTACATTTTTTTTTTCCTGGAATATTTCTTATCTGTCAAAACCACTTTTTGATATGTAAATTAAGCAATGCTTGAGAAAGCAAATGCAGTCTTTCAGGATTAAAACGTATTAATTTTGCGCTGTCACTTTTGTTGCTTTCACCAAATACTTATTTCCTTTTCTGTGTGAAGGACTACAGCAACTGATCTTGAGCAAAAATTATTCAGATGAAAGAACCTGATAAACAGCACACATTAGTTTATTACACATACTAGCACCTCTGTTTAGTCCAGAGGGTCCTCTTGATGGATAGTTAGATGTTACTCTCCCACAGTGATAAGACTGGGCTTGTCCCAGTCTTCTTACAGGGGTGTATCTGTCATCTGCTGTGAGTTGCAGCACCTCCATCTCACTTCTAAAACAGTTTCCACCAGTTCCTTTTAGTTCTTATTGCAAAATGCAGGCAGGCATAGATCAGTTGTCTGGTTCCTCTATATGAGTTTGTGCAGAAGTTAAATCGAGTCAAACATGGTCACGTTGTGGTGAGTCAAACAGGGTCACCAAACAAGAGTCACCTTGGTTCATTATGGTACACCATTAAGCGTTTTTAAACTTCATAGTTGCTAACATAATGGGAGGAGGATTGTATCTCAACTCCCAGAGACATATTTTGTAGCAGATACTGAAAATATGTATTTCTTGGGATGTAGATGACAGCACACACCCTTACACAGAAAGAGATTTGAGACGCAAGTCTTGCTGAGTTTGTATAGAGAATCATGTAGATTCATCACAGAGAGGGAGAAAACTGGTACAGCCTACTCCTTATTGCTGAAAAGGAGGGGTACCTAAGGCAAGGAATCTTTAGAACTTCACCTAGTCTTTGTCTCAAAGCAAACTGGATTATTTATTCCAGAATAATACTTGGAAATGAGCTAAACATGAAAGTTAGGCAGCAGAACTTGTGAACTGACAGGGAACCAAGTTATTTGGTTGTGTAGGACCCTAGTGGGTTGCTTCCAAAAGCCTTTGTGTCTCTGCCATCTTTCCAATGCCTTTACTCTTTCTTACCTGCCATGGAGCCATTTTCCATTGCTATATTATCTGTCCAACAAACATAGATTTGCAGGAGTGAACAGACACTGAACAAAAATGAAAACATTTCAAAGGATGTTGGGGTTTTTTTGGCAGATTGCTGCCAGTGTTCACAACTGTATTTTCGTGGTTTAACCCCAGCCAGCAACTAAGCACCACACAGCCACTTGCTCACTTCCCCCCACCAGTGGGATGGGGGAGAGAATCGGAAGGATAAAAGGGAGAAAACTCATTGGTTAAGAACAGTTTAATAATTGAAGTAAAATATAGAATAGTAGTAATAGTAATAATAGTAGCAATAATAATGATAATAATAATCTAATAATACAACAATAATATACAAAGCAAGTGATACACTGTACAATTTCTCACCACCTGCTGACCAATGCCCAGTATGTCTCTGAGCAGCAGTCACTGACCCCTGGTCAAATCTCCCAATTTATATACTGGGCATGATGTCATATGGTATGGAATAGCCCTTTGGCCAGTCTGGGTCAGCTGTCCTGACTATGCTCCCTCCCAGCTTCTTGTGCACCTGGAAGAGCACGGGAAGCTAAAAAGTCCTTGACTAGTGTGAGCACTGCTTAGCAACAACAAAAACATCAGTGTATTATCAACATTATTCTCATGTTAAATCCAAAACACAGCACTATACCAGCTACTAGGAAGAAAATTAACTCTATTCCAGTTGAAACCAGGACGGCATATAATCCTTTGCTTCCATACTTAGCCAGTCCCCTCATCATCCCCTTTACACATTAATCAATGTAATGAAGGGCATGGTTCTGATCCCTGACAACTGTATTAGAGAGGTTAGAGGTGTGGGAGTAGAAGATATTCACAGGAATCAACTTATGGAAAGACTGGGCAGACTGATGGACCAAAACCAGAGAATGGTTGGTATGTGGTTTGTAAAAACTGGGTGATGCCCATTTTATTTATTTATTTATTTTTAATTAGGACTCCATACTGTTATTGCTCATTATGTAACTGAGTTCTTAATGACATAATTAAAGTTACTTTTGTGTAACGATTATGCCATGACATAAAATTTAAGTAACATATAACTGTGTCCCATCTGTGTACTAATTATAGCTCAGTAATGCATTTAAACAATGATGATTCATAGAATCTTTTTCATTTGCAATACTACTAATTTATTTAGAAATTATAATAAGTGTAGCTGTCATTGCATAATGTCTAAACTTATATTCTCACATTTCTATCACTCAAATGTAATGAAAAAAAGTCCAAAGTCAGAATTTCTTCACTAATCATTGTTACTGAAAGAAATTACACAACATGCAAATTAACCCAACACAAGCTTTTTGCGGATGCTTGAGTTAAAAAGGATAAAAAAAAAAGTTAAAGTTGAAGATAGTAAAATTTGCATTATTCTGTACTGCCAGCTATTACATTGGTATTTGCAGCTAGTGATAATCTGCATCTTCTAGTCTATTTATCCAACAGTTGCTGAAGAATATAGGGTCTGAAATTCTTTCACATTTTCCTGTTGTTTTTTCCTTCTTTCTTCTGCTTTATAAACCCATTTCTTTTCTTTGGTTTTTGCATGATATTACTGAGATAATGCCACATTTCTAAAATAAAATGTAGTAATGTGTACTGTCAGAATGCAACAAGACTTTTATTGTCTAATTTAGGATGTAAAAGCCTGTTTCTGTGAATAAATATGTATCCCCCTCTGTGCTAAGGAACAAGGTCACATCTACTGATAGAATAATTAACTACCAGAGTAAAATCCGACAAAAAGTAAAATATCTGAACTGGAAACATAATTAACTTAAACATAATAAACTTGATCTGCAGATGTAGGCATACATTAACATTTTGAAAATTACAGAGATAATAAAAATATAACAAATATCATTCCCAAATGCAACAACAATCCCAGCTTTATTTGATAATTATATTTTAACTACCGGGAATAAAATCATATTCTTGGAGGAAAACCAATTTTCAGCATGTTCTAATGCCTTTTAATTTTTAAGATTTTTTTCATTTCAAAAGTGGGATAGCAACAATGTTGCTGCTTTCACTAAAACAGAATAAAGCTATAGAGCTTAGACTTTTTCAGTAGATCAGCATTTTTGCCTTTTCTAAGGTTGTGAAGGATAAATTAAATTATATTCTCGACATGAAATTCTACTGAGAGTAGGAAAATCAGATCTGAATTTGTTACCTATTATAAATTAGGATATATGACATCTCCAGTGACTATGCCAAACCTGAGGCTATGTCCGAACCAGATTCCAGGGAAAGAAAAAAATAATAATTTTCTTTTCTATGCAGGTTGTTCAGTGATAATTTTATGGGAATTAAATAGACAATATTCACGATAGTCTTTGCCTATGTAGGTAATTCATTACTGTTCTCAAATCATCTCATACATAGCAGATTGAGTTTTTACATTGGAAGGCATGGATCTCAAAAGAAGACTCAGAAAGTGAAGATAAATCAACCAGATGACTCATTTGCATACCATTGCATACACATAATTTCCAAAATAATATTTTAAAACTATTTTCTGTTTTGAGGTTTCCATCTACCTGAAAATATGAGTCTAATGTTCCAAGAATTACAATTTACTTGAAATGGCCTTCTGTGACCTTTTCTCTGTTTCGTAAGAATGCTGAATTTTTCATGCAGATGGCAGCATATGTTAAATATACACAGTTGAATCAAGCAAGAATATTTTTTTTCTTTTTCAGTATGATTGCTTTTAGCAAAATATAAGTTTTACTTTACTAAAGAAAACATCCTTCCTAGGATCCATCCTAGATTTAATAGTGGAGGGAAGACCTAACAGAGTAATTGTCCCTCTTCCTGATCTATAAGTAGCTTTCATTTTTTAAAGTAGCACATGTGGTCTTGGTCACATTACAGTTATGCACTCTTCATTCAAAATAGAACAGTGTCCATGCCTATCACAGGCACTTTGTTAGGGAACAAAATATAAGCTTTTGTCATCCTTGGACTCAGTTGTCATAATTATCTGATCTAAGAATCATTGCAAAAAATACAAACAGATTTGTTCTTTTGTCAATTGTACTGAGTGACAGCTGACTCTTACTATGTCGTGCAATAGGTTCATGACCTTGGAGAGTGTCCACTGAAAGTTTGAAGGTGAGACACACAGTGCTTCAGATGATTGTCTCTCAGTCCCCACATACAAGAGATGGAGATTTGCTCATCGATGGTCATTTCTGTATGTGGATCCATGTGAAGATTTCTGGATCAATAGCTTTAATGTGGTAACTGTGATTTCATTTTACCTCTTTATTACTTTGGTTCCAAGAGAAACTACACTTAAAATACTGCCTTAATATAGAAGGATCACTTAAAAGAAAATGTAGTCATTTTACTGCATTTGCTACAGGATTAATATAATCCAACCTAATTTTCCTTTTTTCCTGCAATGATGCAATTCATTATAAAAAAGTAACTATTGTTAAATCTTGTATGTATGAGCTGCGAGGAGTAGCAGTTACATGCAAATAAACTGGTAGGTTATCTTTTTTGACTTCTATTTCATGGGAATTTGGAGTAGAAAATCTTTGGCTATAGAATTCTTCGGAAATATTGGGTGAGTATTATGGACCACAATGCCAAAAGTATGCCAATAACCTAAATCTCCAGTCATCTTTCTTTCAGAGGCAGAGAGACATACTAGTCTCACAGGTAATAGGGTATTTGAGTGATGTGTAGGGACGGATGAAGACTGGGTGGGTTAGAGTCTGAAAAGTATAAAGTGCTTTGAAGAGATAAATTCTGGGTGGGAGAAGCTAACAAGCCAAAAGCCTTAATCACAAAGCCTGGGCAATCAAACAGCAATAACTGGTGCATGCTCCTTGCACTTTACAGAAAGGAAGTTCTGTTGCAGTAGCAAAGAATTTGTAAAGGCAACAACTCACAATTTTTTTATGCTGGGTCCAAGATAATTTTCTTTCATCTTAAGAAAACAATAGTTTGTTTTCAAGACACGGGACTTTTCCGTGTTATTACCAAGCACAAAAGACACTAAGGAATGAAGGTGGTATTGTAACTTTCACTCAAAAAGATCCTGTCTGTAATTTGTGTATCGCTAATAACTCCTAAATTTCCATGGTTTTCATTTCAATAACATGAGCGATGTTTTGTTTCCTGATATCAAGTATTAAAACATATCTTACCTAACTTACCTTATCACCTGACCTAACATTGTTCTGGAGCATATAAACTGGGACTACACAGCCTCAATGAATGTCTTTGTGCGGTTACGTTCAATAAATTGACTGCTTTGCCATCTTGTTCTTCCCTTCTAAATATATTTAAAAGTTTTAGACTGAAGAAACTCCACTATTATTTCCTTTTTATTTTTTTCCAAATATCATAATCACTTAGTAATCTTCTATGATATAGCATCTATTTCTATCACCATACAACTGTGTTGCTTGTCTGTAACAAATAAATTAATAGTCATCATTAAATGGTCAGAGCTTCCTCTGACCTTCCTTTGACTCTCGGGGCACTAAAATCATTTGTCCAGTCAGTTCACTTATATAAAATGCCAATGCTTACAGCTTGAACTAAGCATCTCTTTGATACCAGAAGGTCTTTCTCAGCAGGAGCAGCCTCACTGTGTGTAGCACTGAGCGGTGACAGCATGCATTGTCAGTATTATTTAAAGCTGCTAACGGAAGTAATAGAGAATGTACAGCAACATTATTCCTCTAGGAAACTGATTTTCTAATGCACTGCAACAAACAATGAAACTATGAGTCTATGCATAATACTCCAACTCTAGACCACATTGGAATAAGATGATCAAAAGTATAAGCACTGATGTTTCTCTACTCTCTGGATAACCTCAGTAGATGAGAAGTGATCCAACACCTGTACCATTAGTCTTAGCATATTTTCAAGAAAATATCATCAGTTGTTACAGTTGGCAATAAAACAAATAAAACCTACATTTCTGCTTGTATTTCATTTAGCCTGCCATAATCAAAAGAAATTAATAATTATGAGATGGATGACACCTTATAAAATCATTTGAAGACAGAGCTGGAAAAAAACACTGACTTTAATGTTGGTTTTGTAGGGAAGTATGACAATACACAAGGTATATAGAATAACGCTTCCTGAGTTTCAGTAGTCAGAAATTTTCCTAAGACCCTCCACTTGCAGTAGGGAAAGTACAGGAAAGTACAGTAGGGAAGTACAGAATGGGATGTGTCCCTGCACAGGTTTTTCAGGTATACACTGAGGATTATTTCTATTTTTATTGTGTTCTACATATATAGTTGTATGTTTCTTTGTGGTTTGTTTTTTGTAAACAAACATTTTGTCTGTGAAATAAAAAGAGCTTGATAATAGCACTGATGAGGGAAAGAAAGTATGGCAAGTGCATTTTGCTTTGGTTTGCTATGGGTTTTTCAATGTCTGTTAGCACTATTACAGTTTCTAAAATATAAGAACTCACAAGTGGAAAATAGCTTTATCAGTTTATTCTTTTTTATAAATCTAAAATATCACTAGATGCTACAATTTCAGAGTCATTCACAATTAATTAATGATCTTAAGGACACAAGAGGCAGTCTATCCCATATTTATCATAGCAATTAGCCAAGAATCTGAAATGTAAGATTTTGCTTGTTATTTACACTTTGGTATCCATGCACTAGGTAAGTTCTTGTTTTTTCTAAATTGTTCTGCTTATGTTCAGTAACAAATGCCTGAGCAAGAGCAATGGTATGAGGGTGGTAAAAGAAAAACAGAAAAATTAAATAAACCTAAGAACAAAAGTCAACTTTACTCAGAAGAGAAAATGGAATATCAAGACTCAGTACATCAAAAATATATATAAATGAGGCTGACATGCATTAAAGTACAAATTTTAGGCATTTAACTATGAAAATAAAAATAAGACCTTTCTGTTCTGGAAGGCTTTAAAACAAAACTTTCTTAATTTACATTAATTTACATTAGTGGGGGTACTGGTGGATGAAAAGCCATACATGAGCTGGCAATATATGCTCGCAGCCAATCACATCCTGGGCTGCATCAAAAGAAGCATGGCCAGCAGATCAAGGGAGGTGGTTCTGCCCCTCTACTCTGCTCTGGTGAGACTCCACCTGGAGAACTGTGTCCAGCTCTGGAGCCTTCAGCACAGGAAGGACATGGACCTGTTGGAGCGGGTCCAGAGGAGGGCCACAAAAATGATCAGAGGGGTGGAACACCTCTGCTATGAGGAAAGGCTGAGAGAGTTGGGATTGTTCAGCCTGGAGAAGAGAAGGCTCCAGGGAGACCTTATGGCAGCCTTTCAGTACTTAAAGGGGGCCTACAAGAAAGATGGGGACAGACTTTTTAGTAGGGCCTGTTGTGATAGGACAAGGCGTAATGGTTTTAAACTAAAAGAGGGCAGATTCAGACTAGATATAAGGAAGAAATTTTTTACAATGAGAGTGGTGGAACAGGTTGCCCAAAGAGGTGGGAGGTGACCCATCCCTGGAAACATTCAGGGTCAGGCTGGATAGGGCTGTGAGTAACCTGATCTAGTTGAAGATATCCCTGCTTACTGCATGGGGGTTGGGCTATATGATCTTTAAAGGTTCATTCTAACCCAAAATATTCTATGATTCTATACATCTTCTGCATACCATCCTGATATATTAAACTATTGTCAGCTGTGTAATACTATTATGGTGCACAGATTATTATTTTTATGAAACATTGGATAAATAGTGTGCTTGGCAAAGCACTGTCAGACAGTAATCATCTCCAATGTCCCCAAAATGTGCACTAACTGTTGGAGACTGCAACATCTGCATTTATTTTCCTTCGGACAAGGACTGCAGCTATCTCTGCACTGAATGAAGACTAATGCTATTATGAGAAAAGTATCTTTCACCATTCAATTTAACACATTTTTTTCACTAATAAAGGAGGCAAGGATAATCCAGCATTTTGCATTTGTTGCTCTCTTTCAAATGCCTTTGCAGGGATCTGCTTCAGGTAAGACTTCTGCTTTGTTACAGAAGATTGTTTTGGTATTATTAGTTTAGTGTTTTCAAAGCTTTAGAGCTGCTTATTTTTATAATATGAAACAGCGTTAAAAATTGTCAGAAGTTGATTAAATAGCTGTCGTGGTTTAACCCCAGCCGGCAGCTAAGCACCACGCAGCCGCTCGCTCACTCCCCCCTTGGCGGGATTGGGGAGAGAATCAGAAGGGTAAAAGGGAGAAAACTCGCGGGTTGAGAGAAGAACAGTTTAATAATTGAAGTAAAAAAAATTAGAACAGTTAAATAGGCAAAGCAAAAACCGTGCACGCAAACAAAGCAAAACAAGGAATTCATTCACTACTTCCCAGCGGCAGGCAGGTGTTCAGGCACCCCCAGGAAAGCAGGGCTCCATCACGCATAACAGTTACTCGGGAAGACAAACGCCATCATTCCGAACATCATCCCCCCCCCTTCCTTCTTCTTCCCCCAGCTTATATACTGAGCATGACGTCATATGGTATGGAATAGCCCTTGGGCCAGTCTGGGTCAGCCCTCCCCCCGGCTGTGCCCCCTCCCAGCTTCTTGTGCACCTGGCAGAGCAGGGGAAGCTGAAAAGTCCTTGACCAGTGTGAGCGCCACTTAGCACCTATTTAGCAACAGCTTAGCACTACTTAGCAAGAACCAAAGCATGAGTGTATCATCGACATTGTTCTCATCCTAAACCCAAAACACAGCCCCATACCGGCTACCAAGAAGAAAATTAACTCCATCCCAGCTGAAACCAGGACAATAGCTCAATTGACTGTTGTTTTTTTAAAGATAGTTTCTCACAAAAACTGTTTCGGGGGATTCTAACCATGATTATGTGAATTTTTTTTGGTCATTGCATGTGGAATATTTATCAGCAGGTTCCCAGTTGAGTGAGAATACTATGAATAAAACACAATTTCTTTTAAATATAGTTTCGATTAATTAGTCTTGCTGTAAGCCTAATCCTTGGCTTATATGCATCAAGAGATAAAGACCAACTTCTGATTTCAGTTTTTTCTGTTGTAACCCAATGATTTAAGTATGATAATCAGTTGTCAACAAAGGTATAACTAAGAGAAGGATTTAGTCTAATATAAGTACAGTAACTTCTCACAGTGAGTAATTTCCTGGTCTAAAACTGTAATGATGATTAGTGAAAATAATTGCAAGTGCTTTTAGTCTTATAAAGCAAACACATAGACCAGAACATTAGAAAATAAAAATAACATAAGCCTATTAATCTTTTTCTATTTTAAATGTTGTACGTTATCGTCTCACGAAAACTCTGCAAAGTTCTAGAAAGTCCAGTATAACAATCACTTATGTTGTCATACAGGTTATATGGTATGGTGGGTTGGCCTTGATTGGCTGCCTGATTCCCACCCAGCTGCTCTCATCTTCAAAAGGACAGGGGTAGAAAATAGGATGACAAAGCTCATAGGTCAAGACAAAGACAGGGAAATCACTTACGAATCACTTATGAATTACTGTCATAAGCAAAACAGAATGGACTTGAGGAAAAAGAATTTAATTCATTGTCAATTAAAATAGATTGGGATACTGAGAAACAAACCCAAAAACTAACACTCCTCCCCACACAGCCTCATTTTCCCAGGGTTAACTTGAATCCATTGCCAACTCCTCTACCTCCCCTATCCCCTGAGCATCATGGGGGAGTGAGGAATGGGAGTTGTGATCAGTCCATAACAGCTCCTCTCTGCCTCTCCTTCCTTCTCACACTTCTTCCTGCTCCAACATGGGTCCTCCCCATGGGCTGCAGTCCTTCAAAATAAAACTTTTCTAGCATGGGTCCTCCACAGGCTGCAGCTTTCTTCAGGGCATAGCCACCTGCTCCAGCGTGGGGTCCTCCACGGGCTGCAGTGCAGATATCTTCTCCACCATGGTCCTCCATGGGCTGCAGGGGGACAACCTGCTTCACCATGGTCTTCTCCAGAGGCTTCAGGGAAATCTCTGCTCTGGCGCTGAAACATCTTCTCCCCCTCATTCTTCTCTAACTTTGGTGTCTGCAGGGTTGTTTCTCACACTTTTTTTCCCTCACTCCTCACTGTTTGTGCAGTGTTTTGCTCTGTTTTAAACATGCTTTCCCCGAGGCACCACCATCTTGGCTGAGGGTCTCAGCTGCGCCCTACGGTTTGTCCTTTGGAGTGAGCTGGAACCAGCTATCTGGTACAGGACAGTCCTGGCCTCTCCTCACAGAGGCCACCCCTTCAGTCCCACATTGCCAACGTGTTGCCATGGACACTTAATACATATGGGCAATATAATCTTAACTATTTTCAATGAATATATAAAATCATGTATTTGTAGAAAATTATATCCATCAATGGCAGTCAATGAAAGGAACAAAAGGATGCTTTTGAACTATTTCAAGGGATACAGATAATGCCTAATAATGAATAAACAAACACGTTATTCTGAATCCTATCACACATGCAAAACTTTTTTTTTGTTTTGAATGAATAATATTTATTTTTTTCTTCATATAAAAATTTCGCAGCACAGTCCTGAAATTCCACAACCAAGCTTGTACCAGCATGTCAAAAACTTTGTTCAACCAACAGGAGGCCACTTTTGCAGTTAGTTTCAGGCTTACTTTTTCTTCTGCCTTGGGTCAGGAACCCAAGTCTGAATTGCCTTAGTTGAATGATATGTTAGAATGTCGTTCTGAGAGCAAGGAAGACTAGTGCTGAGATAACTCAGTTCTGGTGTGTAGCCATACTGCCATGGTTACAGAGCTTTCAGTTCATATCTGGCTTGTGACTGATCAGCTTGGAATCACTCAAAAAAAAAAAACAACCCAAAACCATAAAAATCCTGTCTGCCAAGCCATTGCACAGTCTTTAGTATAAAAATACCATGAGTGTCATGACAATTACTTTGAGAACTACCTCAAATGGTTTGTGTCTTGAATGTATGCAAGCATGAAAATGAGCATTTTTCCTTCATACAGCCCATTTTCTTTCACCAGTATAGAGTAAGAATACTTTCAACCACAGATCGCTAAAATGAAGTGATGTTCTGCACAGTTATAGTAACTTAGGGGCACATTTATCTGAACAAATATGATTTGATCAGCAGACGCTTACATCCAAGTGACTCTTGGTAGGCTCGCTTTATAGTCAATGGAGAGACTGACATTTTAGGGTAAGGTGAATTATGCCCTAAAATTACATGTCTATGAAAGGACAAATTAATCTACATTAAAAAGATGCCTGTTTCTTTCCGCTGAGTGTGAAGGGAGCCTAGAGGGGCTAAATCCCATATAAGCATATAAACTGTGGAACTGAAGGGAGTGTTTGACCATATGTTAGATTTTTACTTTAGGATTGGGTATTACCTCCTGAGGCATCAGTGATAACTAGAACTCAGTTCAGATTTCCAGTCATAAGTACTTAGGGTTATTTCATATCACTGGATATCACAGAATCACAGAATGATTGAAGTTGGAAGGGACCTCTGGAAGTCATGTGGTCCAAAACCCCTGCTAAGCCAGGGTCATCTAGAGCTGGTTGCCGAGGACCACATCCAGACAACTTCTTAATATCTCCAACGAGGGATATTCCACAACTCCCCTGAGTAAACTGTGCCAATGCTGTCACTCTTACTGTAAAAAAGTGTTTCCTGATGTTGTTGGTGTTTCAACTTGTGCCCACTGCCTCTTGCCCTGTCACTTAGCACCACTGAAAAGAGCCTGACTCTGTCCTCTTTGCACCCTCCCTGCAATTATTTATATACATTGAGAAGATCCCCCCTTAGCCTTCTCTTCTCTGGGCTGAACAGTCACAGCTCTCTCAGTCTTTCCTCATAGGAGAGATACTCCAGCCCCTTAGTCATCTTGGTGGCCCTTTGCTGGACTCTTTCCAGTATATCCTTGTCCCTCTTGTACTGAGGAGCCCAGAACTGGACCCAGCACTCCAGGTGTGTCCTCACAAGTGCTGAATAGAGGGGAAGGATCACCTCCCTTGACCTGCTGGCAATACTCTGCCTAATGCAGCCCAGGATACCCTTAGACTTCTTTGCCACAAAGACACATTGCTGACTATGTACAACTTGATGTCCACAAGGACCCCCAAATCTTTTTCTGCCAAGCTGCTTACTGGTTGGTTGTCCCCCAGCATATATTTGTGCCTGGTATTATTTCTTTGCAGGTGCTGGACTTGCACTTCCCTTTGTTGAACTGACATTGCATATATCAGCAAGACCTGCATTGTACTGGCAGATATGACAAGGGACCTATGAGAAAACTATGCCCCCCTGGAGTGGCTGCTGGGTGACAAGGCAGATACCATAGGACATCTTGAATGTCAGGGGCCATATCTGAGCAACTGAATCAAGTCCCACATCAGCACTGTCTACATTAGTTTTTTAGACAACTTCCTTTCACAGAGGCATATATTTTCAGGTGTTCATATTAAATACTTTACTATCTGGAGTTGAATCCCACCTCTAAAAGTAAGTAAAATAAATCCAACCATCACAGATGAGTAAGAAATCAAAATGTGAAAGAACTACTAATTTGTAAAAAATTGTAATCAGTCTAGTGAGTCTAGACTAGAATTTATTTCTAACAAATAACATTCATAGGCACTTAGTAAGGTATACACACTGTATATATCTCTCGTAAAGAGTGAAAATCCCATGAGGATAAATTTAAGATTAAAAGAAGGGTTATGATTGCATTCTATGCAGACAACAAAGTGCTATTTGGTGGTAGCACAATTTGATTCAAAGAGGAAATGGGTTATTTTCTGCTAAAAGCTAGTCTGAAAGGAATATAGGTTGGATTCTATTCTGTTAGAAACAAAAAAGTCATTTTTATAATTAGCTCTGGGAAATAGAAAGTAAATCCAGTGCTATAAAATGCTGTCTTACCTGTAACAATTTTCCTTTCACTTGATCTCCTCCTAAGGCCAGTGACTTGGCACCATTTGGACAAACAAAATTGTACACGACATGTATTTCTGTGTGTAACAGTCCAAGTGCATTTCATGCTTAAAGTTAACCAAAAAAAGAACAAGAGAAGTCATACTATGTGTAAAGAAGCAATGAGAAGAACATGGTTCTTTAATCATGACTTGAAGGAGTGAATAAAACAGGAAGAAAACCCAGCCAAGTTAACTCTGGACAGAAATGAAACCTCACCAACACTATGGCTCCTGGAGTGCCAGGTCACATACTGAGACTGACAACAGACCTTGGAGGGATCTATGGATATTGGAAAATAGGTACAATGAGATATGAACATCAAAACCCATGAGTTGTGAGTGATCATTTTTCCTTGTTTCCTAAAATAAATTTTATTTCCTTTTTACTAAAAGCCTGATCTGTTCAAATCAGTCCCACTTGCAACAAAAGGTATTTGAAATTCAAAGGAGTGGAACTTGGCTAGGACCACCAATGAAGTCATCTTGTCTTTTGCTTTACTCTGCTAAACCAATTTCCATACTCTAGAAATGCTACTTGAAAGAGATTAATAGACGTACTAACTGGACATGAAACACAAGTCAACACTACAATTCACAGCCAGAAACCACAGGATTAGATAATATCCACAGGAAGAAACAATTTTCCTCAAAACCATGATAGAACGTGGCCACAGTCTGCAAAACATTACATTTAATTGCATGCATAAATGGTTGCAAAGAACTTTAGTACAGCTGAAAAAGCAAATTTATGCCATACATGAATAAACACTTACAGAACTGAAACCTAAGTCAAGTTAATATATGAACAAGTAGTGTAACAATCAATATGTCGAAACAACTAAAAAAATACTGAGTCATCCTTTTACCCTACCTACCATCAGGGACAGACAGTTACTTGCCACCTCAGAAGTAATTTAATAGATTAATGTGGGTCATGTCCAAGCTAATCAATATCTTTAGGATAAGATACTACCTCTTGGGGGCATGAAATCACACTACCACTCTCCCTCTTCAGTCTTAATTCTATAAATAGGGAGGATGCGATTGCTGAGTCACTCCTTTTCAAAAGATTGCCATGGGCTGCTAATGCAGTTGTGATCCAGAAATATTCAATACAGGACCTCAGGCAACAAGCTGATAGTATGCCAGAAGGGGGACCTGCAGGGAGCCATGAGCCTGTAAATACCCTTCTTTGGGTGAGCGATGCTGAACTGTTGACTGACCATCACCATCTCTGGATGGTCTGCTGCTGAGCAAGACTGTGCCCTACAATTTATCTTTGGTGCTTTGTCTGGGCTCATCTATAACACATCATTGTATTGATCCTGTCAAAACAATGATGGCAAATAACATTCACCAGGAAACATCGCATGTGATTTTGCAAAAATTACATGCTATTCTAACTTCATGGGAAACAATGGCAACTGCAAAAACTGAGAAGGGGAATAAATCACTGCTGGTGAAAGTGGCAGTGAAGTTGATTTTCTTGTTCCTCAGAAACAGTGAAGCAGGTGTGTTTGCCTTTGAAATATTGGTAAAAGCACTTAAACAGGATTTTTTTGTTATTTTTTTCCTCTAACTGTTAAAGTTGTCCTATTACACTAGTGGGAAAAACCTGAAAAAAAAATTGTGAGTTTTGCAAAAGAAAGAATCATTGGAGGAGGGTAGCAGTTATCGCTAAAAAGATCTTTTGCTGAGGGGCTAAAACTACATAGTACAAAAAAGGGATTAAACCTCTCTTCGTGTCTTATCAGCTACAGTGCATCACCCCTGTCTGTTGCACCCTACTTTTCAGCTCTATTCTGTAGCACACTGTTCTAGTTCTTTTTCTTTTTTTTCAATCTTCCAAGCAGAAAAGTAGACTTTGTGATATCCCCTGAGCTGCTGTCTTGCACAAGAGACTTTCTGAGGTTATGTTTGTTTACTTCATTTGAAATATTAAGTATGGCCCTAAAGAATTCCTGTCCCACATGTCGACCTTTCCTCTCCCACACTCCAAAGATGAAAGCACTGTCTTTCCGACCTAGTCTTTTTCTAGAGTCTTTAATGGTTCTTTCAGTGAAGAAAATCAATGTCTATGTATTTATAAATTCTCTCCTCTTCTGGAGCACAGATTATGAGAAAACTTGAGAGTTCTATAATAGTTTAAAATACTTTTAATTTTTTGGGAAAACTATTGAGTCCCTGCTCTGTAAAAGAGCTGAACCATAGGAATAGCTAATACATGGCAGAAAACAAGTTGCCACAGGAAAAGAAAAAAAAGAAAAAAAGAAAAAAGAAAAAAAATGGCTTACCTAGGGGAACAAGACAATGACTCTCAGCTCTACAGATGATTTGGCAAGAGAAGAAAATGAACCAAAACTTTAGAAACTTCTCATGTCACTTCACAGCTATCTGATACTTACAGAACAAGATATTTTGTACTCTTGTGTCTACTCTCCTTTTCTTCTTTGGACTTTCTGTTCTTTTTTATGCTAAAAAATAACCAAATCTAATACGGCAGTATTGTACTGCATCGTTTATGTAAAATAAGACCACAGCCTGAAAGGCACAGAATGTCTTGTGACAAAATTCTTAGGACTTCCTACTTCTGCAGCAGATTTATCTGGTAGAAAGTTCATTGGAAAGTGCAAACAATTAAGCAGCAAGGAGTTTTGCGTTTAAAAGTGTTCTCTGGGATAACTGGGTGCTACTCTTCCATCCATATCTTTTGCATTTGACTATCTGATGCCAATTACATTTGGTATGTCCTAACACAACAATGACATGTAATTTTTAATTTTTTTTTTTTGGTGGTGGCTCACCATTTAAAAAAGGAATTAAAATAAACAAGTAATCATTACAGAGAAGATTAAAAAGCAGGGAGAGGGACACTTTGCAATATATAACATTTTAGTATACTTCAAACCTGTGTACCTATGTCAGCTACAAATACTCATTCTTCCTAATATTTCAGACTTTATTTCTGCACCTGTTCAATGCACTATGATGAACTGCAGAATTCAGAGTTTCACACATACAGTAGTTACTGTAACATTCACTCCATTAGTGTCTGCCAGATTCATTTTGGATTTGAAGTCTCCTATCTAAATTGACACCAACTATCCAATTGCAGTACCCTTTGCATTCCTAATGTGTCATACTGCATTACATTTTCTGTGTCACCACCCATCATGTTATATTGTGTCACGCAGAAAAGCCAATGTGAGTTGATGTTACACAAGATGATGTGATCTAAGAGATTTAAAGCTATGCAACACACTGAAGCAGAAAGGTGACACACTGCAACCAAGATGCAAATACTCACTTAGTCCAGAGCATCAGCTATCTGCTAAAACACATATGTTGGATAATTTCTAGAACTTGAGAGAATGAGATCTGAACACTTTTAGTGTAATGCATAAAATACTAAACTCCAGGAATATTGCAGATTTGACTTAGACATACAAAAGCAAGGACAATAAATTAAAAGCTAATACTTTTAATTTAATAGGCATGGTTTCCACTAATATAATCTGTGTACTAGCAATTTGGATGTTATAGAAGAATTAATTATACCTCACAACATCCAAGAAATAGAATAAGTATCACTTTCTTAGTTTGATGAATAAAAACACATTTAGGGAGCTGAAGTGGCAATAACTAATTCTATTAGTGAAATATATACAAAAATACTAGAACAGGTCCAAGAATTTTTTTTCTCAGTGGCAGAGAATATACAAACCCTGTTACTTTAAATGTCTTCTTTCATTGTCTAAGGCAATAGATCTGGCTTTGATTTTACATATTTCATCTTGCCATATGAGTTTTAGGCTAACATTCATCAAATGCAATTTTAGGTGATGAATAGAGGTGTCTAAGTTAGGAGTAGTTCAAGGGTTCCGTCTTGTACAATTAGAAAGAAAAGTGTTACGGAGTTAGAAAGTCCAGAAGCACAAGGGAGGTGAGGTTGCTACAGTCCCATGCCCCAGGTACAACCAGTAGCGAGGCTGAACAAATGTTCCCAGTAGGCGCACACACACATGTGTATTTATATGTACGTACACATGACCAGCCACACAGATCAGCACAGACAGACACACTCAGCACTTGCAGAAACACAAATAGAACCAGTGGCCTCATCCTGCTCCCCTCTCTGGCTGAGCAACATGAAGATCCATTACTGGGAAATATATATACAGACACACACATACAGGTACACAAGTAAAGTGTGGATCCCTCCAGCAGCTGAGCTGAGCTCAGATCCTCTCTCTGCCCAGTAGCTGTCCTTGGATCCCAGTCTCCCCAGTAGCTGCACCTGGATCCCAGTCTCCCCACTTTCTGGCACCTGGTCATAGGAGCCCCGGAGGCTGCAGCCCCACTCCTGTTGCTTGTACAGACCTTTTCTCTTACACCCTCCCCCCCACACACACTTATCTCACCCTTAGAGATTCCCAGACCCCATAGTCTCTCCAGCAGCTTGCTGAGGCTCCCCTCCAATAATGAGTTCCTCCCATGGCTTCACCCTTAGAATCATAGAATCATAGAATACTTTGAGATGGAAGGGACCTTTAAAGGTCATCTAGTCCATCCCCCTGCAATTGGCAGGGACATCTACAACTATATCAGGTTGCTCAGAGCCCCATCCAGCCTGTCCTTGAATGTTTCCAAGGATGGGGCATCTACCACCTCTCTGGGCAACCCATTCCAGTGTTTCACCACCCTCATTGTAAAAAATTTCTTCCTTATATCTAGTCTGAATCTACCCTCTTTTAGTTTAAAACCATTACCCCTTGCAACAGGTCCTGCTAAAAAGTGTGTCCCCATCTTTCTTAGAAGCCCCCTTTAAGTACTGAAAGGCTGCAATAAGGTCTTCCTCACAGCCTTCTGTTCTCCAGGCTGAACAACCCCAGATCTTTCAGCCTTTCCTCATAGGAGAGGTGTTCCATCCCTCTGATAATTTTTGTGGCTCTCCTCTGGACCCTCTCCAACAGGTCCATGTCCTTCCTGTACTGAGGACCCCAGAGCTGGACACAGTACTCCAGGTAGGGTCTCACCTCCCTCAACCTGCTGGCCACATTTCTTTTGATGCAGCTCAGGATATGGTTGGCTTTCTGGGCTGTGAGAGCACATTGCCGGCTCACGTCCAGCTTTTCGTCTATCAGTACCCCCAAGTCCTTCTCGGCGGGGCTGCTCAATCCCTTCATCCCCCAGCCTGTACTAATACCAGGGATTGCCCTTAGGGACCCAAACACCCCCCTGGCTCCCAGGCCACTTAACCTGCTTGCCAGATAATTCAGCTTTCCCTTCAGTAGCATGCACATACTGACTCGCAGACCCACACTCACTCCAGGTGCTGACACCACCAACATAAAAACCCCTGGTATGACTCCATCCACTAGCACTTTGACCCCCATACGTACACACAGAAGCGATAGTCCCTCACCCAGGAAAACAGTTAGAAATGGAGTGTAATCAGAAGACAAGACAGACTGCTGATCAGGCACAGGTATACTGTGCACCAAACAAGTGTACTGACCATCCAACTCTACAAGAAACAGGCCCTTTTATCTCCTCATCCCTTTGTTTTCCCACACTTATTTCTCCACAAGTCGCTGAGATCATAGAATCATAGAATGGTTTGGGTTGGAAGGGAACTTTAAAGATCACCTAGCCCAACTTCCCTGCAATACGCAGGAACATCCTCCACTAGATCAGGTTGCTCAAAACCCTGTTCAATCTGACCTTGAACACTTCCAGAGATGGGGCATCCATGATTTCTCTGGGAAACCTGTTCCAGTGTCTCACCAATCTACAAAGCTGCCCAATCTAAATCTACCTTCTTTCAGTTTAAACCTGTTCCTCTTGTCCTGTCACTACAGGCCCTGATAAAAGGTGTCGCGTCTCATGAGAGCAGAGAAGAGGGGGAGAATCACCTCCCTCGACCTGTTGGCCATGCTTCTTTTTATGCAGCCAAGGATGTGATTGACTTTCTGGGCTGCAGGTGCACATTGCTGACTCATGTCCAATTTTTTATCCACCAGTGTCCCCAAGTCTCCAGAGCTGCTCTCAATCCATTCATCCCCCAATCTGTACTGATACAGGGGTTTATCACAATCCAGGTGCAGAACCTTGCATTTGGCCCTGAACTTCATGAAGTTCGCATGGGTCCATTCCTGAAGCCTGTCAAGGTCTCTCTGGCTGGCATCCCTTCCCTCTAGTGTTATCACCTGCACCACTCAGCTTGGTGTGATCTGCAAACTTGTTGAGGGTGCATTCAGTCCTGCCCCCTATGTCACTGATGAAGATATTAAATAGTATTGGTCCCCGTAAGGACCCTTGAGGTGACACCACTTGTTACTGGTTTCCACTTGGACACTGAGCCATTGACCACTACCCTCTGGATGCAACTCTTTGGATGTGGCCATCCAGTCAGTTGCTTGTCAATGTAACAGTCCATCATTAAAATCACATCTCTCCAATTTAGTGACAAGAATGGTGTCAAAGGCCTTACAGAAGTCTGGGTAGATGACATCTGTAGCTCTTCACTTGTCCACTGATGCAGTTACTCCATAGTAGATGGCCACTTGATCCATCCCTTTTCTCTGCCTTCGGTTCCTCCCCTAATATCCCATAATAGACCTTGTACAATCCCCAAATGTTCTTCCCCTGCATCCTGTAAGGAGCTCCATATCTCTAGACAGTGACCCTCAGCAATCCAAAAGGTGTTCTGGAGAGCTGCTCCCAGTGACTCATGGGGTGGGTGTCATACCTGGGCCATGAGACTGAGATTCTCTGTAGATAGCCCTGGGAGGGGCTGGCAGGGGCTTCTTTCTAAATGGGGATGCTGGGATTAGCCCACTTGCCATTGTGCCTCTGTGCTCCTTTTGTGTGTGGGGACATGTGGGTTGATCACATACTTGGGCTGGGCTACTCCTATGGTAGGCCTGGTAGCAGCCAGATGAGGGTATTATTCAGGTTACCCCACCTGCCATTGTTCCTCTGTGCTCATTTTTGTGTGTGAAGACCACCTTTTTATCACATAACCTAACCAAAGGCATGATTCACATTACAGGAGTAATTAAGCTAAGTGCTTAAAATAAAACACGATGGAATAAGACCTTTGAGTTTATTGTAGATTGTGCATATATTGCATGGAATTTTGTATTCTTTCATCCTGTTATTCTTCCAGAATGCCTTTTATGGTCAGAATCAGCCCCTTCTTGTAGTTCAGGTGATGTTATTTTTGCCTTTCTGGTGGACCCATTGAAATACAGAGCAGATATAATATAGTGAACTTTGTTTAACCACTGTCATCTTTTCTTCAAAGCCTCACTTAAGGTAATTCTTCACATAATTGTTTATTTTTCATTAAGGTGGATCTTGGTACCTTCTTCAAAATTCACCCATTCTTAATGCATTTAAATCTATTGGCTGGTGAGGCAGTTAACTATTCCATCATTGTTTGTTACTCTAGAATTATTCACTTAAATCTTTGTCGTAGTAATTTAAGCATTTGATTACTGAGGTTGATTGCAAATTCAAAACAATTTAAACACTTCAGCAATTTGATATTTTATGTACCTCAGACACAAAGCTGGCTGTATTCTATTACTTCATAATGAATGCATCATGATATGAATTGATTGAATGCAGTAGGATGCATTATATCAGGTATCCTTGAAAAGACACATCATAACTCTGCACTCTGGTCTGTGCCACATTTCCACGAGTCACACCTAGAATGAAGTTAATTCATTGTTAGTTGTACTAACATACACAGGCTATGTGAATGAATTGGAGGCAGAGAAGGAAAAATGCCAACCTAGCACCAGAAATTGCACTCTCAGTCTTTAGGACCTGATGGAGCAAATACCTCTTCAAGCTGAACTTTCCTTGTTGTCCAGCATTGCTGCCAGACCAAGTTAAGAAATGAAATGAAGAGTGATGTAGCTTAGGCGTAATCTTTAATATGGCTACCAGAGTGCTTGAAATTCAAGATTTAAATTGTTTTTTAAAGGTGTTATTGGTTATAGACTAAACCTAAGGCAGCTAGGCTTCTTACTGGGGTTGCTCAAGAAGGTGTCTGAAGTTAGGCTTGAATACTTCTCTCATACAATTCAGTGCATACATGAAAAGAGCTAGAGAGCTTATCAGAGAAATTAGCTATCATCTTTGACATTACGTTCTTTCTGTTCATCAGTTAGTCTCCCAGTAAGATACTGCAGTCTCTTCCTCCACCATTCCTTTGCATGTATGGTTTGGAAAAATGCGTTCTTGTCTTGTGACTTCCTTGCAGTCCAGCCTGAAGGGCAGATGGAAAGGCCCAGAAAACATGGTATGTCCAAAAGAGCTGCATTACATCTGTATGGGATACTACATAAATGGCATAACAGAGCAAGGAATTTGACTCAGCTCTACCCATACACAGATTATGAGAAACTAATTCTGTAGACTAGGGATAATAGAACATAAGTATATACATTTAAATATTATTCTGAAGAAAATATTGAATTTCTTAAAAGGCAGTGGCAGATAAGGATGGAGAAAGATTAATATTTTTAGCACAAGATGCATTATACTTCAAACAATGAAGAAGAAATTAAAATACATCTGTTATGAAGCTACATTATAATTTGAGATAAGCAACTGCTGATAGGCCAATAGCACTATCAGTAGTATAAAAAGTTTGAAGTTAAAATACATCTTTAAAAAAGCGTGCATTTCACCTCCCAACACGATGTTCTACTTAAAGACTCCTAAAGGGAAAATTTTAAATCAACAGGATCATAGCTGTCTACTTTTGTCATTTAAGTGGGATTTAAACTTCATATTCTTAATATTATTTAAACTGTTAATTAGCCATAAGGTTTGTTACCTGAAGATAAAATTTCAATGAATAGTGCCTAGCAAATATTGACCTGCCCATATATCATTATCAAGTGAAGAGGTCAGACACATTGTAGCTAACAGCAGCACATTATGTTGGCTTCCAGAACAAAGGAAAAAAAGAAAGAAAAAAAAAAGAAGTTAATATGAACATTTGTCAGTCAATTAAGGGTTCTTCTGGGACAAAAATGTAAATGGTAATAAATTTAGGACCAACATCATTATTCTAATGCTCATTCTGGTACAGTAACTTTAAGAAATTGATGGATGCTTGCTTCAGTATGTATTTTGTGAGGTACTTGTTATTCTACATATATAGGTGAGAAAATTGCTGATACATGTTTCTCAGAAATATTACTTGGCTAAGCCTGAAAATTATGTATTTGGATTTACATGATTAACCCATCAGATTGATGGTATTTGTTTTGAATTTTTTGCTCTGAATTGACTATGTTACATTTTTGCAAAAAGGTATGGATGGGCAGCAAAACAGAAAGTAGCTACTTGCACTTTCTTAACTCCTGTGTTCTTGGTCACATGAAACTCTCTGAAAGGAAAGTGATTGTGCTTTCCCTGACACCAGCTGAGCATGCACTGGTGTAACAAGCTTCTGGATTTCAATGTGAGAGGAGATGAGCAAAAGAGAGAGAAGCAGACAATACGGTCTCCACAAAGAGTAGCAAGATAAGGAGATTAGGAACAAGGAGCAAATAACTAGCCAACAGTCTACATTAATGCACAGAAAGAGAGAGATTTTTTTTTTTTCCTAGAGACATAGAGAAAGGCATATATTTTGCTGCAGTTTTGCAAGCTGTTAAGCTGGAAGATTGATGATAACCCTGGAGGAAGAGATCCACCTTACTGAGACAGAGGAGGTTTGCTTACAGAAAATCTGTATAATTTCTGCTATATTTCTTTTTTAAATTTACTTTATTTTTAAAGATTATTTTTCTAGCTTAGAACTTTTAAGAAAACACTTTTTTGGGGGGAGATAGGGAGTGGTAGGTTTGTTCAGCTTAGAGAAGTAGAGGACTGAGGGGCAACCTCATTACTGTCTACAACTTCCTCATAATGGGGAATGGAGAGAAGGTGCTGAACTCTTCTCTCTGGTGTCCAGTGACAGGATGAGAGAGAATGTCCTAAAGCTGCATCAAGAGAAGTTCAGAGTGGATATCAGGAAAAAGTTCTTCACCGAGAGGGTAGTCAAGCACTGGAACAAGCTTCCCAGGAAAGTGGTTATGGTCCCAAGCTTGTCAGTGTTTGAGAAGTGTTTGGGCAATGCTCTTAGATATATAGTCTAACTTTTAGGTTGCCCTGTGTTAAGTCAAGAGTTGGGCTCGATGATCCTTATGGGTCTCTTCCAACTCAGGATATTCTGTGATTCTATGATTCTTGCTTTAACAAAAAGTGACAGGTATACTATCAACTTGAGGTCTTGTCACAGCTTTTCCTTAACATATATATATTTAGCAATGATTTACCATCTTCATGCAGAAAGAAACACGGCTAATAAAATATTTGTGTGAATGGTAGCTGTTGACCTGTTATTGTTATATGTCCATATCCAGGATGGTATTAAGGTTGCAGAAGAGACAGAAATAAATCATTTTGATCACTAAATGTCAGGTGAATTCACCCATTTTTCAGAATACTTCGGATTTTCTCTCTGATTCTCAACAGCGTAGAGTATCTTTCCTGCAGCAGCTCTGGGCAAATGATTCTTCAAGGCATTCTACAGGAAAATGCAGATGACCACTGTAATGAATCTGCATTTCTACATGTACTGACAAAGAATTTCTTGTCTGAAGCAATATTTTCTTCCTCCTTTAACACTTTCCCCTTTAGCTGCACCAGGGGAAGTTTAGGTTGGATATTAGGAAAAACTTCTTCACTGAAAGATTAGTCAGGCACTGGAACAGGCTGCCCAGGGAAGTGGTTGAGTCTCCATCCCTGGAGGTATTTAAAAGACAGGTAGACATGGTGCTTAAGGACATGGTTTAGTGGTGGACTTGGCAGTGTTAGGTTAACGGTTGGACTCGATGATCTTAAGGGTCTTTTCCAACCTTAATGATTCTATGATTCTATCTGCTGGTTGAATCTCAGCAATCATTGCAAGTGAAATCTGTGTAAAAAGACTTAAAAAGCAATAAGCAAAATAAAATACCCTCCAACCCCTGATATACAACCCATAGAAATGCTGATCAAAATGTAAGTGGTTTCAATTTCATGGCAAATAATGACATTATACGATGTGCTTTCATTTGACAACGGAAAAACAGTTTCTGTAGAATTCGATACAAAATGGAAATTTCATTTGAATACTTTATTTAATAAAAAAAAATTTGAAATTGTTTTATCTCATTATTTTACATTAGTAATAGAAATGCATAAGCAGATATCATTGCCAAAATTTGTTTTATCTTTCACTTTTCAAATACGTATTACTGCATAAAAACTTGCTCATTAGGCTGTTTTATTAATCAAAACTGTTTTATTATTGCTAAATTCACCACAAGCAATTATGGTTTAATACTGATAATATGAATAAAATATTCAATGGGTTTTCCTAGTTAAATTACAATGAATCTCGAAAAAACATATTTGAGTGAGTGTTGATCAAGACTTAATATAGAATGGTGTATAGGTGACCAACTTTCATTTCAAAGGCTGAAGCCCAGGAATCACCGATCTTTATGCAAGGCCAAGAGTCTGTTATTTATGTAGCTAAAATTCCCTGCCATCCAGGTTACTTCCAGGTAAGTGCCCAGTGCTTCTACTGTGGGGAATACATGAAATAATTTGAATTTTAATAATGTAGAGGGGTTCATATACATAACTCACTTCAATATACAAGAAGATTTGAACTATCAAAAAAGTAGATATCAGAAACTTAGGATTCCCCATTCCAATCGCATAACCAGTAAACTAGATCTAGGTTTCTTTTCACCCATTGTGAAAAGGTCCAAGATTCTCATTTCCCAATCAAGTGTACTTCCACATAGAATTTTAGATTAAATTAATCTGGACCCTTGCTTTAAGAACCTAGTAAGGTAGAGAAGTCAGAATTTCACTTGTGAAAGACTCCCTTTATCTGTAGTGAATAGAGAGCCCTCCAGAGGATGATTTATTCCACCTTCAATATAAATCACTGCATGATGGCATTCTGGCAATGATTCTTCCCTTGTGGCTATAATGCTTCTTTCCCTGAGCTCCTAACTCTTGTGCCTTGATTAGAAATTAATCTGGGACTAAGTGCCTTTGCTATTTTGGATATCATCCTCGAAGCTATGGAGGGCCTGAAAGGTTAGATGTCATCGTGTCTGAGAGCTGAGCTGAATACCTGTATTCTTCAACGTGAAAAGATATGGTTTGAATATTCTGCTTAGTCTGGAATCTTTCCCCACCCCCCCTCCCCTCCAGTATCTAAAACAAACATCCCCATGTTCAACATCTTTCCACAGTGCAGTAAATGCCTAAAAATGCAGGGTTATAGACTCAATTTCTTTCTGAAAGAGACTCCTGAAATAAGCTCTAAGAGATTACTGTTTCAAACAGGGATCCATGTCAGGATATAATGAGTAGCCTAGGGAAATGAGAAACTGCTGGCTATGACAGGCCCAGGTTTCCTTCCTGGATCACTAGCAAGCCTAACTCAACTTTGCTAAATGTGATCTGCTTTCAGTTTTGTTCTCTGTTACTTGTTCTGGGTATTTTTTTTCTCCCCCCCCCCCCCCCCCCCCAAAAAAAATTGTGAAACAATCCAATTTTGTTCTAAAGAAAAATGGGAAAAGCTATCTTCACAAGGTATAAAACATTCCACTCTCTCTTCCAGGTAACTTTTGAAATTTGCTGTTATTAAAGTAAAAACAAGTGTTGTGGGTTTTTTTAAATCACATTTTTTCTATTGAAAATTGTTTAACAAAAAATTCTTACAACTTTTCATTCCTATGCTATGGATTTAATAGAGACACTGTACCTCCATTAACTTAGCAGAAAATGTCAAAGAAAGGAAGTGCTACTGGAGAGTAAGTTTTTTAAAGTGAGTCAGTCCTGAGAAGTAAATAACAAAACTAGCAAAGATGCCAAGGTGCTAAACAACAGGAAAACTAAAAGGCACATGAAAGAATATAGAACCATTGCAAGGACATTTTTTTCCCTGTATCTTGTCTCCATGATCTCAGAAGGAACGTTTTTGAAATATTGCATGTCATGCATCATTTAAGTAAAACTTTGCTTAAATAGACAAGAGCTAACTCACACAGGGGTTTGATAGTCAATTTTTTTTCTAAATTATTCATGTGGGAAATTTTTTAATGTGTATCACTAATGTGAGCTGTAAGCATGTAATTGATGAAATCCTGCTTAAAGACCCTCTGGAAGGTGATTTAAAATCGCAATTTGTTAAAATAATGTCTATTACCTCTGATTTTCCCATGCTCCTACCAGTTAACACAGCATGTTCATTTATCATTGAACTCAGATTAACTCACTCAAACTATGACCTAACCTTATCAAAGTTACTTCAAATTACCAGCCGTTAAACTGACTGTGTGCTGTAGTAGAAACATCTTATTAAGTATGGGTCGCTGTGATTGCATTTCAAGTGTGTAACGATACTAGAGGTGACTTCTATAATTTCAAAATGTATTCCAAAGATAGATTTCAAGGTTTATATATTTTCTGGGTAAAATTTAATCAATTATATATTTTATTGACAATAATCTTTTATGTCCATGAAAAAAGAAAGTTTTTCTTTCTCTTTCTCCCTTGCAAATAACCATAGAATTTGAAGCAGACATACTGTGTCTCAGGCACTGCAATGTAAACAACCACTGAGGGTTTTTTGCTAATTAAAGAGATAAAAATGTTCAAAAAAATCTCCTAAATGATACTTTACTACCAATTACAAAAAGTGTGTACTAATGTACCAGCAAAGGAAGGACCTTTAACCTGTATGGTTTTCTATCATATGGGAGAATTGGTTCCTATCAGAGGCTGGAATATTAACTGAAATACTGAGTTATTATGTAGCTAGGGTTGATTCAAAAAATTCTTATGTAAATACCTGGGCAGGTGACTCAGATACTCCATGGTATTTGAAATGGAACTAAACATTTTAATCAGGCAACAAAATAATTCCCCAGATTTTTTCTCCCTACAAGTCACCAGAAGGCTACAAGCAAGACTGACTTAATCAGTATTGCCACCACCTGCCTTGTGTCTGTCTTGGAAACAGTCACAGTTCTCATGAATCCGTTTTATTTTTTTCTCTTAAGGGCAATTATTGCAACAGAACTGTATTTTCCTGCATAACCTAAATCCATCAAATTCTTTCTGCAAAAAACATGTCCTGACTTTTTAGGCTACGTCACAACTTGCCTAATATCAAAGATAAAGAAAGTAAAATATTGCATAGAATTTCCTGTTTAAGTTATAATGAAGTTTGAAAAATATAACACTCCAGGGAGAGGGAGGTAAGAAAGTCAATCATGACTTTGTCATATAATCTTATTTCAGTGACCAGCTCATACTGTAAGTGGTGAAGTCATGGTTTCCATTCATGGAAGATCCACTAATAGATATCTAAAGATCCTTAACACAGGAAAGTAAAACTTACTTGTATTTGTAGTAGCTGCTGCCAGTCATACAGTAAAAATGTAATTAAGATCTAACAATGAAAACTCTCTATCTCAAACCTGAAAATAGTATCAGAAACATTGAACTAAAAAATCCATCCAGAATTTTTTCAAGTGCAAGGACAGACCCCCATAAAGAGAACTCTGTCACTTTCCTGTTCTCCTAAGCCCTTATTGTTTCTTTATTTCTCTCATTTCATTTTAGAGAAACATGGGCAATAGAGAAAAAGAATACCCAGAGCATTACTTTTTCAGTTTTTGAGGCATATTATCATCAATAAAGGGAAGCTAGAACTCTCTCTTTCCACTAGCTTTTGGAGCTGAGAGCCAGTCTGTCAGTTCAACATAAACCCAGTTTTTTAATAATCAAGAGGTTAGGCAAAATCTGTGGAGACAACATCCCAAGAAGTAAGGAAAGCTGCAGAAGCCAAATTCCATTACTCTTCCTACTACATAGCAAGGGGAGACAATAGCCCTGAATTCAAAAAATTAACTTTAAGCATATGCTTATGTCAATAGAACTTAAAACTGTGACAAGTAATGTGGGATTCTAGACAAAGAACATGGTTTATGTAAGTAACTCTTTTCATAAAGATTCACTGTCTATTTACACATCCTGAAAGGAAAGTCTTCTATAAATTTGTCCAACATTGGGCAAAAAAAAGGAAACATTTCCGAATTGTTCAATGCTATTTGATGCTGTATTTCAATTTTGTCACATTTTTTTCCTATTCATTTTGCTTCTGTTCTTGTTACTGTACTGAACAACAAAAACACAGATGTACCTGTCATTCTCCCCACCCTAAATGATTTTCGTTTGATTATGTGTGACCCTTATGTATTCCTATAGGTTTATAAATTCCAAATTCTGTTCCTCATGCATGGTATATTATGGATGGAAAGTATTTGGGGATATTTTTTGATCTATTATATGTGCACATTAATGGAATATAAATGTAGTATTGTGCAGGATTCTAATGTTGAAGATGGTTCTTGTGGAATACTCAGTGTAATTTAAAATTAAGAGCCTGTCTCTATTTTGCTGTGAAACATATTTGCCAATTACAGTCTGACATTTATCTGTTCAATTCATCTTGACTGTGAAATACATAATTATGTAGGAGTAAATCAAAATTTAAATAATGCAAAGAAACATTCCATCAGGAGTAGAACATTCCCATCAATCCCATTACCACTCCCTTAGTTCCATGAAACCACTGGAGCCTTGAGAATGTAATGATTCTCACACAGCCTCATCAAGTATTGCTAGTACTAATAGGATAATAGATCCTGATGAAATTGCAGTTTTTCAGGGTCCAACACTAATATCTTCCAGGCAAAGATATGCTGGAAATTGCAAAGAAACAAAATTATTTTCAGTGTAGCTTGAGTCCTGTTTGGTGTTTGAAAGTATTGAACAGCAGTGCTAAAACATCATATGATAAGGAAGCTTTAATTTTTTATGGACAGCAAAATGAAGGAATGTTATCTTTTTTTGTTGTTTATGACAACAAAATGTAATTTTTTTTTTTCCCTTCAATTTCCTTAGTTCCAGGCTACAAGAAAGAAGGGTCTACTGAAACAGAGAAGTTGATGGATTACTCTAATAAAATGCCACTTTCATCACATCTCAACTGGCTGTTACACCAATTGATGACAGGTACACTTGAAAGTATGGATGATATCACAGTGTCTTTGATACACCTCTACATACTGGATGAGGGGAGTCTATGCAATTGCCACATAGTTTTACTCCACCCAGCATTTAAACTATGCTAGGGAACTATGGCCATTCAGGGCATTCTGTATTCCTTATGTAGCTCAGGTTAAAATGGGATTCTCAACCTAATTATTTTATAAATATAGTAAAATGAATGAACAAAAGCCCTTTTCTTTACTATCTTGGGGATCTGGAATATAATCTCAGCAAAATCAGGCAGCGTTCTCCTTTACTGTGTTCCGAAGGTAGGGAATGAATAGTTCTGTCCACTGAAATTGCCATCTGTGATGTTATATCAATTACATGCAGTAAACGCCTTTGCTGCAATGAAGAAAAAAGTCATGTTGGCACTGTACAAGCAACAGCAAGAAATAATGTGGTTATAACAGTATTGAACTCAAAAATTCATTAGGAAATTGTTTGATGTATTGGATTCCAGAGAAGGAAAAAAAAAAAAGTGACCAAGAAATCTCCAAGAAAATGACAAAGGAAATTTTATATTGTTAAACATTTTACATGCCTCCATTCTTAATGCAAAGCTTTTGTAGTTCAACATACTTGGTCGACAACGACTTTTAGTATCTTTTTAAAACAGAAGGCAAGTCAGATACAAAAAACATTTTTCTCAGACAAGCCTATGTTATACCACTACTGTTAATCTGAACCTCACAGGGTTGTTTTAAATGGTTGTTGGTATTGATCTTCTACACACAAAAAAACAGAGATACAATGTTTAAGAAATTTCTGATTGCTTAACATAACTGGACTTAGCTGCGTTCTTATGATAGCAGTGTTATTTTGTTGATTACTCCTTTGTCCACGTATAACATAAACCTACTGTAATGGGAAACAACATTTTTTGCTTTCAGAAGAGCTAAAATATACTTTATTAAAGAGTAAAAAGAACTATAATTTTCTTAATCTGTCACTGGATTGGTTATGTAATACATATAATCATTTCAGAGTTTAACTGTAATTTTCCAGCATCTATTATGGAATAGCTTCCTGATTTGAATATGCTGTAGTGCAGTGTCTAATATAAAGTCTGCTAAAAGCACTAGTTTAGGAGAAAAGAATGACACTTTTTTTTTTTTTTCCCTAAAATATCTTTTTCTATGGGATATTAATCCAGGAAGGCTGGTGGCTCCAAATTTGAGTAGAAAATTGGAAAGAATTAACTATGTTGACTAATTGGCTTTTTCCATCCATTGCATCTCTAATTCTTGATTTTCAGTTAATCAAAAATATTTTTATGACTCTCCAAAATTCCATTGTTAAGAAATTAATAGGACATCCATGAGTGTAAAATACTGAAATCTCAGGAGACTGCTTTATAGCATATACCTTATTTAGCATTTTTTTCTGTTTGAATTACCTCTTTTTTTGCATTACGACTTCTTGAAATGCTTATATAACTTAATATAAGCTTGAAATGCTGACTCAGTCACCAGGTTCTTTCCCCATGTTCCTGAGTATTCAAATGGATATTGTTTTCTGAAGCTGACGTTTAGCAACACTTTTTATCATTTTTGAAATAATGTAAGATACTTTTTTAGTAAATTAGAAGTTGCCTCTGAGTTAATTTCTGAGTTTTACTTCCAACTATCCGTAATTATTTCTTATCCTGTGTAAGTTACTTTGTATTTTTGTAGCTCTGTTTGCTGACTGTTCAAAAGGAACTGGAATTGTTCATTTTTCCTATGCTTCCACAGTTAATTTTCATTTGGGCTACATCTTCATGTTAAAATCTGCCTTCTATTATGTACTTCATGTTTCATACTTGAGAAAATAAGAATAATTAAAAAAAACCTATGATTAATAATATATGGAATGTGAATCTCCCTTCCTATTAAATATTTTGCATTCCATACAACAGAATATAACATTTTCTGTGCAGCATGAACAAAAAGTCTAAGATTCATCTCCAGACTGTAAACACTTAAATTTGGAAGTGTCTAATGTAGGTGTTTGCTTATGAAGGAAGGGTTCAATTCAATTGCCTAAAACTGTGCTACTTATCTGAAACAGATGTACTGTTTCAAATGATGAAAGGATTTCACTGACAATCAGCTGTGTCTCCATAAAGGCTTTTTGTAGCTTCTGTGTTGTCTCTGCTAGGCCTGTGTGCCTGACTTGAATGCCGCTGAACAGTTAAGGCAACTGGGTCAAACCCTAACCAGGATCCTCTATGGGTTGAGCTGTTTTCCAGCTTGAAAATTTCAACTCCTGTAGGGGTAAACAGACTACCCCACAAGCACATGAAGAAAGTACATTGTGGCTTCACTGAAGCCACATAGTCTAGTAGCATCTTTTATCAAGGTTTCCCAATGATTTATGTTATTAAAACCTGCTGATATTTTATACTTTATTAAATTTTAATTGCTTTAGCAAACTGGAACAGCTTCAAAGGACACCTACCCCAAGGCATTGATTTACAGTATTGAAAGAATGGATTTAAGTCCCTGAGATAATCAAGCAGAATAAGGAATTCCTTCCAAGCACCAAAGATATCAAGGGAGCTTTCTAACAGCTGGATTACGAACCATTTTTGATGCTGTCAGAAACTGCAGAATGGACTCGAAGAAGTAATCTTTTTTTTTTTTTTTTTTCTCCCCCCAGAAATATCCCTTATTGTTTGCAAACACAATTAGTCACATCCAGCAGCTGGTCCATGTTAAGAGAAAATCTGTCTCTGTCTTTTCTAGTTCTCTAATCCTTTCCAGTGTCTTTTGGCTCTAGCATTACCAAATATGTAAAATTAATGACCCTAAAAGTATTTCTTTATATGATCATTTATTTATTAATTTTTCATTCTGTGAATCTGGAAGCTTAGAATTTTAGGTTTCTATTCCTTAATAAAAAGAAACATTTCAGCCACAGTGAAATCTGTTGGAAAGTCTGGCTACAAAACAGGTGAGACTACTCAAATAAGTGTCTGTGGTTTTTATTAGGATAATATTGTCTCATTTTTTCAACATGCTAACCTTAGCCACAAGAACCTTCTTTTTCTATGTCTAGGCTTTTGATGGTATCATTCATTATTAAAAGGAGTTAAATTGTGAAATGGTTTATTAAGCAAAATGAAGATGCTAATAGAAAAATACTAAAAATGTTAATTTTATGGTTTTAGCCAAAGCTTTTAATTCAAACTGAGATGTAATTTCTAGCATGTATTACACTGTGCATCTTCTTAAATGTTAACTACTCTCCTCTAAAAATAATGACTGAACTTATACATCTGACAAGGTATTTAAAAATCTTCAAACATTTATAACATTGTACTTTTTAACTATAGGACCAACTGAAATATATGGCCATGAAAAGCATGATACATGTTTTATTTAATATTGGTAAGATGATAACATTTTTGTACAGTTTTATGTACTTCAGTTACACTGATAGCTACTGAGAATAAAAGCTTGAGAGTACAGTGAAGTACCAAAATCAGTAATAACTGATTTTTAGATTTAACAACTAAGAAAGTGAAGGTTAGTTAATTAAAGAAATGGACATAGGTAATAAATACAGTGCAAAAGCAGATGTAGTATTACTGCTTTGCAACTTTAGAAAACTTCAAGAAGAGAAAGTAAAAAGATTACTGAAGTGAAAAATTGCATAGCTGAGTAGGAATACAGTCAAAGCTTTAATAATGTGATGGGATTTTAGATGAACTATCTAGCTTAAGAGACTAGATCTTTAGCGATGTTGTTCCTGCTTCTTTGAAGTTGAGTGGGTTTTGTCATTAGCCTGATGGAAGTCATGTTCAAGTAAGGGTTGCAGAAGTGGGCCACATGTGTTATTCCTTGTCCAAGGACCATACCAGACAGTCAGGTTTCACCCAAAGGAAGACTTTGATTTGCACAAGGTATGAATATGTCATCAGGAATTATTTTTACATGACTTAATAATTGATTTAAAATTCTGTGGTTTGTAAGGAAGATGTGACTGTTAGAGAGCAAGGAAATAAAATGTTTCCACTGTCTACTTAGCCCTTTCCCAGTATTGACAGAGCCTTTAAAGGTTATTTAGAACTTCTATCTGAAGATGAATACAAATGGAGAGTAGAATCGGCACTTGGTTTGGTCTCTACAGCTACATTTTCTTCTTTATATTTTCTTCTTGCTGTAATTAAAAAAAATAAATCCCAAAACACCACAAAACCAAAACAAAACAGAAAAACAGTAGTAGCAGATAGATAGTTTGAGGTACAGATCCCTAGCCCAGAGCTACAATGACTGTCATTATCCCAATGGCTTTTCTTCCACTAGAGTCAGCTTCTGCCCTTTTCTTCTGCAATGGATTTTTCTATTATAGAGATACAACAGCAAAGGAAAGGCTCAGCCTGTGACATCAATGCACTTTGCAGGTAGATATGCTTGTTATTGTTGCTTCTCTTAGATGTCCTCCCTTTTGCCAAACTGAAGCAACTTTGTTTGCATATTTCTGAAATTTGCTGACTGTCACTGTTGTTTAACTTAACAAATTATCATTATAGATAATTGGAGTGAGTTATATCCCAGTGTCTGATATGTGAATTTATAATCTCCAGTGTACTAGTTATTGTATATCCTTGGGCAGGACCCTCAGGCTTACATTTGAAAATATTTTTCTTTAACTACACTGGGGTTTCGAAAATATTCAGTACACTAAACCCTGGGAACCATGTATGAAAAGGGATCGATGGCAGAGGTGGAACTCATATTTTGGTCACCAGAAGTAAGCATTTAAGACAGAGGAAAAAAATGTAGGTTTTTTAACCTACATGTTGTTATTTATATGTCTTAATGAGGCTTCTCAGGTGTCTGCTTCCTGAGGAGCATATTGACACAGGGATGGCAAGCACATCTAATGATATCGGTCATGAAATACGGTGGGATTGAATGGGGTCACTTGGTGGGAGATGCACAGAATAAAACCGCGGAGGGGGGCTTCTGTTGACTTCTCTGACCAGGGCACCCTCGCCAAAGTAGACTGCCACAGCTCCTCTACTTCTTTGTTTCCTGGTTTTGTTTATTTCAGATACAAACTCTCTGACAGGCTGTCTGGTACAAAAAATCACAGAGCAGAAAAGATCACTCTGCTAGCCTGCATGAGCTGGATATGTAGGAAAGTGAAAGGCAGGAATCAGCTGTATGAGTTTTGCACTCAGTGCTTTGGTCTGGAAGCCCTGCTCAGTGTGTGTTTCAGTACAGGGATATTACAGTTTACCTTTCTAGCAGGTGTGTATTTAGTTTGTTTGCACACCAATTTGAAAATATAGAGAAAAATTCTTAGCTGGTGTAATTCATAATAACTACCTCAGATGACTAGTTCATACCTGCTGAGTGTAAATCTCATAGAGTGCTTTCATAAGCACTGGCTTTATAATATTTCAAAGATGAATCAATTTTAGAATTTTAAACACCCAAGATTTAAATTCTTTATTCAAAATATTTCTCAGCTTTCTAGGTAGAAAGTGGTATGACTAATTTTTTTTTTTTTTTTTTTTTTAATAAAAGAAAGGTGTTTAATTATGCAATAATACAGACTTGAAGTGCCTGAAGAGAGGAGTAAATCTAATTTCTGGATCTCTTTCACAGAATTCACGGTAGCTAGCACACTACTTAGGAGATATCTACACCAATGAGTACTATGAACAATTAGACATTCTACAGAATGCCTGAATAGCAATGTGGGATTGGCATTCACAGCCCCAAACATGTGATACGGGATCCTCCTCAAATCCCATGGCCCTCAATCAGTGGTCCTTAAAATCCCAAAAGATTGTGCCTGCTGTTTCTGATATTACAGTGAAATAAAAGAAAATGCACCTAAGAATTTGTAGTCTTTCTAGATAACAAAAGGCATTATGTCCCAGGAAAGGTATTAGTTAAGGTACATTAAATCTGTAGCACTTGAAAAACTATAAGTTAAGCATTCTATCTAGAATGTCATAATATCATGCATACTGAATAGCTGAGTGTTGCCATACTTTCCTTTCTAAAGGCACAGCTCAAACTGTGTTCTTCTAATAATCTGAATACTATCTCCATGGTGCACGCTCCTATAGACATAGCAAAATAAGACCCATAGTACACTACAAGTTAATTGGTATCCTAGTGAGTTTTCAAATGCAAAACAAAAAAAAAATATTACAGGAGACAATGAAAGAAGAATTGGGGGGGGAGGGGGGGAGATAAAAAAGAATAAATATCAAATAAATGGAAAGCAAGCATATTGCCTCTTTTTTAACATATTTACCTGGAAAGAAGAGATATAGATACATAATTTTTTTGCAGGAGAAGGATTGCTAGTTTTGGTACAAGTTCTGAGAAAGAAAATGTAAAATAAACATATTTGTAAATGCATAATTGCTATAGATAACTAAGGTTGAACTAAGCAAGACTGCTACCCCAATGCAGCAATCACCTTGTGTTCTGTATTTTAGGATGCATTGCCTTAGCCTGCTTTAGTTAATGAACTTGTTTATGAGTGGAAGAGAAGTAAACCTGAAGTCATACAGTCACAGAAATTTCATCTGGACAGAGGTCATCTAGTCTTCTGGCAGCCAAGAGGGCCAACAATGTCCTGGGGTTCATCAAGCACTCTATTGCTAGCCATTTGAGGGAGGTGATTGTCCCGCTCTACTCTGCACTGGTGCAGCCTCATCTTGAGCACTGTGTGCAGTTTTGGGCACCACATACAAAAAGAATACGAAGCTACTAGAGAGTGTCCAGAAGAGAGCCACAAAGACAGTGAAGGGTTTAGAGGGGAAGCCATAGGAGGATCGGCTGAAGTCCCTTGGTCTGTTCAGCCTGGAGAAGAGGAGGCTGAGGGAAGACCTCATCACAGTCTACAGCTTCCTCACAAGGGAAGGAGGAGGGGCAGGTATTGATCTCTTCTCCCTGATGACCAATGATAAGACCCAAGGGAATGGCAGGAAGATATGCCAGGGGAGGTTTAGGTTGGACATTAGGAAAAGGTTCTTCACCTAAAGGGCATTAGAAAACGCCCTCAGACATTATGGTGTGAATGTTGGGGTTGTCCTATGCAGGGACAGGAGTAGGACTTGATGATCCTTGTGGGTCCCTTCCAACTCAGGACATTCTATGATTCTATGGTTCTATTGCCTCCTGACTGAACCGGGACTGTCTTGACTGGATTGATTTCCCCTGTCAATTTCCTTCAGGTAATTGTAAATTACCTGTAAATTGTAAAATACCTGTAAATGGATTCTAAGAGGAAAATTACCATTATCTTTCCAGAAACTGAGCTAAGACTGACTGGTCTACAGTTTCCTAGTCCCTCTTTCTTGCTTTTTCTGAAGACAGGCATATCTCATAGCCTTTTGTAGATGTCAGACACCTCCTCCAGTCAACAGAGTATTTCACAAACCACCAGTTCTTTCAGCACCCTCAAATACTTCCTGTCTGGCCTCATGGATTGGAATACGCTCAGCTTTCCCAAATAGTCTATATCAATGTTGATTATTCTTCTCCTTCCCAAACCATGTTGATATTCCCATAAGTCTGTGATCAGGCTTTGTGTATGAAGACTGAAGAAAAAAAGGTGTTGATCTTTTCAGCTTTTTCCCATATTGCCCATCATGAATTTGTACCAGCTTTTCACCAATACACCCACATTTCCTCTGAATGACTTTTTGTGACTAACACACTTGTAGCATCCCTTCCTGTTGTCTCTGTTTCCAGTTAGTTTTAGCTCCAGTGAGGTTTTGTTTTTCCTCATTTCATCCCTGAATGCCAAAACAATATTTTTATTCTCCTCATTTGTTTTCTGTACATGTTTTCACATCTGGCACGCTCACATTTCGTGTTTCAGTTCCTCCTGATAGAAAAGTGGGGTTTCTGCCAAATTCCGTCTTCCTCCACAACAGAATGGTTTATCCCTGAGGTTTCAGAAAGTTTTCTTTAAAAATCAGTCCACTCTCCCCATCATGGCAGCTTCCTAGGAGATTTTGCCTAGCAATTCCTTAAATAGACAAAAGTCCACTCTCCAAAACTCCAAAGACTTACCGAGGCTGTTTATCACCCCAGCCTCCCTCCAGATCTTGAATTCTACCATCTCACAGTCACTGCCACCCAAGCTGCCATCTCTGACTACATTTGCCTGTTTCTTCTCTATTTCTGAGTTGCAGGTCAAGTAGAATATTACCCCTTCTTATCCCCTCTAGAATTTTCATCAGGAAACCATCACTGACTCACTCTAGGAATTTCCTAAATTGCTTACACAGTGCTTTGTGAATTCCCAGCAGATATCTGGATGATTGAAATCCCCCATGAGGATAAGAGCCTGTTATCAGGAGACTTTTACTATTTGTTTGTAAAACACTCTACCTACTATTTCCTCTTGATCAGGTGAAGTGAACAGACCTCATCACATCACCTGTGTTCCTCCCTTCTCTCACCTTGACCAGAGGCTTTCAGCAAGCACACCTCCAGTTCTTAGTCTCAGGACTATGGAGCTCAGAAGCTCAACAGTGTCAAGGACTACATATAGCTTACACCTATCCATGACCATTCTGCAGTCTTGCCGTCCTACCAAGTCTTTGTGCTTCTGATCATGTCAGTCCAGTCACAGAGCATGAAGTTGCAGTTCTTGTTTGCTGCCTGGGCTCTAAGAATTAACATACAGACACTCACTAAAAGCCTCTGAACATCCTCTGTTCTGAGAAAAGATGTAAAAATAACATCAGTTCTAAGGAAAAATGTAAAAGTCTTCACTGGAGCCACCTTCTTCATGAACCTCCCATAGGTACAGTTCTTCCTCTTTTCCTTTAGGGCTTCAGTTCCTGTCCCCTGATGAGCAGAGTTTATACCTCCTACCAGTTTAGCACGCCTGTTTGCAAAGGTTCTTTCCTCATTGGTGAGATTAATTTCATCTTTTCCAAGCAGCCCTTCTTCTTCCTCAAATGAGACACCATGTTTGAGGAAGCTGAATTTTTGCTCGTGACAACCACTATACAGACAAGTGTTGGTCTGCTGATTGTGTCTGCTCCTACCTGTTTCTTTCCCCTTGACTGAAAGGACTGAGGAGGTGACGATTACTTGGGACCTTGATTCCCTCCTTTTTGTCCACCAAGTCATATAGTGACTGATTTTCTCAAGCAGATCCTGTCAGTATGATTTGTGCCTACACAGATGAGCAGCAAGAACAGTATTCAGAAAACTGAGTGAGCCTTCGCAATATCTGTAACATTAGACATCCACTACAGAAAAGTAGCAAACCTCACTGGATAACAGGGTTCTGCAGGTTTCCGCGCTGGAGAGAGTGCCCAGTGACTGACACTCATTGCTTCTTCTCTGTAGTACTTTCTTTGAAGACATGAGATACCCATCGCAGCCTCTTCTAACAGAAGGTGTAGGTTTAGTCTTAGAGACTGTAGTGAGTCCTGAGTTTTGTTCCTGATGAGCAAGAGTTATTAACCTAAGGCCTTTACATAGAATCAGATACTACCAATAACATTTTTATATTTTAATTTGAAATCTATATACCTTCATTAGGTGACCACAGTAAATGTGTAGGACTTCTTTTTCCAAAGTACTTATCATGTTATATCCTTATATGTCTGAAATGCAGATCTCCAGCCTTTAAATTCATAGAGTACCTGATAGCTGTAATAGATTGTCATTCATTTCATGGTGGCTATAGGTTTCAAAATTAGTTGATTACAGAAGACAGAGGCAACCCATATCTTCTTTTATTTTCCTTCTTTTGCTTTCTTACAAATTCCCCCTCTTTTGATGTTATACAGATAGGGGAGGTCCGTGTTTCCAGATAAGGCATCTGTTTTATTAAAAGTATCCAATGCTAAAAAATAGAGTCACTCTATTTCCAACACCAAGGAGAATTTGAATTCATATTTCAGTGCCTCACCACATCGCCACTTTTGTTTGGTTGCATACTTATCTGGCAAGGTGGCATTTGGTCTTTCATAAGTCATTTTAGGCCTTTAAATATAAATAGAGAACAAGAACAGATACACATTTAAAGAGGAATAGAAAGATAGGAATTCAATAATTTTCATCATCTAGTTCCAAGCCCCTGGCCATGGCCAGGGACACCTTCCGCTAGACCAGGTTGCTCAGAGCCCCATCCAACCTGACCTTGAATGTTTCCAGTGATGGGGCATCCACAACTTCTCTGGGCAACCTGTTCCAGTGGGCAACCATCCTCATAATGAAGAATTTCTTCCTTATATCTAATCTAAATCTACCTTCAGTTTAAAGCCATCACCCCTTGCCCTGTCACTACATATCTTTGTAAAAATGCCCTCTCCAGCTTTATTGTAGGCCTCCTTCAGGCACTGGAAAGCTACTATAAGGTCTCCCCAGAGCCTTCTCTTCTCCAGGCTGAACAACCCCAACTCTCTCAGCCTGTCTTCAGAGGAGAGGTGCTTCTGCCCCCGATCATCTTCATGGCCCTCCTCTGGACTTGCTTGAGCAGATTCATTTGTGGTGAGTTTCTCAGAATATGATTATCTGCACCGTGCATTCAAATTGTGCTGCATATATTTCATGTGACATTAGGAGTCAAAAATCTATGTGTCCTTAAATACATATATGTATGTTTGGGAGAACAGAGGGTATAGGTATACATATGTTGTGTATATACACCCATGTGTACATGCAGACATGTACACACAATGAACATGAAAAAGGGAGAGTACTACAGTCAACAAAATGCAGACTAGGAGTAAACAATTGCCTGGAAATTATTTATATTTTGTTGATAGGAGGGAATTGCACATAGTTAATGATAATTTTGCTATTTTCTTTATTAAAGAGACAGAAAGGATGATTATGTTTCCCTGGAGAAAACATAATCACAAACTGAGAAAAGGTTTTCTTTTTATTAAGAAATAAAACAAGGTGTTAAATGGCAGCCCTGAGTAGAAGTCATGACCGCTGGCAGTACACTGTCACTCACCTTCCCCTAGTGAATTAATTTCCCATAAACATTAGAAATATCATCCTTCATGTCAGAACCAAAACCATTAGATCTGTATCCAGAGGACGAAAGGGAATTTCAGAGGTATCCAGAAGCACTTATACTTTTGTAATCTTATTATTCAGCAACTGAATACCTTAGAATTCTAACTCATTGTTTAAACCAATGGACATCTGTCTACTAAATTCATATCCCCAATGCAGTGTTTCAAAACACCAGCTGATGCAAAAAGAAATAAAAAGGGAAGAGATAGGATTTTGTGACAGAGAGAAAGATAGTGTTTCAATACCAAGAGTTGGACAGCTATACAGACATATTGATTACACGTAGAAAGAGAGAATATGCTGCCTTTAGATAGAAAAAAAGGTTTTTGTTGTTGTTGTTGTTGTTTATTGGTTTGTCTGTTTTATTTTGATGTTCCAGTAAGATCCATTCTTTACATTTAAATAAAAGACGTATGCTGGAGAAAAAAAAGGAAGTCCAAGATTTGAATAAATGTGAACCAAAATTTAAACTCAGTCACCGAGGCAAGCAGCTCCAGTGTCGGCATGATCAGCAGCGGAGTGCTCTAGTGTGGTGCACAGGGGAGGTTCCCAAACCAGGAAAACCTCGGGGGGAGCCAAGAAAACCTCCAGGAGCCCACAGCTCATGCGACAGTGGCTGATGAGACCTAGGTGGCGTCACGAACAATGGTGGCCAAGCCCCCTCACACGTATAAAAGAAGCCCCTGGGGAGCGCCAGCAACCGGGCCCGCTGCCAACAGGGTGGGCAAACAGGGAGTGGTGCATCACCAAGGGCATGGCGTGGTAGTTTGCATGGCAGGTGCCACAGAAGGGCATGCAGGAAGGGCACTGAAGCTCTGCCAGCTTGACCAGGGAGCAATGGTATCTACCCAGCAGAAACCCATGGCCTCTAAGCTCTGCACCCACCATGACTGACACAGTTTCCCAGACAGAGCTCTCGTAGGAACACGCTGCAACCCAGGTGTCAGGCTGCAGGGTGTGCCCCACTCTTAGGCCAGTATCAGACAGCAGTAGTGAGCACACCTGTGGTAGGTGCACCAAGGTAGAGAAGCTTCTCCACTTAGTGACAGAGCTCCGAAAGGAGGTGAGCAGGCTGAGGAGCATCAGGGAGTGCAAGAGAGATGGACTACTGGAATTGCACCCTACCTTTCCTGAGACAGGCCCAGCAGGCAGACAGGATGCATGATATGGAGGATTCCCTGTCCTCTCTCCACCTGGCTGAACAGTGACTTAAGGGACAGGAGGGAATAGTGACAAGTTCCTGCCTGGCGCAGCAGGTAAATCTTCTCTGTGACTACCCCACCTTCCCAGGTGCCTTTGGAAAACAGGTATGAAGCTCTGCAAGTGGAACCAAACAATGACGGGGATGATGGTACATTTAGCTCGGAGGTGTTGCCAAGGTTGAGTCAGCCTATGCCCTGCATCAGAACAGCTACCATAAAGAAAAATAGATGGGTCATTGTCATAGGAGACTCTCTCCTGAGAGGAACAGAAGGCCCAATATCCATACCAGACACACTTCTTAAGGAAGTCTGCTGCCTCTCTGGGGCCCAGGTTAAACATGTAAAGAAAAAGCTTCCTACCTTGGTATGGCCCTCAGTTTCCTATCTATTATTGTTTTTTTCAGGTAGGCAGCAATGAAGTTGTAATGAGAAGTTCGAGGGCATTCAAGAAGAGACTTCAGGGCCTTTGGACCACTGGTTAAGGGATCAGGAGCACAGCTAGTGTTGTCTTCTATCCTTCCAGTTGCAAGGAATGATGGATGAGGGAAAAAGCGGGAAGATCCAACAGATCAATACCTGACTCTGAGCCTGGTGTCTCTGGCAGAATTTTGGGTTTTTTGATCATGTGTCAGTCTACATGACACCAGGCCTGCTGTCGACAGACAGGGTACACCTCTCTCAAAGGGGGAAAAGTATCCCTGGACAGGAGTTAGCAGGGGTCATTGAAAGAGCTTTAAACTAGATTGGAAGGGGGAAAGGGATAAAACCAGGCTCTCTAGAGATAAGCCTGGGGATGGCGTGTCAAAGTTTGAGGGACAGTGTGCTAAGGAGGTCTTTTGGTCTGCCATTTCAGTGGTGGTAGGGGATGGAGAGCCATGCGTCAGCAAAGACACAAGGGCTATGGATGTGTTAGAAACCACGGAATCACCTGAGAATGGTCACACAGGAATTAGGGCTTCTCCCTGCAAAAAGGTGGTGGGATCAATAGCCCACCTGAAGTGCATCTACACCAATGCACGCAGCATGGGCAACAAACAGGAGGAGCTGGAAGCCATTGTGCAGCAGGAAAACTATGATGTAGTTGCCATCACAGAAACATGGTGAGATGACTCACACAACTGGAGTGCTGCAATGGACAGCTGTAAAATCTTCAGAAGGGATAGGCAAGGAAGGAGAGACAGTCAAGTAGCCCTGTATGCTAAGGAGTGTTTTGTTTGACTGTCTAGAACTTGAGAATGGTGGCAATAGCGTTGAGTGTTTCTGGGTAAGAATCAGGGGGAAGGCCAACAAGGCAGATATCATGGTGGGAGTCTGTTATAGATCACCCAACCAGGATGAAGAGGCAGACAAAATATTCTATAAGCATCTGGGAGAAGTCTCACAGTCACTAGCCCTTGTTCTCATGGAGGACATCAACTTACCAGATATCTCCCGGAAATACAATACTGCAGAGAGGAAACAGTCTAGGAGGTTCCTGGAGTGTGTGGAAGATAATTTCCTGACACAGCTGGTGAGTGAGCCAACTCAGGAAGGTGCTCCGCTGGACCTCTTGTTTGTGAACAGAGAAGGACTTGTGGGTGATGTGATGGTTAGAGGCCATCTTGGGCATAGTGATCATGAAGCGATAGAGTTTTTGAGTCTTGGAGAAGTGAGGAGCAGGGTCAGCAGAACTGCTACCTTGGACTTCTGGAGGGCAGACTTTGGCCTGTTTAGGAGCCTGGTTGACAGAGTCCCTTGGGAGGCAGTCCTGAAGGGCAAAGGAGTCCAGGAAGGCTGGACATTCTTCAAGAGGGAAATTTTAAAGGCACAGGAGCAGGCTGTCCCCATGTGCCGAAAGACGAGCTGGCAGGGGAGAAGACCGGCCTGGCTGAACAGAGAGCTTTGGCTGGAACTCAGGAGAAAAAAGAGAGTTTACGACCTTTGGAAGGAGGGGCAGGCAACTCCGGATACAAGGATGTTGTGAGTTTATGCAGCGAGAAAATTAGAAGGGCTAAAGCCCAACTAGAACTTGATCTGGCTACTGCCATAAAACACAACAAAAATGTTTCTACAAATCCATTAGCAACAAAGGGAGGGCTAAGGAGACTCTCCATCATTTATTGAATGGGGGGGGGGGAACATGGTGACAAAAGATGAGGAAAAGTCTGAGGTATTTAATGCCAACTTTGCCTCAATTTTTAATGGTAAGACCAGTTGTTCTTGGGGTACCCAGGTCCTGAGCTGGAAGAAAGGGTCTCTTCTCTTCTGTCATCCTGAGGGAGCTGGTGGAAGTGCTCTCCAAGCCACTTTCCGTCATTTACCAGCAGTCCTGGTCAACTGGGGCAGTCCCAGTTGACTGGACGCCAGTAAAGGTGACGCCCATCTCCAAGAAGGGCTGGAAGGAGGATCTGGGGAACTACAGGCCTGTCAGTCTGACCTCAGTGCCAGGGAAGGTCATGGAGAAGATCATCTTGAGTGCCATCACGTGGCATGTACGGGACAACCAGGGGATCAGGCCCAGTCAGTACAGGTGTATGAAAGGCAGGTCCTGCTTCACTAACCTGGTCTCCTATGACAAGGTGACCCTCTTAGTGGATGAGGGAAAAGCTGTGGATGTTGTCTGCCTGGACTTTAGTAAGGCCTTTGACACAGTTTCCCACAGCATTCTCCTAGAGAAACTGGCTGCTCATGGCTTTGATGGGTGTAAGCTATGCTGGGCAAAAAAACTGGCTGGGTAGCCAGGCCGAAAGAGTTGTGGTGAATGAAGTTAAATCCAGTTCATGGAGGGTCACGAGTGGTGTTCCCCAGGGCTCAGTATTGGGGCCAGTTCTGTTTAATATCTTTATCAATGATCTGGATGAGGGGATCGAGTGCACCCTCAGTAAGTTTGCAGATGACACCAAGTTGGGTAGGAATGTTGATCTGCTGAAGTGTAGGAAGGCTCCACAGAGGGATCTGGAGAGGCTGGATCAATGGGCTGAGGCCAACTGTATGAGGTTCAACAAGACTAAGTGCTGGGTCCTGCACTTGGGTCACAACAACCCCATGCAGCGCTACAGGCTTGGGGAAGAGTGGTTGGAGAGCTGCCTGGCGGAAAAGGACCTGGGGGTATTGGTTGACAGCTGCCTGAACATGAGGCAGCAGTGTGTCCAGGTGGCCAAGAAGGCCAATGGCATCCTGGCTTGTATCAGGAATAGTGTGGCCAGGAGGACCAGGGAAATGATCATCCCCTCCTGTACTCAGCACTGGTGAGGCCACACCTTGAATACTGTGTTCCATTTTGGGCCCCTCACTACAGGAAAGACATTGAGGTGCTGGAGCGTGTCCAGAGAAGGGCAACAAAGCTGGAGAATGATCTAGAGCACAAGTCTTATGAGGAGTGTCTGAGGGAACTGGGGTTGTTTAGCCTGGAGAAAAGAAGGTTCAGGGGAGACCTTATTGCTCTCTCCAACTACGTGAAAGGAGGTTGTAGTGAGCTGGGGGTCAGTGTCTTCTCCCAAGTAACAAGGGATAGGACAAGAGGAAATGGCCTCAAGTTGCACCAGGGCAGGTTCAGATTGGATATTAGGAAAAATTTCTACTCCAAAAGTGTTGTCAACCATTGGAACAGTCTGCCCAGGGAAGTGGTTGAGTCCCCATCCCTGGAGGTATTGAAAAGGTGTGTAGACGTGGTGCTTAGGGACACGGTTTAGTGGTGGACTTGGCAGTGTTAGGTTAACGGTTGGACTTGGTGGTCTTAAAGGTCTTTTCTAATGTAAACCATTCTATGAATCTATCATTCTATGATTTAAGATTTTGAAACTCATATATGGACCTCTTTCATATTTGATGTTGCCCTGAATCTATTTTAAAAGAAATATAAAATGCTTCTGCTAAAATTTGCACTACAGTTTAGTTTTAATTATATTCCTGGCTTCTGCTCAGTTTCAGTATAATCCTTTTGGAGACTGAGCTGGACAATTGCTCCATCCAAAAAACTAAAATATTATCTGAGTTAGTTTAAAAACAAGATTTTTTCCAGTAATCAATAACATTATACAATGAAATATATTTTTAAAAACAAATACACAAACCAAATCTATCCTGATAGATATGTCACTATTTTTCTTTCCTAGGAGAAAAATGATAAAGAAGAGCCTTATTTAAACACACAAAGGCATGATGTTTAATCAGGATGAGAATACCATCTGGTAATCTTATTGCTGCACCTTATAATATAGAAGCCCAAAAATTTTAACAACCTGGCTAAGCAGGAGGGAAAAAAAAAAAAGAATTTATCAGATAATTTCATCTGTAATGTTATTTATATATGCTACATCTCAGTTTCTCAGCATCTAAAGATTTCTCTTGTAATCTGATTTAATTTAAGCCATCTACCATAGAGCTACGTGTTTTTTTTTTTTTTCATCTTGAGAAATCTTCAGTAAAAGTCTTTGTTGACCTGTTGAACCTTAAAGCTTTTGTCTTTTCTTTCTGTAAAAAGAGTAGAATAGCATTGAAAATTCATAGCAACTAAATTTTAAAATATAACTTACATTTATTTAAAACAGTTTTATTCTTTAAGTAGGTCAGTGTTCTGCACTTTTTGCTGTGGAGTAAGTTTGGTTTCTTACGTCTACAGATTTATAGGGTACGGAGCACGCTTCATTTATCTGGATGCACAGTCAAAATAATTAAAATAAAAACCTCTTGGCCCTAATAGAGATGCTTATAGTTTTATGCAGTAACAGTAGTTGTTCTAGTTCCAGAAAAGAAGGTTAATTCAACACTTGATAGGAAATTCTACTCCAGATTTAGTTATCCAAGTTTTCTGTCTGCAGTTTAGTTTTCTACGTTGTGTGCTACTTGTCTAAATTTTCATTGCACTCAACGAAGAACTACATTTGCGGTCAATAGAGCTTATCTTATTTGAAAGCAGACATACTTGAGCAGAACCAAGTATGTAAAAAAAAAACCACCTCAAACCTTAGAACTAAGCTCTGTAGTAGAATATGCTGCAGTCTTTTGTTCTCCTTTTCTTCAGAAAGTGCCCAATTTGAATTCTAAACTTTAACTAGAATCACAGAATAGCTGAGGTTGCAAGGCATCTCTGAAAATACTGTAGTCCTGCTAAAAGTAGGTCAGCTAGAGCAGGTTACTCAGAATGGTGTTCAGTTAGGTTTTGAATATCCCCAAGGACAGAGACTCCACAACCTCTCCAGACAACCTATTCCAGTGGTTGACCACTCTCACCATAAGAACTTTTTTATTATATGGTGTGGTGTGATATGATGGTATGCTTTTTCACAGGAATTAGGGCAAGCTTTAGGTTCATGTGAAACCATTGAGTCAATTGTATTTTATATCGAATAAATGAATACAATACCTTGAGAGAAAGAAAGGAGTAAAGAATGTGAGAAAAGTACATGCCTAAATGTAAATTCACAAAGTATAATGTATTCTGAATTTGTGTTACTTCAAATGGTATTCACATTCTTAGCAATCTGATACAACATCCTGCTTAGCAGTTTCTAGTCCCTCGAACAAACTGAAGCATGATGAACATTAGCATTAGTTGGAGCTGCATGCACAGGAGATTGTGTGATGACGGAGCAGCACTTACCAGGCAGCACATATTTACATTTTAGGTGCTTGTCCCTCAGCACTGAACTCAAAACCTGAAAGCAGGTAGCTAAATCACCGTGAACAGTATATGGGAGGAGCTAGGCATTTCAGAGGGGCGAGCTGATTGTATGAGAGCTTTCTAGAGATAACCAGCAGGAAATACTGAGCACAGAGGGAAATCCAAGTTCCTGCCATTCTTTGGGGACTACAACCCAAAAATGAGGCTGTAAAGTCCCGGTCCAATTTTGGGCTCGGGGAAGGTTTGTAATGATCCCAAGAGTGAGATTAAGACACAAACAAGGTCAAATGCCACCTATCAGGCAGTTTTTATTGGATAAAAGCAGAAGAATGGAGCGATGGGAAAGGCAGGAAATATTAAGAGGAAACTAAGCAAGCATTTGGAAAGATAAGCAAAGGATAGTCACGACCATGGATCCAGTGGTGTCCCTTTGGTCCTCAGTCTTCAGTTCTTTGGTGGTGGGAGCACACCACGGTTTGTTTCCATGGTCTTTTATATGCGGCACGTGTGCTCAGTCCGGTACATGCATATATGCCCCACGCATTGTTCACATGCTTTAGGTCTCGCCTACGTCTTTGCAGGCAGCTGGCTCAGCCCAGACAATGGTTGGTATCTTGCTTTGATGGTGCCTGATATGCAAAAGAATGGTGAGCTGCTTGATTAAGTTTGCATAAGTTTTCCCGCAGGCTGCAGTGTCGTTGCTGGGTTTTGCAATTCCGCCATGTCTTACCAGGCAAGCATACACAAGCAAGCTTTGAGACAATTGTTTGACATTCCAGTCTCTTACAGAGGCTTCAAGAAAATTTTCCTTTTGTTCAAAATTCACTGTTGAGAACAAACTCTTGCAGAACAGAATTCTACAAATTTGCTCTGCAAGACCTGTTCAAGACTCACTATTTCCAAAATTATTCCAAGAAAGAAAAGAATGATATTTTTGATGCAGAACACTCATGCCAGAACTGGGAATTGTAAACCTAGATTTATTTAAAATTCAGGTATTTTACAAGTTCTCTGTGACCACCAGTTTATTGAGTATTCTGGGAAATCACTTATTTCCTTTCCTTCTCTTCATGTTTCTGTAAAATAAGAAAAGATTTTTTAGGGATAAGCATGACTACAAAACCAAGTGGTCAGGCTATTATAAAGTGGATTGCCACTCCTCCAGCTATGACAGCCTCTTATGAAGCAAGTTCCTTGAGGTACACTGAGAATATTCTCAGCATCAGATCAGGCATTCAGGATCTTTGCCATTGTTATGGCATTGTTATGCTTTTGCAATCAATGACTACATCCATCTCAATAACTGAATTGTATCAGGGTTCATTTTCTAGTCTTGGGACTTGGAAGTGCTTGCTCCTACAAAATTAACTGTCTTACCTCTCAGAATACAATGGTTCCATTCAAACTGCGTTACTGTCAACAAAGCTGCATTTTTTTTTGTGAGTGTGTAAGTTGGCCCTAGCAAAAAAGTGGCAGCAAGCATTGAACTGAGATTTTAGCGTTATGGAGAAGTAAATGCCAGTGCTGAATCCTGTACCCTTCTTCTGTTTAGTTTACTACCATAAATGTAAACAGCAGGGCTTAGACAGAAGCTGGAACTCTTATTTCTCAAGCAGGATAGTTACAGGTATTTAAAGATCCTATTATATGAGTATATGGATTTTACAGGATGAATAAGAGGTACTGCTTAGGGAGTAATAGTAAGTTTTTTCCAGATTGTAAATTTGAACTTTTTCCTTCAATTCCATCTATCCTTTTTGAATCTGGCTTTTTACTTTTTAAATAGTTTTACATTTTCTTTAAGTTTTCAACAGAATAGAAGTCCAGGGTGCTGCAGACTTCAGGAGACCTTGACTATAATCCCTATTGGATGCAGGATTCATTGCCTTGCTCAAGGCTCTTGCATGGCTGCCAGACATCACATCTTTTTCTACTAATCTCTTAGGGGTGCTCAAAGGATTAATTAGTTAATGTGTTGTGAAGCACTTTGAAGATGAAAAGTGCTATATAAGTGCTAAGCATTATGAGGAAAAAGTTGGGGAGGAGAACTGGGATTTGACAGGTAGCTGAAATACAGCTTTAAAATCTCTTATTTGTTATTAAGAAAAGAGCCTTAATTCTCTCTGAACGATCTATGATCTGGCTTTCAGAACAGCAAGAAAATCTTTAAAGCATCAACCTACTACCTTTGAACCTGGTGAAGGTTACAAATGTTTCCCCTCTGTTCTTTCACTTTAATTAATTGTGATAAATACTATGGAACTTATTGTTCAAAGGGTTTCAGCTGCCTAACTCTTACCTTGTAGTAAATATAAAACACCGTACACTTGCATGACATTCCGACAGCTTATGAAAAGGAGAAAAGAATTGGCAATGTGCCCCAGGAGTGAGTGGAAAAAGCTTTGAAAGCACCACCATTGCAGCTGGAGCCACTTTAGTGGTGTTTCACTTTATACTTGAAGTTTGTTGAATCAAAATAACTTAAATCTTACTATTGCCCCTCCACAGACTTCTACTTTTTCAATGGATGGGGCCATAGTATGGAAAGAGTTAAGGTTTGCAGTTTAGCAGCTGGATTGTGGGTGATATTGCTTAAGAGTACAAGAAGGGACTTTAAGACTGCTCCTATTTTGTTCAAGTGCTCAAGTTATGACTGCATGCTTCTGTCTTGTACATGACTGCTCTGGGTCAAATCAAAGGCGCCCTTAGCCCAGAATTTTGACTCTAACTGTGATCAACAAAAGACTTTTTGGGAAAATGTGTTGTCAACACATAAACTCTATGCTGAGTTTTCTGAATGCACTAAAGAAGAGCAAACCTAAACAGTTTTCCTCTTCTGCCTATAATGTAATGTCAGCATGGAATGTGTCTTCCACTTCTATTGAGAATAAATCGCATCCAGTCTTTCAGAGACATCCTGCCTCAGGTTTTGCTGGAGACTTTAACAAGTATAAAGTCAACCCATGTATCACAAAACATGATGTAAATGCAAAAAAATCTCACATAGTAGAGGTTCAATTTACCTGGCTCTTAGGGACCACTACTTCATAAATGTTATAATAGTGAAAATAGAGATAGAATCTGAAGACAAATAGTAATTTTAAAAAAAGAAAGAAAAAAAGAAAAAAATTAAGAGTAATAAATATTTTCTCCTGGTAATAAGCCAGTTCTGCAAGACGACATTATAATTTTATTTTTTTTAATATCATAAATGAACTTCAAAATAGGCATTCTTCATCTTCTGCCTTTACTATGTCCTTTCATACAGTTTCATTCCTTTTAAATTTAACAGAGAAACCAAACCAAAATGAAAAGACAGGAACTTTCAACATTTCCACATGACATAAACATGCACATTTATGTAGTGTGGGTTTTTTGTTGGTGGTTCTAGTATGGCTAGAAGCAGGCAAAAAATCCCCACCCTGTCAGTATTACTAAAAATGCTTTGAATTATCACTTCTAATTTGTTCACAAGAGACAAGAAGAAGACTATCGCACCACAGCCTGCCTAGGTGATAAATGCATTGAGTTTTTAATTGGGTTACTTGTAACACCACTACTAAAATCACATAGATAAAATAATGATGTGTTTGAGCTAGTGAGCTGATCTCGATGAAAAAAGAGCTGCCCTGAAAAATGTTGACCAGATGATTAAGTTAGCTTTATAAATACATCCTATCATATACGGTGACCACAGTCTCCATCTTAGAGTAGCTTGAGACCCTCAGTAAGCAAACCTGTTAAACTCCCACTACAGAGAAATAATAATAATAATAACAAAAATAACAATAATAATAACAACAACAATAACAACAACCAACCCAGCAGTTCCTATATTATGTCCTCCTAGGCATTTATTTGTCTGGAAAATGCTTTTGTCCTGTGAATTTAATTGGTGGTTTGAAATACTTCAGCAATTATTGTCCACAGTAATATTTTTTGCATTTTAGCTTTGCAAAGTTTGTCACATTTTATTTCATCATTTATAATTATGTTAATAAAAAATGTTTCTTTGTTCTAAGCTCTTAACACAAATGCAAGAATAATCACACAAAACAAGGCAGTCACAATCTTTTCAACCAGCAGAATATTGTAAGATCTGAAGTAAGTTAATTTAAACCATTTGTGGAAATTTGATACACATATTTTTAAAAATCAAGAGATAAATATTAATACTAGAATGGCAGTATGAGGTCAACAAAATACTTGTTTGGCCTCGTGACTTTTCTCAAGTATTGATCAGCAGCATAGGGTATGAGAAGAGGAAAGTACATAGCAATAGTTCCCATCAGTTTGTAGTTTAGGCACTTTTTGCACAAGATGGTATAGCCTTTTGTGATTTTTTTTTTCTTCCATGAATTTGCTTAGTTCCTTTTTGAGCCTCCAACAGCTTTGTTATCAACAGCATCTTCTTGACAAGATATTGTGTGAAGAAGTACATCCTTCTAGTAGTTTTCCATCTCTCAGTTGTTATGAATCTACACAGCCCAAGCTTTCATAAAGAGATCTAAATAGGTAAGATCTAGAGAGGTTACCTTAAGAGTACTTAACTGTAGCATCATAATATTTAAAAGCTGCCTGAACTGAGCAGAATGCTTCAGATGGTCTGCAGTAAGCCTTAGATATCACACACTTATCCCATTTAAAAACAAACAAAAAACCCCCCACAAAAACCCCCACAGTGCCAGATCATGAGCTCAAGCACTGGCCCATAAACTGTCATACCACATAACTGTTACCCTGATCCCACATATGGTTTTGGTTCCGACTAACTGGCACTACCTATCTCAGATAATGCATGTGGAGGATAATACATGTTGAGAACCATTCCCAAGAGTTTGGAGTGACCTGCCTGTTTTAGGGGTAAACAGAGTTCATGTGTCTAAATGTGAGCTAGGCTGTAAAATTTGGTCACAAGGTCCACGACTGTCCCCAGCCGAGTACAGACATAGCCAATGAGGCCAGACTAAGTGCACTTCTGGGAAAAATTCCCAGACATACAGATTTTTTAAAAAATAAAACATAACAGAAGGAAAAGTTTGCTGTTAAAATACACCTTTCTCATTAATAGTCACCAAGATGCCCAAATGTTGAATGCATTTTATTACTTAGTAAAAGCAACTGTGCAAACACTTTTCTTCCCTTCCTTATTTTCTTGGTCTATATGGTCAGTACTGATAATAACAGTAAACTAAGCCTTACAACTCACTGAGCAGTATGGCCTATTCGTGTCAAACATTTTAACTTGATGTCATGACCCCTACCTACCTGCCTTCCCAAGTATTTTCCTGTGTAAATATGTGCCAAGGTCGAGTATTTCTCAAAGCGTAAGTACCATTAGCACAGTCACATTCATTTCCTATATGATATCATAGATGTTTTGGTAAATATAATGTTATAACATAACATAATGTTACAGATATCATCCAAACCAATTTGATTAAAATTCCCAGGCCAAAATGTCAGGACCAAATATATTAATTACACAAGACTGTATGAGTACTTGTATAGATATGATTTATATGTTCCACATCCCTACATTGTTCCACAACCTGCTTTTATCCACAACAGCTCATGCTGTTTGAAAACAAGAGTGATCTACTTGAGCAAATACTATAGATATAGCTTAGCTGAATCATCGTGTGTGCTAAAGTTACTGAAGTCCCAAGTCCTACATTAACTGATTTCTTTAATGAGTGCTAAAATATTAGCTAATATTTTAGGTCATTGCCTTCATAAATCTAATACAAAGTTATTTCATCTAAATCAAACACAGTTTATCTCACATAAAAATCTTTTTTGCATTTGATTAAGAATTTGCTGACATATTTAACTCTTTTACCTTAATATTGTCACAGAATCTGAAAATATATTTGGCAGAATTGATTGAACATTTCTGGGTTTATTGCAATTTTTTTAGACTCTTAACTTTGGGAAAGCATTTTGCTCCTGAGTTGACAGCTTTATTCTAACCCTAAGGCATCCGTGATAATTAATAACTTTGTCAGATCTGTTCATCCTAAGCAGATGTGTTATGCAGGGTTTTTCCTTATCTCCCCTGTTTTCTACCTTGGTAAGTGACCTTTACTAAATTATGTTTCAAACCAGAAATTCATGACATTCAGATTCCATAGGGCAAGCCAAGAATGCCATTATCTCAGTTTATGCAGGAAGCTGTATTATTCTGACTGTATCTAACTCACAGGCTTTTTGTTTTGTGTTTTAATGCAGATTCCAGTGGAACTAGTATTAAGACCAAATCAGCATAAATTATTCCTGTATGATTCAACTTTATTTCTCTTTTATTTTTCATTTATTTTCCTTTTAATATATACAAAATGTTTTTATCTGCTTGATTGTTACCTACTCATTTCCTACAACCTTAATAATAAAGATTTTCACCTTTTTCTCATTTATGTTTATTTATTGTCTAATTTAGAAACTTTTTCTTTAAGAAAGATATTGTTGAGGTGTTATGCATGTGGTTTTTTATGCACTAATGTTACATAGCATTTCCTTCTCTCGTCTGAAAAGTAATAGGAATAAATGTGTGTTGGAGATCTACTTACCATTCATATAAGCTTCCTGCCTTTTTTGTTCTGTGGCTTTGGGAGAAACTCATGTTTGGCCACATAATAGTACAAAGTTATATCTTACTAGAAAAGAGTAAACTAACCCACCTAACCCGCCAAGAGCACCAAGTCTATCTAATTGTGGTATGTTTACCTTGGCTAAGAGCCAAACACACACCTAGCCACTCTCTCACTCCTCTTCCTTAAAAGGATGGTGGGAAAAAATAAGATGGAAAAGCTTGTGGGTCAAGATAAAGACAGGAAGATCACTTACCAGTTAGCATCACATGCAAAAGAGACTCGACCTGGGAAAAAATAATTTAATTTACTGCCAATTGAGTTGCATAGTGAGAAACAAAGACAAAACTAAAAACACTTTACCTCCACACCTCTTCTACAAGGCTCAACTTCACTCTGATTCTTCTACCTCCTCCCGCCCAAGCAGTGCAGGAGGATGGGGAATGGGGGTTGCGAACAGTCCATAACAGTTCCTCTCTGCTGTTCTTTTCTCCTCACACTTTTCCAGCTCCTGTCTTGGTCCTCCCCACAGAATCATACAATCATAGAATTATAGAATGGTTTTGGTTGGAAGGGACATTTAAAGATCATCTAGTCCAACCCCCCTACCACAAGAGGAACATCTTCCAGTGGATTGGGTTGCTCAAGCCTGGGACCCCAGAGCTAGATGCAGTACTCCAGGCAGGGTCTCATCAGAGCAGAGAAGAGGGGCAGAATCACCTCCCTCAACCTGCTGGCCGCACTTCTTTTTATGCAGCCCAGGATACAATTAGTTTTCTTGGCTGTGAGTGCACATTGCTGGCTCATGTCCAAATTTTGTCCACCAGTACCACAAGTCCTTCTCCTCAGGGCTGCTCTCAATCCCTTCATCCCGCAATCTGTACTGATACTGGGGATTACCTTGACCCAGGTGCAGGACCTTGCACTTGCCCTTGTTGAACTTCATGAGGTTCACATGAGCCCACTCCTCAAGCCTGTCAACGTCCCTCTGGATGGCGTCCCTTCCCTGTAGTCGGTCAGCTGCACCACTCAGCTTGGTGTCATCTGTAAACTTGCTGAGGGTGCATTCAATCCCACCTCCTATGTCATTGATGAAGGTATTAAATAGTATTGATCCCCATAAGGACCCTTGAGGTGACACCACTTGTTTCTGGTTTCCACTTGGACACTGAGCCATTGATTATAACTCTTCGGATGTGGCCATCCAGCCAGTTCCTTATCCATCTAACAGTCCATCCTTCAAACCTATATCTTTCCAACTAAGTGGCAAGAATGTTGTGAGTGACCGTGTCAAAGGCCTTACAGAAGTCCAGGTAGATGACATCCGTAGCTCTTCCCTTGTCCACTGATGCAGTCACTCCATCATAGAAGGCCACTAGATTAGTCAGGCACAATTTGTCCTTGGTGAAACCACGTTGGCTCTCTCTGATCGCCTCTCTGTCATCCATATGCTTTGACATGTCTGTTCCATGATCTTACTGGGCACAGAGGTGAGGCTGACTGGTTAGTAGTTCCCATTTCAAATGGCATGAGAGTTTTCCAGGTTTTAGGTAATTAAATAAAACTCATAGGCTGAATGATTATTTAATTAGTCTCAATTAATACCCAAGTAATGTGAAAAATTATGTAACTGTTTTACCAAACACTTGGCTTGCCACTAAAGCAATAAGAAAAAAGGTAGTAGACTCTTAATTGAATTTGCATCTTAAATGCTATGAAGTGAATAAGCTGAAAACAGAAAAAAAGTTTTTTGGCAGAACTGATAAACTAAGCAAGCAGCCAAAGAACTTAAATGGATTTTTATTTTTCTTTTATGTACTCTTACACTGTAAGGATATGCTAAGGTCTCAGATTTTGTCTCAGATTTTATTTTTCCCTCCTTTCCACTTTCCTCATCTCATTTTAGAGTCTTTTTAGCGTACACCTCGCTTTATTCTTCTTCATTTAATAACTACTAAGAAAAGTAGTAATGAGATTTATTTTTTCTGAAGAATTGGAACTATAAGTATTAAAAAATGAAGAGGAATGAAATCTTTGGAAACTCCTCCAATAACCTTCAGCTTCCTTTTTAGTAAAACAAATATTATTTAATTTATTTATTCTGTTTATTTATTTGTTCAGCTATCTCATTGGAGGACCACAGGGCTACACTGAACCATCCATGATCTATTTCATTGGTTTTATTCCACAATTTTCAAGGAACTTTAATTATTATTTTTTAAAGCAAAAAGGACTACAAAACAGTAGCATAAGATAAATTACTGTATATTAGCTTTCTATCACTGTTCATCTTCACATTGCTCTAACCTTGAGCTTTACAAGAGATGAACTAAATATGAATTGGGGCAGTTGGAAAAAAAAAAAAAAAAAAAAGGACAAATTTTCAGAAAATAGATAACTTGCTAAGTTATCCATTTCACTTCATCTTCCAAATGTGTTCAATGTCACATTGCTTGATCTGTTAAAAATCTGAAAGATAATAACCACCCATACTTTACAGAGAGGAAAAGAACCAAAAATGCTCTACTAATTTTGGAAGAATCCATAAGTAAGCAAAAATGCAATTTGGAAAATAATTATAACTTCAAAAATCCAACCTCATACAAGATAAAGAGATAACAAGTGATCTTTGTTTAGGCAGGCAGACAACATACAGGACATTTAAAACTATGTGCTAAATACCTAACCTATTCAAATATAAGTAATAATTGTGATAGAGAAGGTAAACAGTCCAAACACAGAAGTGCACAGATTTCAGTTAAAAGTGAAGACAGCTACTAAAGTTAATGAGCTGTACCTTTTAAAAATTTATGAAGGAATTATATATTCACAAACTGAGTAAGACAGGTTGCCTACTCCTTCAATCTAATCTAAGCAAACTACACTGGCTTTCCAGCTTTAGCTGTGATTAAACATATCTATCTTCTCTCCAACAAAATTAAAGGAAAATTTTACTATGGTGTTATTAATCTTCCCTCAAAGATCCATCCAGTGAAGGGGAAAAAATTAAAGAAATAATTTCCCAAAGATACGACAACTATAGATGATGACACAGAAGGTAGAAGTGTTTTATGGTTCCAGTCTTTAGAAATATACCACCTCAGGTTAATATGGGATACCTATGGGATATATATGTAGCAGTTCCTCCTTTAGTCTTCACAGTCTGGACTTCATCTATTCTTCCAGCAAAGAATTCTCCATATCTGTAGAGGAGATCAGGTCCAGTCTTTGATGCTTAAAATGCTCTGGAATGGTTTATTCTAATCATTTAAGCAGGCTTAGAAAGTTGCAGAACTGGCTGGGGGACTCTGGTGTGTTTGTATACGATAATGTACTAAATGTTATTCAGCATAAAAACTCCCCCTCCTCCTCCTCCTCTAACTCCATCATTTCAGAAGGGGAAAAAAAGCAAACGAAGGAAAATAAATAAATAAATAAAAACCTGAAGCATGGAATCAACTTGTTAAAAAACATAGTTATGAATATTTTTTCTAAATCTTCTCTTACTCCTCATCCATCTTCTCTACACAGCTTTTATTGTAATGACCTTGTCCTACTTCTTTTTTTTTTTCCTTTTTTTTTTCCTTTTTTGTTGATTTTGAATTGCATCCACATGATTAATGGCATTGCTACTTATAGGGGTGAAAAAAATAAAAAAGATCCCTTAAAGATTTGGCAAAATAAGCCAGAAGTTAGTACAGTCACATGTGAGGCAGTAATTAAATACTGAACACTTAAAGTTAAGGGCTGAATTCCTGGATATTACATGAAGGTAATGATTCCTTTTATAAAAAATGGTAGTACCTGATAACTCAAAAACATTGCTTATAATACAAGTTTAACTACAATTACAGTAAGAAGATATGTGTACAAGTATATATACGTATAGAAGGGTGATATAAAGGCCAGAGGCTGCCCTGTGCTGGACACAGATGGTTCCGGTCAGCTCCAAAGGACCCATCGCAGGGCACAGATGAGCCCAGCAGCCAAGATGGTGTCTCCTTGGGGAAAGCATATTTACAAATGGGAAAAACACTACAAAGTGAGGAGTGAGGGAAAAAAGTGTGAGAAAAGAAAGAGCCCTGCATACACCAAGGTCAGAGAAGAATGATGAGGAGGTAGTGCTCCAAGTCCTGGAGCAGAGATTCCCCTGCAGCCTGTGGAGAAGATCATGGTGAAGTAGGTTACCTCCTTGCAGCCCATGGAGGACCACGGTGGAGCAGATATATGAACTGCAGCCTGTGGAGGATCCCACACTGCAGTAAGTGGGTGTGCCCTGAAGGAAGCTGTGAGCTCGTGGGGAACCCACACTGGAGAAGGCTCCTGGCAGGAACTGTGGCCCATGGGGCACCTACATTGGAGCAGTCTACCTGAAGGACTGTACTGTGTGGAAAGGACCCATGCTGGTGTGGTTCTTGAAGAACTTCAGCCTGTGGAAAAGTTCCATGCTGGAGCAGGGAAAATGTGAGGAGGAAGGAGCACCATAGGAGAACTGATCTTAATATTATAGTATCCTTTCCCACAATGTTCAGTATGTTCCACAGTGTTTGATGATGTATTTTCCAGGCTGCTCTCCATCATATTTGAAAAGTCATGGCAGTCAGGGGAAGTCCCCAGTGACTGGAAAAAGGAAATGTCACACCCATTTTTAAAAAGTATAAAAAGGAGGACCCTGATTGGCCTCCAGCGTCTGGTCCAAAGGATATAGATCATCTGTGGGTTCAGCATTATATTTGACAGGACAGAATAAACATTTTTTATATCTTGCAGTATCACAGAAAGGATTACATATAAAGTTGTCTCTGTTTAGGTAACAGAATTTAGTCTTGTCTGCATACTAATTATCCATGCTGAAATCTTCCAAAAGTTGCAATGCTTGTGACCTGAAGGATCTGAGCTATTTTCTATGATGTTTTCAAAACTAATGCTACAGATAGATAGTCTTAGAAATACAATAAAGCATTTTAGTGCTTTACACAGATTGGACTGTTGGCTATGGTAGGGTATTATTCTATCCCCTTCTTTCCCAGAAGACCTGGTATATCCTGCACAGTGTCTTTATTCAATTCAGAGGACAATGAGAAATTCGGGTTTCGGTTGAGACTTGGAAGAGCTGAAATATGTCTTATATTACTGTTTTGTTTTTTCTTCCCACATGCGAGTACTGTTAATTTCAGGATCATTTGGAAATATATGGTGCCAACAAGCTACACTGCAAATTTCATGGTGGAGTGGAACTTTTAGTTTGGAATATTTTTTAAATGCACATGATAATGAAAGTATGGACTTAAAAAAAATATGTTTCTCTGTACTTCATAAGATTAATTATTTTTATTACTAGGAGGGGATGACTGAAGTAGTAGCAAATTTTTTATTCACTTCCCAGTAGGAAACTGGCATCTTAGTCCAACCACTTTAGAGGTATCCATGTCAACCCTTATAGTTGAAAAATGAACCCTGGGGAAAGCAAACCTATCACCAGCTTTCGTGTCCTACTGTGAAAACACTGATGACTATATAATTGAGGTGACATTGGCAAAAAGCCTATGCAATTTTTTCTTAGCTAAGGTAGTTCTCTGATCCATGTGGGATTGATTTGAGACTTTGTGATAAGTCAAAAAGAAAGTTAGGTTTTTGTTCTTTTTTTTCTGGGTTTTTTTTCTGTTTTGTTTTTTTTTTTTTTTTGTGGGTTTTTTTGTTTGTTTGTTTTTAAAGAAAGAGACTAGAACACTATTAATAGAACAGTAGGGAATACTGAATGGACTTAATCTGTAACCAAATATTTAACTATTTAAAATATAATTAATTCAAATCCCTAAATTCTTGTTTTATTAAACTTGCCTACAGCACAGAGGTAAATGGATGACAGGGAGCTGGGAACTGTTACTGCAGTGCCTCAGGTGGATGTTAGGCATACTGATAGAAAAGTAGCCTCTTGTGATTAGGTCAGCTGTTAAAGCTATGAATGTTTACTTGTGGCTGTGACTGGGTTTTCTTTGTTTATTTCGTGCTGAAAATCATGCATGTTTGGTGACTGATTAGACTACTGAAAAGTCAAGTCATGGAAATGCACCTCATTTTTCCTTTGAGCTGAATAGATACGCCATATATACCTCTATTACACTAATGATAATCTTCTAACCTCCGTAGTTTTGCCATTTAGTTTTTTTCTCTCTGTTTCAATTTTTGAGGCAACAATAGCTGGGGGGGTTTAAAATCTGATTGTTACAGTCGGAGTTCTTTTCTTTATATATCTCATAATGATTTGAGAAAATAAACACAAATATGACACATATAGCTATCATCACTGGCACATCAAATGGTGGGTGCTAATGACATGTTTCTTCAGGTATTTTAATTGAAGGAAAGATTCTACATCTTGATCTATGGAGCCAATCTCCTCTGATATTTCTTATGTATTACATTAACTGAAAGTTCAAAGCAGTATAATTGACCTTGTAGATCTAAAAATAATTTCCAATGAACAGAAAAAGAAAAAGAAGAAATCCTTTTCTTTCTGAAGTCAGGCCATTGGAGAAGATTTGTCCTGAGATCCAGGAAGACTGTAAGAATGAGAAAAGGACAGACTATCTCTGGGGACAATGGTAGCATTGTATGTACTGGCAGAAGATTACCTTTTAAATAAAATCACACGACTAGGGAACTAGAGAAACGTAGAATGAAGTGCAGACCAAACATACAACAGAAGTAAGCCATTTAGAGCTCAAGTTATAGCTGTTAAATTGAATAAATATCTAGATTTAGTAAAGAAAATGGACACCCAATACTTACCCGATCCTAATCAAGGCATTCCTCACAGGGCAAAGAGAGGAAAGGACATACAATAATGGCAAAATCTGCAGGTATACAGAAGAGACACTTAAAGTCAATATGTTCTTTATGCAACTTCTAAGAGCTCACAGAAAGTACTTAAAGTAGTGGTGTTTTAAAATCACCCATCTTAAAATCATTGGTGTTTTACTTCAGAAGACTACCTAGTCTGAAAGATAGCTCAGAATTCACTGACAAGGAGAGGTGATGATGGTGAGAACATACTCTTATACTTTGAGGCAATGTCACTTTGAGGTGATGGTCACTGAGCAGTAGTAACTCTTCTTGAATACCTTTCCTGCCCACAGCTGTGTTTTTATTCATTCTCATTAGCCCAAAGACCAGAAATGTCCTTACTGAAAAGGTGTCTAAATTTATTAGCAGACTGAAAATCTGGAAAGGTTTCATGAGATCAGCCTCTGGTTTGTATATCCCATTAGTGTCCAGGTAGAAAAAAAAGACTACTGAACTACTTAACTGTATCAGTGGTGAAGCTCTTTTAAACAAATACAGAAATGTAACTCTAGGCAATCAGTAAATTTTAAAGTTAAAAACACTCACAACTGCATTGCTTTGCAGGCTAAAGGCCGGGACAACTGGAGGAATATCTAAGAATATATTTTTCACTTAGGTGCCAATTTAAGTGCAAAAGCCCTGCTCTGGATGCATCCTATTAGCTTTGCAGTGTTTTGTTTTCACATTACATTATCTTTCACCTTATTTCTGTATAAAAAGAGATGACTAATGATGACAGTGATTAGAAGATCCTGTGAACTATGTACAGAGTTTTTCAACTGCAAGGTATTTTATTCACAGTTTAAAAATAAATACTTGTTAAGATTTATGAATAATGGAAATTAACATAATTGCACTGTAATAATGAACAGTTTTGCTTCTTAACATTGCATCTGACAAATATTTTTGATACCATGTAAAGAAACAGTGTTGCGATAACAATTTCGCTGTTCTTATATTTCATGTTAGCTATGGCTGTGAGTGTCTTCCCTTGCTGTCTCTTTGACCTGTTTATTTTCCTTTTTCAAATTTTACAATCATAAAATTTTCAGGCATAGATTATACATACTAAGTAAAACTATTATTCCAAAATATATTTTATTCAGAATGTGTCTTTTTACCATACATGTTTTCATCACAGAAAAAAGAAGTTACTGTTTATGTTCAGACTTCTCAGAAATAAAAGTAATGAGACCTTCGTTAAAGAAATAACTGCACTATAACAATCAATTCTGCAAGATTCATTTTAATAAGATGGTAATTTACATCTCTGAGCACTACTGCATATTCCTTTCATATCATATTTTCAGCTATTTTACCGTTGACCCATGAACTGAATTCCCAATAATGGCAATGAGAAAATAATCCTCAACTCTTTATAATTCCAAAAAGGGTTTCAGATATAACAAGTATCTCTCTAATTGTCTATAGCAAACTACTTTAGCAAGAAAACAATGCTAAGACTAATAGTTTTTAGTGTACATTAATTATTCTTAGAAATCCAGCAATTCAATATAAAGTTAAACTAATGAGGAAATTGGAGAATTTTTTATTTTTAAAGGTACAAAATGATGCACAGAGATAAGTATCATAGGAAAATACAATGGATATAGCTGGTGAAAAATAGAGAGTTAAGTTCAGATACTGCTATAAGTTTGCAAGAGTCTGCTTGCAATAAAAGCAGAGCAACATCTTCATTAAACTTCTTTATAATCAGTTGCATTATGTTACTAACATATTTCTACTTTGTGTATATCAGAATATCTGGGAGACTGAAACTTATTTACAGAAGTGTATGGTTGAATAGCCACTTCCCATTTTGTAGAAGAACATGAAGATCAACATTTGTATACGGAAGTCTTATGTGAAGTATGAAACAGAACTGAAAGAATACCACTAGGCAAAATATAATCCGATATCAAAACCACACTGCAAAATTCCCAGTGATTTAAACCTGATGAGAAAGGTGTGCCCATATGTTCAAATGCAGGGTTTTGTACGTACTTTAAGCTTTTCCAAATGTATTGACTCAATACTGGAAACAGTTTAGTATTTAACTTCTGAGAATTAAGCAGAACTTCGTTTTAAAAGGGTACAAAGTTTGTAATTCCATTCAGAACTATTTGATGATATATCATGTCATGTAGGCATGGTTAATATCATTTAAATATACATGATGACTTGGCAGATATGTGAAAGGGAACTTTTATACAGATTCTTTAGTTTCAGGACATAGTCAATGGACTGATGTGAAACTCATGCATGCCTGTGGGAACTTCATAAAGTTCAACAAGGCCAACTGCAAGGTCCTGCACCTGAGTTGGGGCAACCCCCTGTATCAATACAGTCTAGGGGATGAAGGGATTGAGAGCAGCCCTGTGGAGAAGGACTTGAGGGTACTGGTGGATGAAAAGCTGGACGTGAGCCAGCAATGTGCGCTTGCAGCCCAAAAAGCCAACTGTATCCTGGACTGCATAAAAAGAAATGTGGCCAGCAGGTTGAGGGAGGTGATTCTCCCCTTCTGCTCCACTCTCGTGAGACCCCACCTGGAGTACTGCATCCAGCTCTGGAGTCCCCACCACAGGAAAGACATGGACCTGTTACAACACGTCTAGAGGAAGGCCACTATAATGATCAGAGGGCTGGAACACCTCTCCTGTGAAGACAGGCTGAGAGAGTTGGAGTTGTTCAGCTTGGAGAAGAGACTGCTCAGGGGCACACCTGATTGAAGCCTTTCAATACTTAAAGGGGGCTTATAAGAAAGACAGAGAGAGACTTTTTACCAATGCCTGTAGTGACAGGACAAGGGGCAATGGTTTTAAACTGAAAGAAAGTAGGTTTAGACTGAACACAAGGAAGAAATTTTTTTACGATGAGGATGGTGAGACACTGGAACAGGTTTTCCAGACAAATTGTGGATGCTCCATCATTGGAAGTGGTCAAAGTCACGTTGGACATGACTTTGAGCAACTTTTCTAGTGGAAGATGTTCCTGCCCATGGCACAAGTGTTGGAACTAGATGATCTTTAAAGGTCCCTTCTAACCCAAAACATTCTATGATTATATTCTATGATTATATAATTCTATAACATTCCCCTTTGTCTGTGAGGTTCAATTTTTTTAAATGCTGGATTTATTTTGTATTGCATTTTAAAACTTGGCTCAGAGGCCTTAAAATAAGATAGAAAAGAAAAAAGATTGAGAGTTTATTATAAGAAAGAAATTCCCACACTAGTAAAATTCTTAGGCTGGTCAGTAAAAAATGAAAAAGTAATTTTTACAGAGTAACTAAAAATACTTAATTAAAAAGAGAATAAGAATAGGAACAGAAATATGTCTGAGATAGTCTTATAGGGCAGATTTAAACCCAAACTGCAGACAGCAAAATATGGATGTCCAAATGCAGGGATCTTCATGTAAATTAAGCATTTAAGCTCTGAAAGTGTATCTGATAGCTATTTAATTCAGCTGCCTAACCATAGCTATTTGTTACTTTTTGAGATATTCTAGGGTATTTGAGACATCCACGTGTGCATCTCAGAGCAGAATTTGGCATATATGATATGAACAATCTGCTCAGCATGCTGATAACACTAAAGATCCACAAGAGAACTGAGAAGTATCTCACAGAGCAATGGAAGACCTTTTTTTGATCACTTTCAATTTTTCTAAATGTTTTCTGTTTGACATTTAGTCAACATTAGTCTTCATTATATCTCCAAGTGTTGACACCAAATCAAAGCTGCTGCAGTTGATGTGTCCCTTAAGAAAAAATATGACTCCATTAAATTGTTCTATTGTTCCTGAAGGTGAACATAAATTCCATAAAAACAGGGAATGTAACAACTGTTTGTTCAATTGGAGATAAGTTTGTACTTGTATCTTTTTCATGCTGATATCATTTCACTTTAATAATGAAAATAAAACATAAACATAACACTTGTGTTAGATATTGTCAGCTCAAAGTGCTGACATCCCATCAGAATTATTACAAAGAAAAACTTGGATTTCTTTGGGCTAATATTTGAAAGTGATCTAAGGCAAACGAGAACAGGAAGAGTGTGGGACAGCATCTTTTATTCCTAGTGCTGGAATTTCAGTGTTAGAATTAGAGAGTCCATCTTTTGGTTAATTCTGTCTGATTTTACCACATGGAAAGTGCACTGCCTTTTTGGCCACATTACATAATCCTTTTCTAGGGAATTTTTACCTTATATAAAACACATCTTTGTTAATATTCGGATTCAAAGTTACTCTGTGGATTGTCTGTTACTGTATTTCTCAAAGTCTTAAAGACAACCAGTGTCCTGAAAACATTAAGAGTCTGTGTTTAAGGGAAAAAAAAAAGGCAAAAAGAAATGCTTCCTTCTTTTCTTATTGTGGTGTATGGCAAGTTTAAACGGCACAGAAGGAAGCTGATCTATTATTTTTTTAAGAACTCACTACTCAGTGTCGCCATTGTCCATGTTAATTAGAGTAAGAAATTACTTTTAACCAGACACTGTTTCAGGAACTTCCTCTCTTCTGACTTTGGGGAAATGAAAATCCAGAGACACACCTTTTTACTTTTGGCTGCTCTCCCAATAAATGATTCAGCAGTATCATTGAGTCTTCTTATATGAGCACTGAAATTTGTGAAGCTTGGATTCTCATTCAACTTTAATCTGAATTTTTATTTCAGGTATCTAATAAAACATGAGCAAACATGAAAATGATGAAAAAAGTGAGTAGTACTTTTTTTTAAAAAAGTGCTATTTTTCAAACTCTCTGTTTTAATTATAGAAATCCTGTTGACTTATATGTGTGTTTTTCCAAGAACTTCTATACTTAATGTCAGAATGTTTCTTCCAGGAACTGCATGTGCAGCTGCTAATAGCAATGATATTCTTTATCCATTGCTTGTAATATTGTCTGAGTGAATATTACTTGCTAAGAGCAGATAAAAATGAAATGGTCATAGTGGTGCTTTCCATTAGAACACAACAAAGTATAGATTTGTTCAGTAAATACTTGATGAATTACTCAAATCCCAGTTACTTTCTGAGTTATGTTTTTGCTGCCGTGTTTTCAACAGCAGGAAGATATGCCAGGGGAGGTTTAGGTTGGACATTAGGAAAAGGTTCTTCACCCAGAGGGTGGTGGAGCACTGGAACAGGCTCCCCAGGGAGGTAGTCACAGTGCCAAGCCTGACAATATTTCAGAAGCATTTGGACAACGCCCTCAGACATATGGTGTGATCTTTGGGGTTGTCCTATGCAGGGACAGGAGTTGGACTCGATGGTCGTTGTGGGTCCCTTCCAACTTAGAACATTCTATGATTCTATGGTTCTATGCCTCTTAAAATGAGACAGCTAATGTGACACTGGGGAAATTCAGACCCAAAAAAGAGATACCAAACAACATATATGAGAAGTGTCTCAAAATACTTGCCAAGCACAGTTGCTCTTTAGAACCCTGATCACAAAATACCCAGTCACCCTCCAAGCTGTGGATGACAAGATTGAACTTAGCATAAGGTAGCTTTGCTTGCTTCTTATTATACATTACATTACATAGTATACTTCTGTCTTTATACCAAGATAAAAATGTTAGGTGTTGAGATAAGGCTGTACCTTGCTCATCAGGCCTGTAATTCTTTGTGATCACTAAAGATCTTCACATACATCAGTACTTCCAGTTGGATTGAGACAAATTATAATATCTCTTCATTTAAAATTGGTGGGGTTGTATTTTCCCTACTCTTTGGATAGGGCAATGAGGCAGTTCTTTTTAAACAATAGTGTATGTGGTAAAATGTCCTTGAAGCCATTAGTTTCTCTACATTTCAAAAATGTAATTGACAATTGTATGGGTTCTTTTGTTGTGAATTAAGAGGAATTTAATCTTATAAAACCAATTTTTAGAGTTTGTCAAAATTATCTAGTTTTTCAAGTGCAGATTGATACCAAACTACTTCAACTTTAAATTCAAAGTATAAGCCTTGATAAATCCAGTTATTCTGACTGAAAATGTGAATTAATTTATTTTCAGTAGTCATTTTCATATATCCATTTCAATAGTGAGGAAAATCAAAACTAAAACCCGTTGCTTACATCTCCCATTTAAAAAGTAACAATCCTATGAATTTTCACTGTTATAAAAATACAAAGGAAGATGAGAACTGGAGAGAAAAGAAATTACAAGTGTATCATTAAAGTAATTAACAAAATTTCATTTTTACTGCTTGCAAATTTAGCAATTCAGTACTCACTCAAAAATTATTTCTTCTATCTGTTGCCTGGATAGTTACTGACATGTAATACTTTAGAAAACTTCTTGAAAACATACATTTTTAAAGGTAGATAGAAAAAATGAAATTAATGAACATGCAATTGAGGTGGGGTATTTTGTTCGTTTTTCCCCCCCAATAGATAAGATTGGTGAATATATAGCTACCTAAACGTGTAATGCAATTGTTTAGCCCATGACTAGTTGACTATATACAGGATAAATGTACAAATACCTAACTAGAAAGTACAGAAAGTACAATTCTGTGTATATTTGAAAGTTTTTTCCGTAGTTCAAAATAAATACAGAAACAAGTGTTATAGAACAATTTTGTTGGTTGTTTTTTTTTTTTTTTTTTTTTTTTTTGGGGGGGGGTATTTTTTGCTTTGTTTTGTTTTGTTTTGTTTTGTTTTCACAAAGACCTACACCCTTTTCTGGGAAATAAGTTAGGGTGGGTAAGATATTTTCCTACCTGAACAATATCCCCATTTTCAATCCTTGTCATGTTTCTGTGTACAGAGAAATACATTGTGGAAACGCTGATAAATAACACAATCCTTTCTATACGAATGTGATTCAGGATTTCCAGCATATCATTCAGTTAAATCACCCATCATCATCACCACCACCCATCTGTAATCTGCATACCATTTCTACAGGAAACTAAAAGACTACGTTCACTTAAATGTTATGATTTCTTGGCATGATAGATAAAATAAACTGATTGAAAAGGAAATGAAGGAAACTACCACAAACACAGAGAAATGCCAATAAACAATTTGTTTGCATCTAACGCTGTCAAAAATTACTGTGAATAAAAATAAAACCTACTATTTCATTCTAATTGTCATAGAAATGTTTCTGGAAACTGGCATGTGTTTAGACACAAGGTAGTAATTTTGAAATACGTGAATTACTGGTGTTCACATTCATTTTACATTTATTAGAAAGGGGTTGCTTGGCCTCTTTTTTTTCAAGGAGAGAAGTTTTTTTGTTTGTCTTTTTCCTCTTGAAAATAAAAACATAGCTTCTTGCTGAGTGCCAATACAAACAACATGTTTATTTTTTTTCAAACTGTAAGTTCAAAAAGGATCCAAAGGGAGAGCTATGCAGAAAGCATGGTATACAATCTTGCTAGAGACTAACTACAGATTGACAAAAGACTTTGATAAGAATCATATTTAGAATCAATTTTGACTAGTTCTTTCCATCATCATCTTTTTATACTAAAGATATTCAAATAAACATAAGGTTCATTTCTAAAGAGCTTTCTCGCTTGCACTATTATATCTCCTGCTAGTCATAACCATCTGTTTGTAACATTACAACTGGCTGAGGAGTAAATGGCTTTGATGTCACAGCACAGGTTATTGCTTCAGTTGATGTACCATGATTGAGAACTGTTCAATAGAAAAAAAAAAAAATTTGCTTTCATAAAAATGTCCTTACCATTTGCTATTCAATGGGAAGATGGACAGAGACATAGCAAAAGTTAAAACCAGTGAATTTTTTTCCTCTGGAGCATTACTTTGTGCTTACTTACAAGGAGAATTTAAAGCTTGAAATACATTTCTCTGCTCCTTCTTTTCTTAAAAAAGCACCTAATCTTTTTTCCCTCAGAAATACAGATAATTTCTACATAGAGCATGTCCCTCAACTTCAGTGAAATTTGAAGATGGGACCACCTGATATCTCTTGCTCTCAGAGCTGAACATGGGCTAAAACATTTATTTCTCTCCACCAAAAAAACAAACGAACAAACATTTAAAATGTCCCACAGGTAGCTCTCTGTGGTCAGGACAGAAACTTTTTTTGAGAAGTGAAAGCAAATGCAGGGATCCAAAAAGAATACTTAGACATTGTAGTGTTCAAAATTGCAAAGCTTAACAGGCACTTGGCTGCAGGCATGTAATCTACCAAGAGCAAATTAGGCATGCAAGTTGTCTGGAGACAATTAAGTTCTCAGATTGGGATACACAACAGGTAGAGTGCTAAACTACGGGTCAAATAATTATATTGCTGTTTCTTGCATAAGGTAAAATCAGATATCTCTTCAGAACCATGATTCAGAGGCTGGAACTGTTTCCTGTGTTTCCAAGACAGCTTCTCCCAGGACTTTATATTTCTTAGGATACCCAAATGACTAAGGAAAGAGACAAGCCAAAGCTCTTTCTGCCCTCTGTCTGTTCCTGTGGTTACAACAAAGTGTCCTGATACATGAGGCATTCTCCTGGCAGGTGAGATGAGATGGGTGCGAAGCCTTCCTAGCTAAGATCTATGTACCACCACTGTGTAGTCAGCTTAACGTAAGCAGATCCAGTTGGAAGATTTATTTTGATTTCTAACTAGCAAACCTGCGCAGAGTGGTGTTTTCTAAAATCTGGCCAAGTGATGTGTTAGACATATAAATGTTTACTGTCTGCCTAGAGGCTTCCGCCTTTTGTCCTACTGTTTCTTTTTCCACTAATAGGAAATTGGATGAATAGGTAAGTGAACACATTGCATAAACTTTCACAGTAGCCTTATGATTCATTTTTGTAATATAGTGTCCCTTAGATTGGAGTATTGTGAGTACAAAAGGACAAAGAAAGCAAGGACAAACTATGAAGTAAAAGAAGAAAAAGGCATGATATGATTAAAAGCTTTACAGGCTCTGGATCTGGCAATTTTATGTCTCAAAACTTTGAGAATCAAAGTGTCCTTTGCTCAAGGACACACTTTATCTATGACCAAGAATCATAATGTGTGTTTTTAGTGTTAGACCAGAGCTTTAACCATATGGTCATACATACTGTTTTCGTTACAATTTTATTTACTAGAATTCAAGGAACTTTTATTTTTTATGGGATCCCAGCATACCAACTTTTCACTGCAGCCCTAATTCAGAAAAGTGTTATGCTTCTTAATTCTTATGTCCTAACTCATACAGTAGTTCTAGGATCCTTATCACAAAAGTTCAATATATTTTTTTTTTTAACTTTTTAGTGGGATGATATCAGAGATATTTGTAGACAGAGGAGGATGTAAGGGAGAATTCAGGCTAAAATCCATTTTGCTCTCCAGAAAATATATAGCAGAAATCTGAGTGTGACTCAGGAAAACATCTAAAAGAGCACCCATGAGCATCTCTGCTAGCTGGAACTGCACAGTCTGGGATTTCGTAGTATCAGATAACTGAAAAGGTATTACAGAAAACAGTGAATTGGATCATAAATGAATATACTCTATTTTAAATACAGTTTTGTGACTTCACTACCTTCACAGGAAAGTTCAAATCCTAGTAGATTTGCTTATAGAGAAAGACAAGTTCATACCTACAGTGATGTTTAAAAAGAAAATATCAAACCCTCCCTCACTGCTTGCATTGCAGTTTGAACATTCTCTTAACTAACACTTATATTACTGATATAGTTGATCCCTTTTGCACTAGTCCGTAATTATTTTTGGTTTTCTCATCATTGTGTCGTAGCTGCAGATTCTTTCAGGTTAAGGCCTTGTTTTTCTCTGTGTGCTAATACTGCAAAGTGATTTTAATATCTTTACATAATTCGATACCTGTAAGTAGGTTTCAATGATCAAATTCCTACATGATCATCAGTTTTTGAACCTTCTGTTGTTGTATTTGCTCCATAGTCTGAAAATATTTTCAGTAGTTCAACAGTGTTCTGACATGATCACGTTATCAAATAATTAAATTTTTTGTTATCATTGTAAATAAATATCAGAACCAAAACCAGTATGATGAATATTAATTAAAACAAAATATTAAAAGGTTAAAAATCCTGGAAATTTCTGTATCAGGAAGTTCAATATGATTATTTTATTGTAAAAAATTGTTTTTAATTTAAGAAATATAATTCAAGTAATTCTATGCATCAACCAGAAATGTAATCTCAAAAGGAATAAAAATAGAAAATAACTTCCACTGAAATTCAGCTGACCTTTTTCTCTGTTTTCACGCAAGATCTTGAAAAGAAATAGAAACACTGTTTTCTTTTGTGGAAGGCAGAGGTGACAGGTAAGCAGCAAACTGAAATCGATATTTATTCTGTTACAAACAGAATAATTGTTTTAAATGTACATGTCTGACTACCATCCATTTCCAAGTCTGAAAAAACAATCATGATTACAGAAAAGTTGTGGTCCTTTTTCCATAGGAAATGTTTTAAAACTTCACTCCTATTTTTTTATGTTAAAACCAGTTTTGCTTAACTTGGGTTATTAAAGGAGAAACTGTTAATTTTCCAGTATATTAACATTCCATAAATAGGTTTCTTCAGACATATATCAATAGAATGTCTGTATTTTTTTAGTAAATTTCCATACCCATACTAAATATTTAAAGTAGCATTCTAATCATCTTAATAAGAAAGTAAAATGGAATTTTCCTTTGTTTATAAATATAGTAATTAAGATATGGAAGGAATGAAATGTGATGATTAAGAGCACAAACCAGAATTTATCATAGAATGATGGAATCATAGAATCATAGATTCATTAAGGTTGGAAAGGACCTCTGAGATCATCGAGTCCAACCGTTAACCTAACTGCCAAATCCACCTCTAAACCATGCCCCCAAGCACCACATCCACATGTTTTTTGAATACTTCCATGGACTGTGATTGCACCACTTCCCTGGGCAGCCTGTTTCAATGCCTAATCACTCTCTCTGTGAAGAAATTTTTCCTGATATCTAATCTAAATCTCCCCTGGTGCAACTTGAGGCCATTTCCTCTCATCCCGTCACTTGTTACTTGAGAGAAGAGACCAACCCCCACCTCGCTACAACCTCCTTTCAGGGAGTTGGAGAGCGCGATGAGGTCTCCTCTCAGCCTTCTCTTCTCCAAACTAAACAACCCCAGTTCCCTCAGCAACTCCTCATAAGACTTCTGCTCTAGACCCTTCAACAGCTTCGTTGCCCTTCTCTGGAGATGCTCCAGCACCTCAATGTTCTTCTTGTAGTGAGGGGCCCAAAACTGAAGACAGTATTCGAGGCGCAGCCTCACCAGTGCTGAGTACAGGGGGACAATCATTTCCCTAGTCCTGCTGCCCACACTATTTCTAATACAAGCCAGGATGCTACTGGTGTTCTTGGCCACCTGCACATACTGCTGGCTCATATTCAGCCGGCTGTTGAACAATACCCCCAGGTCCTTTTCTGCCAGGCAGCTCTCCAGCCACTCCTCCCCTAGTCTGTAGTGTTGTATGGGGTTGTTGTGACCCAAGTGCATGACCCGGCACTGAGCCTTGTTCAACCTCATACAGTTGGCCTTGCCCCATTAATCCAGCCTCTCCAGATCCCTCTGTGGAGCCTTCCTACCCTCCAGCAGATCAACATTCCTACCCAACTTGGTGTCATCTGCAAACTTACTGAGGGTGCTCAGTACTCTTGATCCACTCATTCAGATCGTTGATAAAGATACTAAACAGAACTGGCCCCAATACTGAGCCCTGGGGAACATCACTCATGAACTGGATTTAACTCCATTCACCACCACTCTTTGGGTGTGGTGATCCAGCCAGTTTTTTTGCCCAGCATAGCTTACACCCATCAAAGCTATGAGCAGCCAGTTTCTCCAGGAGAATGCTGTGGGAAATAGTGTCAAAGGCCTTACTAAAGTCCAGGTAGACAACATCCACAGCTTTTCCCTCATCCACTAAGAGGGTCACCTTGTCATAGAAGGAGACCAGGTTAGTGAAGCAGGACCTGCCTTTCATAAGCCCATGCTGACTGGGCCTGATCCCCTGGTTGTCCCTTACATGCTCCATGATGGCACTCAGGATGATCTGTCCCATGACCTTCCCTGGCACTGAGGTCTGACTGACAGGCCTGTAGTTCCCCAGATCCTCCTTCTGGCCCTTCTTGTAGGTAGGCATCACATCCAGTCAACTGGGACTGCCCCAGTTGACCAGGACTGCTGGTAAATGATGGAAAGTGGCTTGGAGAGCACTTCCACCAGCTCCCTCAGTACCCTTGGGTGGATCCCATCTGGCCCCATAGACTTGTGCATGTCTAAGTGGTGTAGCAAGTCGCTAACCGCTTTCCCTTGGATTATTGGGGCTTCATTTTGCTCCGCTTTCCTGTCTTCCAGCTCAGGGACCTGAGTACCCCAAGAACAACTGGTCTTACCATTAAAAATTGAGGCAAAGTTGGCATTAAATACCTCAGACTTTTCCTCATCTTTTGTCACCATGTTCCCCCCCCCCCATTCAATAAATGATGGAGAGTCTCCTTAGCCCTCCCTTTGTTGCTAATGGATTTGTAGAAACATTTTTGTTGTGTTTTATGGCAGTAGCCAGATCAAGTTCTAGTTGGGCTTTAGCCCTTCTAATTTTCTCGCTGCATAAACTCACAACATCCTTGTAGTCCTCCGGAGTTGCCTGCCCCTCCTTCCAAAGGTCATAAACTCTCTTTTTTCTCCTGAGTTCCAGCCAAAGCTCTCTGTTCAGCCAGGCCGGTCTTCTCCCCTGCCAGCTCGTCTTTCGGCACATGGGGACAGCCTGCTCCTGTGCCTTTAAAATTTCCCTCTTGAAGAATGTCCAGCCTTCCTGGACTCCTTTGCCCTTCAGGACTGCCTCCCAAGGGACTCTGTCAACCAGGCTCCTAAACAGGCCAAAGTCTGCCCTCCAGAAGTCCAAGGTAGCAGTTCTGCTGACCCTGCTCCTCACTTCTCCAAGACTCGAAAACTCTATCGCTTCATGATCACTATGCCCAAGATGGCCTCTAACCATCACATCACCCACAAGTCCTTCTCTGTTCACAAACAAGAGGTCCAGCGGAGCACCTTCCTGAGTTGGCTCACTCACCAGCTGTGTCAGGAAATTATCTTCCACACACTCCAGGAACCTCCTAGACTGTTTCCTCTCTGCAGTATTGTATTTCCGGGAGATATCTGGTAAGTTGATGTCCTCCATGAGAACAAGGGCTAGTGACTGTGAGACTTCTCCCAGATGCTTATAGAATATTTTGTCTGCCTCTTCATCCTGGTTGGGTGATCTATAACAGACTCCCACCATGATATCTGCCTTGTTGGCCTTCCCCCTGATTCTTACCCAGAAACACTCAACCCTATCATCACCATCATTAAGCTCCAGACAGTGAAGAAATAACCTTCCTAGTATGTACCTTGTTTCTCCAGTCTTACCCACCCTTCTGGGTCCTATGATTGACAGTTTCAAACTTCCTCAAGGAAGGGAGTAAGGGAGTATTACAGCTAGTCAGTGGCATCGTGAAGTATTCACTAGAAGTAAGCTGTTCAGAATGTGGCTTTCTTCCTCCATCCCCTCTGCTTGGGGGATCTGTTGAGGTTTTTTTACCACAACCTGGGTCTGAGTCTACTTGGGTTTTCTTATTACAGTCTGCTTCAGTCTCAATAGTTTCCAAACATTGTTTAGAAATCCTGTAACAGCATTCTCTCATCTCAGTGAATACAAACACAGTTATGGCGGGATCACTTTCGGGTGTCACACCTTCAGCTAATACAGTATTTATAGGCCTTCATCAGCGAGAGGTCAGGCAGTGGTAATTTTACCACCAGGGAACTTAAACCAGCTCAGGCCAACATAAGCCCAGACAGGTCCTGAGAGTCTACTATCAGGTGGTCAATACAAAGCCTGTGGATTTCTACTGGCAATGTAAAATTCTTACTGAATGTGACTTCTAGCAGCAGAAAGAAATCTCTTTGTCCATATAATGATATCTACTTAATAAATAGGTATAGTGCCACATTAACAGTTGAAGACAAACAGGTTCCCTCAAGGATGTCACCAGAGTCAGCCATCTCTGACCCACATGTCAGCACCGAGAGGAAGTGGCTGGTGATTATCTTTGAAAGATCATGGCAATTCAAGAAGGTTCCTCATCACTGGAAAAAGACAAATGTCACGCACATCTTTGAAAAGGCAAGAAGGAGGACCTGGGGAATATCAGTTTGGTGGGAGCCACCTCATTCCCCAGGATCTCCATCCTTGGAGATATTTGAAACTCAACTGGACACAACCCTGAGTTAGGTATTGAACTTCCAGGTTAGATCAGACTTCAAATTTGGCCTTTTTCTTTTTAATATATTTTTCTGTCATCATGAGTTCAAAGAACAAATCCTCAATGTAATTATATTACTTTTGCCCTGAACATGAAAAATTACCTTCTCTCAGTTATTTAAAACATCCAGTTAGGCAACCTACAACTCAAATGCTATGATTTTCTTTTTTAAGTGCTTAAATATGCAGAACCTCTTACAACAGAAATATGCCTATTAAAACCTCAAAATCGGTACATCTAAAGAACATACTTTCACTTACACAAATAATTTTTAAGGCATACTTAACATGAGTCCACATTTTTTTCAGCTATGTCCTTTGAACACCAATTTACGTGAAGTCTAATTACAACTGTTTAAGGGTCATGCCATGTGCATTTCTAAATTTAGGATATTTTTACTCTTCATGTTTTGGAGAGAATGTTAATATTTTTTCATTTATTTCAACAGTCACTACATTATGGCTACAGAAGCCTCATCAGGGAGTATCATCAAATACATTAAATTCATTAGAGATTGATCTTTCAGACACCAAGCACCTTTAACACTCATGAACTATAGTGATTACACCGCATTATCTTCTCTAGTCAACCCCTTAGACATTCAACTTTTCTTTATTCAGATTTGTAAGTCTGTAATCAGCAGCTAGCTAAAGCTTTATTGCTTGTATAATCAAATCAGCTTAAAACTACATACCTGTAAAAGATATCGTACAACCTCTCTTCCCTTCATTTTCAGCATCTCAGATGCCATGTTGCTGTCGACACAGTAAACCAATTTATATATATATGTGTATATGAATGTGAACATTATGGTTAGCTTTGGATGATGTCTGCTTTAAATCCATGTAACAGTAAAAATCATCCAAAAGTATCAGGTCAAGTGTATCAATTATGGCAACCTTGGAAATGTTCATATATAATAAGAAATGTTCATATGTAAATAAGTTTCATCTGCAATTTTTCAGATTGTAATTTAATATTGAAATATTTCAATGAACAAAATTAAAATATTCAATGTTCTTCATTAATTTTACATCTGATATCAAATCAATAGCTGGGCAGATGTATTAAATTTGATCAGGAGCCCCAAAGTACTGTTCGTCACCTAGAATGTGCTTAATCATTAGGGTTTTATTCCACTTGACACAAGCTTGTCAGCTGCACGGGAATCATGCAGCCAATCTCAAGATGCAGACAGGTGCAATACTGTAGTTGGTTTCTTTTGTAGTTTCTTGGCATTACTGACATATGTGTGCAAAGAGTTTGCTTTTGTCTGTGGGATTAACCAGTCAAGCAAACTCTATATTATTTAGGTTGGTTGTGTGTGTGTATAGACATACACACAAAGACACACATATACCTATTAAATAAATACCTGGTAGTGAATACATATCTTCTAAATGGACAAAAAAGTCAGGAGAAAAGGTAAAAAGAAATGGAAATGTAAATGAGGGATGTTTATTGTGAATATATGCACACTGAAATGCAGAACTTATTCTGGAAATTTGACATTTAGGCAGAAATGCTTCAGTGAAGAGAAGAAAACAAGTATTCAAAAATAATACACTCTTATTTTGCTTTAATAGGAGCCATGAATGAGTTTGGAAGAAAGTGAATTGCTTTCTGGATCTTGATCAGAGCATTATGAGAATGGTGGAGTTCTGTTTAGTAAACTTTAGTAGTTCATTTGTACTCTGTCAAACTGCACTGACCGATTAGCTGATAAAACAGAGATATGGGGTCATGTCTCCTGGGTTTTATTTCTGCTTTGCCCTACACTGGAACTAAGAAAGATTCACAAGTGGATTAGACATGGTGACATTCTGATGAAGAATCTCTGAGTATATTGGCCTTAAGCACTTAAAAATATTGAAACATTTTCATAGTTACAAAAAACTGACCTCAGTGGTTCAATCCTACTAGCAAATGGACTGTTAAAGCCCACTCTTACTAGTAGAAAAGCATTAAGCACTCAAACTTTAAATACTTGAGTAGTCCCAATGATTGCCTTGACACAGATGTCAGAACAAATTATTGTGAGTCATGTTACTAGTTTCTTAAGGCTACAAGTACGTTTTGCCTCTTTGTCTACAGTTTTGATGCTTATACCTTTACTAACTTTTCTCTTGACACAGTACTTTTCCAACAGTAGATTCATGTTTTCAGAAAATATAAAATTTTAAGTCTCATTTAATGTGTGCAGTTTAGCTCCCACATCCTTCTGACACTAGCTAACATGTATTCTTTTTCTCTAATCATTGTTGACATTTCTAATATCCAAAAGAAAAAAAACCCTAAAAAATGCTAAAAATTCCATGTGTACCATAAATTATTTGTTTAAATAAGTTTCTTAAATTCTTAAACTTTTAACTGTTAGTGACTATGAAATTATATGTGGCAGAACAATGTTTGTAGCTGTACTTCAGTACTTGTATATTTAAGTCTTGGAGTCTTTGAGAAGAATTAAGGCAAAGGACAAATGTATTGAACCAGGCAAGGACTGGTTTTATTCTTCTGTGATGCATGACATACTCTACTGATTCAATGTTAATTTACCTTTTATAAGCATGGTCCGTTTCCTAGTCTTGATCTGAATTAGATAGAAACTTCTTTTTACATAGTGAGAGAGGTCAACTATTGGAATGGGTTGATTTCAAAGGTAATGGAGTTGTCATCCTTCAAGATATTCAAAACTCATGGCTATGACCCTGAGAACTTCATCAAGATTTGAAGTTGGTTTCAACTTTGATTTTGGCTCTGTTTTAAGCAGGTATGAACTGGGTGACTTCTAGAGGTCCTTTCCAACCAAAATTATTCTAAGATTCTATGAATCTGGTAGCCTTAAGAATCTCACAACAGGAGATCATCCTTTGTGTGATCAGATATGACAGACTGGCAGTTTTATTAGTTACCTTCATTTTCTTGTCTTGCCAGAATCTGTTTTAAAGAAACTCCATAGAAAAACATGGCTATACAAGACCACAAGCTACTCTTGAAAAATAGCAAAATAAGAACAACAAGGATATATTTCTGAAATGCAAAGTAAGAAATTGCAGCTGGTCAAAAATTGTAGTAGACTAACATTTTTGAAATTAAGTGGATTATGCACTTTATCAGAATAATGCAACAGGAGCACATAATCAGTTTCTACTAAAAATCAGTAGCAAAGAACAAATCAGTTGTCTATAGGTAACAGTAGAATATTTTGGTAACACAGGTAGATGATCTGAAAAATTTGTTACAATTTCCTAAAAATTCCTCTAGAAAAATGAATATTTTTATGAGATGATTGGCAGAAAAAAAAAGAAAAATGAAATGGTTGTTGTAAACTTAGAACTTACAAAGTTCTAATATATGAAATGTCATGATTATAATCAATGGATTTATGAAAAAATATTTGAATTTCTGTTAATATAAAACAGTACTAAAATTGTGAAGACCAAGAAGAATAAGGTAGTCTATGTACAAATATATTATTTCTTAGATATTACAATTAAAAAAAAAGAAGAAAAAAGAGGAAATAATTCTTATATCAAGGTTAAATCATCTATCTACTCTCTGAAATATGAGCACGGAAGAAAAAATATTACATCTGACATGATTCAGGAAAATTAATCATTTTCTTAAGTGGAAAACCAGAAATCAAATTAACATCATTTAAAAAAAAAAAAAAAAAAAGTTTTTTTTCTACCTGTAGACTTGTTTCAAACCTTGAAAAGATTAATGAGTTATTAACTATCTTCCTATGGTAGAAATTAGTGATGTTGTAATACTTAAAAAAACATGGCAGCATTGTTTTTGTATCAAAAATACATTTGAGCTATTCATTATTTTTTTTTTCTTTTCATAAATGAAGAATAAAATGGAAACCAATTTACCAAATAACTTTTAAGAGATCTGTGATAATTTTTCTCCTTGCAATTTCAGCTATGTGTTTCAGACTGAGAGACAGTGTCCATTTCAGCAATACCATGTAGCTGCATGGAAATGCACTCTCTTCAATGGCAGAAATGCTGCATTGCAGAGTAACATCTCTTCATGCTCCTGCTCTTTCTTCATTACATGAGATCTCTTTTATACACTCATCTTGCTGAATTCCAGTGGGAATATTGTTTCTAATAAACACACTGAAGTGCTACTCCTAAACATGGGTCTGACCTCTGACCTTTTAGGTTAACCACTGCTTTTCTCCATTATCATTTGAAATAACTTCACTGTGTTTCTGGGTTTGGTTTTGTGTTTTTATTTGTTTGTTTTTTTAATGTGGATTACATAAACTTCAAACAGGCTGATTTTTCCTGTGATTTGTATCTATCTCATACAATGCTTCTTGCACTGACATCTTCATTTATAAAGGTGCCAGAAGCTGATGAGAATCATTGAATACGTGATACTAGTTTGTTAAATCCTAACAAAGAATATGTGGTTTGACACTAATCTTTGACTTTGAACTTATACTTCTATCAAAATCCATCTTGATTTACAATTAGTCTCTTAGAACGTAGAACATGTGCTTGGGCTTAAGCACATATTGAAACAGCAGTTAAGTTTTCTCTGTACTTCATGGTTCATAAACAGAATAAACAAATAAGAATAATTAAGATTTTTTATAATATACATGATCAGTGTCACTGTCAGCAACTAACACATGTGTTCTTTTATTCCATTTAAATGAATTATAAAACAGCTACTTGTGAGAAAATACAAAACTGAAACCAAAGGCTGTTTTTCTCTCTGTGCTAATTTCCTTGAGAACAAGTATACTGAGGTCAAGTAAAAGGAACTCCCTTGCAGCTAATGGGACATTACTATGAAGAAATTATTCTGAAGTGAAGAAGCCTCACTCTAATTGTCACCGTTTGTGCATAGGCTTTATATTTTTTTAAATTATTATTATTATTATTATTATACCACCACTTTGCCATCAAGTCCAAATTAAATGATGCAGCAAGTGACTGTTGAATATGTTAACAAACAACAATTCCTCCTCTCTCTTTGCAGTGAAATAATGTATTTAATAAAGAAATTTCTTACTTGGGTTTAACGAGAAATAACTCTTTGCACATGTTGCATTTTAATTATTTTGAAACTATGTTAATTAAAGCAGCAGTTAGGCTGCTTCTTGAGAGCTGTTAGACTCTCAGGAAGTGACTGTGTGTCCACATTGTGGAGGAAGTGCATTCTCAGGTGGGCTTTGCATCCCTGGTTCCCAGGCAGGCTAGCCTATGAGACCACATGGAGTTCACTGCAATCCATGTTTCTGTCACACAGTGGGATTTGCAAGTCCCATTCTGAAGAGGAGGTGCTTCATGTCTCACTTGACAAATTTTCAGAATCCAGCTCATGCTGAGCATTCAAAACCAGAGAGTTTGTGACTGCTCTGCAAAATAAAGAAAAACATGGAAATGAAGGAAAGGTCTCTAGTCTTTCTGATACAGAGGTTCATTCTATAATTTCAAAAATTAATTTAAAATTACAGATGTTTACAGCACATTTTAGAGTAGAACAAAAGTTTCTTATAAACACTTATAATTCAGAGATGATAATACTTATTTAGAAGTAACTGAATATACATATTTCAAATAGTTCTGGTTACCTAGAGATGATGGTTAGTTCTGATATTCTTCTATTTCCAAATCCTGGGACACAAGAAACCGTCTTCTCTTTCCTATTGCTATTAAGAACAAGATCCAGAGGATTTTTTTTCTGATTCTCTTGAAAAAGCCTACCTTGCAATACACTGCTTACACTGCAATAGAGTTTTTTTGCTCATATTCTTAGTACTACAAGCCCTTCTCTCCTTGCAGAACAAGAATTGTAAACAGCAGCATAAGGTTCTGTATGGAATACAAGTAGAATTGCTTTCTTCTGTCAACTGCCCATGAATGTGAGGCAGTGTGCTATGCACTGAAACTGCTATACAATAATGCATTTCCCATTTTATCAGTTTTTCTTGTCAGTGGGAATTTAATTTCACAGGTCTTATTTGGAAAGTTATCAAATTAGTTAATCCATGTATCAGGACATTATAAAAATACTGCCTGTTGTACATTATAAAACTGATAAAACATAGTACCTAAAAGAGAAGAAATGGTTTCTTTTTAGTATGTAAATATATGTGGAGTGTTAATTAATATTTGAGTTGTCAAGAGCTGCTACTCAGGAGTATGAAGCAAAGTTCATGAAGCATTGTAAGATCAATAATACTTTTTTTTCCATCATTGTATGCAACCCATCAGTGTACAGTCATGCTAGTTAACTTCAGACCAGCACCTATGTGCAGTGGTGACATAGTTGAACAATCTCCGTTTGTTCTTTAATAGATGGAGACCTGTCACTCAGAAAAGGAACATTAAATAGGAATGATGGTAGTTTTGGCAGTTGTAAATTCCCATTTCCAAATTCATGTTACCAAGGCACTTCCTTCCTCTAAATGACAAGGCAATGGTTGTAGAAATAAAAGTACAGTGAATGAACGTTAGACAGGCTGAATGAGAAAGCAAAAGGAATTAGATAGAATGGACACAGGAGAACTAGAAATACCAAAGAAAAGGTAAAGCTGAGGGAAAAGATTGTGACTGTCTTTTTGAGACAAACAGCAATTTTTTCATCTGTTCCTCAGAATATATAAACGTTTATCTGCCTGTTTGTGTATGAGCAGCACTAATACACACTTTACTATGTATGAAGTTGTTATTGATGGAGACTAAAGCATCCCAGAGAGTGGCTGTCACATTTTTATTAGTATTAAAATGTATTTATCTGTCTCTTTCTAGTGTGTTTATATAATCACACTGTCTGAAATGGTAGAATCAAAGGTCTTTAAAAAACGTATAGAGCTAGGACACCCAAAGTGTACAATTTGCTCTATTGATGAAGGTTTTATTTATTGACCATATGAAAGCATGAAGTCTTAATGAGCATTCAATTTTAAAATATCATGTGTGCCATGTGATAATAACAGTACTATCTTATTGTAACAATAAGACACGTATTACTAGTGAGAAACTCCTCTCACAACTGGTCATTTAAAAAGCTATTTGGTTAATAGACCTTCTAGGAATTAAAAGTGTGTAAAAACATGAAAACTGCAAAATCCATGACTTATTTATCTCTTAGTCCCGAGATTATTTAATGATTAACCATACCTAAATTCATTTTTTAAAAATACCCTGGTTTGAGATGGATTCCACCTATTTTACATAATCTTCTGATCTGGAGAAAAACAAACAAACAAAAACCCAAAACCCCAAACAGATTAATATCATAAACCTTAGCACTTTCTTCTCCAAGCCCATTGCTAAATGTTATTAATGTTGCTAACTCTGGCCAGTTACAGTATTATATGTCCCTCTTGGATTTCTTCTTGTAGGCATCCTGTACAGATTGTTAGTGTTAGATTTAAAATGGATCAATTTTCCTCTATTCGTTGACTATCCTATATGTCATAATGCTAAATTTTAACAGGATGTTGTTGACACAATGATGCAGGAAAAAAAAAATTAATTGATTTTTATTCATTTATATAATAGTTTGGGAATTGATTACTAAAGGATGGAAATAAAAAAACCCACTCATAATTACCAAGATGAGAATACAATCTCAGCAGATAGCTGTAGTTCTGCTATGAGCATTTATTGTGTTCTTTGTTTTACAGCCCAACTCCACCTCATAGCCAAATATAAATTATTTCTATATCAGTCTATCAGAGCAGAGTTCTCTTCTGCATGATAGAAATGGGTAAGATGGCACCTCTGAAAAAGGACATTTAATTTGATTAATTATTTTCCATATCTTAGGATTGCTTTAGCTGCAATGCTGCAACTAGGTTTACAGTTAGTCAGTGTTCCACTCATTAATACTTATGAGCAGACATCATTGTAGATCCAAAGTCCTTACAAGGAAGTGAACATTACTAAAAGAAGAAAATTAAATATGTTTATATGAGTTTGTGTGTTTGCAGCAAAAACGGTTAAATCAATTTGATTATTTATATTACCTTACAGCACCAGAACCCTTTTTCCTGTCATAATATTTGTGGCATGTTATTTACTGCTTTAATAGATTACAATCCTCCATGGTCTTCCAGGAGACTACAAGGAAAATTTCAAAATGGTGAGTAGGAAGCAGATCTGCCAATGTCATTAATTTAATGTCTAACTGTGTATTTATTCACAGTGGTCAGGTGCTATTATAGTTAGTCATGCCTTTATAAAAACAGAGGACTAAATTCTTCTTCCTGCTGCACTAATATATATTTCCAAAAAGACATTTTGACTGCATACCAATATTATTAAAAGTAAAAAAGCATCCAGGTTTGTTCTGTGTAGAGAAAATACTCCCCTTGGCTAAGAGATTCTGTTCAGCTTTAAAGATACTTCTTTCCTTTAAAATGGGAGGTAGATAGAGTACATTCAAGCTTTTCTGCTTCAAAGAAAGTATAGTATATATTGTCCTGGCCCACCAGGACAGTGCACACTCTCAGTAGTTATATCTAGTTTACTTCGAGATTTCTGCTGTCATCCAGCATATGTGAAATTTGATTCTCTTCAGTCTAATGGATAACTAAGCAAACTAATTTTGTTACCTTTGACAGGAAAAGAATTCAGTACATACGCAAACAAAATTCAAACTTCATTGCAACGTTGCCTTTTGTTCTGTAAACACATGGGCTGCAGGCAGAGTCAAGCAGGGAAACTGATCCCTAAATCTAACCCATTAAATTTGTCCGATAAAGGATTATAAAATATTTCCCATGTAACAGATGTGTGTGTTTTATTTTTCTCTTTCTTTCACTATATTTTTAATAAAGGTAAGTAGCAAACATGTGGCTTAGACAAAGAACTAGTAATAATTATTCAATTTTTTTACTGGAATGCTAAAAACCTAATGCCGTCATTGGGATTGACACAGCAGCTGTAAAAAGAGTCAAAAAAAGTCTGATTTGTTTTTCCCCACAGCTTTAAAGATTATCAGGGTAAGACATTAGTGGTTACAATAACATTACATACATATGTGTCTGTATATGTATGTGAGGATAATAAACAAGTGTAATCACTGGTGATTTTGCCTGAAAATTCCTTGACATTAAAACTGCAAGTGGATATCTGTACTGCAGTTTTGTCTATCTTTCCCCCATCCTCCCAGCTATGATATAGTTTATTCATTTATCTTAAATTTACTTCGATATTTATTTTAAATGTCATGATTTCTTTCCCATCTCTTCTAAAAATAACTTGAGAGTCACACTGGAAAGAACTGATAAGGTCATAATTTTTTTTTTGCTCTTTCAGTGACATATATGGTAATGCTTTGTATCTGGGGAAAGCTTGAGTGTAGCCTAATGAGGCTCATTATTAATAGAACTGTCTGGTTCTGATACAAATGGAAGCTTTTCCCATCTTTGGATTGTTATTCTTGTATGTTGAGCATGTAATCATTTAAAACAGAAGAGAAAACACGGAAAAAGTATAAGCAGCGAAAAAAAAATAGCGTGACATCAGAACAACAGTAAGGCAACATTAAGGCAATACTGTGCTGTATCAGAAGAAGATAGGAACTGCCATCATAGATGATATCCCTTGTCTGTCATCAATACTGATCATTTTCTTGCTTCTTAAAAATAAATAGAAAGTGCCATTATCATGTCAGAACTTGTCTAATGAGAACTTCTCTAATGAGAGACTAGAGATGGTCAAACACTGACACAGGACAGTTAACGAATTTCTGATCTTCCCATTAAAATTCAGGAAGTAACAAAGAAGAATCAGGATTTGCTGAAGAGATTTTAATTTTGAGCTGTATTTCAAACTAAGGATCTAGTGATCACTTAGAAAGTGATACTTTCCTTAACTTAGGGAATCATTCAGTACTGCTCTCCAGCACCAATTGTTAGAAAAACATTCTTTGCAGCCCTTTGGAAATGTAGCAGTCACAGAGAATGTTAGAAAACAGAGTTTACCTCTGATCAACAAAAATAACTCAATGTCACATGTAAATAATCTTTAAAATAACACTTTAATAAGAGACTTCTACTGAATGTCATGGAAAAGAACAAATGAAGCAGATGAAGATCTATTGCAGCAAGTCGCATGCATGTGATTAGAAAGATGACAGTGAAAACACAAAGAATTAAGGAATCCAAACAACTTAGAGTGAGAGAAGATGAATGAATGGATGAAGATGAATAATGTCGAATGCATTTGAGCTGTCAGGCACCAGCAAAGAATTGATTGATCCAGAGCCTGAACTAATTAAAGTGTCATTGGTCACCTATAGGCCTCCAGTTCAAATACTGTGTAGATTTCTAAAACAAGCCTTGATCTCTGGAAGCAATAAACAGATGGTAGTGCGATTCAATTAGATTAGTACTCATCTGTCTAAAAGACTTTATTTTTCCTGTGAAGGTAGGCTTACAGCAAGGTTTCAGCTTTATTGCTAATCACCATTCATAGCTTGCTATTCTTTTCACGCTAATGAAGCTCTATTAACAACATAAAAATATAAAAATAACCTATCCTAACACTTAAGGATTTATAATTCTTGTCATTTTTCTCAGTCTATGCTTTTGCCATATACTTTTCAGCACAGCTTTATATATTTATTCTATATAATTGTATCTTGTATTGCTCAAATTACATTTCAATAAATTCCTCATTATTGTACTGTTTTCTTCAGAGTTGCCTCTCATTTCTTTTCATAGCTATGTTGTTTTTCTTAATTGTCAGTTTACTTTCTGGATAGCCAAAAGTTTTCTTGTTTCTTTATCTTCTTGACTTCAGCCAAATCTAATAGAATATTCATTAAATTCTTGTCTCACTACATTCTTACTGACATGAGTTAAAGACATAACATTCACTCATTTTCATTCTTTCTTTTTTTCTTTTCTTTTTTTATTTCTGAATCCCTTCTCACTTATCAGTATGTTGAGCTACACATTTCCCTTCCACATCATTCCTGGACGTGATGTCAAGGCCCTACTTTGCTTGAAAATTCATTTCAAATTAAATAGTAGAGGTTTGCAAAGCTGCACAAAGGATTTAGGTCCCTTAATTTTATTTAAAGTTGTCTTATTGGCCAGAGGTCCAGGAAGACTTATTAACCTCAAAACCCTTAATTTTAAGGATGGAAATTCTTGCTTTAAGATAAATAAATATTGTAATGCATAAATATAAAATTGTATTTTAATATTTTTCCTTATTTTAACTTTTTAGATAATCTGTGGCAAATCTGTCAAGTTCAAGGTGAGTCTTGATTGCCTGTAATTGGAGCTCCACAGGGATTGAATGATTCTTGTGTTTCATTCAGCGATCTTCAGTACAAGACAAGTGGCTGAACACACAGGCTGGTTTTACAGAATCATCTGTAGAGTAAGTGTTTCTCTAACAATTTAAACTATTTCATCTTTCCTTGACTTCTTGTATTCTTTTTGTTATATTCATGACTATTCTTATTTCAGATAAAACATACATGACTATAAGACAAGTTTTGCTCACATAATCCCTCAGCCATCATAAATACATGGTGTCTCAAGTACATCTGATTTTAATGCAAATGCCAAAAATTACTACACATTAACATCTGACTCTCACTAACAAATTAATACAAAACTTTAATTGTTAACTCTACATAAATAAAATTCAATGTTAAACTGTTAGTATATATGAAATTTACCATGTTGATAGATGTTATTTCACTGTTTTTTTCATATTCACTTATACACATTTTGTGCCTCTTAATTTATAATTAAATTGTAATCTGTTAGAAGAAGGAATCACTTGTTTAAATTTTCATAGTTGTAGCACACAATTATTGTTCCCAGTTACAATGGACTATTTCCTCACTTAAGATAACAGGCAAGATATATATGGTTGCTTACTTTAAGCACCCACCTTTGTCTAATAATACCAACAAGTACCTGCTTAATTATGGTAGAATGATTGAGAGATTTTAGTTATTGTTTTTCTCCATTAATTTTTGGAGAGAAGCTAGAAATCACTGTCCTTCACTTACAGGGGAGCCACCTTATGTTAGTGAAAAGAAAATACTTACGAACATGGATATTTCTGACTAGGGTCATGAGCAACATTCAGTTGTGCACATCAGTCTGCTCTATACAGTCAGTATTCAGAACACAAGGATCCACTCTGAAAGTGTCCCATCTATGAAGCTGCTGAATAAAAAGAAATCTGGAGTTGTTCTTTGACTGATATTGTATGTGGAGCCCATTTGTCAGATACAAGAATGATTCTTACTCAAGTTTTCAGAGAGAAAATGGTAAGAGAGAATGCTTAATTTATTTAATCTCAGCATTAGTTTTTGTTATAAGTGAATTACAGAGCACTTTCACACTGATGGCACTCTAAACAGTGTTCAAAAATATGTACTAATGACAATAAGGTTATGAAGAAACACAATATATGCTTTTTGGGATCAAGGTTCTAGTATGTATGTTTAAGTGTAACAAGATATATGGTTTGAACTGGAATTGAACTCACTTGTGTGCCTTGAATGCATCCAAATTCAGATGTTTACAGTATAACATCAGTATCAGAGCTAGTCGATCTAGGTTACCTACATAGTCACTGGAGGGAACTAGGCACATTTACAGTGTGATTCATCCTGTTCTTAAGTGGGTGTTTAAAACAGGCAGGGTGAAACACATTGTAAGATTGCCTATTTTTCTGCATACATGAGGAAGGAAGCCTAGGTGTAGATGTCTGTGTAGAACATTCTGGGGGTTAAATGAGGGGAATCCCACCCAAAACAGTAGTCAATGAGTTCCAATATCACTCTTGTTTTCTCTTTCAGTGTTATTTCTTACTTTCCTCTTCTCAATCTTATTAATTTAATTTTGTGTCTAGAAGCCTTTTGGCTGTTTTGCTTAACTAAGTTTCTTAGATATTTGTGTCCCTTATATTATTACTGTTGTTATATGTAATTGTATGGGGTTTACTTTCTAAACAGTTCTATGTACAGTATAAAATATGATTGAGGCACTAGTGTACCACATACAAATGAAATTGATGAAGTTTATTTTTCCAAAGGTTCGACTCTAAAATATTAAGTTGCATGCATTCTGTGAAGGCTTGTCCTTAAAACCTGAATCACTTTTATCAACAAAACATTTATTTCCAAGATAAAAATATGTGTTACATTTCAAGTCAGTAAAGATTTTTATCCTCATATTTAAAATCCTTTAAAATAGGATGTCTATAATGGAAAGCATGATAAGAAACAAACTGAATCATCAGTTCAGAGATATATTGAGAAATACGCAGTTTAAACATGTTTCTGGAATTAGGGCTATAAATATGGTTTGCTATATTATGTCTCAGAAGAAGGAAGATTTAAATGTGACATGCAGAATTTTAAATGAAAATAGTTTACATATTCTGAATATTTATGACAAATAAGATGGCTAACATGTCTACTTTCAGATTACAGTGATAAAAACATACAATTTGATACATATTTCCAGCAGACATCTTAATTACTAAAGGAAAAAATATCCGCTCCAAAACAGATATACAACTTGTGACCTCTCATACCAATGTCCATGATATTATATATTAGTTTTATCTGGGTTTTTTTTCTGCCATTCTTTACATTCTTAACGAATATGACCTATGCTTCCACAGCATTAACAAAATAAAAAAACTTTTCTGAAAAATGTCCTTACTAAAACAGATGCAAAGCACCTCAAAAAGTAGGTTCACATCACTGAGATACAATTATTGAATTGTCTGCATTAAAAATCAAGCTATGTTGCTTTATCAGTGTACATTTTCCTTCAGTGTTTGTTTGCATGTTTGTTTGTTTTTAAAGCAAGTTTTAGGTATTAGCAGATTTCTTATTTGGCAGAAAAGAAAGAGCTGCAATTTCATACACTTTGCATAGCTGGAAGAGACTTAAAGGCCTTACAATGATTTATAACTGGTAAAGATCAAAAACAGGTCTTCTTCTGTGTGAGATTGTCTATTCTCAATTCTTAATGATCTTTTATCTAATAAGTAGTATTTTGAGAACAAAATAGAATTTACTTACATTTTTTAACAGGATCTAACATAAGGTATGTTCAAAAAAGTACCTCTGAGGAGCTACAACATTAATATCTTTTAAAGAGACTTCTTGATGACCAGCCAAGCTGAGGTGGATCTCTTGTCCTAGACATTTAGCAAGCAGTATACTGGGGTTCAGAAATATGAATACAATGACATAAGTGATTTGTGTTTACTTTTCTATCTTGCTTAGCTTTTTTATTATATTTTGTGTTAGGTAAGTTTAGTTAGAAACTTAATTATGTTCCCAAGACTGACGAGTCTTTGTTAACAATTGGCAGTTCCCACTGTCATGTTCTTCACCTTGGTTCTCAGTGTGCTACATGAATTTAAGAATTAAGATTTTTTTTTGTTTATATTTGCTTCTTGCCTACACTGGAAGCCAAACAGGAGTTTAACAGCCCTTGAAAGATCTGCAGTCTTTTACTTGTAAAAGAAGATAACTGCTTTAATTAAAGCCACTGAGATTCCCACATCCCAGAATGCAAATATGTGAAGCTGAAAACAAGGATTTGATTTGTTTGCCTAAACTTAGTTGCCTAATGATAGGTAAGATACCTTAGGGTATCTCACATGCTTTACAACCAGTGCTCCAGAAAAACACAGATCTCATTTAGATCACATGTCATATCTGTCAATTACAGATATCTTGGATACCATAAGTACCTCACCTGCTAAGAGATACCTTTGAATAGCCAATTGAATTAAGACAGGAAGTATCTTAAGTAAGTAACAACAAGCAAATGCAGAATTCCTGTTATGCTAGTGCAAGGTCTAAAAAAATCCAACACACCTTCGCTGTGTTTCCCTATATTTACATGAAATAAGAGTTACATGAAAGTAGTCTAGAATTTGTTATTCCATGCTTAAGAACCTCCATTATACCAATGAAAAGTTGTTAATTTTATATAAAACTCAATAAAGCAAGACATGTAAAATGTATGTGCAGTATCTGTGAAAGAATCTTTGAAGATTTTCTTTGTCGTGATATGTTCCCATTATGAAAGAACAGAAATTATTTGTTACTTAGCTGAAAATATCACAGTAGAATAAAAGTGAGATGTGCATTTTGTTCACTGAGCTTCTGCTATTAAAAGGACATGGCCATTTGCAGAAAATGGGCCTCTGCCTATCACCTAGTATAAAAAGCACGTTTCAAACTTGTCCAAGATATAAAAGAAACTAGTTTCCTTGAATTTTCTTGACCTCTCTTTTTCTTTCCCCTTTTTATTGTCCTGCCTCTATTAGACTTTGTGTGCTGAAAAATGGCAATGGCACATCTGAAGCCAAATTGCAAGCCTGACAGTAGGGAAGAAATGGACACAGAGGCAAAATCACTTTTGTAAATATACTTGAACTTTTCAGCATAAATGATTCTACCTGTTGTTTGACAAATTTCATTTTTTCCCTTTCTGTCCTTCTGTGTTCAACTTTGTTATGTTAACACTGGAAATTTTTGAAAGGCATTAAGACACAAAAGTAAATTGGAAGCACTTAGCCATTGCTATGTTATGAAACTCTCTTCTGAACTCTATGCAGAAACTGATGTTTAAAGGATAACAATGGGATTTAAGTTAGTTTGAAACTGATGAACAATACCTTCATCTGATAAAATGTTTTAAGGGAGAGGGTGGAACTTAGTAAAGGATTAATAAACTCATTATCAGAACCAGAAAGAAAAAGGAATTTAGACAATTAAATTTGGATCCTGAAAATGCCAATCACCTGCTATTTCAATAGGTGGCATAGGGTTGGGTTTTTTTGTTTGGTTGTTTTTTTAAAAAAAATCTTATTGTTCTTAGGCAAGTGGAAGATCTATTCTGGTTCATATATAGAAATGTGTTGTTTAATTAGAAGCAGCAAATTGGTGCTTTTCTCTTGCCTGTTCCTCTCTGAACCATCACAAACTGAAGAAGAGATGAATCTCATTTAACATCATTGGTCATCCACCAGATAGTACCTAATTTAAGCTTGTTGTCAATAGTGATTTGTCCCTTCCTGAGTAAGATGTCAGACATAATCAGGATGAACCTTCTTTGCAAGTTCTGTCGTTTCTTCACAAACTATATAGAGAAAATGAACTTAGACTAGATACTGAAGATAAATGATAAAACTTGGATTAAAATTAACTCCACCGCAGCTGAAAAGCTTCTTATATACTTTGAGGTGTTCCATCACATGTTTTCAGTTTGTACCTAATTATGCTACACCCCATTAAAGCAATGTGTTCCCTACAAAGATAGCACTTTGTTTTTTTCTTAAGACATAGGTGATGCTACCATCTTTAATAAAAATTTCCCAGGATTCCAGGTTGTGAAGTATGAAAGATCATCACCTTTTTACTGCATGTAATTAAAAACAAAAACAAAAACAAAACCAGCAACCAACCAACCAAAGAAACCTTCTACCTTTAGGGAGGTTAGCTTAGCATCATCTTACAATCTGCTTAGTATAGAGAAAGTAAATGATTGATGAAAAAAAAAAATAAAATCCCTCTGGGAATGGGACAGTACAAGAGTAGGTGTATAAAAATGGACTAAAAGGGAAAACTACATATAGGCACTTTTTTAGAAAGTGTGGCTTCTGATGTCCATGTTATTACTTTTTTTTTATTAAATCTAATGACTTTTTAATATAAAATACTAAAAACCTAGCTCTGCACATAACTATCTGAGCCCACAACAGCATGAATACTCTTTTTCTCTTCTTTTCTACTATACCATCTTTAACTTGAGAAGAAATTAAAAAGTGGTTGTTACCCCAAGAAGTAAGATAGTTTGCCCATTTTTTATTGCAATTAGAAATAAATGTCAGAAATTATCCATCTCTTTCCTCATCAATGCCTTTTTGTGTATTACTCTGCATTAAAATACTGTGTGTTACTCTGTATTAAGACATTCCATTAAGGACTTAAGTCTGCCTTATATTTAATTTTAGGTACTTTAGGTGCAATCTACATGGGAAGCTTAATTATCCTAATCTCTTTGAACAGTCAGTAAGAGAAACAGACAGTTTGGATTCATGTCACCCAAATGCCTAAAATGCTCATTGGAGAATTGTTAAATATATATAAGGGTGACTAGGCTCTATCTAGGTGTATAAGTTGTGAGATGAATCCTGGTCTGACAAATATTGTATGATGTCAGCTCTTGGTACATGCAATTCTAACAAAATCAGAGCTTCTACTGTTTGGCAGATTGTTTGTGAGCTTACACACACACAAAAGCAGGCCACAAATTTAAAGGTTCCCTCAGTGTGGTATAACTGTAATTTTAATAATACCCGGTTTGTGAGACAGATAAATTTGTATTACACTGATATAGGGCCTAAAGAACTTACAAGGAGTCATTGCAGGAGCTGAGCTTGCTTAGTCTGAAAAAGAGGAGGCTAAGAGGAGGTATAACTGCCTGCAGTATTTGAAGGCTAGTTACAAAAATGATAAAAGCCAAACTTCCCAGTAGACAATATAACAAGAGCCAACAAACACCACAGCTTTTCAAGACATAGCTACAAAGATCATGCCTCATCAGATGTACTAGAGAGATCCTTATTTTGGTGCTAGGACACAGGGCAAGTCTTGCCTGACCAACCTAGTGGCCTTCAATGATGGAGTGACTACATCAGTGGACAAGGGAAGAGCTACAGATGTCATCTATCTGGACTTCTGTGAGGCCTTTGACATGATCCCCCACAACATCCTTCTCTCTAAACTGGAAGGATATGGATTTGATGGGTGAACTGTTTGGTGGATGAGGAACTGGTTGCATGGTCTGTCATGATTTAACACCAGTCGGCAACTAAGCACCACACAGCTGCTCGCTCACCCTTCCCCACCCAGTGGGATGGGGGAGAGAATCGAAAAAAAAAGTAAAACCCATGGGTTAAGATAAAGACAGTTTAACAGGACAGTAGAGGAAGAAATAATAATAATAATAATAATAATAATAATAATAATAATAATAATAATAATAATAACAGCAACAATAATAAACAACAACAACAATGATTAAAGAATACACAAAACAAGTGATGCACAATGCAATTGCTCACCACCCACTGACCGACGCCCAGACAGTCCCCGAGCAGCGATCACTTCCACCAAGCCAACTCCCCCCAGTTTACATACTGAGCATAACGTCATATGGTATGGAATAGCCCTTTGGCCAGTCTGGGTCAGCTGTCCTGGCTGTGCCCCCTCCCAGCTTCTTGTGCACCTGGCAGAGCATGGGAAGCTGAAAAGTCCTTGACCAGTGTCAGCACTACTTAGCAACAGCTAAAACATCAGTGTGTTATCAACATTATTCTCATACTAAACCCAAAACACAGCATTATTCTAGCTACTAGTAAGAAAATTAACTTTATTCCAGCTGAAACCAGGACATGGTCACATCCAGAGAGCAGTGGTCAGCAACTCAATGTCTGGATGGAGATTAGTAACAAGTGGTGTCCCTCAGGAGTCCGTATTGGGACAAGTATTGTTTAATATCTACACCAATGACATAAACAGTGGGATTGAGTGCACCCTCAGCAACTTTGCAGATGATGCCAAGCTGAGTGGTGAGGTTGACACACCTGAGGGATGGGATCCCATCCAGAGGGATCTGGACAAGCTGGAGAAGTGGGCCCATGTGAACCTCATGAAGTTCAACAAGGCCAAGTGCAAGGTTTTGCACCTGGGTCGGGGCAATGCCCAGGATCAATATAGGCTGGGGGATGAAGGAATTAAGAGCAGCCCTGCAGAGAAGGACTTGGGGGTACTGATGGATGAAAAATTGGACATAAGCCAACAACGTGCGCTCGCAGCCCAGAAAGCCAATTGTATCCTGGGCTGCATCAAGAGAAGTGTGGCCAGCAGATCAAGACCCCACCCGGAGTACTGCGTCCAGCTCTGGAGTCCTCAGTACGGGAAAGACATGAACCTGTAAGAGCAGGTCCAAAGGAGGGTCACAAAAAGGATCAGAGGGATGGAACACCTCTCCTATGTGGACAGGCTGAGAGAGTTGAGGTTGTTCAGTCTGGAGAAGAGAAGGCTCCAGGAAGACCTTATTGCAGCCTTTCAATACTTAAAGGGGGCTTATGAGAAAGATGAGGACAAACTTTTTAACAGGGCCTGTTGCAATAGGACAAGGGGTAATGGTTTTAAACTAAAAGAGGGTAGATTCAGACTAGATATAAGGAAGAAATTTTTTACAATGAGGGTGGTGAAACACTGGAATGGGTTGCCCAGAGAGGTGGTAGATGCCCCATCCTTGGAAACATTCAAGGACAGGCTGGATGGGGCTCTGAGTAACCTGATCTAGTTGAAGATGTCCCTGCTCACTGCATGGGGGTTGGACTAGATGACCTTTAAAGGTCCCTTCCAACCCAAAGCATTTTATGATTCTATGACACAGATCTCCACGTTTCCCCTTAAACCACCACCAATTCTATGATTCTTTGACTGTTTGATACAGCATTCTACAGAGTCAAAGAAAGCAAATGAATTTTTCAGTTTTCTAATGTCTGTGAGATCTTTGTTTTGTCTTTAAGATTTTTGGACGTGAAGAAGATAAATATCAGCAACCTGCCACTTTATCTAGAATTCTGGCCTTCAACTGAGTCTAAGAGCTCAAAATGATATTTCAATGTAGTTCTGAATCTTTTTGAAAGAGTGTATATTGCTTCATGTAATCAGTCATTGTTGCAATCTCATAACTATGGACTCTATTTTTGCCTCCGTTATTCTTTATGCTAACATCTGTTGATGTTACTCTGGCAGTCAGGTGTCTACAAAATAGTAAGAATCAGTTTCCTTCATATTTAATTTTACCCATGTTTTTAACTGAAAAATATGTGATCAAAAGTATTTATCTTTGTCTAATTTGCACTGTTTGAGAACTATTTTTACAAGCATAAATCATATCCTTTTTTCTCAAGGTCAATAGTGGATCAGTTATTAGCTCTATACATGTGAATAGATGAAATGAATTGGATGAAAAGAAATATGAGTTGCAATTTCAAAATATGTCTTTTTATGACCTTGGTATTCTGATACTCAGATTCTCAGTAAATGGAAGTTATTGATCTTGGGATAAATAGTGATGAGTGAAAACCAAAGCAGGACAGGACTAATTCTGCTCCAATGAGACTGAACATCAAACTCTTCAAGAATGGAAATACAAAGACAAATGATCAGCAAAGCTGTCAGGAATAGAGAAACGATCTTGTAATATTCAGTATTGTTTTCTGTTCCACTTAGTTTAGATTGTATTTTTTTCTCACAGCATTTTCCGTGCTAATTTACTGCAACATTGCTTTTAATTTTCTTACAAAGTCCCTGTTTTCAGTTAAAAAATGACATTTTTATTACTGAAATTTTGATAAAGATATCATAATAAATGTGATACACATGTAGAGTTTTAGTAAAATATGTGGAAATGGAATAATAATCGACCAAAATCTATTTTTTTTTTAGAAATAGATTAATTTTCAACAATAAGAAAAAATATTCAAACTGCTTACATCTGCACCTCAGACATATTTTTGCTGCCTTCCTTTATATGAATGAATAAAAGATCATAAGGAATACTGAAGTCCTTGAGGAATTTTTGAAGTCTCTGCATAACTTTTAAACTCACCTGTACTAGCATGGAACCTGTGTGGGATGCTGCTGGAAGACAACTGTACACCATGCAAGGACTTGAAAATTTAAATGTTGGAGAATTTTATCATGTCATTCTATGTAATGCCTAAATTACCCTGTCTCTACCAAACCTCTTTAACTGATGCCTTTGTTTTCATTTCCACCAACTCTAGCTCTGATTATTGCATTATCACTATGAAGTTCATTATGTTTCTATATCACTGTCATTTTCATTATGTTTCTGTATTAAATTGCTGAGATGTTGGAAATATTTGCTGTTGACTTTAATTATATCTATTCATTGCACACTCTAGAAGAGTTAATATATTTGTGAGATTTTTTCCTTAAAAAAAAACAGTAAAATCACTGCCAATTTCCTGCAATATATATTAATCCTGTCAAATTAACATGCAGTGCTGCATGCACAAAGTTAATGATTGTCATATTTGAACTTCTTTGAAAAGATAATGATGTTTACAATTTCAGCTACAGAAGAAAACCTGTAGGGTATTGGTTATCTGACCCACAGTGCTTTAAGTTCTGACTGAAATATATACACCACTAAAATCAGGGGCATGGCTATCAGAAACTTTGTTTTCATTGCTTTGATGTTTCGGCTGTTTGGGGAATTCAGGATGATTTCACAACATCCTTCCACTATTTCCCAGGAAAAAAAAAAAAAAACATCTTAGGTGTTTTCTGAATTCTTCAGAACCTCATTATGTATAGTATATACACAACATAAAACAGTAAAATGGTTTGCTAATAGAAATCATGCTTCAGTTTGCTTATTAGGAACACAATAAGTATATATTCAAAAGCCAGGTACTTTGATATTATGATACTACAGACATAAATAATTCAATTTACACTATGGAGCTTACTGGGAGTTTCCCAGACAGAATCTGTCTCATTACATGAGGTGTGTATAAATAGTTATAATTTTTGCATTTGTTGTTAGAATTTCACATTTTAGGTTTATTACTTTTTAGGAACGGTTATTTGGATTACCTTTGTGTGTAGTGAGTAGCGAGAATATGATCAGTCCTCTAAAAGCCATCAGTGCATCAATAATACAAAACGTATCAGGCAACCAAGATATCAATACAGTATATGAATCAAGTAGGCACAGAAGATCTCTGAGGGCATTTATACATGTCAAAATTAAATCACTTCATCACTCATTAATGTTTTCACTCTTTTTCTTCTATACAATATATAATCATACTTCTTTTTTTCTTCTGGGTGGACTCCTCCCTTTCTACCTTCATTCATTAATTTCTTCATAATTTAAAGATCACTGCAAGTCACATAACCAGAGACTAGTGAGCCTAAGCTGTGCTAAGAATTTGCAGATGTATCCAATAGAGTCTTATCAAACCATATAGCATACTCAAATAAAGGAACTGGGATCCCAAACTACTTTTTCTCAATATCATTACTTACCACAGAGTTTGTAAATTATTTTTCCACTTAAAATAAAACTACCTTGTAGTCTAATGATTACAAGGAAGGAGAGAAAAGAAAGGAAGGAAAACATATTAAAAGGAAAAAAAAAAAACCACAAAAATTTGTTGAAATACAGGCCACACTATTTTATTCAGTGGCTACCTATTAGTTATATTGTAATGGAAGGTGATGTTCCAGTTTTACTGTGTACAAGTTTCATTTGAGTCATCCTTTGTAATCAGTTTGTCTATTTCACAAAGATCTTTAAAGAGATCAACATTTAAAATTTATAATCTTGTTTTATTCAGTGGGCAAATCATTACAATTCTAAGGAACAGAAATACCCCTATATATATCTTTTCTGGAAATAACAGTGATTTCCCTTATCTTTCATATTTCCTTTTTTTGTGAACTCTCATACCCCACATTGAAATAAAAAGGCACAGCAAAACATATCACTGCATATCTATTGATTAAAAAAATATTTTGAAGTCCAAGAAACTCAGAGGTAATGTAGTCAATATCTAGCCATAACTTGTTAGTTTCTGTTTTAATTCAATGTAAGTGTTAACTCAAACCCCCCAAATATTTAATTTCAGTTTGTAATTAAAAATAGTCCCTAAAATGTATAAAAAAGCTTCTGCTAGGGGTTGATTTTCAAACCAGGAAACAAATGTTGCTGTACATAAAACTTAGATACTGTGACTGTAAAAATAATATTATATAACAAACCTTATTTTCATTCAATCTTGCTACTAAAATTCATTTTCAAGAAAGAACCTTTGTAATTTCATTATACTGGAGGCTACAAACAAAATGACAAGTATTAGAGATTCCTGTGTGTATGCATAACACTAGCTCTGATGATAGTTAGGTTGAATCCTTATGTTGGGTCCCATTCCGAAGTGCCTAACTATCAGGAAACACTCTTAGAAATAGCTTATATAATAATAAAAACAGTATGGGACATCTAAATGAGATGTCTCAACACCTGCATTTTAGTCATTATTTGTCCCTTCCTTACATATTTTGTCCTCGGATTCTTTTACTGTCATTCTATTTCCAGCAAGTCAATAGGATAAATACCCAGACTTCAAATAGCTAATATAATCCTTCTTACAAGCAAGGCCGTTCCTGAGGATAAAATATCACACAGAGCAATTTGCTTAACTGTATCAAATGTCAAACATTTATAATGTTAGCAAGCTTTTGTCAGAAAAGTGAATGTGTGCACACATGTGTACATATTATAGGTGCATGATGGTACCTTTATTGATGCTATTGTACTTTAAAAATGATAGCCTGTGGTAGGTTGACCCTGGCTGGATGCCAGGTGCCCACCAAAGCCACTCTGTCATCACTCCCCTCCTCAGCTGGACAGGGGAGAGAAAATATAATGAAAGGCTCCTGGGTCAAGATAAGGATAGGGAGATCACTCATCAATTACTCTCACAGGCAAAACAGACTCGACTTGGGGAAATTAGTTTAACTTATTACCAATCAAAAGCAGAGTAGGAGAATGAGAAAATAAAAACTAAATCTTAAAACACCTTCACCCCACCTCCACACCCCTTCCTCCCTGGCTTAACTTTACTCTCAAATTCTCTACCTTCTCTCCCAGCAGTGGCGCAGGGGGACAGGCAACGGGGGTTGCAGTCAGTTCATCACGTGTTGTTTCTGCCGCTCCTTCCTCCTCAAGGGGAGGACTCCTCACACTCTTCCCCTGCTCCAGCATGGGGTCCCTCCCACAGGAGACAGTCCTCCATGAACTTCTCCAATGTGGGTCCTTCCCACGGCCTATAGTTCTTCACGAACTGCTCCAGCATGGGTCCTTTCCATGGAGTTCAGTCCTTCAGGAACAGACTGATCCAGCATGGGTCCCCCACAGGGTTACAAGTCCTGCCAGGACCCTGCTCCAGCATGGGCTTCCCATGGGATCACAGCCTCCTTCAGGCATCCACCTGCTCCAGCATGGGGTCCTCCACGGGCTGCAGGTGGATATCTGCTCCACATTAACCTCCATGGGCTGCAGGAGGACAGCCTGCTTCAACATGGTCTTCACCACAGGCTGCAGGGTGATATTCTCTTACATATTCTCACTCCTCTCTCCAGCTGCAATTGCTGCTGTGCAGCAACCTTTTACCCTTCTTAAATATGCTATCACAGAGGCCCTACCACTGTTGCTGATTGTCTCGGCCTTGGCCAGCGATGGGTCCATCTTGGAGTCAGCTGGCATTGGCTCTGTCGGACATAGGGGAAGCTTCTAGCAGCTTCCCACAGAAGGCACACCTGTAGCCCCCTGCTACCAAAACTTTGCGACACAAACCCAATACATAACCACATAACTGAAAAATAGGAACAATAATTCACATCTGGCCAAACCTCCAAGGTGTTTTACCAAGTGGGATTAAAGAATATATTTTTATCCTCTTATTTTCTGTACCATAAGTGTACCATTTAAAGTACCTTATCACAGCCTACTAAAAGTTACTGAACAAGCAAGATTAAGTACAATCAGTAGTTTCGCCTTGCAGTATGGAGTTCAGATATGTGTTATCAGGATATTCTCATAAAAGTCAGTCTTAAGATTCCACACAAGATTTGTTGGGGTTTATTTATTTATTTATTTGCTTTGTTTGTTTTATTTTTTGTTTTGTTAATAATGTGGAATGTTTCTGAGTGGTTAAGCTTATGATATTTGCTTTCAAAATGATGTTGACCTTATTTTACTTTTGTGTTGATCGGAATAAAACTAAATAATGCTGGGTTTTTGACATTTCTTGTCTGTACGCTTCTCCCAGAAGAATTCATAAAAAAATGGGGAAACTCAAACTGGATGGTGTATACTAATGATTTGAAAAGCTAGTTATTTCAGATCTAGAAAATTTATTCTATGGAACATTGGTGCATATAGCTTAAATACTGTATATTTAAGCTGTCTGAAACTAAGAAAATAATCTTGTGCTCTTGATCTTATGCTTTTTTTTTTTTAAATTTCCCAAGGTTTAAAATTTGGAGAAAAAGTAGTTTCTTTGTTAGTTGGTATGACATTTTAAATCCTAGAATGTTTAAGGACAGAATGTAGTTCTGATGTATCTTGAAAGATAGAATGTAAATACTGTGAATCACTCTGGTGTTAATTAGAACCCATTGCACTTAAGATTCATTTTCCTATTTTCCCCTCTACACAAACATGCATGAATACACATTGTGATACATCTAAAGGTAAATGATTGTGTCACTCTTCTAGACATGACAGAAGGTTATATATTTCTTGAAACAGAGGACAAAACTGAATCTATTACCTGATTTTAGTCAGTGCTCACTGAACTACCAAATAAAAGTGAAGTTCCTTCTTTTTAAGGACTTTAAAATACAAAGGTCCCAGGGGACTAAAATAAAATCTTAACTAAAACCTTATTAATTAATTATTTGTTTTAATTGATAAATATATATAAAATTTAATTGATAAATGTATGTTAAATACTAAAGTCACTGTTATTAGATTACATAAATAAATAAGTAATACAAATAAATATCTCAGTGTGTAAAGGAACCAAAAAGTTTTAAACTTCTGAAGAAACTTTTCCCATCGAGACTCACTTCAAAATTGTCCAGAGGAAAATTTTGGAGCCTTGTCACAGGGTGAAGCCCAGCCAAATGGACACGCTCAGATAAGTGAGACCTTGACTATATCTGCCTCGCTCAATTTTTCTGCATTTATCTTGTAATTTATGAAAAAACAAAGAAGAAAGAAATTACTTTTGTTCTGCAGGTGTTGCTAAATGCACACTTCTTATAACATGATTAGAGCATGAGACCAGAAGATGACAGAAACCTTATGACGATCACTAATTGCAATTACACATGGAAAAAATTGAAGATGTTGGCCTGGGGCTATGTGATTAGGGAGTCCATTGGTGGCTTTTATTGACAATTTGACATACGGAAGTAAGTAGTTAAAACAACAGCGCCTTGGGAGTAGAGATGACCACATCCACAGTTGCCTAATGCCATGCAGGGGGGTAAGCCAAAGGCAGAACCACTCTGATGTATCAGTCCATTACCAGCAACTGGCACGTTGTCTGATCAATAAGCATTCTGCTTCCCTGGGTCCATGCTGTTGGTCCAAATTGGATTTGGAGGGGTCGCTACACTGACTGGTATGTGTGAAGTGTGCATGCGTTGCAGAATTGAAATCTAGGTGTTGGAATTGCTATCCACCCACTATACACATCCTGCTTATTAAATAAATTTTAGGCTATATGTCACTGATGGGTGTAGTTCTGTTCTTGCATCCACCCCACCTAAATCATAGAATAGAATCATAGAATCGTTTAGGTTGGAAAAGACCCTTAAGATTATCGAATCCAACCGTAAACTGAATACTGCCAAGTCCACCACTAAACCATGTCCCTAAGCACCACATCTACACATCTTTTCAATACCTCCAGGGATGGAGACTCAACCACTTCCCTGGGCAGCCTGTTCCAATGCTTGACAACACTTTCAGTGAAGAAATTTTTCCTAATATCCAATCTAAACCTCCCCTGGTGCAACTTGAGGCCATTTCCTCTTGTCCTATTGCTTGTTACTTGGCAGGAGAGACCAATCCTCACTTCTCTACAACCTCCTTTCAGGTAGTTGGAGAGAGCAATAAGGTCTCCCCTCAGCCTTCTCTTCTCCAGACTAAACAACCCCAGCTCCCTCAGCAGCTCCTCATAAGACTTGTTCTCTAGACCCTTCACTAGCTTCGTTGCCCTTCTTTGGACACGCTCCAGCACCTCAATGTCTTTGTTGTAGTGAGGGGCCCAAAACTGAACACGGTATCAAAGTGCAGCCTCACCAGAGCTGAGTACAGGGGGAAAATCACTTCCCTAGTCCTGCTGGCCACTCTATTTCTGATACAAGAAATCCCTTGTATCAGAAATTCCCCTTTATCAGAAACATCTATTGTCTAGTGCTGGACTAGATATAGGGCATTAATAGACCTGGAATTATATTACCATTTATATGCAATTTATAGTTTCCTTTATTTTTGAGTTATTGTTTAATGTTTTGTTCAGCTATCATGTTCTTGATTTTCTTTTGAAGCAGTGCAGTCAGTTAGTAAGTGAATAGTGAACACAAAAATAGAAATTAATTTGAAAATCAGAAACTACAGTTTTAAAAATGTATACTCTAAAAGCATAATAAAAGTATGTCTTTTTTTAAAAAACAAACTCTAAATCTAGTATTGTTCTCTCATAACCTACAATAGGTTATTCTTGTGGAAGAATAGTCATTTTAAGACATTAGTTAGATACTGGTTATTTTTCTTAACAGTTTCTTGTCTTTCATAATAAGTACAATGATATAGCTCTGTAAGAAAGATTGTGAGGAAGACTCATCCCCTTGATTGCGCTAACTTAGAAATATTATTTTTCACACCTCTGGAGCTTCCTTTGGGGAATATTTTGTCAGTTAACAGAATTTCGTGGATCATTGTGTTGCCTGAGGAATAATCCACTTTCCCAATTGAATTATACATTATAATAACTGTTATATTACTAGTACAGCCTTGCTATAGATTCAGTAGTATTCTTAAGATTAGACAACAATTAGAATTTCAAATCAAACATTTTCAGACACTACACTTGAATAATCCTAATTTTGATCCCAGAAATAAACTTATAATGAATCTGATAAAATACATCTCACAATTTACTGGCATTGGAGAGAAATGAACTTGAACACTGTGAAGAATTTGAGGTGACATTTTCATTATCTGGTAGCTAATGTGTTTCCTCCAATTCAATCCAAACTAAAACAAAGTTATAGAGATGCTTGATTTGCATTCACTGGCAACAAGCAGAGAAATGTGGTGTATTCATGGAATTAAAGGTTCATCAGTTATACAGATCTCAACCCCACAATTAACCTTCCTTTAAGAGAGTTGGTTTTGTCATTTAGATTGTGACTTTAAGTCCTTCCTTTTTAACTGATTATTTTTCAGTATTAAGAAAAATACTTTGTGATTCAAGAAACTTCATCGTCACTAATAGTTCTGTTGTGTCAAAGTCTTTCAGAGGGAAACTTGCCCAGTTTCTGGAAGACAGCGTATGACACACTGCTTGCTTAATCACTTTTGCTTTATCTGTATTATCTCCACCTCAAGACTGATCATATATGTTGAAATTTTTTAGCTACTAGGTTGAGCTAATTCCTTTAGACTATTTCATGCACCTTCATATGTGTTTTTGTAAAAACAAAATTGCAGTTTCAAGTTTATTTCTATAACACACAATGGTGACCTGGCACTTAAATAGTAAACCATACTCAACTGACTGGTTAAGTTTGCTGAAGCCTATCATAATATCAGCACAAAGACAGCAACATCTGAGCATATATACAAGTACATCTAAACTAACAGTCTCCTGTGTGTTGCCTGGGAAAGAATTTGTTGGCCACACCAAAACATGTCAAAGTGTGTGCAGCAGTTTAATAATATAGACAATCATGTCAGTGCTTAAGTGCCTAAGTCTACATCTTTTTCTTTTTAGAGTACTACTACAGTGTAGTGTATATTTGCTTGTTAGCATAGTATAGTCTAAGTATTCTGAAAAAAAATATCATTCTCATTTATTTTGTATCATAGCATTTAAATAAAGGAAAAAAAAAATGTTGCGTTTGGACCACTATGAATCTAATTAGAGAGGGTCTCCCTGATAGGGTCGTTTACAAGAGAAAATAAAGAGCAAGCAGTAGTTTTGTTGCATGATAGGTATACTCCAAATGCTAAAAATACATTTTTTAAAAAAGTAATATTGCAGAATAAAATAAACCTGAAAACTATAGCCAAAAGAAAGGAGGTAAAAAACTGTTCCTTTTCCTTCCATTCTTGACTGTTCAATAATCATCAATTCACATCTCTTTTGGGATTGCTAGGTTTCATGCAATCTTACAGTCCTTAATGATGAGTCAGGCTTCATGTAAGAATTTACAAGAGATCTGAATTCCAGCAGTTAATCTTTCTGTACACATGCTTTTCACAACTAATCACCACCTTTTAATAATATTATGTAAGTTTTTATTCTAAAGGAAAAAAAAAAAAATATCTAGAATGCTTAAGATGTTACAACTTTGTAGAGGTGTGGTGCCTGTTAAGAATTTCACATCTTGCAAGTACTGTTTAACAGCTGAAATTAATCTTAACACACACCATTCCCGCTCCAGTGGCTGGAGGTTAAATATCCCCACTTCCTCCAACAGCTGATGCCGAGACCCCACTGGCTCCAGTAGCTGACACTGCAGGACAGGACCTGGCACCAAATTCTACTCACACCCACAGAGGTCTCACCCGTAGCTGGCACTGAGTCCTTGCAGCACACATACACATGGCACAGAGACTGAGACAGTTAAGAAGGCAGGATAGACTGCAGTGATCAGGTTCAGGGCTCAGCCAGGCAAGCATACTGATTGGCTCCATTTTACATGCCACAGGCCCCTTTTATACCATATTCTGTCTAACCCCCTTTCTTTCCTCTCTGCTCCCCCTTCCCCTGCACATCTCCTGTGGGTCTGTACAGCTTTATCAATTCCTGCACCCCTCGCAGTCCAGGGTCCCCCTGGTTTACAGTCTTATCTTTTGCAAAGATCAGGTTGATCTTCCTGGAAGTGACACCTGCAGTTTCTTGATAGCCCATCAATTAGTGTGAGTGGTGAGGCTTGCTTCCTGTTGCTGTCTCCACGTATGTTTTGTCAGGTCTGTGTTTCTGTATATTTTGTTTCTGGTTTCCCCCTTTTCCCTTAGTTTCCAAACTGACAAGATCGCCGATCCTATAACCTCGCTGGAATAAACATTCTCACACTCCCACACACCCTCATCAATTACTGCGACTGACTAGGCTTGGTTCTCATCACTGAGAGATCATTTGTCAGTCAGGTTTGTGGCCCTGTATGATGTTCTTTGTTTATGGCTTCCTCCTTTTCTTTTTATCTTTTTTTTTTCTTTTTCTCCCCATTGAAAATGTCCTTGATCAGATACTCTTAAAGGAGCAGACACTCTCCTTCCACATACCCTTCTTATATCTATGGGTGAAAAAGCAAAGACACATGCCAAAGCGGCATGATCTTGGTCAAAACCTATCACCTTCTGACATTATCCAGAGAGGGATTTTGCAGACCTACAGCAGTGGAAAAGTCTGGAAGAAAGAAAGAGAAAAGAAGTGTTGTCAGAAAGAAAGCAGAAAAATTCTTGGGTAGTGCTTGGGTGGAGATCACAGCTGTCAAGATCTCTGGCTCTCACTGTGAACAGCCTTCACAGTTGTGGTTTGATCTTTTTTACAGCAAAAGATAGAAAATAAAGTCCATTCATGTACAACCAGCATAGAGCTGAATATCTTTCTACCATTCTATTTAAAGGATAAATTTATTAAAGGATAAAGTATTAAAGTGAGAAGGGGGGGTGGGGGTGGAGTTTTTTGGTTGTTTTGTTTGCGTGTTTGTGGTGCTGATGTAGAATCATTTTCTTTCATCTAATTAAAATAAATTTTGATATTGTTAGAAATCATTATGCTCAGGTTGTGAAGAGCGAAATGTCAGAAGAAATGATTCCATGTGATTTCGAGTTAATTGCAGTGTAGAGTAAAAGCACCTCTCAAAGAGTCATTCTTCTCCTACTGCGCATATTGCCAAAGCCCAGTGCCACAGCAAGCTGCCAGGAAGTAAACAAGGAGAGAGAGAAAAACTCTAACAAGAGCATTAGCTCAACAGCCTGACTCTTCTTGACTAACACATTGATTCAGTAAAAGGATATAAGTAAGCAAGCAAACTTTACAGTTCTTAATTTTCCCATTCCCTAGCCTACACTCTATCCCTCTCTCTCTTATTTTCAGTTTAGGGACAGTGAGAGAAGGAATAGAAGTAAAAAATATGATAAGAAATTAGTAGGTGTTTCCAAAACCCCAGCAGTCTGAAGGCCCGCCTCGTTCATAACCTGTCTCATTGCATTGTAACATGACACTGGCTTGACTCCTATAAATTGCGAAAAGGGGTAAGAAAAGGTACTTCAGACCCTTGACTTGTGATAAACATGAAAACTTAAATCATGAGCAACCATGTCTCCTGCAGCGATGCAAAAAACTTTTTTTATTTACAGAGGCTTGATGGTAGCAAAGTCTCTGATAGTATTGACAGCTGTACTTTTTATGTCTATTTCTATATTCCTGTTCATGTTTTCCACTTCCGAAGTTAATACCAAGGACAGATTACACAGAATACTATTTTGCCTTGACCAAAAAGTGACTTCTTTTAAAAAGTCCATTAATTTGAATCAACAGCTAAACTGCTCATATTAGCAAAATATTTCTGCTCATTATTTTCTTGTGCCACAAGAGACCATTGACGAAGGCTGAAACAAGGCCATCAAAATATATTTCAGTTTTGACCTTTATATCCTGCAGGCTACTGCAATTTTCATCTATCTATAAAATTTCTAGGGCTACATTGTTCATATATGATTCTGGAAAAGACTGGAGAAATGAAGAACGGCTTTGCTTCAAATGGGATAGCTATTGTAATTACAAAACAAAGCACATTATATCAGGACAAATCATACTCAATTTTTAGTATCTTATACAGACTTGCAATACAGTTGGAATTTTCTGTCTTGCTGAAATGCTAGGATCCTTGGCCTTTTTGAAGCGTGACTTTTACTGTTCGACTAAAGCAACTATATTGCAATATTAACAGTATGCCCTTAACTCAAAGCATTTAACATCATGCATAATATTGTTTTTAATAACAGAGGTATTTAAAGTTAATACGTGTCTGCATTTCTTTTAATTGTCAGACAATAAAGATCGTGCACTCATAAGAGATCTGTAAGCTAGTACAGAACTTAATTTGATGTTTTAACATGCTATAAAAACATAGTCCTTAGGGATTCTGACATAATTGAAGTTCATTTCTAATGTTAATGAATTCAATTTGTGCGTAGTTTTGTTTTGTTTTTATGAGAAACAATTGCAAGACAATTATAAGATGCATAAAGAGAAAGTAAGAGGAGAAAAATATAATATTAATTCTCTCTTTTTATACTTAAACAGCAATACTGGCAAATCTATGAAATAAAAATAAACATTGTTGTACGATTTATACTCACTCTTAGATGTCTTGAGATAACATTGAATTTATTTTAAAATGTATTTTAATGAGGAAAAACATCTAGACCCATTCAAATATATCCAGAACATTATCCTTTTAATATAATTGAAAAAGCATTTGAACTTGAGCATATAAGATTCTGATGTATGGCTTAATTTTAATAATTGCTTATAGTGAAATGAAACTGTGATGAATGTTATGTGACTTGAATGTGTTCTGTAAAAGTTTGTTTCTGTTCATTTAGTTTGTGCCAGAGTGCTATAAGCTTCAGATAAAATTAAAAACAAAAAAAAAGAAAAGAAAGAAAGAAAAAAAGAAAAAAAAAAAAAAAGGACAAGAAATTGCTGTACTTTCAGGTATATAGCCTCATGCTTATCTGCACTTCCAATGACCCACACATCTCTTTTCAGATGAACTATACCCTTAAGAACCCTTTCCAAAAGAAAGAAAATAAGAGAACCAGAATTAACAGAGCTACAAGACAGAAAGGAAGCACACTACAGCAGAGTAGATACAAAGAAAATACTAAGGAGAAGGGCTTGGTAGAAAATTGCACTTTGTTCCCATAAATAAATTCAATCTCTGCTGCTACTCAGTCATAAGCTTCCTTCAGGTAATCTGGGAGTTACTTGTGGGAAATTTGGTAACACATACGGTTTCTAAAGAAAATGTAAATATATAGATTATATATTGTAATATTACTACCGTAGATATCCTCAGTATAGACTTTCCACATGTGCCATATGGTTTTCTATAATTTTTATTGAGGGGAAAAAGAAAGAGGGAAGAAGAAACATTCATTCTCCCAACTCTCTCCATGCAGTCAAGTGTGATTTTGCACTTTGTGTTTATAGACTTAAGTAGTTATATAAAGACTATGGATTTGGGGATAAAGTTTGTCTAACAGTCTTCTACATCTTGACCTGCATATCGTCTGGAAAGGCCCACAGTTTATCTTTCCAAGGACAAAGTTCCAAAGTAGTCATTTTTGTGAAACTGCAAGGTGAAGATTAACAGAGGAATCAGACCTAGGTCATTAAGCATGGGATAAATCATTGACTTCAGTTATCATAGAATGTGTTCTCAAAGGTCTGCCTCTTAAGGACTAAGCAGAAGATTACCATATTTCAATGAGTTTACCTAAAATTGCACCTCTTGCTTTCAATTCTCCCCTGAGGTTAGCAGGGTCATCCAAGTACTTTACGTGGAGACGATATCATTCAATCTTTACTTGCTGTGCTGCTGTTGTGAGTTATGATAGTCTAATCTGAAAATGAGGGAAGTTGTGGAAGTAGAGGCTATTGTGGTCAGAGCCTCTTTTGAGATAACTCACCAAATTACAATGTCTTATCCCCATTTTTTTGTGTATGCTTGAACTTTGGTGAGTATGATAAAAATACTCAGACTTATAAATGGAAATAATGCAGATGTCTATACCTCAACTAATCCTTTATAATAATTGGAGACAACTCAGCACTTCTAAGGTGAATTTAATTTGATTTCTTGTAGACCATAACCTTAAATAAATAATTTTATAGTTAGGAAAAGTTAAATAAACAACCCTGGGACTACTGAAGAACTGGAAGTAGTTGTAAACTCCAGTTCTGAGTTAATAGACATGCCTGACTACATCCCTGAGATTTATATCCAAGCTCATCTGAAAATCAAGTTACAAGGACTAAATTTCTACCATATCTTAGTATTTCACATTTCTAGCTGTATCCGAGCACCATTAGGTCTCTGAGTTGCTTTGAGGATCTACTTAGGCCATTATTTATATTCATTTTTTTTGTTTCACAGATGATTCATTCTCCTTCCCTAGCAGCTACAAACAACTACTCCACAAAGGCAGAAGGGCTGCTTAAACTAGCACTATTGCTAAAGAAATGCACATCAAACTCCAGGATAAGTCAGTGGCTCAAAAGCAGCCAAACTGCTACATGGATACTAACCAAGTATGAGGGAACTTCACTTGCAAATTGAATGAATGATCACGTCAGGTGTTGGGTTTTTTTCATTTCATAGCTCTGGCTTTGGCTCAGCAAAGTCTCTAGGAATTTAGATGGGATCCACTTATTAATTCTAGATACTTAGAATGCACACGTACATCTGAATTAGGCACGGCAGGCTATCGTTATAGTCAGTTAACCATTACTGTCAAGGAATAGATATAAATACATTTAGGGAGTGATTAATTTCATCCTAAAGTAGCTGCCTGAAATAGGGTACACTAATTGCTCTCCAGAAGTATTTTTTCTTTCTATTGATCATAAGGAGAGACTAGGATGACTAGCTCAGTATATAGAAGTATAAAGTCAGGGGAGAAAAGATGACATATTTGCACACCTGGTGCTTTAGCAACTTTGACAGACTGCTGACTGAGTTAAGTAGGGCAGAAAATGTGTAGTCAACATCAGGGGATGAGTAACTAGAAAATTCTGTGAAAGTCCCCAAAGGGAAGGAAGGGAAATTTGAGGATTACTTTGAATCACTTTTTAAATGATTGCAGGCAACTTGTGTTTAGTTTTGCCAGGTTTCTTTTTTCCAACTGATTGATAAGGTGTTAATTCTCACTGTGTTTTGCATAATCACAGGGAGGCTCAGCTTCAGCTACTTGCTAACAATAAATTATTTTAACTTTGGGTTAGCTGCATTTTGTGGTTTTTTTCTTCTTTTTCTTCTTTTCTGAAGAAGCACACCCCTGATAACTTATGAAATGAAAGCTTCTTTCTGGAGATATCGAGATTTCTTTTCCCCCTGGGTAAATGGCATGGCATGAAGAATTCAAAGAAAATTCAAGAGACAATAACGGTATTTAGACCAGACAATCCTCAAGCTAGCCCATGAAAATGCATTTACACTGCCCATAGAACCAACACACAGCTGCTTCTTCATGCTGACTGGTGAAGGGCCAGTGGGTTTCCAGGCCTAAGATGACAGGGATCCCAAATTTGGAGTTTCAAGATTTGAACAGGAGGCAACTTAGGGTGCCATGTGAACTGGCAGATCCTTAAGGAACAGACAGCTGCCAGCCAGGGCCCATTCCAGTGCCCCACCCAGAAGCAGGGCAGCTGGGGACTGCCGGGGCAGCCCCAGTTGCAGTCGTTGGGCACCTCCATGGGGACAGGGACAGGTTGAGGCTGGGCCAGGATGTGGGCCTGTGGGTGGGTATTGGGCAGCAGGGCCATGTCTGGGCAGGGCAGGGATGTGGGGAGCTGGAGACCAGCCCTGCTGTGGCATCACTGAGGAAGGGGCTGATGGCCCCAGGGGGATGAGATGGGGCTTCTCATGGGTCCCATGGGTCAGGACCATTGAGGCCTGTTACTGCCCTCAATTCCTTGATGCTGAAGGTTCAAACCTAGTTTCTGTTTTGTACTGTGTGTTTCACAGATGTGCACAAAGAAAACGGACACAGGAAGTTAGCATTGAGCAGCAGGGATATATTCATATTATGAAGTTGCTATTGGCTGAACTGAAGAAGTTATTAAATCAGCAATGAGGATATTTGATAAACTGTGAAGAAGAGAAAGATGTAACTACTATGGTTATATTCCTTTGAACAGCCTGTAAAAATCCAGCACTTCATAGTAAATTAAGAAAGCTACAATGAACAACAAAATAGGTTGAATATTAAGCTGATAAACTTTTGTGAAGACCATCTGCAGTAGTATCACAAAACCATTTGATAACATGTAAAGCAAACAGTGTTCTTGCAGTCACAGAAACCGCTGGTGCAATACTAACACGAGAGAAGTAGTGAATCAAAATGAAAGCCTGTGATAATAACAAGGAAAAGTAAAGCTGTATATCAAGATTCCAGTAACTTGTAAATAAGGGATAGTCATGCAACTTCAAAGGACATTTCAGAAAGGGAGGAAAACTCATCAATAGAAAAAAGAAGGTATTATCAGAAAGACACTAAAACTTACTATCGTGATAAGATAAACTACTGAGGCTATCTGAATAAGTAACAGTTTCTGTAAAATCATTTAGAATACTTGTCTTTTCTACAAATTAAAATAACCTTCTATGAAGAATGATCAAGACTTACTTTTTTAAAGTGACTAGTGTCAGTTTTGTATACCTATTCCTGTTTTTAGTATGTAGGTCTTCTTCAGTATTCCAGCTACAATATGTTAGGATATACTAGCTGGTGGGAGAAAGGTTTGTACTAAACCCTAAGTTTAATGCTTAAGTAAAGTTCAAGACAGTACTCAGCCACCTAAAGTGAAATTTAAACAAAAAATAGGAATTTAAGCCCAAAACACAAGATTTAAAGACTTGTATCCTCTACTAATAGTGGAAATACATACATTCTGTAACCATCTTAAGAAGAACTGCTTTCTTTTAAATTACTCAAATATTTTAAAACTCTGCTTCTGTACATGGATGGAATCATCTTTCATCTGATGGAGGTAAGTAGCTGGACATTTTACTCAGCTTACTTAGGTGGGGACTAGAAATCGCATATTCGTTTACTTTTCTCACCGCAAATGATGGGTCATTCTCACAGTACGTCTGTTGGACTGGTGTTTTGACAGAAATATAATGAAAGAAGTTAGTTCTCTTAAATAATTAAGGCAACACCTGTTCCTGCCTCCTGTTTAATCCTATAGGTTTTCAACTAGAGCAAAGGTTCTTTTACCTTCACTAAAGACTATCTGTGTGTATTCTCCTTTTGCTCCTCACTATAAAATACCAGCATAATTTTTAGAAAAAGAACTAGACTAGAAATAAACCTGCGCATGGCCGGGCTGGGAAGGGCTGTGGAGAACAAGAGAACAACCCTGCTGTGTCATCACTGGGGCAGGGGATGATGGCCCCAGGGGGCTGCAATGGGGCCCTTGGTCATGGGAAGAGTGGGGGGGAGCCACAGATGGGGTTTATCACAGGGGCAGTAAGGCCTGTTAGTGCCCTCCAGGCATTCCCTGCCAGTGCAGTGTGTCCTGACAACTTACAGAGATCTGGTCTCATTAGGGACCTGCTGTGGAGGCATGTAATTGCTGTGGGATGTCAGTGGGATTTCTCAGGCCACACAGAGGCAGGTTAAGTACAGCTGCCTGGGAAAGGGACATGGCATGGAAGACTTGGGGGTATGGGGGCATGGTAACCCCTTATTTTGGGGGGTGAAGTGTCCTAACCACCCCGATGGGTTCCAGAGACTGGGCAGCAGTGGAGAGGGGGTGGGTTTAGGGCTGGGTAGGTGTTGGAACTACAGGGAGATCAGAGCCAAGGGAGGAGTGGGGATTATGAAATAGCAGAGGTAAATTCATTGGTTTTATGAAAGGTTCCTTGTGTGGTTACTAACTGTTCAATGCATCCAATGTATCAGTAAGAATAAGTACAGAAAGCTTTGCATCTTCAGCTGAAACATAGTGCTACCTTAGCAAGTATACTGCTTGACATGACCTCTGTTTCTATGAACGGTGATAAATTATAACAGTAATTGATTCATATTCTGGCTACACTTATCAAAACCAACTACAGCAATCACACACACAAAAAAAAACCAAACAACACCTGTGAGTAAGATGACAATTTTTCAAAGTATTTTCTTAACTCTCATGGAATTTTTGATGAAGTGTTTTCCAATAGTACTCCATCATATACAATGTAACATTGTGAGGATTGGAAGAGTTAATCATGATACAAGACATGGAGGAAGTTTCAGAAAGAAAAACATAATTAATCTGGAACAAGAAGAAAGTCAGGGTTTTTTTTTTTGTTTGTGGTTTGGGTTTGTTTGTTTGTTTGTTTGTTTTTAAAGTAACAACAGAACATGTTGTTGTATGTATTTACCCCAGGCAGAAGTCATCAACCTGTTTCTCTTCAGACTTCAAGTATTTAAATTTATACTATATCTAAGGTTTTTAGTGCCTCATCAGAATGAAGAGTTACTAATACCTACTCCAAAGGGTGCTGTAAGAATAAATTATTACAAGTTGAGAAACACCATGATAGATGCTATGAATACCTGAATAAGCAGAACCCTGGACAGTTTTATAATTAACAGAATAGAATAGGTGCCCCTGGAGATATGAGAAAAGGTGAAATGAACTCAATATTATTTCTTAAAGAGGAAATTCAGAAAAGAGAGCGTAGTCCATAAAAGCTAATATTATATATACTTTAGTGATTTTAACATCCTTCCCAGACACTTGTAAGGATGTCTGTTGATCATCATGTGTATATTAAATAATTTTAAAAATTATTTTATTCCTACCATTTCACAAGATATTCTACAAGATCTTTGATTTGTTGAACTATTTTACCCTTACTTTTTACAATTAATCATGACAAAGCAGGCAAAGCTGACTTTTTAACATATGCTGGGACTTACCTGAAGTTACATAATAGTTATAGTTATATGGATCTACAGTGATCTCTAGACAAATATATATATTACTTAATGCTAAATTCTGATCAAAGTCAGTTTAGTTTTTATTGTTTTTTAATACATTACAATGAATGTTTCTAGTGAAAATATAATTTGCAGATAAAGTGATACAGATGTCTAAGTATCTAAGTATTATAAGGAATTTTTGACAAGCTTAAAAAGTATTACTAAATTATTCTATATTATTATCACAAATTTTGAAGGCATTATATGTGACAAGTGCCCTGCCAGGACTATGGAATACGTGGCTACGTGGCTACGTGGCTACGTGGCTACATGGCTACAAAAGTTCTCCAGGCCCTGGATCTTAAGTCATCTACATTGCTAGAAAGATCCATTTCAGATTTAGGGTTTATGCCAGCTAGTATTCTCTCAAACAGTGTGTAGGCACAATTTGAGAATTAGCATGGGAGGACTGGAGAATTTAATAATACAGACATGGATTAGTTGTCCTTTTTCACTGGAAATTATCCCAAGATCATTTAATTTACAAGTGTAAGGGTAGCTCCAGAGTTTTACTGCACCTGAGGAGTCCAGGAAAAATATTTTCCTGCACTACAGGAAAAAGAGGTAGTCCTTGCCTATATGGCTAGACCTCTGCTTTCCGGTCTGCTGAGCTGATGAGGAGGAAAATAAGAAAATGGGTGGTTCAGTGATACAAGGTCAGACACACAGTTGTATTACATTTCTGCAGGTAAATAACTGAGTTGATTGGATTTCTACCAGACCAATATCCACTAAAGTGCAGGAAAATATTTTTTAAGAGTGTTCCCTAAGGATGCAGTCCCCTAATATTCAAATTCATTCCAAAATGTGGATTCAATCTTCAACTATTCACTAGCTGTAAGGTCATTCTGAGGACATCAGCAGCTGACATTCCTCATGTTAAGTTATGCAGGCCTTACTGGGTATTTCCATAACCCTTACAACAGCGATTGCATTGTATATTACAAGTAATTGAGCTTTAGACTGTTTAGTTCTGATATTGTTAATAATCTAGTAATGGCACCACAAAGCTAAGTGGATGGTCACTTACTGTGCTTCTGTGACTTCCAGGATCAATAAGGACTAAATGCCTGCTTCTAGCAATACCTAGGATTAAACAGGCAAATTGACAGGCAAACACAAAGATTCTGCGCACACGCAATCCAGGCAACACAATTTTGGATTGCTTGTGGCACCTAAACTGATAAGAGTTCTCAGCATTCCTAAGTCAAAAAGTCAAAGTAAGAAAAGGTGATGATGTCCCAGAGTTTTACTCAGATATTCTGAAACCTGGGCCCACTTTCCTTTTTGCTGGAGTGGTTTCAATTCTGTCAATCTGCTTTTCCAGATGAATAAGCTAACCAGCTGGCTATCTGTATAGGAGTGGGAATCTTCAGCTCCCTTCTTCAAATTATTAGGTTTTGCATAAAATAATTAAATATACTTTGTTCCAGAGAAAAACGGAGTAAGAGACATCATGAAATTTTAACCAAATGGTCAGGGCTGTTACCTGTCATGGGGGAAACCTACCTCCCAAGGGCTGTTCTAGTGAGTATTTAATTCATAGCACTTAAATTTTCATTAATATGTAAAATGAAAAATGGGTCTCCCCCTTTTTAAATCAAGGCTATACACATCAAAACTTCTTTTTCTGTCCCAGTGAATATTTAATTAATAGTAAAGTGAAACAGCTTTTCCCAGAAAGGATTGAGAGCTTAAGCTATAACTTACAGCTTAACAGGAGCAGGAGATGCACATTTTAGTTCTCTCAGGTAAAAAGGAAATTGAATTTGGGTTTCATCTCCCAAGTGCTAGGAATTGAGAAAGATATTACTCTAGTATCTTCTGTCTGAGATTACTATGGTTGTCAATCTGATTGTAAAAGAGGTTTCAGGATTAAGAGTACCTCAATGAAGTAATTGTGTCAGTTCCTGCCTATCTCAGGCATTGCTCAGCATTTTGAGACATGAGAGTGGCCAAGTCTCCCAGACTTAGTAAGGAAACCACCACATGCCTTCCATCTGCCTATGCTTCTGATTCTTTAAGTGATAGATAGAGTTGGCGTATTGTCTTCCTGGGTACATGGGTATTATTACAAGTTCGAAAATTATTCCCCCACTGAATGAAATAACAATATCATATAATCTTTATTTCACTACCATTTCATATTCTTCATATTACTAGTTTACTAGTTAGCAGGCATTCCAAATTTCAATTCTGGTCCAATATTTGAAGAACCTTGTGTTTGGGGAAGAGAGTTCAGCTCTTTAATAAGGTAATATGACATGGCACATGTCTTTGTGTTGGTCCTGTGATTAGACACCATATGATCCGGTAATTGGGAAGAGGCCAGAAGAGTTGGTCATATATGGGTAGCAGAGCTTTTAGCAACTTTTCTTTGAGCAGGGAGCCCAGTAAGGTGGCACACACTTATCCTGGCTACAGGAATTTCAAAGTTGTGTGTAGAAAGAGTCGGCGAACTAGGAGATAATCTATGCATCTTTAATATAAATATATAAAATTCTTTTTTCAGTGGGAGACCATGACATCAGCCATGTGATAGAGTCCAATACACAGTCCTTCAAACTGTGCAAGCCTAAGTTATGCACTAGTTTTCCATAGCTATATGACTTATGCTCCTTATAGAGCACAAAAATTTTCAGAGGAAAAGTGGAGAACCCTAAAAATAAAGTGCAAAGTAAAAAGAAGCTCTACATCTTAGAACTCTTTGGAACTAGAATGTTTTAGTTCATCATTGGCCCTGGCTACCTGGCTGCCCTCTCAGTTCCTTCCTCTGGAAGCTACAGTGAACACACCTGTAGTGTAAATCCCAGAGAGCAGCTGACTCCATGTTCTGCTGTCTGTGGAATGAGATCTGTGAAGCATTTCATGCTGATAAATGGGCATCTTGACAAAGGGAGAAATATAAACAAGATAGATACATTTGCTTCCTTGTGATGTTAAAATGACAAAATAAGATAAAGAACAGCACAAAAGAAAAAATACCAGGGGGGGAAAAACCAACTCATTTGTATTGTCATAATTGTGAAGGTTAAAGTAAGCTCCTTTAAATTTAAATTCATGTCTTGCAGTACTTTGGACATAGTCATTTGGAAAACTGCTTTGCATTGTTTAGTGCCACCTGAAATGGAAAGCATATTTATCCAGACCTTGTCTTTCCACATACCATGTAGTTGAACACACTTTAAATGCCAAAAGTTAGATCTCGACAGAAGACTTGTTTTGTTCTTTGAGCGTTCCTATTAGTTCTTCTTTCTGATCTTCCAGTTCTGTTAAAATGATTGTGCATTTCTTCATATCCAAGAAAGTCAATGAATTTAAAACATTCTCCTGTTTTCTGCCTGCCTCCTAAATCCCACACATCTATTTAACTAGGACACCAGGGTGGACATTTCCAGAACAAATACAGTTGTTCACACAAGGGTATCTATATTCTCAGAAAGCGAGCTCCTCTTTGGAGATTTGCATGAATTAAAAATGTCTGTACAAATATTATTTTCCAACCAAAACAAAGATTACACTCTGCACAGTCAAATCTGGATTGGCATTTTGCAAGACTGTTGTGAGTCTTTCTTATTTCTATTTGCTTCTACATAAAAGCAAGCAACTCTGCAGTGAACAGGCACCAAGGAAGAGCTGGCAAGGGCAGAATGATAACTCCCACTTGCATACATAAGCAAACTTCCACATAGTGATGTACGCCCATAAAATTAGCATATTTGGAAAGCGAGCAATGTTTCCTATATTTGAACTGCATGTTTCTGAAGAAATGTTTTAGAAACCAGCCACATTGTTTATCTCATTTCCTATCTGATCTTATGTGAATGAAAAAATTCCATACAGGCTAAGATGTCATAAGAGAAAAGGAAAGGAAAGGGAAGGGTGTGATGGTTTTGTGTGAGATAATTTTCTTCATAATAGCTAGTATGGGACTATGCCTTGGATTTGTGCTTGAAATAGTGTTGATAATACAGGGATGATTTAGTTACTCCTGAACAATGCTTACACAGAGTCAAGGCCTTTTTTGCTTCTCACACCACTCCACCAGTGAGTAGGCTGGGCGTGCACAAGAAGTTGGGAGAGGACACAGGTGGGACAGCTGACCTCAACTGACCAAAGGGATATTGTATACCGTATGACATCATGCTCAGCAATAAAACTAGGGAGGAAGTTGGCAGGGAGGCCACTGCTTAGTGATTGGCTGGGCATCGGTCAGTTGGTGGTGATCAATTGTTTTCATTTGCCTCACTTGTCTCTCTTGGGGTTTATTTTTCTCTCTTTGTTATTTTCCTTTTCACTACAAATTATTATTATTATTATTATTATTATTATTATTATTATATTTCAATTGTTAAACTATTTTTAATCTCAACCTACGAGTTTTCTCACTTTTACTCTTCTGATTCTCTCCCCCATCCAACTGGGAGGGAGCGAGTGAGCGTCTGTGTGGTGCTTAATTGCTGGCTGGGCTTAAACCATGACAAAGGGGAAGAGAAAGAAAGGAAAGAATGAATTCAAATAACATTTCAACAATATTAAAGCCATGCATGATCCATCAGTGGGATAAAAGGATTCTTACAGTGACAAAAATTTCAACATAATTTTGGTGTTAATTATTTTAGGCAATGGTATAACCTGTTTTGAGTTCCATAAAACATCTAGGAAGGACACTTAATGAGTTTTGTTTATGCATTAGTACCCCAATGTGTTTTCTCGAATGTATGAATATAAAGCCTAAAATGAGGTACAAGAGACATTTCAAAAACTACAAAAAAATGGGACAGGCAATCCTTTTTTACTGAAAGTTACCAGAAGATAAATGAATAGTTCTCTAATCACAGTAAAAAATGAATGGACAAGATATGAGCAAAATCTAATCTATATCCTTTGGTATCTAGACAGACTGATGTGTAGTGTAAAATTCATGTGTGCATTATAACCAATAAAATCTTAGTGTAAAATGCATATAGAGTATCAGTGTTCTTATCATAAGATCTCAGTCAACTCCTTTTTGCATCCCCTCCTCCTACATCTGTAACTAGTTTCCCAAATTTCTGTTTTCCATAGGAGTGGAGACAATTCTTTCCTCCAGTTGCAACCCACCCTCACCTTTAGCTGTTCCACAGCCTGCTGGATTGAACACTGTTTTGCAGGTGGGAAGATTGAGTTTTACTCTCCACATCAGCAGGGCAATAACATATACATACTGACCTTTGCACGTTATAGCATTCTAATGAGTAGGCTGCTCTGCAAAATGTAGGCAGCACCGACATTAGTCATGTGTCAGTAGCCTCCTTTCTTTAACAGTATCTCCTACTCAATGAAGTTAGATTGCTGCCTTTTTTTCAGGCTTGAGCCCTGACCTGCAATTAGCTCACTTAACTGCTGTAGTTAAGACTATCTAAAGCAGTTTGCTGTGCAAAACAGTTAATCCTAAGAAGCATGGACTATTACAAAGTAGTCATAGAATCATAGAATCACAGAATAGTTTGGATTGGAAAGGACCTTTAAAGATCACCAAGTCCAAGCCCTCTGTCATGGACTGGGACATCTTTCACTAGGTCAGGTTGCTCACAGCCCCATCCAACCTGACCTTGAATGTTTCCAGGGATGAGGCATCCACAACTTGTCTAGGCAACCAGTTCCAGTGTCTCACCATACTCATCATAAAAAAATTCTTCTTTATGTCCAATCTAAATCTACCCACTTTCAGTTTAATACCATTGCCCCTTGTCCTCTCAGTGCAGTCCCTGGTAAAAAGGCTTTCTCAATCTTTCTTACAAGCTCCCTTTAACTATTGCCCCTTTTAAGTATTGAAATGCCACAATAAGGTCTCCCCAGAACCTTCTCTTCTCCAGGCTGAACAATACCAGCTCTCTCAGCCCTTCTTCATAGGAGAGGGGTTCCAGCACACTGATCATCTTCGTCACCATTGTCTGGTTTCTGGCTCTCTCTAATCTAGCAGTATTAAGCATACCCTTAGATTCTTGTCCCTAGTACGGACTGAGATTTACTTTCACAGGAATCTAGAAAATGTAGGTTGGAACAAGTGCCTACATACCATTTGGTTCAATGTCCTGCTCAAAACACAGTTAGTGTCAGGGGCTGATATGGTCATTCAGCATTTTGCCTAGTCATATCTTAAAATCGTGAGAGATGGAGACTCCACTGCTTTTCTGGGCAGCCCATTCCAATGTTTGCTGACAATACTGTGAAGAATTTTTTCTTTATGTCTAATTGGATACTTCCTTGTTACAGTTTGAGACTGTTGTCTTTTGTCTTTTCATTGTATCCTTTTCACCTCTTCCTTTTATTGTACTGTTCATGTAGATGTGCAGTTCAGCTCTGTCCAGCCACTATTGAAGTCAGCCAGGAACTCTTGATTCAGAGACAGGTATATTCTGCATTTCTTGTGCCAGCTTCGGATGGCTGTAAGTATTCCCTGATTTTCTAGGAAGCTTAATTTGAACCATTCTCTGATTCACAATTCTGGATCTTGCCCATGGCTTTCAGCCTTAGAGAAATCTGGTTAATTAATGGGGGTTTTGACTGATCTAAATTTGTAAAACAGCAATTAAATTATCTGTTTTCGAACGGGGAAGAAAAATCATTGTAGCAAAGACAACGTGGTAGAAAAGAAAAACAGGTCTGTGCACAAACAAATTAGGTTCTGATATAACTTCAGTGACATTATTGCAAGAACATTTGATAACCTCAGAGTTCACTTTGGTAAGTGGATGCTAAAAGGTCCAAGAGCATACAACAGGACAAATTTTACCTTAAGTACATTTGCAAAGTTACTGCATTATGTGTGATTCTGGATATTACTAATACATACACAGAACCCCAAAATAATTTCTGTTGCTACATTTTTCTCCATTAACACTAAGTTTTAAGGAAAACTCACTCTAAATACAGAATACTAAAAAAAGAAAAAAAAAAAGGAAAAAAAACCCTAATACTATCTGGTACTGTCAATCAAGAATACATGAAGAATGTAATGAAAAAATTTTATGAAAAATATGCTATAAGTTGCTCATAACATCCAACCAGTTTCAGCATTTTTTTACAGTCAAACATCTCCATACAAAAAAATGGACATGTTTTTCAAAATATTTTTTGGAATAGTAGTTTATTTTTTTCCATGAGCTGTAATAACTACACCTATTTCCTTGTGCACCATTCTGTGCAATAGGAAAAAAAAAAAAAAAGACATTTATTTTATTTATTTGCCCTTGAAAATCATTGGTTTCATATCCAAATAACCCATTTTCACAGGCAATAACTTTAATAATCTTTTTGAAATTGTTGGCCCTTGGTTGACATTGCAGCAAAATAAACCAAGAATAAATAATGTCTCAAAGAAACACTGGCCTGTACATAATAACATATTAGTTCCTACTTTGCTGCAACAAAGAATAAAGTTTGACTCATACAGTTTTTTGTTTGCTCATACTTGGTGATTGTGAAGCTTTTTCTGTGTACTGATACAGATTTATCATATAATGTGATACATGAAAAGGTTGCAATAAGGCTTGGGTGACTTGTTAGATTTTGAATCATTTTATGAAAATAAGAGAAAAGACAGAAAAGTATATTTTGGCAACTATGTATTGGAAAGTAAACCTAACATTTCCATTTTCCAGGGAAAAAGACACCCCTAATGGTTATGCCAATTGTATCTTATTTGATGCAGAATAGCAAACAATACAAAACATGTTTTAGGCAAATGTAATAATTTTATAAATAAAGAGGAAAATGACAGAACATAAGTGAAATCTCTTTTTTAATGTTTATAGTAGATGGATTTTAATAAGTGGTATATAAAATTCAATGCATAAAGACGGGTTATTTCTTAGTCTTATCAGTAAAAAAGAAAGAAATAATGCTGTTAGTCGGTCAGGCCTTTTTTCAGCAAACATCATGAACACTCTTCTAATCAATTATTGCAAGTATTTTCAAGTGATATTTTCAAGTTTTTTTTGTTCACATTCTTAAATACAGGAGTCAAGGAACACATTAAGCACATGAATCAATGGATATCATCGGATATGGCTGAGCTGGTAACTGGTAATCAATTGCTACGATTTCCTGGTTTATGAGTTAAATGACTCTACCTCTTAAGCATATGCTTGCCCTTGAAACTATGTAATGTATTGTTAAGTTTTCTGGTACACGGTAAAATCACTGCAAAATTTCTGAATTGAAAACATTATTTCAAAAACCACTGTCCTGGTATTTTATACAGTTCATGAAAAGGAAATCATTAAGGGACAGTGTGTTAAAAGTGTACAAGTAACAATACAAATGTTTGCATCAGTGCCACCACGAATGATGTTCAGTAGTTTCCTTGCACCCCCAAAAGCCAGATTTGTAAAATATTAACAGATTTTGTAAAATAGATTTCGTATAAGAGACTTCATATTAATATTTGAGAGCAAAAAGATAAGAAACTAGGGGGAAAAAATACCCAGCTATGATAAAGTAGCTATATAGAAAAGAGCTCATAAGTGCAGTTGTTCACGTAATTAGAGCTTAATGAAGTTAATAGTACAAAATTGTGTTGATGTTTAGAATAAGTCTGCAATTAGTCATTATAATCTGATTGAAAGTTGAATGTTGTATGAACTGGAAGATTAAACAGATTAATTTTGTTGGTTTGAACTTTTATCTTTGTGAATTTACAAGTCTGTATACTTTAAGGGAGGAAGCATCATAGCCGCAACATTTTTAGTGAAGAATTCATAAATTAGGCTAGAGATTTAAAGATTTCAAAGAAGAGCCTTTACGCTTCACCCCTAAGCAATTCCCAGGTGGCAAAAAGAAGAGTTTATTAAAAAAAAAAAAAGTAGTAGTAAAGATAGAGATATGCTTATATGATTGGGTATATAGAGGTTTCATAGTCTGCATCTGTTTTATAATCTGTGCACAACCTGTGTCTGTGAAAGAATTTTATTCATGAACTATGTCTGGGAATGAAATGAAAATAACAATAGAGAAAATACTTCACAAACTAACAACTAATGGCTACACAGCCTCAGACCTCACTTAAATGCATTCTTTCCAAATGTAATCTTTCAAATATTCCTTCCAAATATTTTAGTGTATACCAATGAGCTTGTGTTCGCTCTACAGTTCGATACTTAATCTTGTTGAAGACCGGTTCTTCTTCTAAATTACTTTCAGAGTATTTCTTCAGGAAACTTCTTAATGACAGCAAATTTTTTATAAGGTAAAGACAGTTATTTCTGATATCTTTTCTAGATTACCAACGGACGTGGTTTGACCTGGCAGGCAACTAAACACTACACAGCCATTCGCTCACTGCCCCTCCTGCAGTGGGATGAGGGAGAGAATTGGCGAGAAAAAGGTAAGATTTGTGGGTTAAGATAAAGACAGTTTAACAGGACAGAAAAGGAAGGAAAAAAATAATAATAATGATGAAAAAATATAAAAAATAAGTGATGTACAATGCAATTGCTCACCACCCACCGACAGGTGCCCAGCCAGTTCCTAAGCAGCAGCCCTCTGGCCAGCTTTCCCCTGGTTTATATACTGACATCATATGGTATGGAATATCCCAGTTTGGGTCAGCTGTCCTGGCTGTGCCTCCTCCCATCTTGTGCATCTCCAGCCTTTTCAGTCTAGAGCAAGAGAAGCTGAAAAGTCCTTGATTTATTGTAAGCACTGCTTAGCAACAACTAAAACATCAGTGTGTTATCTCATCCTAAATCCAAAACACAGCACTATACCAGCTACTAGGGAGGAAATTTAACTCTATCCCAGCTGAAACCAGGACACTGACACATATTAATGTAGAGACGCTTATGGAAATAACCAACTGTACTTGTGAAGAGTATGCATGTGCTTCTGTGCATATGTGCAATCATTGTGTGTGGATATGTCAAACCAGTGTAGTAAAGCATTTAATCAGGCAGATAAACAATTATATTTCTGTTCTTAATAAATCCTGTAATGTCATAACAAGAAGTGTAATTGCATGGTTCATCTATACAATAGGGCTTAAACTAATCTATCCAAGTAATTACATAAAATGTATAATGTAGTTTTAGCCCCATTAAAATGTTTACAACCAAACTGGTCCAAATTAACCTAAAGTGATTTCAATACAGCAATGTCAATAAATTCTTATAAATCTTTAGAATTAAATATATTATTTATTTCTAAGGCCATAAAATGTACAGAACAGAATAAACTTTTTGTTTGAATAATGGCTTCTCAGTATTATAGAATTTTGACAAACTTTGTTACTTCCCTTCAAAAATGTAGAACAAATTTGGTGTCCAGGCTGTAGGAAGCAAAGGGGACAGGTATGACTCAAGTATTACTTGATGATACAAATACATTCAGCTAGCTTGCTGTTGGAGATCCTGAAATTTGTGGAAAAGACGCTGCCTAATGCCAAATCATGGAATTCATAAGCCCTCGTATCTACAGAAAGGGTAAAGAGAACCCACCTTATCAGATTTCAAAGATCCTCCTTGAAGCAGGAGAAAATTGAAACAAATTAACTAAATTTAATAAGACAATAAAGGAAGAATGTGACTGGTATAATTCTTGATTCCCTAACCAAAATTATGATGTCCCCATAGCCTAGCTACAGAGAAAAAACAAAACAAAATGATCAATTCACTGAAATATTTAAGATGAATTTCAATGCATAAAAAACCAAAGCTCTGGCTTTGCCCCTTCCCAAGGACCCACTCACTTACAAAACAAAGCTTATTTATGTCACAGCTCTTTACAAGATGATCCTTTGTGAGCTTTTTTAAAATTTTCATTCAACAATGAAATAGTTCACATTATTGACTTTCAACATAAGATACTTCCATCATAATGTTGAAAGCTCATTTCAGATGTCATGGGGCAATTTTATTTCTCAGCGATAGTATTTATGAATTTCATTAAGAAATAATAACTTTAACCACTGCAGGTAATACATGCTCTTTACAGTACTGAAAATCAAATTAGATGATTGGTATTTTTCTGAACGGTAGTTTGATTCAGCAGATTAACTTATCCTGAGGCCTTATCCACAACTAACAAAACTCAAAAGGAAATTACTTTTTGTTTGTCAACATCATATATCTTTCTACTCCTAAATATCACAGATGTCTTTCTAGTTATTTCTCTTAAAATAGTTAATAAGTTGTCAACCAGGTAAGCTATTAAGTAGAATTTCATTCTACATATAAGATTCTAAGTGCTTAAAATCCCAGTAATGATCCTTACTTCAACAGAGATTGAAGTAGCTAAGAATCAATGTGTGTTCTGTATTATAAAATTGGTAGATTAGGTCTTTGCATTTATCTATTTTAATTCAAAAATCTATGAATTTGTGACTTATTAATTAGTAAAAAGGAACTGTGATCATTTCATATCATATTATATCTCTTCTCAAATCTGAATGACAGACTATGAGAATATATTGTAAAACCTTAACAGATTAGATTTCTTATTAGTTGCTTATTTTCTTTCTCTTTGATGTTTGATTCTATGTCCAGGTTTCCATTTCCAAGTAAATGAATATGCTTGAAATATATGAGTGAGCATGAGAGGTAAAACATTTTAAATTTATTTTTAGTTTTCATTCCATTAAATTTTTTCAGCATTCTTCTCATTTATAAATTCTTTTCATCAGAAAACAATTAAACCCTCAAGAATATTGGACAATAGGACATTGAGGCAAGTGTATAACATGTATAGAAAGCTTTTACTGATGATTGTTAGGTTAGCAGTTACTGAAATGGTTATACTTGCCACACTCTCCTGGAAGCAATGGAGGAACTGTTTAGCAGATGGTAACCTCAGACAGAAAGAACAATATTATAAGAATAAAAACAATAACTAAAAAAAAAAATCAAAGAAGTTTCTTATGGGAGGTAAAGTTTAACAATAGAAGGCCTGGTGGTTTGGGGTTTTTTTTGTTTTTTGCAGGGGCTCTATGTATGTGTGTGTGCATTTAACAGCCTAAATCCAGAAAAGATTTGGGTGAGAACCAAAGAAAGATTTAGGTACATATAAGAAGCCATGACTCAAAAAGTTTCTGTGCCCAGTAATCTGAATGTCTTCCATATTCTACTGCTCGACACTGAGGATGCTGCTATGGTAGATAAAAACAGTTAGTTAACTCAGAGAACACTCCAAATATTCTGAGTAAAGCTCAGATTAGAAAGCTTGAAAACCAAAAAATGCTGCTCACAGGGACTAAGTGAGCTCTTGGTCTTTTTTTTGAAATTCTGCTTGTAAATTGGGGTTGCAAAGGACATACCTTCCTCTTTCAGAATCCAGAGTCTGGAACTTACAGTTGAAAGTAAATTATATTAATCACCATTTATATTATACACTACTTCTCAAAGCATTTGCACATGGAAGAAGAAGTAATCATCAAATTACTGCCCGTTGGAAATTAAAAATACATCTTTCTGCAACAGCCACAGAAGCAGAAAGAGATTTCATATAAAAAATTCTGCTTTGGACTGTCTTTTCTTCTGACAAAAATTTTTACTTAAATGATTTTTTACTATGGTTTTAGATTTTAATTGCACTAAATAATAATTCTGTATATTTCCACTGAATTTTTAAAAAACAGTAGAAAATTGTATGAGATACATTGAGATTATAATGACAAAGGTAGAGAAATGTGAATTTTTGAAAGAGTATGTAGTCCTTTTTATATTTATAATGCATTTGTGTACTGATGAAAGGAAAGAGAGAAGGAAAAAAATACATCTGTACTAACAGTTCTAAACTTTCCATATAAAGGTAATGTAGTTCGCCAGATATCACATCGGAAACTCACCCATTCAAAAGGGCAATTTCGCTTAGTTTACTTATTATTGCATTTGAGCAGTAACTGATTGGCTAAATACATTGTCACAGTCTGGAATCTTTTAACAAATAAATACAGAAATTGGGTAACTAAGAAACCATATATTTATCAGATTTTTTTCAGCTTTATCCTGCAGCCTTGGCTGCTCTATGCATTCCCGTGACTGATACACAGACAAGTCATGTTCATATGTGGTACATAAGAATTCTCTTATCTATGATAAATTATGCAATGTTCATTTTGAAAAGTTGTTAGTCCAATAACAAAGTTTGGTTTTGCTATGGAAACCCTTTTAGTTTGGTTCCCCTCAATTTAAAATTTGGGACAGAGGTCCAACCATAACCCATGAACTCTCCCCAAACTAAACTTTTTCCATCTTTAGAAGTCTAGTCATCAAGCATCAAAGGAATCTCTTCATGAATGCAAAGACCAATTCAATTATTTTCAGTAATGACAAGAGGTAGACTGTTGGGTTCCCTCCCTCCCCTCTGCAATGGTGTGTAAGAGTAGAAAAGTTATTTTCTCAAAAAAACAGACTGTGAAGAGAGCAGAAGGGGTAAATATGATGAGACTCAAATACATATCTATGTTAATGATATGAATATCAAAGTAATTTTTTCAAGCTCTATCAAAGGTACAATTTTAACTAATCTACTTTCAACTATGTTCTTGAACATTGTGGAAAATGATACTATAATATGAAGATGTATTCTCCTATGCACTTCATTTTATACACTGTCTTATTCTATTCACTTCAGATAGGAGACTTCTTACTAGTGGAAGATGTCTGATGATACTTGATACAAAAGCAGAAAATCAATTACCAGTTTAAGAAAAAAAGTTTAAGCATTTTCATCAAGGTTTGACTATAAACAATATAAAATAAAGATTACATACTTTCCCTGAAACATGGAGGAAAGCAACATACTCTATGAAGGTTTTACATAATTAAATACTAAGCTTATATTAAAATTTGAAGAGTTTAACTTACCCTAAAAAAACTAAGTAATTTCCAAGCTGAAGATGTCTTTCCATCCTTAGCTTAGGCTGATGCTGTTTTCATGCAATGTTTTGTAACAGCAGACAAAATAAAATATTCTATACTGCTTTATATCCGATCCTATGAAGATATCTTTAGGACTGGGCATAAGGGTGCAGTCAGAACACAAACAAAGCTACAGCCATTATGTTCGCTTCAGATCAGAAATACATTAATCGGGAAAGTCATTGCTGAACTTGATTTCACCAGAGGAATTAACTGGTCTCCTGTAGCAAAATATAAGCCACTTTCAAGTACCATTCAGCCTGGATATAATCTCTGCTTTCACCACGACCTAGACTTTTCTTTTTCCTTAAACTATAAATATTTTTTTCATTAAGACCTTGGAGAAGCTTGTTGGAGAGAATGAGCAGCTAAAAATCTCTGCTATGGATTTCTCTTTTTACCTGCAGAATGATTTCCTGACAAATGACATTGAGATTTCTGTCTCAAGGAGTGACCAACAACTTAATATATGGCAGGTGGAGTATAGAAATCTCACTTTCAGAATCAGTGAATCAGGACATGCTCAACACTAGCAAGAGGTGCAATATACTATCTCTCCACCCACCTCTTATGTAGCAGGTGTTTACATTTCAGTGTAAAAGAAAGTTCTCCTATGTAACAATTAATTCAGAGTTGATGGATAAACCCCTTCGGTTCCCTTTGGTTTATATTCATATTACATTTGATTCTGAATCCTTTTGCCTTTTTATCTCAAAGGCAACAGAAGAATGCTAAAGACACTGGATATCTACAAAAATTTTAAATATCTTTCTGTCAGGAAACAGCCAGCACAGTCATCTAAACCACGAGAAACAATTGAGAGCTGACACTTTCACTTTCTTTTTTACACTTCCTATAAGTTGCCAACTACAGCAAACTGAAGACCTAATTAAGTTCAAAATATCGCATTTCCTTGTAAACTAACTATGTTCACATGCTTGTATGTAAATGGTAAAGATAAGTGTGTGGGACTCTGGAAATTCATCCCAAAGGATACTGTACTTTAAAACAGGTTATTGGTCCAAACAAGAGCTTCTTAAAAGCATATCTCTTCTTCAGTGACTAGGAAGAGTCTGGGACAGCATGTCTTAAAAGATACACTGATGTGTAAGAGGATACACATTAGCAGTGAGATATGGAGAGGAAAAGAAGACCTTAGCTTCATTCTGACCAAAGAATTTTGACCAGCGTAGTGAATGCAAATGGGGTAAGCCATGCCTCTATTTAGGACGTTGTGTAGTGCATCTACCTTGCTGCTAATAAGATTTCCACCTTATAAGGGAGAGGCAGCGCATCTAGCACTGCAGCATTAGATTGTAAAGAGCAGGGTACAAACCTGCAGACCTTACTTCTCATATCAGGTAGCAAAACTAAATTGGGGAAAGTTTAATACTGCCATGATACCAAGAGCTGGTGTCCTCTGCAATATTTAGTACAAATCATTGTACTTTAGATATGCCACTCTAACTCATTCAAGTAAGGGTGACTGCATTGCAAACTGCACACTGGCTATGCAGGATTGCATTTCCAGAGTGAATGAATATGCAGTTGATTAAATTTATAGCAGGAGCTGATGCTCCTTCACTGGCATTTTGGCCCAAGTACCCATAGACTATAGTCCCAGGAAGAGAGCTGTTTATGAACAAGGCAGCATGGAAAAACATTAAGACTGCAGCATCATAACGGTTGTTTAGAGTCTTGGGAAGAATTAAGCGTGGATCTAGAAGGAGACTTCAGTGAGATTTTCCTGTGGCTTTTCATTCTTCACAGAGCACAGTATTGACTTTTCTGTGCTTTACACTATCTAATCACAGCAAAGTACCGTAGGAAAATCACAGCCCTGAAATCTATGGCTTATGTCAGGGCCCTGAGTGTGCAAATAAGCCTTAACGGCTCTTACCAGGCTCATATAAAGCCTTCCCCCACACTATGGGCCCAAAGGCTCCATTTCAGCTCTGCCCGGGTCCATCAGCCCCTTCCTGAGCTACGTTGGAGGAGTGTCAGTCTCCAGCTCAGCCACAGCCATGCGTCTGCCTAGCTATGGAGTGCCATCATCCAGATCCCAACCCATGGACTGATTGCCAGCCTTGGCCTTAGTCCTGCCTCATCACTGTGGACCTGTTCAGTGACCAGTAGTCCTGATTCTAACACTGACCTACAAGCTGACTTCTAGCCTCATCCTCAGACCAGTCTCATCACCGTGATATTGATCCAGACTGTTGATTGAAGTTGTCTACTGTTTCCAGGTCTGTTCTACTTACCTTGCTGCATACTGTGGGCCAGGACCTGGCCAAAAATGCCCTGAGATTTCCTCCTTGACCATGGCTCAACTTCCCTTAAGGAGCAGAGCCCTGACAGATTAGGTCAGGAGGTTTTGCACATTGCTATATGACAATTTGCTGGAGACTTTTCCAAAGTCCAGTTCTATATGCTATATAATTCTGTTTCATAGTGATTTTTTTTTTAAATGCACAGCATAAAAATACGAGTAAATAGAACTTCAGAGAGCACTGTAGATGGTTACTATAACCAGGTTGTCAAAAATTTTTATTCAACATCCCTTGTTTTCCTGCACTTTAAAATAATTTTTCATAAAACTGATTTTTTGAACTGAAATACTCAGTTCTTAATCTCTGCCTAACAATCTTGATTTACAAAGCAAACAAACAAACGAAAAAAGATTAAGCACAATAAGGTGCAGAACAAGGAGAAAAAAACCCACACCTTTTGTATTGTAAAATTGTTCAAAACATGTCTGTTATTGTGAAATCCACTCTTCTCACTTCCACTTTTTTTTCCCCAGAAGGAAATTAGATTTATATAGTATTGAATTTCTGGAGTACTGTTAAAAAGAAGCTATTTAAGACCACACAAAAGAACCTAAGTGACAGGTACTTCCATTACCCATGTCATTTTCTTCATGTTTTTCTTCATTATTTCCCAACATTTTGGCAGAAGATCATAACCTTATCACTTCCTCCTTAAATACTAAATATTACACAATAAATTATATGGAATTATAACTAGAAAGAAAAAAAGAAAGTTTCCAGAACACTGATAAACTTATAATGTGCTGCCCCAACAAATATTGTAGATCTGTCAGCAAAATTTGGCCAAGACCAGAAATGTAATTTCTTTCATCTACACTGAAATATTTACTGCTTATGTTAGATACTGATATCACTTCAATTCTGGGTAGTAGACATGAGATTTCACTCTGATCAAGAAGAAGTAGTTGAACGTAGGGACAGTGGAACTGCTTTTTGTAACCTTCCAGGTAATAAAAGTTAAATAACCTTCTACTGTGTTAATCACCTTCTACTAAGAGGCAGTCTCTATATGGAAAAAGCTGAGGCTTCTGCTCAGTGTCAACCCTATCCAAAAAGTTAAAGTAATTTCAATTTTAATTTATCAAAATGTCACCCAAAATTGGGAAAAGTTCTATAGTTTAATTATGTTCCTGTTATTTTACTGTGAGGATTTTTTTATCCATTAATTTATGAGTCAGTGATAACTTCACTGCCATGAATATAACTATTTAATTCTGTAAAATGACATTGCAGATGGTATACACAATATACAGTCTATTTAAAACAAAAAGTTAATAAAAATCTCCCCAGCCTGAAAATCGTGAACTTTATAGTGCTGTTAATTAAGGGGAAAAATTAATCACTTGTGGGGCATTATTCATTATGATATACAAATATGTAAATGTAGTGACATATAAGTCATGTTTCTTAAAGGTGAGTTTCAAATTTGTTTGCATGGATAATTCAGATAATACTCTTTGTGAAGTTCTCAGTCAGTCTGTAGAAAATCAGGTGCTAGCTCTGACCTAAAAAGTTTCAAGCTCTGTTGGGGATCCAGTCACACAGGGTTTTTGCACTTTCCAACTCTAACTTGCATTTTTAGTCACTCAGAAACAAGAATCTAAACTTCTTCAGTAAAGGTAGTTCACAAATTGGGCAAAGAATCCTGGAATTAATTTGATAGGATCTGCTTCAGCCTGAAGTTAATAGTTAATTTTCCCCTCAGAACAGGATTTTTCTCTGGGGATGAATATCTGGTTTAGGCTTACATGATCGAGATGACAGGAACTTACCTTCTTCTAGGAAGAAGGTAAGAAGTTACTGCCTAGCTACCTTGTCAGGAATTATATCTTAAGCTGAGTTCTCTCTTTCTGCAGAGTCTGTTCTTGACCATAAAAACATCCTGTTTACCTCTCATACGTTTCAAATAAAAGACACACTTAAGATAAAATTCCCTACTTCTCATCACCCCTCCTCCAGCAAAAGTATCAAGCTCCATTTTTTCTTATGAGGTAGAAGATTTTCAGGAGATGTAAACATATATATATATATATATATATGGCCTTTTTTTAAACTTTCGAGTGCTCATCAGCTTGTAATGATTGAGAAACAGAATATGAAGTAAAAGGATAAACATTAGGTCATCTTTGTCTAAGAGTTCTTTTCATATGTCATTTTCTACAACAGAGATTAAAATTTGAGATTATTTTCAATAATTGCTCTTGCTTTATTTGTAAATATATTTTTTCCCCTCTCTTTTTTTTTTTTTTTTTTTTTAATACTGCTGGTCTTTCTACTTGTATTGCAATGCATGTGGGGAAATCTTAGTTCTGTTGATGCAAAAATTTAGGACATTGTAAGAAAATGTCAGTCATTGCATTGTGACATAACATGTTACATGAATTAAGAGCTGGTTAATGAACAAACCTCGTAAAATTGTAATCATTTAATTCCTGGAAGGATATACCATGATTAGCACTAGACTTGGTGTTACTCAATATTTCTAACAAAGGTCTGGAGAGTGACTTGCAGCTGATAAAATCTGTGAATGATACAAACTTGCCAGAGTGGTAAATAAACCTGTGTTTGGGTGGCACTTTCTACCAGAGCTGGTCATAAAGATGATTTTATTTTCAAACCAGTCAAATGGAAACAAGTAAGGGCTTGGGTTTTTTTGGTTTTTTTTTTTGAAACTGTTTTCTTTTTATGGAATAATCTCCTTCATTAAATATGACATATTTACTCAGGGTTATGTCTTTTTTGAAATACCAGAATCTTTTACAGAACAGGAATAATATGTTTCAATTATCTTCATTTTGAGTTTGGTCAACTACAAAAGTAGACTTGGAAAATTAAGATATTTGGGGTTTATAGGTGGACTGCAGGACTGTGTTCTGGAAAGTACTCATTCAGAAAAGAATATAAGGTTTATCATGGGCAAGAATTCAATATCAATTGACTGTAAAGCAGGTACACAAAGCATGAATGTAGTATTTGAAGTTATAAAGAGAGCAGTAACAAGTAAGATTGAGATCATTTGCATATTTTATAATGTTATGGGCAATATTTTGTTGTCTATACACTGTTGTCCAATAAAAATGACATTTTCATTATTAGCAAAAGTCTCCAGGTTTTGTATTGATCTAAAAATGCAGGGCCCCGGGACTGTCCAGACCTGGCTTGGCCTGAGTTGATTTTAGCTTGTTTCAGTCGTTATAGAAATTGTCAAATGGTCAGGTGACTATTGCTTAACTTGGTTTAGCTTAGCTCTGTGAATACTACGTATGGAAAGGCCTAAGAAATGTATGTTGTCTTTAAGTAATAAATATTGACCCTGTATGTTAAGTGTGGCTGAGGTTACCCTATTAAGTGACTAGATAATAGCTAAGGTATAGGGATACTTAAACTTTAATTAGGAATGAGTGAAGAAAGAGTGCGTAAGCAGACTGTGTCAGAAAAGACATAAAAATAACCCCAATCAGATCCAAGACAGATCTCCTCCCAGCAGAGAGCTCGGGAGACTGACTAGGCATTGGAAACTCCCTGTCCCCATTTTTCTTGAGGAAAACCAGCTCTGTCAGAACTCAGTTTGCATTGGAAGGATGAGCATAATAGCACAGAAAAGGTATAGATACTAGAATATTTCTGTAGAACATTTTTTGATGTATTTTTAATAAAGTTTTTCTATAAAAATTAGATCATCTGGGCTATGATGTTAGTATCATTGCACCTGGACTAACAAACTTTTGTTGTATTTTGATTAGATTGTTAAAAAATACATAACTTGACTAATAATAAATTCTTGTTCGTGAGTTCCCTTTTGCCCAAAACAAGGGAGTTCACAGAAAAATAAATTGTGGAATTCCAAATTCTTAAGAACATTTTAATCTAAAATCACATTCCTTAAAGAGCCAGCACCTTGCCTTAGAATGTAGTAAGGATGGCTTATGGTCAGTCAAATCAGCCTACGTTTAAAATACAGGATTCTTATAAAAGACGAATTCATTGTATTAGGGCATTAAAATTATTTGTATATGTTATCCAGTGATCTTTTCAAATAAACCCCTTGGAGAAATTTCTCATCATGGAAAAACTCGAAAGGAGGTAACATTTATCAGGTGACATACAATCAATTATTCATACAGCTTTTATTCAAATGTGGAACGTTTCACATCAGAAGAGAATTTTACCATTGAAAAATACATTAAAGTAGAAAGTAAAAGTTCTTAGGTAGTTATTTGATAATTATACATGAACTCTCCCTTTTTCTCTTCATACTTGGCTACTTTTTGTAAGTAAATCTTGGAGAGAAGCATAGAATAGAATCACAGAATTATTTAGGTTGGAAAGGACCTTAAAGATCAAGTCCAACTGTTAACCTAACACTGCCAAGTCCAACACTAAACCATGTCCCTAAGCACCACATCTACACATCTTTTAAATACCTCCAGAGATGGGGACTCAATCACTTCCCTGGGCAGCCTGTTCCAAAGCTTGACAATACTTTCAGTGAAGAAATGTTTCCTAATATCCAATCTAAGCCTTCCCTGGTGCAACTTGAGGCTGTTTCCTCTTGTCCTATCACTTGTTGCCTGGGAGAAGAGACTGACTCCCACCTCACTACAACCTCTTTTCAGGTAGTTGGAGAGAGTGACAAGGTCTCCCCTCAGCCTCCTTTTCTCCAGGCTAAACAACCCCAGTTCCCTCAGACACTCCTCATAAGACTTGTGCTCTAGACCCTTCACCAGCTTCGTTGCCCTTCTTTGGACATGCTCCAGCACCTGGATGTCCTTCTTGTAGTGAGGGGCCCAAAACTGAACACAGTATTTGAGATGAGGCCTCACCAGTGCCGAGTACAGGGGGACGATGATTTCCCTGGTCTTGCTGGCTACACTATTTCTAATACAAGCCACTATTTCTAATACAAGCCACTATTTCTAATTGGCCTTCTTGGCCACCTGGACACACTGCTGCCTCATGTTCAGGCGGCTGTCAACCAACACCCACAGGTCCTTTTCCGCCAGGCAGCTCTCCAGCCACTCTTCCCCAAGCCTGTAGCATTGCATGGAGTTGTTGTGACCCAAGTGCAGGACCCAGCACTGAGCCTTGTTCAACCTCATACACTTGGCCTCAGCCCATTGATCCAGCCTCTCCAGATCCCTCTGTGGAGCCTTCCTACACTTCAGCAGATCAACACTCCAACCCAACTTGGTGTCGCCTGCAAACTTACTGAAGGTGCACTCGATCCCCTCCTCCAGATCATTGATAAAGATATTAAACAGAACTGGCCCCAATACTGAGCCCTGGGGAACACCACTGGTGACCCGCCATGAACTGGATTTAACTCCATTCACCACAACTCTTTCGGCCTGGCTACCCAGCCAGTTTTTTACACAATGAAGTGTATGCCAGTCCAAGCCATGAGCAGCCAGTTTCTCTAGGAGAATGCTGTGGGAAACTGTGTCAAAGGCCTTACTAAAGTCCAGGTAGACAACATCCACAGCCTTCCCCTCATCCACTAAGAGGGTCATCTTGTCACAGAAGGAGACCAGGTTAGTGAAGCAGGACCTCCCTTTCATAAGCTCATGCTGACTGGGCCTGATGGCAACTACATCGTAGTCTTCCTGCTGCACAACGGCTTCCAGCTCCTCCTGTTTGTTGCCCATGCTGCGTGCATTGGTGTAGATGCACTTCAGTTGGGCTATTGATCCCACCACCTTCTTGCAGGGAGAAGCCCTAATTCCTATGTGACTCTGTGCTGCCCCCAGTCTTATTTCTAGAGAGCCTGGTTTTATCCCTTTCCCCCTTCCAATCTAGTTTAAAGCTCTTTCAATGACCCCTGCTAACTCCTGTCCAGGGATACTTTTCCCCCTTTGAGAGAGGTGTACCCTGTCTGTCGACAGCAGGCCTGGCGTCATGTAGACCGACACATGATCAAAAAACCCAAAATTCTGCCAGAGACACCAGGCTCAGAGTCAGGTATTGATCTGCTGGATCTTCCCGCTTTTTCCCTCATCATTTCCTGGACTGGAAGGATAGAAGACAACACTAGCTGTGCTCCTGATCCCTTAACCAGTCGTCCCAAGGCCCCAAAGTCTCTCTTGATTGCCCTCAGACTTCTTGTTGCAACTTCATCGCTGCCTACCTGAAAAACCAATAATGGATAGTAATCTGAGGGCCATATCAAGTTAGGAAGTTTTCTCTTTACATGTTTAACCTGGGCCCCAGGGAGGTAGCAGACTTCCTTAAGAAGCGTGTCTGGTATGGATATTGGGCCTTCTGTTCCTCTCAGGAGAGAGTATCCTATGACAATGACCCATCTATTTTTCTTTATGGTAGCTGTTCTGATGCAGGGCATAGGCTGACTCAACCTTGGCAACACCTCCGAGCTAAATGTACCATCATCCCCGTCATTGTTTGGTTCCACTTGCAGAGCTTCATACCTGTTTTCCAAAGGCACCTGGGAAGGTGAGGCAGTCACAGAGAAGATTTACCTGCTGCGCCAGGCAGGAACTTGTCGCCATTCCCCCCTGTCCCTTAAGTCACTCTGTTCAGCCAGGTGGAGAGAGGACAGGGAATCCTCTGTATCATGCATCCTGTCTGCCTGCTGGGCCTGTCTCAGGAAAGGTAGGGTGCAATTCCAGTAGTCCATCTCTCTCAAACTCCTTCATACTTCTCAACCTACTCACCTCCTGCTGCAGCTCTGTCACTAAGGAGTTCCTTTCCCTTGGTGCACCTCCCACAGGTGTGCTCACTACTGCCGTCCGGTACTGCCATAAGAGCAGGGCGCACCCTGCAGCGTGACACCCGGGTGGCAGCATGTTCCCATCAGAGCTCTGTCTGGGAAGCTACTTCAGTCGTGGTGGGTGTAGAGTTTACAGAGGGCATGGCCTTCCAGTGGGTTGATACCACTGCTCCCTGGTCGAGCTGGCAGAGCTGTAGTGCTCTTCCTGCATGCCCTTCCACGTGAGCTGCCATGCAAGCTGCCACGCCATGCCCTTGGTGATGCACCACTCCCTGTTTGCCCACCCTGTTGGCAGCGGGCCCGGTTGCTGGCGCTCCCCAGGGGCTTCTTTTATACGTATGAGGGGGCTTGGCCACCATTGTTTGTGACCCCGCCTAGGTCTCATCAGCCACTGTCGCATGAGCTGTGGGCTCCTGGAGGTTTTCTTGGCTCCCCCCGAGGTTTTCCTGGTTTGGGAACCTCCCCTGTGCACCACACTAGAGCACTCCGCTGCCGATCATGCTGGCACTGGAGCTACTTGCCTAGCTTGTTGATATGTCAATATCAGCATCAGCTGTGTTATTATAGTACTATGTACTATCTGTCTCATACGTTTTTCACTTTGAGTTCAACCTGTACTTACATTTGGAAGGCATTCTAGTCACATTAGTTGCCAGGAGTAATAACCTAACATTAATTGAACAAAAGTGCAAAAACCCCCAACCTAGAAACAAGTAAAACCACCATTGTAAAGTCTAAGCCATCATTTTTACTATAGCATATGCATTGCTCTGTAATAAAAATTCCAACGTGCACAGGTGCTGGATTTCTGATTTATTTTCACCTTCTGTTTGGTTATTAATCCATAAACTCCATCCATTACATAGCTTTGTCCTCAGGCCACTTCAATGAGTATCAATTTTTTTTTCCAGGCTCTTATATAACTATAATATCCTAATAAGCTTCACACACAACAGACCTAAGGTTGAAGTTGGATGTTGCGCTCCTGTTTCATTCAGTGCTACATCTTTTTCAGGATCTATGTAACTGAGGTTCTTCATTAAGAGAAGTAAGGCTAACATCTACTTCTTTAGCTTTTCTTGCCTAAGAACAATTTCTTGTTTCTGTAGTCATACCTACAATCTTCTATGAGATCTCTATTTATGCTATAAAAGCATCGCACCCCATCCCCAGGCCACTGAGAGGAAAGTGCACCTGGAATTAGTGCACCCTCCACCTGTAGACAATGTGTGGTAATTTAGATTTGTGAGTCCATATTTGTAAAATATTGATTATTTTTGCAGGTGAGAGTATGCTGACTCTAAGTAAGTCCTACAGAAAGGCCTTCAGTTCAAATATTCCCACTAAACCAAAAAGCAGGTATTACTGGATGAAAGGCATTTTTATAGCCCCCTTCTAGAGACATGGAGGGTTATGGTGGACTGAAGGAGTATACAGAGCTAGGTAATGGATTCTGAATTTGAGTTTTAAGGAGAGATGAATCATATGCAAATAAAATTGATGGAAATTCAGATTTACACACCTGTGATCACAGAACCATAGAATCGCTAAGGTTGGAAAAGACCCTTAAGATCATCGAGTCCAATCCTGATACCTCTAGTCTCTTAGTTCTGTGCAAGACAATTGGCAGAGCATTGAACAGGTGTCTGGGGATGAAAAGAAAGCCTAAAGAAATCATCCCACTACTGATCAGCTCATGTTTAAAGGACAACATAACCCTCTCAAGAAATTCTGATGGAGACAAAAATTTCTGCGTATAGTGGGTGTGATCCTAACACAAACTATTATCTTAATGGTCCAGTGAATAGTGATTGACTGGTCTGATTCTGGAGCTGACACAGTTTAAAATGGCATGACATTGAATGTATTAAGTGGCCAAGCGGTCAACATTATCATGCCATGTTATAAACACAGGCTTTGCCTCCTTGTCTCAAAGTCTCTCAAGAGTCTTGCTTTACCTCTCACCATTCTCTTCCTGCACAAGTACTAATTTTGAGATATTAGAATGGACTTATACAGGGCAGCTTATTGGATTACAACATGCATATGATGCAGACTAGGCTCATATGGCACAAGTCTAGTAATAACTTGTTGCCTGACAAGCAGCAAGAGCTTCTGAGTTGTCACCACAGTGGCTCATTCTTGGTGCTGCTGTGTGTAACGCTGGTATCCTGGAGATAAACGGATTTACAGTGGGAAGCAAACTGGATACTTCAGAATGTGGTGCAATCTGTAAAGTAGCATTCAGGAGCACACTGAGAAAGAAGTCCAGATACGGCCAATATATCAAAATTTTATTCAGAATATGAAAAGAATCTTTGTAACAGATACAGTCCCATTACTGAATTAATTAAGGTTGAAATCCAGTGATCCTTTGGCCAAAACATGCTGTTCCTAGGATTTGTTTGCATTCCTTGTTGTATAATAATTACTAATTTTTCTCTTAAATATAAAGATATTTTTATATGAACAAATAAATATATAAATAAATATTAAAAAATAAACACAAAATGAATGCATTAGTAATTACAAGTCTTGTACCTAGGTCATTATGGTAAAAAGAAAATCTTGTATTTGAGAGGCACTAAACCAAAACCAGAACAAACTAAATACAGGGTCAAAAAAAAAAAAAAAAGCTGGAATAAATATTATGTTTCTCTGAAGTCTAGTAAATATTTTGAGGTGTGTTCTATATTGTAAGACATATATATGGCAAATTCTCCTGTTGTTCCTAAAGGTTATTAGCTGAGTGTTTTAATTTATCATCATGAGTATGGATACTTAAAATACATTAAAATGGAAATAATGTAGAAACAGGAATATAACTACAGCTAATGAGGTAAATGATAGATTCAGCTAGGAGACTGGTATTTAAAAGCAGAGCATGTTCTGGGACATGGCTTACGCTGCTGACTTTGAAATCTCGTGGTCCTCAGCTATTTTCTGTTTGATACAACTATGTTTTCCAAGCTTACTGCCACAGGCATGTAACTTTGAAAAAAAAGAAAAAAAGCTTCCTCTCAAACTTGTAAATATAAAAATAGTAAAATGTCATAAAATGAAGTTGACTACTTCTTTAAGCCAGAGCCCCTTGAGTTCTGAAGTGCGTGGTAACACAGGCACATTCTCACCAGCTCTAGCGTTGCTGTTTCCAGAGTTACTGGAACACCATTAATGACAAGAATACCCGCAAAAAAAAAAAAGAATACCCCAGCTTCAGAGCTGGCAGTAAATCTCAGAAAAAAAAACACACAGCTAAACACAGCTAAAGACACTCTCAGTTCTCTTTCTTTCTTCATCGCTAGTGCACTGGAAACAAACTACTTCCAAGAGAATAAGAAAGAGATGTTTCTTGCAGAGGCATCAGTAGTTTTTGCATCTAGTGCATGTGATTCCCATCAACACAAACCTGTAAACACATAAGATCAGAGAAACTAGTTACAGTTCAAAATAAGAAATGGAAAGAAAAAGTGTGAAGCTGCTCACTTATAGGAAGAATAGCATTTTTGCCACATCCCTGTGGTGGTGTCACCATGTATTTAAACAGTTCCTTACCATTTGGATCCTGGGAAGCAATTCATTATAGCTTGTAATTGCACTTCAAGTATCTTGATATTCTCAAAGAAAGAACTAGACACTTCTAATATGGTTTCAGCTTTTGATTTTATACACCCATACACTGAGACAGATTAATCTCTGTAGCTGTTTAGGATTTTTAAATGCTTTCTTATTATTAAATAAAACAAATTGTAGCAGATTATGTATACACATATACCTATGTGTATGTGTGCATTTGCATACACACATATGCATATATATATATGTACATCACTGGTTAATATGAAAACTAGAATAAATTTGCCAGACTATGAATCAAAACTTCAAGCTAGGTTGTAAAAACTAGTTGCCTAGTCCAAACAGAAGGCATGAGAACTTCAAAAATAATTAATTAAACTGATCACGGGAAGCTTCTCCAACAGAGATCTGTTCTTGATCCTGGAGAAAGTATCCTGCTGCAGGAGAAGACACTACAGCTCCTACAGGACAATTTCCACACTCCCAAATGTTTTTGTTTTTTTTTTTTTCCAATGACTTTTTTCAGACTCTACCTACTGACTTGCTAACATAGTATAGCTCAGAGGTGAACCAAGGGGCAGGATAGAGCAGTTGAGAAAAGCAGAAAAAAATCTTGCTGAGCAGTCTCTAAAGGTGTCTTAGAAGGAACTGCCACACTAGGAATTACCAGTTTTGTTTTGTAATCACAACTCTTATTCAAAAAGGAGAAAAAAAACCCTGCTGTTATTTTTGCACTTACAAGCCCAGTCTGTATGTTCCCTGACTCTTTCCCAGAAAGCTGACTCTCAAGAAAGAATGGAACTACCCCGTAGGAAGAGCACTACAGAAAATACAGTGACCAAATTGGGAGACTATATTCAGAAGAGAGTTTAAACATTTGGTAGTATAACAATTGAGAAAGCTACACAGAGACTGTAGAGGAGGATTCAAAGAATCACTCATACATAGTCAGTGAGTACTGTCCCTCCTGAAACACTTACCGCACTGGGTCCCTAGGGGGAAAAAAGGTGCATGTAATAAAAACATACATCATAATACATGTATTAGAACAGGAGCTGGAAGGTTATTTGATAGATAAGCAGCCACTTAGGCACGCTGTATATTTTTTTAAAGCCTGAATTTGTAATGTTAGTACTGCTACAATACCTTGTTTTCCCCTTTGTTTTCAATATACCTTGTAATGAAATAATTCATTTACATACACTTTCTCTCAAATATCTATAAAGCTTCTGTAATGCAAATAAACAGAAATGCTGCCTATGATAGAAGGCCTTAGGTTTCTCAATATTTTTACTTCATTGAAAAGTGTAACTGATAGATCAAAACCATCTCTGTGATGGTTTGGAGTGAGAGATACATATGGAAAAAGTGTATCAATATGATATTGCTGTTCTAGCAGTCCAGAAGTTGATTTTTGCATGGAAAAGACTGTATAGGGAGTCAAAATTAAAATTACTTTTAAAAAATTTGACTTAAAGGTAAAAAAGTCTGCTCGAAGGTAATAAAACAAACAATAGATCCTACTATGAGGACATGGACAAGGATTGTGACTTTGCTCCTGACACTATTGGTAAAGAAACACTTTTGGAGACCATGTCAACATATCCTCAAGAATATGGTGAAAGTTATTAAATAGGATTTCATAAACATATCTGTTAAGATCAGGGAAGATTTTGCTGGATATGCTCAGGAATAGTTATCATCCCAATCATGTTGGAAAGAGGTTAAATTACAGAAATGCAATATGTCTTATGCTAAAGATTCACTCAGTCCATTTTGATGATGCTTATTATTTCCTTTATTTAGCACATTACACCTATATTTTGTATTGCTTTCCTAAAAAAAGTGCAACAGATAATTTAGAAAAGATTGGAGCAAAAGTAAAGAAATTCTTAACCTTTTGTTCAAGACAGTAAAAACGAAAGGACTTCTTGATCTTAAAATTTGAAAAGTGGAGAGAAAACACCAGGGAAAAGCTAAAAGACTAAGGAGGTGATTTAGAGGTTTCCTGCTCAGTGCTCAGGAACAGAAATTTCCTTAAAGAGAAATTCATCTCTGAAAAGTGATTTTGTAAAATTATGCTTTCACTGTTCTGATTCCCTGCGAGTATATTTGGAGTTTTATCTGCTCATTTTAGTAACATGAGAAAAGATTTTGAAAGCAAAAAAAGCAGTCAAGCATGCAGCCTTAAATGAAAGTTGAAAAATCTCTTTGAAAATCTCTTCCCAGAATAAGTTCTTACTTTCTTCTGAAGTACCTTGGTGCTGGGAGTGCTCTGCTCTGGCTCCCACCTCAGCGTCAGAATTTACAATTAACTTCACACTACAGACAAAAGTTATGTTTGCTTTTTTGCTGCCCATGATCTCATTCTTTATCAACATTTTTTTTCCTCCTGCTTAACTGTTCTGAAGTTTTTTCATCTATTTTATCAAGTAAAGGGTATTTCCACCATGTAGTGCTTTTTTAAGATATCCAGATGCAATTCTATGAGAAATGGCAACACAGCCGTAGATGGAGGCTGCATTTGCTTTGCAGAATCTCTATGACTGATATCGGTACAATTAATGTAGAAACGGAGAGGGGGAAAATTGAGAAGTAGACAATATCTAACAAAAAATACTGTTTTAGCAGATGGCCCTGCAGTTATCCAGCTGCATTTGATTGGTCTGGATTTTTCTTAATTCTTCCTACAGATATTCCTGATTATTGTCTTCATGCCTTCAACTGGAAATATGTTTATGTGTAGTGAATGCACCTATAACCTGCAGAAAGCTCAAAGGTTGCCTTGATTGTCTAGAACTTAGCACCTCTGTATGAGATATCAAATATGTCAAACAATTATATAATTGCTTTAGAGATTTCTGGAGAGAGCTGGTTAACTCACTACTTATCTTTCTGTTGAATAAATAGTATAGCTGTGTCAGGAATTCGGTATGGGAAGGAAAATTTTGTAAGAGCTGCAATTATGAGTAACTGATCATATTCCCACAGCAGTGGGTGAATGAATGAGTCCCTGAATGTCTTAAGACATCTTTGAGTAATCTTGCAATGCAGAGAATTTATTCCTCAGCTATTGATTTTGTCCTAACCGTTCACAATGGCCTCGCTCCAGGATAACTACTGGTGTGCTCACTGATAACTAAGAAGGAATGGCCCACATGAACAAGCCTTTCTAGTGGCCTGACTTTATTTAAGGTCATACTCTCGAACAACAACCATTAAGACTCCATGGAACTGAGTAGTACTGGAGCCATTAAATGTTTGTTTTACTTAAGATTGCATTCTTTTCATAGAATCATAGATTTGAAAAATAATTTATGTTAGAAGGGATCTTTGGAGGATGTGTAATCCTCAATTATCCGTAGGGTTTTTTTTGGCCAAAAGACTTTGGAAATCAGATCACTTTCATTTTCCCTGTACACAGACACACAAACTCACAAAAGCACTTGCTAAATGATTTGCTAATCCCGTTACATGTACTGAAAATTTATGTCTCTGAAATTCAACAGTTTGTTAGTTTAAGTAAAACTTCCTATGTAGCATATTTTCATATATTTAAAACATGTTGTATTATTTCTCTCTTCTGCACCAGAAACACAGCACTGACATCTACATACAAATATTTTTATTAATTATTATTTTTGAGTTTTGAAAGGTTTTCTGGTGGCAGTAGTTACACAAACACTTTTTTGTCCATTAGAAAATAGGTTTTCCAAGTAGGTAGATTTTGAGTTATTAAATAAATTTTATTAATGTGGTATTGAAACCTTTTCTGCTACTTCGTGAAAATACATCTGGAAAAGGATTCACTGGAACTGATTTAAACAGTATGGTATGGTCAAAATACAAAGACATTGTTGGTCCAAAACATAAGACATCATTTGAGTAGATGGCTTGTTATTTTATTTACTTCTTTTTTTCAGGTCATCCAATTACACTGGCACATTCTGGTAATTGCATCAAAGCTTTAAGTACAAATGCCAGACTGACTATTCAGTATAGTGCAGCACTGAAGTTCTGGTCTTACTGATATCTATGGAACTTGTGCAATTCACTTCAGGAGACTGAATATTTAATTTCGTGTTATTTGAGTTGAACTCATAAAGAAGGCATAGACTTAGATTTATAATGGGTTTTTTTGTGTGTATTATCTCTTTTGGGAATCTCTGTCTTCTGTTTAAGCACCGTGTTTCTCTTCTGTTTAAGCATTTTAATTACGGATCTGATCCCTGACATTATGTGACATATAAATCAGTAATGAAAAAAATAGATCCTAAGATATAATTCAGACAAATACTTTTTTAAACTACTTAAGTATTTACTTATCCAAAGTTCATGAGCAGTCACCTAAGTTCCTCTGAATTTTTTTTCACTCTCTCTGTCATTCTCAAGGTACTTTTTAAATTTGTCTATATTTAGACAAGATATGTTCAAATATTCCAGATAACTTTGAGTTTCAAAATAAGCAACCAATACTAAATGAAATCTTTTTCAATAACATCTTTTACCCTTCTTGAACTACTGTTGTCCTGTTCAGAGAAAACAGACTCTGAGATCTATTTTTTTTTCCCTTGAAATAAAGGGACTTCTAGTAAGAGGCTTGATTCAGCTCATAGCTGAAACTTTCAAGTGAATTCCTTCCTTTTTTTATATATATATAAATATATGAAATTCCATCCTGAACATTCTAAAATTGGGAATATAATTTAAAAAATTAAAACAATTTAAAAAAAAGTTAAAGCTTTCCATTCATCCAGATCTACTATTTAAGTGGTTATCACACCTCTCAGGCTAAATATTTCTGTAAAAACATAGTCAAATGAAATAATTCCTGACATATTCCCTATAACAGATGGTTTCTCTGTAGACTGCTGTTAAACCTTGGCCCAAGGTTCCTCTCTACCCTTCTTCCCTCCTTAGAAATAGATAAAATACAGCAAAATATTTCAAAATTATAACACTTCCTATGTTTCTCAGATTTTTATGTTGCTTTTCACCATTTTTATGCCCTATTGAAAAACATAAAAATATTACTGCAGTAAGGTTCATATATGACCAGTGTACATATATTATTAAGATAGATGTAGAACAAGAGGTACTATGTGTTTTCAATTCTTGCTGTTGCTGCACTATCTAGCTGTCAAATTCTGAATAATACTTTAACATTTTAGAAATATTACAAATGTGTTATGAGTGCTTTAATATCTCACAGGATAGCTTTAGATCCCAATAAAAGAAGCATTTACATTTTGTTGTTTGTAATTTTATGCTACTTAAGTGCCCAGAGAGGGAATATAGAAGGCTCCGTATTTATTGCAATGAGGTCAAGAGAGAGGTAATCTCTCTGCAAAGTTGCTGTACCTTTGCATATCATGGTTTCATAGGTGCTCCTAGTCTAACCTTGAGATAGACAGCTATACCCTGTGCAAGCTAATTCAGCTGGGATGTCCCTCAGCAAACTGTCAATTATGTTAAACTGTGTCAACCTGTATGTATTGTGTAATTTTCCACACTGAATTATTGTCTAGTAAATAGAGTCAGCTGCAAATATTGAACTCTTGCCATGTACTCTAGGGGAAGCAATGTAGAAAATTTATGTATTCTTTTAACATCAGCCAACTGGCCTTTTGCAAAGATGTGGAGGGTTATAAAAGTTATCCAAAAGTATTGCACATAGCATAAAGCTTTATGAAAGCAACAAATACACTGGCTTGCATTTACTATATTAACAACCCATTTAGTACACAGTTGCCATTGAGAACAAGTCATTTAAATGCCTAACAGAAATATCTCCATATTTTCATTATACTGCAAGTCAGATCACATGTTTCTGTCTCAGGGAAATTAACCAAGGAGGGGTCTGATACCCAGTTCAAGTAAATTACCATTGGGCTATCAAATGGTGAAATTCAGTTTACAGCAGCTGAGGATCTGCACTGGGATGTTCTGTCTGCCTTAGGAGCATAAATTCTGTTGATGGAGTTTACATAGCTATTGAATTTAAGTGTTACAGCTATAATATTCTATCTGTGGAAAATCCTTAGGCTTACTTTTATTTTTCCAAAAATTAATATGGCAGTTACACAATTCTACTGGCTTTAAAGGTTTCATTAGTTGTAACAGGGAAAAGTCAAAAATATTCAGCAAAGAAAACAGTAAAAATGAGACAACTGTAGATATGGGCTTAAAAATAGTAGTGGATATAATTCTATAAAACTGTAGTATGTATTAATGATTTTATTGTTTTGTTTAGGTTTTTTTTTCCTAGCTATTTTTTCCATATTTCTTTTTATAATTGTTTACTTTATTCTGTTATTTGCAAAATATTGAGTAGAAATTTATCACTATCCTTATAGGTATCTTCTTACAGAATGGTTAGACAAAATGTGCCTTGAGATGATTGTGTTGTTTCCCTACTCAATGAAACAAATATTTAAACTGATTTTGTGACATACTTCACTAACGTGAAAGAACTAATTCATTAACTACATTATTATCATCCAGAACACAATTTCTCAGTGTTCCTATTAAGAAGAAAATAATTAATATGCTTATACACGAGCTACTTGAAAGGAAACTATTGAAACCACCAAGGATAACAATATTCTTTTGTGATGTAAACAAAAGCAATTCAGTAAGTGTAACTTGTTAGCAACTAATTTAACCTGAACACTACTTAGACTACCTTCAAAGCAATATGTGGTTTATAAACACATTCAGCCATGCAGAACAGGAAATGTCAAAGGAAAAGGCTAATAGTTTCATAGGAAATTTTAACAGGAACACTATATAATAAGCACCATGAGGCTTGACAGCTCTAATCTGTTGTAGGTAACCTTGAAACTTGCAAGGACAGGCTGGTATATTAGAATGTTTTATTCGACTAGTCATAAAATACACTGTTCAGACTTTATGGATGTATTTGCTTAAAACGAATTTATCAAATAAAGTCTCAAAAAGGTAACTTAAAGTAGTATCTTTGTGTAGTCTTAGACAGGGAAAAATCTGTTTTTCTTTAGCCTCCGTTTGAACCTTTTCTGTTTCCTTCTCTTCTGTATGATGCAGATATTAATAGACATTACAGTAAGCCTTGTTAATGAAATTTTTACTCATGCTTTGAGGCATGACCTTTTGATATATAGAGTTGTTTTTTGATGAAAGCCATAAATAAAATATAGTTGAAAGACCTCCCACCCTTGTCTCAATTGCACTTTGGACTTTTTTGAAAAAAATAAATTAATCTTCCTCCCTCCCCTGATACCTCATTAAAATGCAAGGTATTTCTCCTCATAGACACAACTTATCAAAGCAGTTTCAAATGACTTAGGTTAATTCCACAAAAGGTTTTAGACATGGCAGTGCCTAATTCTTGGGCATAATTTTACTTTATGAAATCTGCTGGCCAAGTTGCATGCTGCTCAAGTAGTAAGCTGTTAAGAATCAATGCTTATCTATACAAGGAGAAATTAAGCTCCTAACAGTTCCTGTGTACACTGATAACTGCGTGTGGTGGAAAAACGCAAACAAGTTCTGTGTCTCTTCAGGACTTAATGCAGTACTCTGTTGAGGTACTTCTCAATTCTTCTGCACAGTATCAACTCATAGCCTAGAAAACTTTCCTATTTCAGGGGAGTGATTAAGTTAAGCAATGGGAAGTTGGAGGCAATAAATTGTCAAGGGGAAGGGAAGGACTTACTCCTTACCTCCTTACAGCAGTAGGTTTCTAATTGTGGGCAGGAGGGGGGATTTGTCTGTCTGTATTCTTGGGTCAGACTCCTTTCCGAGACTCCTGAAAAAATAAGACTGAGGCCTTCCTTAAAGATAATAACCTGTTCATTAGAGCAACCACTAGTCATGTGGAATAACAGAAATAGGAGTATGTATTTCTATTGCCATGTTTGGAACAGATATCTCAACCAAATATTTTTTTAAACTATTGTTTTACTTGAAGCTGTTCCACTGGAATATATGCACAACAGCAAAACCAGGAAATGAGTCCAGATCTTCATGTGGTCATTATCTAAACTATCATCAGACTCTAGGATCACTCATACTTTCCCCAGCAAGACCACTCCAAATTTACCCAGTTTGTATTCCTTTCTTTAAAGAAAAGTTCCATAGCTTCATTAGAAGACATTTACCTCATAGTATCTTACAGCCTACTGCTGAATAGATCTTCTGTCACATGGGATAGATGTCCTCTCTCAGTTGTTCCAAATAAGGCAGAGAAGAAAGAAAACCTAGAGGTGAAATATATTGGCTCTTGTTATGCACTTGGATTTCTAAACACAAGCTAGACCCCTACACGTCTCTTTAGAAATCATAGTGAAAAAAAAAAAAAAAAAAAATTTCCAAAGGATCAATCTGCATTAATTTAAAGTGATCATTTAAAATGAATCAGATTAATTGTTTTCTAAAAATGAAGAGAAGTCTACTGGTTATAAAATGAGATTATCTCCCAGTGACTAGCTCCTAGTAAGTACTGGATGCATGTAGCTAGAGCAGATAAATCCTAATTTGTTTTTTCTATACTTGATCTTATCCTCTACTTACTAGACTATTAAGGTGAGTGCTATCTTTTCTTTATCCTTTATGTGAGTTAGACATTGAAAACTTACATTGGGCACACATTACAGACAGATTCAGAATAAGAATAGTGAGTTTCTAAGTCCTGCTGCATTTTGGAAGCTGATCAGCTGATCGTTAGCCCAGCAGAAATATGGATGACTGGAGGAAGAAAAAACCCACAAGGGAAGCAGAAGCTCCCATGAATTTAGGTATTTGCAGGTTTAGGCAGCAACTGAAGCTGGATTTTTAGGATCTGAGCAAGCCTATGTCTTAGAATTAGCCCCAGACAGAAGTACTACCTATGTCCTCTTCTAAATTTAGCCATTGCTTCAAAGCAAAATTCTGAAAGAAAAATGCATGGTTTAAAAGCCCACAGTAACTAGATGTTTTAGCTAAATATCATTCTAAATGTGCAGATGAGATTTGACTGCCTCCTGATTCACATCAAAGAATAGCAATATCCAAGTCTGAATGTCTGTAACAAGCACGTTAATTGAGGACCCTTTTGTGTTAGAAAGATAAAGTAGACTTGACATGTTGGCATGACTCAGTTAGTAAGCTATATACTTGATTGCTTCTGGGTACTCATGTCATTACTGGTTCTGTTCTGTTGTCCTCATTCAGACAAAAGTTGCATTTGAGTGCAATAGAAGATTTCAAAGATTATATGGAGAAAGAAAGATGTGGATGGACAGAGAGCTAGAGACATTAAGTATAATTTGGGTAGGAGGGAAGAGAGAAGGATATAATATTAGCCTGATATTCTGCAAAGAAAAAAAGAAAAAGGAAAAAAAGGAAAAAAAGGGGGGAAAAAAAGGCTGTGCAGTATATATCGTTTCTTAGTGTGGATTCTGCAACTGTAATTTTATAATAGCAATAGAAATAGATATTTTTTGATATTTATGCTATTAGAACAATGACTGCCTTGAATGAGAACTTCTGAAGTCCTTACATCTAAATTCTTATCTTGTGCAATATATGTTGACTAGTATCAGGAGTATTAAAATGATTTCATCATCAGTCACAAAGAATTTTCTATGTCTTTTTGAATTCTACACGTGATGCTTTCTTTGCAGAGTTCTCTAGGACAACAGAGAAATGAGAAAGGAAATACACGAGTATAATTGTAACATTAGTTTCACGTAAAGAAAAATGCATTCTCTTCCCTACTGTTCAGCCTTGTTTAGCAGTTAGTCCTGTTTGGCTTTGACTGCAGGATATCATATCATAGTGTGAAATTCTGATTTTATGTAATCAATGTATTGTTTTTACTGAAAATGTTATCTTTACTAGCCTTGGGACAGTACTTAATTCCTTCTGCTTAGAAATTCAGAAAAGACTGAACTATAAGTATTCTGAAACTCATTAGAGCAATATTGTTAGAATGAGAGCAACCATATTTGATTTTAGCACAACATAGGGGTGAAAAGAATGCATTTAGCTTAATGTTCACCTCTCATTTTGATTTTGGGTCATGTGATTACAAATCAATGAAGGCAATGAGAAGTTTGCCTGAGTAAGTGCTGCAAAATGAGGCTCATAATACACCAGAGAAGAACTGTTGAAGTGGTATAAGCTCTGAAGAGTACTACCAGAACTATTTTTACAATCACTGCAGGGTGTAAGAATTGTAGCTACTGGAAAACTGGCGGATATTATGGCAGAGTGAGAAATGGAAAAAGGGAGGAAAATTATCTATTTGAATAGGAATCTAGAAGATGTAAAAGCAGCACAGAACCCCCCTGTGACAGATGTTCATAGTAGTTTTCATAGGAACTGGTACACACAATTTTATATATATAGGCTACTGAATAGACAATAGTATCTTAATTATTCCCCTCCCAAGAGTGTTAGTCCTTTACAGAATACATTACATCAGCTTTACAGCTTTTACAGAGTAAATCTATTATGTGGAAGTGGGAAAGAAAGAGTTATATCAGTTTAAATCTCCTCTATTAGCCTATTTCAAGAGAAGTTAGGCATCTAATTACTATTTAGAGTTGGGCTATCCTATTCCATACATATATATATATATGATATACTGAACAATAAAAACCAAGCTGGCCTTGCCTATGCATCAAATTGACCAAAACTGCAGCTGAAAGGAAGAGTTATCACACTGTAAAATTAACTAGTTTGATCACATGAGGTCAACCTCGTTTAAAGCATGACAAGTCATAAAACCACAGCAGCTACTGAAAAGTGATCTGTTCATCATGTGCTTATGAATGGATTTGAAGCGCTTACCAGGCACGTCTTTCCTTTCTACAGTTTTCATGATGGCACTTGGAAATACTATATCTTAGCATTTCTATTTATGTTTATTTGTTTTTAAAAAATACTTTATAAAGTAGCTTTGTCTGTCATCCAGGCCTGGGGACTAACTGATGCGAAGTTGTCGTGGTTTAACCCCAGCCAGCAACTAAGCGCCACACAGCCGCTCGCTCACTCCCCCCTTGGTGGGACGGAGGAGAGAATCAGAAGGTTAAAAGGGAGAAAACTCGCGGGTTGAGAGAAGAACAGTTTAATAATTGAAGTAAAATGAATTATAACAGTTAAATAGGCAAAGAAAAAACCGTGCACGCAAACAAAGCAAAACAAGGAATTCATTCACTACTTCCCATCGTCAGGCAGGTGTTCAGCCACCCCCAGGAAAGCAGGGCTCCATCACGCGTAACGGTTACTTGGGAAGACAAACGCCATCACGCCGAACATCGCCCCCTTTTCCTTCTTCTTCCCCCAGCTTATATACTGAGCATGACGTCATATGGTATGGAATAGCCCTTGGGCCAGTCTGGGTCAGCCCTCCCCCCGGCTGTGCCCCCTCCCAGCTTCTTATGCACCCGGCAGAGCAGGGGAAGCTGAAAAGTCCTTGACCAGTGTGAGCGCCACTTAGCACCTATTTAGAGACAGCTTAGCACTACTTAGCAAGAACCAAAGCATCAGTGTATCATCGACATTGTTCTCATCCTAAACCCAAAACACAGCCCCATACCCAGACTCATTTCTTAAACAATGGGTAAAAACTTGATCATGAAGATTTGTTATATAACATGGATAAGATACAGTTGCCTAAACATAACTGTCTGCTGTCATTTGAGATGTTTTAGGAAATCTTTTTTTGACCTCCAAAAGGATACATATCTCGTGTAAGACTTTTGTCATTTCCCCCAGCTTTGGGTGGATTTATCAGACAAACCTGGGTACCCTTCTGTTCCCTCAGGTATCCTGAATGGCACTGGGCACCTGCAGTTGAACATCTGAATCGCAAACAACGTATGGACTCTGTGTATAGTCTCCTTTAACACAAAATATACATTTATCCCTAACATAGTTCCATGTTTCTGTCATTTTCATCTGGAGACACAAAGTACTGATTTTGCTTTGCTTTTTGAGCCAATCACAAAAAAACTTAGTGAAAAACACTAGAGATTATCAGTAATGAAAAATTTAAGAGACGTGAATAAATATTTTTAGATTTCGTATTGGACTTGAAAAGGCTTGGACAAAAGTCATAAAGCCGTAAAGTAACTGAGTTTGGAACAGACCTGTGAAGGTCAACTGATACAACTTCCTTCCCACTCAAATCAGGGTTGCCTTACATCAGGTTTTTCAGAACTCAGCAAATCTGAGTGATCAAAATCTAATTTGCGTAAGCGAGCAATCCTAGTATTCTAATAGTTCATTGTATATCAGAGTTAAGAGTTAGTATTAAGATTCAGAATATGGAAAGCACTTACCTGAGTCACTATAGAGTGGTGAGGATAAGATAACTTCTACAGACCTTCACAGATATAGTTTCCACTCTTTGCTCGCTTACAGCTTTCCTCTGTGACTTAGTCATCCACTAACTGACTTTACATCTTGCAAGCCTTATGCTATTCATTTTCTCTTTAAAATAGCTGTGCAATTCCACAGTGTTTAGCTAAGCAATTGCTGTATCCCAAGTGTTTCATAGTAGTAATGCAGAGAACACTGTTTATAAAAGTTGGCAGTTTTTGTTGGAAAAATGGCTTGCACTGACTTCTGTTCATTTTTATCCAAAATGTCCTCTTTAGAGGTTACAGCCAACATGAAAGACTCTCCCTAGTGACTAGAAAAATTCTGGATGATATATCACCCAGGATTGACAATTAAACAGCTGACCACTGCATGGGGGTGGGGAGGAGAAGGAAAAAAAATCATTTTTTTCTTCAGCTGAAAGGTTGACATTGTGTTATTTGTGCCTTATACAATGAAAATGTATAATGGAGTAGAGTCTTTAGCCAAAGGTGTAAATTCTGTTAGATATGTGTTAACAAAAAGAGTATTTGTTTTAAGTGAGAATTAACAGATGTGTGGCATGCTTGATTTTCCACTGTGTAATTATTGATGTTAAAAGAAACCTTTATTGCATGTTAGTTCAATTTTGTTGTTTGTGATGATGTTCCTGGAGCCCAAAGGACAAAGAAGTAAAATTATTCCTTTTTCTGTTTATTAATGGAGATCTGTCACCATATTATATGTAGCTCATAAAGATTTGTAATTGCTTTGGAGAGATACTCTACCAAAGCTCCTCAGTGGGATTTTTGTAGAAAGTAAAATATAGCCATCAGAGAATAGGTATTTCTCTTATGTTTGGAGTTCAGCCTCTGAGTGTTTGGTCTTGAGTTGAAATTGATATTAACCAAAAAAATGGAAACACATTTAACAATTGGAATATAAAGTAAGAAAGAAGAGAACCCAAAGGGAAGCTGAATATTATTATTAAAAAAATCAAATTAAACTTAATTTGACTGTATTAGTATAGGAAAAAAATCTCTGAATCCTTTGGGTTAACAAAGAGAAAAGGGGGAAATTAAGGAGAAGCATCTTGCAAACATGTTAAATGATTGATTTGTGTCAACTTCCAGCATCGGGAAGTTGAGAAGATATGTGCTTTGGAACTGCTCTCTCCAGGTAATGAAGATGAGTTGTTGTCAGATAATGAGAAGTCAGATGGTGCCCAAAGTGATATATTAAAGAGCAAACATTCATAGAAGCAGATGGTTCTCACCCGAGAGTTCTTTGGGAGGACTTAAAATGAAATAGCTTAGTAACTAACAAAGATGTGCAATCAGTCACACAGCTACAAGAGCGCAGAAAGAAACTGTAGGTTCAAACAATGTAGCTATTTTAATATGAAGGTATCCGGGATGATTCAGGGAATTAGAAAACAATGAACCCTGACTCAGTATTTAGGAAGCTGGCTGAAGCAATAAAAAAAGATATAGGTAAAACAGCAGAATGAGCATAGGGGATGAAACAAAAAGGCAAACTACGTTTCTGGTCCACTTGAAGTCTCTGAATAGATTGACATAACCCTGGATTAGGAGAAAAACAGCAAACATTGTATTTAAACTTTTAAGAAGTCCTTAGGAAATGCTTTCACTGAAGACTGTTAATGACTATATGGTGGGAGGTAATATTGGTGGTTGATTAAAAAAAAGTTGAGATAAGAGAAGGATTGCAGAGGGTATGGTTCTTTTTCAACATGGCAAAAAGGGAAACAGCTAAGAAAGTAGCCTGGCAGGTGTCGAGGACTGTTATGGAACCAGAATTGTCTCGACATTGCCGTTCTACCGCCATCTTCTGGCTTCGACATCCAGCCCCCGACGAAACCACCACAGGCCGCCCGCGCAGAGGCCAGGGCGCGAAAGGCGGGGCCATGGACTGCACGCACGCCTGCGCAGAGACCAGGGCGCGAAAAGCAGAAGCGCAAACTGCAGGTACGCAGACCCGTTCTGCGCATGCGCATGGCCCTATAAAAGGACCGCGTGCGCCTTTTGAGGTCCTGTTTTTCTTCTCGTCCTACCCCGCGCACCTCCTTGGAAGCTGCAGAGGCTGGACCGACTGGACCTTTGATCGACGGGATAACGCCGGACTGGGAGTGGCGGTCGCTAGTTCCCCCTCGTGGCCGTCTTCTCACCTGCCTGAGCACTCTCTTTCTTTTTCTCTCACCCGCTCTTTTGCTCGGTTTTTTTCTCTCTCTCTTTCTCTCTCTCTCTTTTTTTTTTTCCCCCCTGTTTCCCTACCCGGTCCTCACCCCTTCGTTCACCAAAATAAAGTCAAAAGGTTGTACAGCATTTGACCTCATTTGTGTCTTACTCTCGTCCTTGGGATCGTATCGAAACCTCCCCCAACTTTGGATTGGGACAACAGGTTAATGCTATCCCTCACAGTAATTGCTGGTATTGGCATAGTAGGCTATGTTTAATGTTACTGTAATGTGGTATAAGATGTCTTTTTTGTGTTCTTGATCATATAAAATAAAATGTGAGTTGTTCTTCTTAAGAAATGTTTTGGAGATTAAAAAATACATTACCATCGCTAATATACTTCATGCTTTACAGCAAGAAAAACTTTACAAGTTTGCAGAAGTCTACTGAAGTGGAAGCATTATACACAACAAAACAAAACCAGCTGAAGATTGGATAGAAATGTCGCAACAGGTGTAAAAGTAAGGAAGCAGTTCTTCTGGGGGTATTAACTGAAGTAGAATTCTTCATATGCATAAGTGTTTGCAGATTCAGGCCCTTAATGTAGGCAACCAGACTGCTAATTATGATGAAATATGAGCGTAGTTTTGAAATGAATAAACACAAACCTATGCCTTCCCAATGTACCTCCTTCTCAGTCAGATATAGAATAGCTTACTCCTAATTCCCACCTGTCAGATAGGGGAAGTGAATACAAGTAAAATTACTGTGCTTAACATGAGTAGAAAAGGCATAGTCTTAATTTCTTTTGTTTGTAGACTTTTTGTTTGGTTTACAGTGTTAACTAAACACAAAACCTTATTTTTAAGTTTTAATGTGGGGTTTCTATTTGGAGATGGATTCTTCCTATGCATTACTTCTACAAATTTGCTTTTAGAAGAATTCCCCCATTACTAGGTTTTGGATTCTTATGTTGCGCTTAGTGGATGGCACCGACTGCAGTACACTTTGAGATCCTGGTCCCCTCTATGTCTACAAAAAATACATGTTGGAGCACTGCATGCACATGACAACCTCCAACATGCATTCAAAAGAGAGTGTCTGTTGAACGCAAGACTTATTCTAGCATGGAATCAAGAAACGGTGATGACTTGTTACTGTACCCCAGAAGTCCAAAGCTATTGCACCTTTGATAAGCAAAGGCACTGTGTTAGGCATACAATTAGGCAGGAATGGAGGTGAGCATCTTATCTAAAAATGATCATGACATTTACCTGGCACTCGGCATGCACAATTCTCTGCTGCAATTGAAATCAATTAAGTTAACATGCATTGTTTACAAGGTTATATTTTAAATACTGGGGAACGTACAAGTAAGTAGTTATAAATACTGCTTTAAAATGTTAAAAAATAAATAATAAAACTGAAGGAAATGTTCATAAAAATACACTTAGAAATTAAAAAAGTTATTATTAATAAGGATTTTTTTTTATCCCAGAATATGTTCTAGGAGCACTAGATAATAGAAATTTTCCTTGGTCTTAAAATTGAAAAAGCTGACAAATCTCTGCCTCAGTTATTTTTTCACTTCCTGACATGATAGTGTTGAAGCCTCAGGAAGAAAACAAGCTAAGGTTTTTTGAGGTTTGGGTTTTTTTTTTTTTCCACTATAGTCATCACAACCAAAAGAAAAAAGGGGCAGGGGGAAGAGAGAGAGAAACAGAAATGTTATAGCTAAGATGATGAAGACACTTTATATCTTAGAAAAATAAAATAACTAACTATGGTGCATTTTCAAAATATTAAACCAGAAAATAATAATTTCAAGTATGTACAAATGAATTCCTATAAAATTCTTTAAGAATCCTGATATAATGAAAATAAATATTTTTATTCTGTTGTATAACTGAAGAAAGATGCAGATTCCAAATCATCAGAAAAATTGTATTGAATCAATATTTGCCCATTTTGAATGACATAACTGCTATCTCAGATTTATGCTCTAAAGCTCAAGTTTACTGTAACAGAGAAACAAGCTAAAGAAAACTTCATTAGAGAAAAAATAAACAACAAAGAAAAACAAACAATCAAAATCCCACTCAAACCCAAAAAAACTATGGGAAGAAGAGATCCAGTGTGCTTGTGGACTGTGCTGCTGACTGGTTTTACATTCCTCCTGCAAAAATGTCTAGCTAAACTTTCTGATGTCTCAAGGTGGTGCATCCAGACCAAAAAGGACCAAATAGCTTTGAAGCACCTAAAGCCATAGAAAAATATCAGTAAGTTATTAAATAGGACAGTCTTCTTATTTTAACAATATAGTCTTGTCACTGCAGTTTGGGTAATGTAAAATGTCTTCAAGAAACATATGACTCAAGCATTATTGATGACACTTACATTTCCTGTGCTTTTATGCAGCATAAGAGAACATGGCTTTTTCATTTACTTCACGGACTCGGAAGCAACAGAAGGTTTGGTGTAATAGCCCTATGTATTACGGTTTCTCTGACAGCATAATGCCAATGTACAGAATTACACGGGCTGTAATTTTTATTATTGTTGCATTTATTGTTTGAAATGTGAGTCAGAGTAGAGATAACTGGTGGCAGACAGTTGCATGTTTTAAAGATCTGCAGAATGTAGAATTCAAAGGATAAACCTCCTCAAGACTGTAGAATAAATTAGAAGGCTAACCTGCCTGAAAATACTTTATTAGTGATTGCAAACTGATATCACAATTCTGACTTTTCGTAACTGAACTGATTATATCTGCTTATGTTATTTAAATACATTATGCAAAGTCCTCAAGAAGAAAAATGAGGCAACCTCCAACCTTTTTTCCTAAAATATGTAGCTATAAAGATTTACAGTTTATATCTTTCCCTCAGAGATTATAGTTCATTATAGTCTCACTGTCATGATTGTGATATCAGTTCACAGTCACTAATAAGGCAATTTTGAAATGAGTAGCCTTTGAATTTAGCTGCAGAAAAGGCTTCTGGAAGGACTGAAGGAGTAAATAGCACTCCTTTTTTAATTCTAATTGTATTAAACTGATAGATTAAAATTTCTTAGATCTTTATCCATTTGCAATGTTTTATTACTGGTAATGATACATAAAAAATACTAACTTTCCCAACCATGGTAGTTCCTTAAAGAGAATACTTAACTATATTTTTTACAAAAACACACAAATTTTGTCATAAGTAACCAAAAGCAGACAAATTTCCAGACCGAAAGCATACACTGATAACAAGCATGAATGGTCATGTTTGTGGAAAAAAACCCAACAAAATATCACACCCATAAATAATGAGAAAATCATACCTGCTTTCCAATTCCCACCTATGGCTAGAAAAGCATAGGAAAAATAAATACATGTTGAAATAAAAACATCTAAAAGAATTGGAGAACTCCACAAAACCTATGAGTCCAAAGTTGCAGAAATTAAAAACAAAGCAAAACATGGATTGCATAATTTTTGCTTCAAAGATTCTGATTGTTAGGCCTCCTAGATGTAGTTTTACAATTGTATTACATTACAGAAAATGCAAACAGTTAACCTTCTTGGCGTGCCTCACTGTAACTTTTTGGAATGGTTCCTGTATGATTGATACCCTTTCAGCAGAACCATTAAAGTGTGCTTCAGGGACTACACAGAATACAGCAGATTCTTTAATCCAGTGGTTTGGGGAGTTTGTTCAGCTTAAAGCCCATTATCACCAGCTTCTCCAGGTTATAAATTCTTTAACAGCAATAAATGACAAAAATTTCCAGAAGCTATACTGCTGAATTAGTAGTCAACAAACATAAGCTACCCTCTCACCTTTCCTTATATTAATATCACTGTCTTTACAATGGGGCAAAGAGAATGGATTTTCACTTATAAAAAGATGGTTTAATCATTTGAGTATTCAGTGTTAGACACAAAAAGTACTAGCAAATAAAACGTGTTTTCTGATTTCATTAACAGAGTTTGTTGATATGTAACCAAGTTTTCTTTCAGTAAATAGTAGGGCCATTATGTGCATTTTAACTAGTTGCAAGCAGTGTGTTCTCATAAGTGTAATTACCACACACAGAAGAAAGAACAAAAAAAAAAAAAAACCCAAAATGGTGATAAACGTTCTTAGCATTTACAGGTGGAAAGTCTTAGGTGAGGAGTGAATCAGACAGTATAAATACAGTGATTGTCAACTTTATAATAGTGATAGTGGAATTTGAAGTGTTTTAGATGGTATTCAGATGCCCAGAACTGTGGGTTCTTTCAAGTGCAAGTGAAGCTAGCAGCCACCATTCTGCTCTCACTGATGCCCCTAAAGCCCCCTGAACTGCACTCCTACCTTTCCGCCAATCCATGGGTTGTAAACCATAGTGCTATCCAATTCCCAGATGGGGAATTTGTACTTCCACGATTCCATATCTCGGATGTGCATATATAATTCCAAATGTTTCATCTAAACCTTTACATATACGTGCTCTTACCCTGTTTTCCGTACTTTTGCCACCTCACTTACCGCTGCATTCAAACTCTAACAGCTAACGGTTATCGAGACTCTCAGGTAACCATAAGCTGTTGGTGTCTTTGTCAGATGAGTCCTCTGCAGAAAGCAGAGGCAAAACTTTCTAGTTTTCAGGAAATTACACACAGTTTGTGCCTCCATCCCATTCTACAGTCAGGATGAGAAGCAGTATGTTGTGAACACAACAGCTGTTCATATGCCAGACAGCACAGCCACAAGTTTCACTTGCTGAAACACAGGCGTAGTTGGCTGTCAGAGAGGAATTCTTATGTTGTGGGAAAACCAGGAAGAGATAAAAGGGCACCCAGAAAGGATCTCAAGGTGTTGCAGGGAGAGGGAAGTAGGTGTATGTGTTTGTATTCTTTTACTGCCTCTCTGATTCCACCTGCTTACATTAAGCAAAGATAATTGAAAGAAAACACAGCAGAAGGCAGCAGAATGCACTGTCCACCAGGTTAATCAGGTTAGACAATGTGCCAAACACCTTTGCAATGTGTATATCAACATGCAGTAGGAGAAGATCAAAGCCAGTTTTGGCACATTTCTGGGTTGGTACAAGACTTCGTTAGATGACACAATGAATTCTTTCATTGCCTCCTCCTTTCCAGCATGCACTTCCCACATACTCCCAGGTTGCTATAGTCACCTAGAAGGACTGGACTCTTCCCATCTCATTTGACTGGTTAAAAAGGAAAGCTGTGGGCCAGTTCTAATGGCAAAGGAGAATAATCCTACCCTTTCCATGCCACCACTTCTTAGACTGCATGAGGTACAGTTATGAAATAAGATTTAACCACTCCAGAAGACTGTCTTTCAGAAAACACTATGCATTCATGATATGAGAGGGAAAGGATAAAGAAAAGGAGAGGAAGAGGGAAGAAGTGAAGGGAGCTGTAACCCCCAGAATTTTTCAGACCTGCACTCGCACATGTGCACGCATACACACACTTTCAGACACACACAGAGTCCATTGGGACTGTGGGTTCTTTCAAGTGCAAGTGAAGCTAGCAGCCACCATTCTGCTCTCACTGATGCCCCTAAAGCCCCCTGAACTGCACTCCTACATTTCTGCCAGTCCATGGGTTGTCCACCATAGTGCTATCCAAATGGTCCTGTCCTGTGATACTGGCAGCATCCTCAATATTACCCAGGGCCATATCTGCTCAGAAAATGGACTATTAAGATGGTAAAATATTATCTTTTATACCTAAACAGCTGATTTCAAATACAATGGTCACATTTATTTTTGTGAAATTTAAGAGAATCAGGAACTGATTGCAACCACTTGCCATTAACCCTACATAACTATTAAATCTCTCTCAGGATCCATTTTGGACCTCTGGAACTACATATTCTCAAAAATGTATCTGCTACATAAAGGGAAAAATACCCTAGACAGCATTTGTACCATTAAGTTGGTGTCACCTAGTGTCAGATGCAGAGTTGTTGTTTTTTTTTTTTAAATCCTTTTTTATCTGTTGCATAGACATAGTTAATGTGCAATAATTCAGCATTTAAGGAAGGGATAAACATCTGTTCATTAGCAAAGAACTTTCACGTCCCTTAGACAGTATTTGAGAGACATAATGGTAGAAGGATTAAAAATTGAAACAGGGAAACAGGAGACCAGCATTGAGATATCTCTGAAGTGTCAAAGCACGTTAGAAGGACAGCTTGGGTGGACTGATTAGCTGTTCCCTGACCTCAATGTGTTTGATAGCTGCTCTGATTTTTCAAGAGTTTAACATCTGCTTTCAGGTGGAAAGATAACTAATAAGAAGCAGAGAGTATAAATAATTTTCAACTAATTTTACATACATTATGTGTATACCATTCTCCCTCAAGTTAAATTGTGTCTGTTACCATTATGTGTAATGATACTAAGAAAGTCCAAGACATAGCTCAGTCTATGGTATGAATCACATTATTTTCCACCTTTCTAGCACATCCTTACACCACAGAGAGAGACCCATTCCGTCCAGAAGTATGTTTGGTTCTGGATATACGCTCTTTCAGTGTGTATCCAGTGTGTATCCAGAGTCTAACCAACAGACTTCTGAGCTATCAGTGAAATTATCAGCCATCTGCAAAAAAGACTGAAGGTGAAGCAAGTGTTAAGGTTCATACAGCAGAGATGTTCAGAGCTATTTTAAGGGGAAATAACCTCTCCCTGGAAAAAAAGGCAATTTCAGCCTCCAGATCACTGGCAAAGTTGTTGCAAACTCTTCACAGGTAAAAGCATCAGTTCAACAAAAGGTCATCAACTATTTATTTCCTTTTATCTTCCATACCTCCAGAAAAAAACAGGGTGTTGTAGGTCACTGTGACAGGAAGGAACACTGCTGGTGCATCACTTTCTCCAGTGAAATTATTCTTCTAGAAAACATGAAAATCCTCATTGACTCTCACAAACTTCTTGTTACCCCCACTGGACCAATGGACAAATTGGAGTCTCTCTTATAAAATTACGTTCAAGACCTACAGAACTTTTTTTTTTTGGCTTTGTTTTTTGTTTGTTTTTTGGGGAGTGTGTTATGGTTTTTTGTTTTGTTTTTTAAATCTATGGTGTGCAAGTTAAAATGCCTGGGGCTACCAACTCACAGGACCAAGCTTCTGAGACTATCAAATGTTTATCTGGATTCATGAAAGGACGTCATCTTCCACTTTTGCTGGAAGTTTCATGGCATAACAGCCCTCAGGACATAAGCCTGCAGCAAAACCTGTTATGTGAATGAATTCCTGGGTGAACAGGCATGACATTTGAAAACCTTCCATTTGGAACATGTTTGGGCTTACTAGAAGTCCCCCTGCACAACTCCTACAGCTTCTGTGAAGCAATGGTTATCACAGTGAAGATTGCTGCTGCAGCTGAGAGCAGCTTAGAGAACTGCTGCATTTGAGGAGGCTGCGGAGAGCCTGGAAACAAGTGCCAGATGCTTCACCAAGCCACTGTATCTGGCTCATTGGCAAAATGATTGGACCAATAACTAACTAAGCAGTTACCTCACGGTAACTACTGCCAATATGAGAAGCAAAGAACGAACTCTAATATCTGTAAAGTAGGAGCTGGAACACCCAACATACTGTAAAACGTGATTTCTTTTCTTTTATATTCCATCTCTGCATTACATTTTAACATATTAAGCGTAGAATAAAAATTATTTTGGTTTGGTTTGTTTTTTTTTCCCTTGACCTACTTTTCTTGGTTCGTTTTCTCTAGCACGGTCCTCTCTGCTGGGATATGCCATAGGGAAGTGTTAGTTTGTTGACAATGTTGACACTTCATGCCTCAAAATCATGAGAAAGAAAGCTGAAATTTTGGTAGTTTCAAGAAGTCACAAGGGGAGAAGCATCAGGAGTGTCTGCTGAGCCTCTGTTTGTGTGTCGCACTAGATACCAGTTGCTGTCCTGTCTATCAGTCAGCACTTCTGGGTTATGAAAGATGTATAATAATTAGTGGAAGAAATGCCATTGCATTTTGAAGGTGAAAGACTTGCTTTTTTCAGAGTGATCCCAGTGCTAAAGTGGGGTTGATGGTCACTTTAGGAGTCTGCAAGGTCAGAAAGGTTAGGCATGCTCTTATGAAGAGAGAGAAAAAAGAAACATGTTCATTGTTCACATTGCCAGAGCTACAATTAGCTTTGACATACCATCTTTCAGACCTGCATCTGCTGCTGGATTGAAACGAAATAAGAGTGAGGTTGCTTAGACATGTTGGGAGATGAGCCTGGAAAAGAAACCAGAAGGGGACTACAGGTATTTACTAATGGGAAGTGACTGATGATGAGTCTTTGTTGCTGTCTGGGTGCTTGATTGCTACATTTACATGTCTGAGAGAAGTTTGTTTCTAGGACTGGACAGAAGTTGTAGCTACCTCATGGATGTAAATGTCTTGCAGATATTGAGAAACTAGTGGGAGCAGTAGTAATGTATTATTAATAACATTCAGACATCTTCAACAACGGTTGACAGCTAATCTTGGTCAGGTGCAGATAGTCAGGACATATTAAAGAATCACTTTTCCATGTTGTCCTATAATGTGACCATATTAAAAGTGGATTCTTTAAAAAATTATTTTCATTTTTGAAAAGCATTGCCGCTCTGAGACTCTTCGTTTCAACCAATTCTGTTCTGTTTTTTAAGTTCTGCATTCTCGGGTGCATACCTCATTTTGCTTGTGTTATAGAGCAATAAGCATGCTTGTGAGTAACTGCCAAATAAAGGTTTATTAAAAGTAACACACAACTGATGATATTGGAATGTGCCTTCTACTTGGAACGAAAAGCAGAGCAGTTTTCTTTTTGTTTGATTTTTTTTTCATTTCCTTTTTCAATGGGAATTTGCTCCTTTTCCCCTCACATTAGTTAGAAGAATTTTCTGAAAAGCTTGTCGTTGCCCAAAGTATCTGTTTTTACAGTAGAATTCCTTGATTTTTGTAGTTTTCCTTTCTTTCTTTTTACTCCCTTCTGCATCCTATTCAGGGGAGGGGGCTGTTTGGTTCTTTGCAATTGACTACATGTTTGAGGACCACACAGATTCCCTCATTTCTGCATGCATGCCTGCCATCCTTCCTTCCACTGTTCTGTAATTTGGATGTGTTGTCTAATAACTTTTAGAAAAGTAACTGACTGATGTAAAGAAAACTTACACTCTGGTTCTATCACTGTAACTCTTTCCCAAAGTTTAAAAGTTATTGCAAAAATACAATGTGACAAAGCAAAACATTAAAGCAGTAGTTAATGAAACAACAAAGAAAATAAATTGGATGGGGGATATAAACATGGATATTATACATTTTCTGCCATCCAAAGGCAGAAAGAAAAAAATAAGAAAAAGAAAGAAACCAAAACCAAAACATGGTAGGTTGTAATTATGGTCATCTCTAATGTCTGCAAAAATAATAACAAACAAAAACATACCATTTTTCAATGGAAAGAATGTAATATATTGAGCAGAAGGGGAGTTCCACACACATTTTCTTTTATCTGTTTAACCACTGCAAAGGAAAAAAACAGATAGAAATTAGTGACATTATTTGTTTTTCAAAAAGTACAGAAAACATTGTATTTGATACACTCTCAGTGCCTCGTGCAACACCGAAACAGATGTCCAAAGAAAAATAATGGAGGTATTAGTCGCAGTTTTGAATTGTTATTTGGTGTGACATTGAACCTATTATCAAACTAAAATGGAAAAAAGTTAAAAAAGATACATCTTGGCGGGAAGAAAGTTCTTTTTTTTACTTCCCAATCATCTTAAATTCTTTCTCAGCAATCCTCTCTCTAATAATTCATTCTATGCGCACCTGTGTATGTGAGGGAAGGAAAAAAAGAAAGTGAAAGAAGCTGAAAATTCATAAAAGGGCATCATCACAGCCTTCAGTAGAACAAGCTTGACTGGCTATTTCGAGGTGAGTGACATTACTTCAGCTGGTGGTTATAAAAGTGATATACCTAGAGAATCAACCATCTGCAAAGGCTTGAAATAGGAAGAGTTCATCCCCTGGATGATTTTTGTCTTTGTATGTAGTTTTTAGCAAGTCTCCACAGAAGCTAAATTTATGGCTGCAGCTGACCCTGGTGCCGAAGCTCCTCACACGAGGGATTTTTTTTTTTGTCTTGAATGTCTTTCTGTCTCTTCCTCTGTCAGTTAGCAGACTGCAACGTGCAATTCCCATGGTCTGTCTCTGGCCTCTTCTCATTAGTGTTGGAGACCTAGGTTCCCAAAGTGTTACACAAATGAGTACTAGCTGGAATGGTGAAATACAGACAAGCAAGGAAAAGCCTTTTCTCATCTTTTACCTTCCCGCTCCATCCTTGTCACTTCAGAAACCAGCTCCATGCAGCCCAATTCAAAACAAAAAAAGTAATTCCAAAAAAAGTAAGCTTAAACTGTGTGTCTTGCTTTCACTGAAAAGTTGCTGAATATTTCCACTGATTTACAAGAGATGCACAACCTTTCTTCTGCAGTTTGGCAGATGAGCTCCAGTCTGGGAGAAATGTATAACCAATAGAGTTGAGGGGGGGGACTTTGCTGGATGGCCCTCTTTGCTTGTCAGCAGGAAGGCTTAGTGATCAGAATGATCATCTTATTAGAAATTTAAAATTTTTGAAGTTCTCAAATGTTAAAAAAAACCCTAAAAGTATTGCTTCTCTGAATCAGAAATTTTGTTTGCCACAAATCTTTAGTACTGACTGGGTGATAGGATAAGAAACTTGTCCCAAGATAAAATACAAGGTTTTTTTATACTATTTCTATGACCCTGTGCTCCAAGAAAAAAAAAAAACTGACAAGTCTGTGTATTCCACCTTGCCAGTGCATGAGCATGGATATTTGTATGTGCATGACTGCACACGCATGTATCTCTCTCTAACAGGAGGGGCTTAAAAAATTTGGAGAAATACAGGATAAGTGGACTAGAGCACTTATGAGTCACAGGGGTCTTCTCCTGCCTCTCTAGAAACTTCAAACGTGAGTGCTGTCCCTCAGTAAAGCTTAGGTTTTGCTGCTGTAATCTTATCAATAGTTTAATGATCATTTTATTGGTCCCATGATCAATACTGGGTGTATTTTGAGGACTGGTTTTAGTACACCTCCTGAGTTTACAGGATTCCCCTGAGAAATAGTTTTTGCTTCTTACCTTTTCTGTTGTCACAGCTAATAAAAACTTGCTGTAACTGAGATGTATATGTTGTCTTCAATGACTGGGCCAATGTAATATTAAACTCTGTATGTTTTTGTGTTAGTAAAAAGTTATGGATTATGTCTAGTAATAAAGCTACTGTTATTACGCTTAATGCTGCAATTCTATAGTGTGCCTATCTTCTCAAATGAATCCTTCTAAAACATGCACCTTATCTTCTATTCTATGTCATCTTCCCTCATTACTTAAAATAGATTAGTTGCCAGACTCCATCATTTATGGCTGTTTGCTGCTTGATCTTCAGTTCCTAACAATTGTGCTGCACCTTTTGAAATTGTTTCTGTCTTGAAATTGAAAGCAATCGTAATCCTTTTGCTATGTCAGCCCCATATGTGCATGAATATGAAGGGTAATGAATGTTTCACCCTTGCCTCCTACTCCAGCTTTCTTTTATGGTTGATGATCTTATTTAGCTCTTACATAATTACCTTTTGGTTTGATGAGTTTCTTTTGTAAAATTGCCTTTACTGTTCCAAGTTAAATTTGATAAAATAATGGAATTAAAGGGCTCTTCTTTTTCAACTTGCATTTTAGATATTTGCTAAATAATACTGGTTACATACAATATAAGAAAAAAAGTAATATTTATGGATTTTCTGTGTGTGTATGCTTATTAATTGTCTTGCCGTTTTTAGATACTTTCAAACAACTTTTTAGCCTTTCTGAAATTTAAATTTTAGTTGCCTAGTTTCATCTCCTTTATTCTATTCCTTGTGTATTTTTTGGCTCCTTCATTTTATCATTAGAATATTTTATTGTCTTCATTGCACGTCACATTGATGAAGACAAGTATTTATTGCATACATAGCGATATGTATATATTACATAGCTTCATGTCTTTTAAAGATAGTTATAGCTGCCATACTAATTTCTATTAAATTAATATCTAGAAAATTCCATTTAGAATAGGGACTCATTGTGATGGATGCACTTCTGCCATCCAAGTGTGAGAAGGAACAGATATGTGGAAAAATGTTCTGATATGTCCAAGAATATCAACGCCAGAGCATGAATGCAGGCATACTTGATTTGCTTCATCTATTTGGGTATATTTAAATACTTGGTAACCTGCCATTCCAGAACTGTTATGGAGGAATTTTGTGGAAAAAATAGCTAGTTCGATTTATACCAAATTTATCTTCTTGTTAGTTACTTCCAGAAGCAACCATCAAAATATAGGCGGGATAAGAGAAAAGGGAAAACCTCAGCTATTTTTGGTAGTCTTCACCCAGCACAGTGAGTTTATGTCCAAGAGTGTGCATGTTTAACAGATTGCTTCAGACTCTAAGTCATTAATCACTTCCTAGGAAACCAGTATGCTACATAGAATTTAACAGTTTAATACTGTAAGTGATTTACATTCAATTTCTTTAATATAAGATGACAGAATCATCAACACCCTGTTCAAGTTATTGTCATCCCTACTGGCTCCTTGATCAGACTCTTGAAGTGATGCTTAATTTCTTGAGGCAACATGTAACAGAATCAGTGAAAAGGTGTTCTTTCAATTCAATCAGAACTAAGCAAGGACTGAATTTGAGCATCTGATCCTAAATTTGGCTACAAAGAATCTTCTGGCCATCATATGTTTCTGTTGATGAGGCTGTCTAACGTATGTATTGGCAGATAAGGAGGATGGTAAATAACAGATTCTTGAAAATTTTTTGTTTTATTTATTTGTGGTGTTTTTTTGACACAGCTTGTAACAGCTTACTTTGCCATTCCCAGCACATAAAAAAATTTCTCTGATAGCTGCTGACACTTGATCAAGGAGAACTTCCATGAACTTCTCTGAAAAGTCATGTCAACCTGAACCATTTAGAAAAATCTTTAGTTATCTGTACACTCCATAGCTTTTAGAAACTATCAAAGCCAAACTGGCAGGGAGCAATAACTTCTATATTTTTTTTTTATTAATTTTTTAACATGCTGTTATTACAGTGTTTAAAGTAAGTTTATTAGTTTTGATTTGTGTAAAAACTAGAGTCTGAAGATTTATGTTTTAATCTCACAGCTAAAGGAAATTGCATAGTAGAAGGAAGTAATTTTTTTCCATGGAGGGAAATAATAGTAGTGGGGGACAGATTTTGGATAGCTATGAACTCCCAGTGTGCCAAGTGGAGGTGAAACAAAACAAACTCACCACAAACAACAAAATCTACAGTTTTTAAAAGGTTGGAGGAATTTACTTTGGGAAGGTGGCTGTCAAAGTATCTGGACCAGGAGAAGGAGCAAGAGGGAATGAGTGATTTGGTCTGTTTGAAAGGGAAATCATAGAATCATAGAATTGTTAAGGTTGGAAAAGGCCGTTAAGATCATCGAGTCCAACCGTTAACCTATCACTGCCAAGTCCACCACTAAACTGTATCCTCAAGCACCACATCTATCCGTTCTTTAAATACCTCCAGGGATGGAGACTCAACCACTTCCCTGGGCAGCCTGTTCCAGTGCTTGACAACACTTTCAGTGAAGAAGTTTTTTCTAATATCCAATCTAAACCTCCCCTGGTTCAGCTTGAGGCCGTTTCCTCTTGTCCTATCACTTGTTACTAGGTGGAAGAGACCGACCCCCACCTCACTACAACCTCCTTTCAGGTAGTTGTACAGAGCGGTGAGGTCTCCCCTCAGCCTCCTCTTCTCCAGGCTAAACAACTCCAGCTCCCTCAGCTGCTCCTCATAAGACTTGTGCTCCAGACCCTTCAACAGCTTCGTTGCCCTTCTTTGGATGTGCTCCAGCACCTCATTGTCCTTCTTGTAGTGAGGGGCCCAAAACAGATCACAGTACTCGAGGTGCAGCCTCACCAGTGCCAAGTACAAGGGCACTATCACCTCCCTAGTCCTGCTGGCCACACTATTCCTGATACAAGCCAGGATGCCATTGGCTTTCTTGGCCGCCTGAGCACACTGCTGGCTCATATTCAGGCATTTGTCAACCAAAGCCCCTAGGTCCTTTTCCGCCAGGCAGCTCTCCAGCCACTCTTCCCCAAGCCTGTAGCGTTGCGTGGGGTTGTTGTGACTGAAGTGCAGGACCCGGCACTTGGCCTTGTTGAATCTCATACAGTTGGCCCCAAATGATACAGATGAGAGTGGGAGGGGGAGAAGGGGAGAGGGGAAAGAGAAGAGAGGGGAGGAGAGAGAAAGAGGAAGGCAGGGAGAGAGTAAGAGAGATAAAAGAAACGAGAGGAAAGGGGAGAAATTAAGAAAGAGGGAGGAAGAGAAGAAGAGGGAGGAAGGGAGAGAAAGAGAGAAAGGAGAATAGAGAAAGGAAGAGATGAAGAAGCATAAATGGTCTTCAGGAAATTGAATGGCCAGTGGTATTTGGTTGGCTCAATCCCACTGTCAAAACGGGACAGTTCCCAATGCTTTTGAATGCATTGCTCACCCTGCAATCATTTAAAAGTGACTCCAGTGATGAGGAGGCCTTCACTAAGACTTTTTTGTCTAGTTTTTAATTCTGTTCTTCAGTTTCTGCTTTTGATACTATCTTTCCTGACACTTTTTTTCCCTTGAATGTTGTCCTGTAAGATACCCCCACCAGAGTAGTCCTCAGAAATACAAAGTTATGTGCTAAGTTTTTTTAATATCTTCAGAACATTTTTCAGTCTCATCACTTTTTCACTAACACATCATTAAACCTTAGAAAACATTCATTTTCCACTAACTTTTAGCAATTTCTTTGGATTTCTGTATTTCCTCTGCCGATGCAATGCTACTGAAAGGACAAATATGGGTTTTTTTTGGTCACACAAATGGGCTCCTTCACACGTGATTCTGCTGAACTGTTCAGTGGGTACTACTATCATTCAGTGCACAAAATAGTTGCAGCTGGAAGACTTGCAGATAGCTTCCACCAATACCTAATACCAACTGTGTGAGTCATAATTATGGTAATTACAGTTTTACTAATTTGCATGGAACAATTATTTATCCTTTATTTGTAGAAGAGACATTCTGAAGTATAGTGGTTAAATTACTTTCTGAGAGCAATTTCCTAATAAAAAATAGCTAGACATTTATTAAACATGGAAATGGCAATGTTTCCATCTCAAGCACATGTGACAACCCCTATATATTCTCATTTCCAGGTCCACTCTGGTACAATAGATTGAGAGCATTCTATTGTTCCCAGTGTTGGCTAGATCTTCCATCTTGAAGATGCAGGTTCATTTCTCCTTTGATCCAGAGGGGTCTTCTTAGGTTGGATTGAATGTTTGAATCTTTCATTTTTTGAATTCAGGAAGGCTTCACTGTTCTTCTACAGAGAACACCAGGTACAGAGAGCACCAAGCCTCTACACATCAGGAGAGAGAGTGCTCCTCAACGTGGGTAGGCATCCAGCTACTCAATACTGTCAAAACTTGGCCAGTCAGGGTTTGGGAGGACAGAATTCCTCCCTTATTATTACAGCCATATACAGACACTAATCGCTTTTCAGATCTAGTGACAGTAACTCTCTTGTTAATTTATCTTGTTTATATGCTCTCTGTTAAAAAAAATAAATCTCTAAGAAAGAGAACTTATATATTGGTACAGCATTAAAATAGCTGGGCCTCTATCCTTATTTTAATGCTAGACTTCCAAAATTATAAATAATAACAACTGAATTAATGTGTGGTCACATGTGAAGCTCATTTCCAAACTAACAGAACATTTTTTTTTTAAAAAAGTAATACATGATCCTTTACTGACTTCATGTAAAGTGCCCAATACATCCTTCTTGAATTATTTTGGTGTTCAGTGGAGGTATATTAAGACGTGTTTGGCCCTTGACTAGAACAGCTGTTGCTACATGGATAGATTTTCAGTTCATAGTCTACCTAAGTCATGTTCTAATCCAAAATAAATCCCGTTAAACAAATGTGACACAAACAAATGAATCAGAATACATGTTTCAAGCAACAAGTATCTACAAAATACTGAGCAGGTTTCTACGATAAAATTCATTAAAAGGCCAGAAATGTAAAGATCACTGGGAAGTACTCAGAATTTACTACATGGATAGAGGGAGGCTACTCTCAAAAGAAACACTTCAGGGATGGTGTAGCAGCAGCTAGCTTCCTTTTGTTTATCTGAACTTGTTTAAAGAATTCACCACATGTCATCTGCATATTCATGCATATGTATATTTCAGCCTTCACTATTCTTGTTCAGTTTCATTCAGTGCTATACAGGAGTGTATAGCATTGCTTTTTCCCATCTACTCCATCTCCTATAATCCTGCAAACTCTCCACAAAATATTCCCTCACTGGAACTGCTTAAGTACACTCCATTGCTTTTTACAGGGATGAAACCCCATGATAAACCTTAGATATCTCTCTAGGTTTTTTTAAAAAAAGTTAGCTGGAACTTTGCCTCTTTTCTTGAAAAGATACTGTTAAATAAGACCAAGTCATGTGCACAGTAAAACTAAATGAAAGTACATTCATTATAAAATTTAGCTGTATGTGTTGCTAGACTTCCTTTTGAAAAGCATATTAAATATACTAGGAAAAATAATGATCAATGGAAATTTAACAGAAAATTATAGAGTTAATTTTATTCTTTTAAAGATATTGCTGTGGAAAGAGAAACAGGTAGTAAGCTGAATATGATATGAACATTAGAGCAGATTAACAGGTAAAGAGACAGTCCTTTACTGATCTTTGAAAGTGACCTGATATGTATCAGTGTGGTACTGGATTACTCCACACCAACTGCAAGATGGAGATTTCTGGAAAAAACTGCATTTCTTCTCCATTAGATACTATGGGAACATGGGGTGGGATTGAGCACAACTGTCTTTACAGTTCCTTGGGATTTTCCCAGCTGAGAGTCTACAGAAAAGACCTTTGGACATCCCATACTCTGAACAGAGTAAATTATTCTGAAATGTGTAAAGCAGTCCTCTCAAGAATTTCTCTATCTATCTCATCTGAAGAGTTTGAAATTCCTATTCCAAGGCTGACCTTCAAAATAAATCAGTTTGGAGGGGACTAGGTGATGAAAGCAAGGGGCAGAATATAATTTTCCATATGAAAATGTAAATCTAAAATACAAATATCAATATTCCTGGACATCAGATGCATAGATTTCAGTTGAGATTCCAAGTCCATCTAACAGAGCAACTACTATCTATAGCTAAATAATTTGGGACACCTAGAAGCCAAATTTGAAAACACTTGTGCATTACTAACTGAATTTCAATTTTGTCTAGACATGGAACAATATGCCAGCAGTCCCAGAAATGGGGGAAAACTAACCCTGACTAAGAAAACTTACTGTTTTCTGAAAAAAAAAAACAAAAAAACATGAAAAAAAAAATTACATGAAAACCATGTAATGTACACACAAACCCATCCCAAGCACTTATGTTATGCAGGGAGCATCAAACTGAGCTGTGCAAGTAAAGTAAACTTCATGCCCAAGGTCGTATTTTAAGAAATGCATTTTAATAAGAAATAAGTTTGTTTTTTTTTTTAAATTCAGCATATGCTTAAGTGTTTTGCTAACTGGAGCAAGACAGATCATAAGCCTTTTCTTTTCATTTGCTTCACTTAACTGTGCTCCAGGAATAATTACACCTTTTTACTCCTCTGTTTTTCATTTATTTAGAATAAAAGCTCTCTGGTTAAAAGTTCATCTCCTCATATATGCCCACATAGCAAAGCAGCTTTCACAATAGGATTTTAGGTGATAGTGTAGCACAATAATAAATCATTAGCCTTAGTATTGATATATAATACAAAATTATATGCAGGCTCTGGAACTATATACTGCTCGAAATAAGGAATTGTTTGAAAGATTTTTTAACTTTTAATTATATAAATAATGACATTCCCAGAAATCTCTCTTCTAAAGTTGCTTATAAGTGTCTACCTTCCCATACCCCGATGGAGAAATAGGTGGGGTTATATTAGGAGAACAAACCATTTTTCTAGTACCACAAATAAAATTCCTTATGTGTGGAAAAATAAATAAGAACAAAGGAAAGAAAATGAAACCTTTCCCAGCTCCTCTCCCCATTATTTATAAAACAGTATCTTGTAGAAATTATTCAAAATCAATTCATTCTCATGTAAAGATGACTGCTCCTGAAATTGTCAAGGTCACGAACATTTTGGTTTATCTGATGTGTACATGCCAGTCACATAATTTCAACAGCTCTGACAGCTTATGTACTCTTAGGAATACAGTTTTAAAGTAAAGCAAGTAGAGATGAAAAATATATTCAGTATCATAATAAGTGAGGAGACCATACAAATACGCTAGCTAGGCATAAGGAATCACAGGTAATATAGCATAATGTAGGAGGGTTACGCTCTGATATTGAATCTGTGGTTGCTGTGGAAACTCGTATCCCACCAACATACTGTGCATAGAAACCTCCCATAGGAACAGTTTAGCCATTTATTTTCTATAGCCTGTTTTAACCTTTGACTTAGTGTCTGAAGGATCCTCACTAGATTTACAACTTTGTCCTCTATAGCAAGTGACCTACAGGATAACAGCAGAACTGTTAATAACGTCAATTCAGCAGTGTGAATCTCATTCCAACCTTCTTGCTACCATAGCTTCCAGGCACATGGAGCAACGCTTGATATTAAAAAAAAAAAAAAAGGAAAAAAAAGAAAAAGAAAAACCCTTAGTACTTTGGTTTGCAGACTTGAAAGATAAGTTTACCTGGTGAAGAATTATAATTCTGGCTTCAGTTCTGTGGATGAAGGACATCTGGATCTTGAAGGACTAAAATCTTTAAAAGACCTATATTAAGGTCACTTGCAGTGTTAGGTTGGGCAACTTTAATAAGAAACAAAGTGAACATAGAATTATATTCATTGCTTTGTTCCAGATATAATGTTGATATCACTGAGCTTATAATGAATACCATAAGAAAAATGTATAGAATTAGTCCCTAGTTCTCAAAATATGGATTGATGAATACATTTAACATGGTCAGATCATTAAAATCTTTAGGATATTTAAATGCTGAAATTAGGCACATGCATAAGAGTTTATGGAACTGGTGTCTCAGTGTATAGTTTTATGAGAATTTTTGCCTTTCCTTATCAAATGGAAGTTAAATATAATGTAATGTGAAGCTAATCAACACTAGAAATAAAAAGTAAAACTCGCATGAGGGACTTTCCAAGCATGTCTTGAATGGCATTTTGTAAATTCAGCAGGAAGAAAATCAGTGTAAATTATTTTTGTGGCACCACTTTCTATGTTACATACTGTGATTATATTTCATGATCTATTGAATATTGCAGAAATGAAAATCAGTCTCTCTTGTGATAGTACTTCAAGGAAAAAAATAACATGAATTTTATGTGTTAGTCTGTCAATGGTCTTTTGCACTAACAAACTAACTCATACCAGTTAATACAGGGTATGTAGATTTTCATGTTTAAGCAATCAGTTTGATAGGGTAGGATTGAAAAAATATTTCTAACGTCATGCACAATGATTAAAAAGTCTTTAGGATCAATCCCTCCTGGCTTTATTGAAAGAGCTACGAAAGTGACACAGAGTCTTAATAAAGAGTCAGATTTATTAGGGTTGAAATCTCTATTCTATTTTATTTAATTAGCTTAGTCTGCAGAGAGAAGCTGGTAGCAGAGAAATCTCTTTCTCTGATGCGAAATCCTGAACAACCATATTCTATAACAGTGAGGTAAACAGGAAGTAAGAAAATTATTAAAAAATAATTCTCTACAAAAATCTGTCTTAGACTCAAAATGCAAAATAACCACATGGATCTGTAGAATTTTGGACTTTATCCTGTTGCATGTCCTATTGCTCACTGACTTCAGCAAAAGTGGAATTGGATACTATATCTCTGATACAAAAACATATTTTCAAACACATTTAATAGCTCGCTTTGATAGTTTCCAATTGCCCATGTCTGGAAGGAAATTTTAAGTGAGCTAACAGGAGAAATAAAAAAAAAATCCGTATCTCTATGCATGGAAGAGTAGTGAAATACAATAGCCTAGCTTTAAATCCTTTATGTAATTGTTTTAATACTGTCCTTAGTACATTGTGTTTTTATTCTCTCTTCATGTATCTATTTCCCTTTGCTAATGTTATGAATCCCTTATTTCAGCCTCAGGTGTCATTGCCTATAATATATTGAGGCACTTTTACATACAATCCAGAAAAGGAAAGTTAGAGAAGCCAAGAGAATATGCAGCTTTGCCTTAGCCTCAGCAAAATAAAATACAGTCCTTTGCAGCTCACCAAGGTCATGGATCTTGGAATTTCCTTGTCCAAGGAAATACTTGTCCTTCCCAAAGTCCAGCGTTGGCACATAAAACAATCTGCCTTTTTTATTTTTTTTTTTAATTTTTTGTTTTAATGTATTTTTTGAATGTAGTCATATATTCCTTCTACATTTAAAATAATAAAAATTACAAAAAAATAAGAGCATTACTGGCATACTATCATTAACGTTTCACACGAAGTTCAACAGTAATGTTACCAGTTACTGGCTTTCATCTCAAAGGCCTCAAAATGATAGCTGTATTCTGTGACCATTATCCTCTTTCCATAGTGTTATGGAAGATGTTGGAAGATCATAGTACCATTTCTGTGCTGCTGTCTGGCAGAGGCACTGCACTGCATTTGAGGAAAAGGCTGGTACTGTACATATATGCATTTAAAAAGATTTTGATATTCTGCTTTTACACCTGATTGACTTTACCCGTATAGGTCCTGCTTTTGTCTCCCTCTGTCCGTGTATCCCTGGCTTCATGAACATCTTCCTGAGAGTCAGCAAAGCCCAGGATGGAAGGCCCTTTGTAAACTGGAGGGGAAAGTGGTACTATTCATCTTACATTGGGAGCAATGAAAAGTAATTGCAAATAATACAATAATAATAATAATAATAATAATAATAATAATAATAATAATAATAAATAAAATAATACAGCAACTAATACTAAAATAAATGAATACAGCAAGTGTCAAAGTTACAACTTTTCCCCTTAAAAAATCAGGTACCTAAGTCAGAGCTGTGGCTAAATAGGACACGTAAACATAAATTAGGGTTCCTTTTTCCAGAAGATCACCCTAAATGTCAGGCTACAGAGATTTCACTGCTCTCTTGGTTCACCAGCTTTCTGACTAAACTGGCAATGGTGAGTCCAAAAGAGCTTCTCAGCCCCAGTATTTGGATCCATATCTAGGTTACATCCTGACCCAACCATGAGGATATGCTTAACATATATCATCACCTGTCCTTGACTGGGCTTCAAAGGGAGGAAAACCTGAGCATGCAAGCATATTAAACAAAGCCTTTGACATTTTATTTTTAACAGTATAACTCTGGTGCCAATTCTCGATGTGAAGATGTGTCCTCAAACAAACGAAATGCGTAATGCAATGGGAATAAAGATCACAAAATATGTCTTTAAATTAATTATGTTCTCAAACAATACAGTTAGCTGTAGCTTTGGAATATATGTTAAAAAAGATGTACAAAGATTAGATACAACCCGATCTAGCAAAATATACCTTTTAGGGTGTATTTGGTGTCTGTCCAATGAAACACCATAAAGAAGTACCAAAAAGTTTCAAACAAACGAGCTCAAGAAATGGAAATAGCTACTTCAGCAGTGCTGCAGAATTGCTAATTGTCTTTGCCTTGAATGTCATTTCACTACTACTCTGTGGATATACCAGCTTGTTCAGAAATACTTTATGCATTTCAAACATACTACTAAATTATGTGGGGAAACAAGCCCTTGAGTTTCCATTTGTTTCTGAAGTAATATTCTGAAGCAAGGATATATATTTTAAATGCAATAATTGAGAACTAACACATTAAATTTAATAACTTATGTGTATTTCTCTATGTGTCCTCAGGATTACAGCTTTAAATTTAAATCGAATAAAATATTTTCTGTACTTCTCCATATAAATATTGTTTGAAATGAAACATACCAATGAATAAAATAAATAGATCTTTGAATTGACAAAAGTTTCTTCCTAGGTATGCATCCTCTAGGGTTGAGGTTCTGGTTTGAATTTTGTATAGCTATTTTGTTATAACAAAAAATCAGGGCATCAAAAGATCTCATACTAAGTTTCAGTGTCTGGTATCTTTCCGCTCAGTGAAATCTTTGCTTTGTTACAGTCAGTAATAAATCTCTCTTTGACTTAAATAGAAGTTTTATCCATTGTTACCTTCCTGTTCAGTTAATTTGCTATTCACTTATAATTGTCCAAACTGATTTTTTAGAGATTATAAATGGTATGGCTCCTGAGTTGCAGAATGATTTTAGAATCAAAGTGCTTTAATGCTTCCATTTTCTTTTTCAGACTTTTATAAGTGGTCGATAGCACCTTGGAACAGAGGATGGATGGCACAGCCTCCAGCCATGATGCTGAAATTAGTACTTCTTAAATATGATTTTCTGATTGAAATGTTTCAATGCAGTACTATGATTTTTTTTTAGTTTTTTATTTTTTATTTTTCATTTTTTGTTTTTTATTTTTTTATAAAAGATTTGAATACCAATTTGAGGATGTCTTTTAAAAACAGCAGTAATAAATTTAATTGGGCTACTAGGAAAAAAAAAAGTGTTTTAGTTTTCTTTACTCGTTACTTACTAATAGGTGAATTCCATTGAACTTATTTTTACCAAAAACTACCTAGGAATTAATGAATATATGTTCACTGATGCTTCAAATGAAGCCAGAGAGGTTCGTACTGTGTGATACTTTCCAAATGTATTTTTCTGAGTTCTAATAGAAGGTTCTGTAACTGCCCTAGATGCATTTTTATTTTACTGCCTTTAGTATTGAACCAAACATTAAAATATAAGCAAATATAGTGGTATTCCTTCCAGTGCAGAAGCTTCATGAATATCAGATATCTGCAACACTCACTTTGCTGCTTAGATTACAGGTTAGAAAATCCAAGCAGTGCCTCTTTTCTTTATATAATGTAATGAATGCCTTCTATGGCTGTGTAAATCAAGTGCCAGGCTACATGTTTATGAATTATTAAATGTTCTTCATCAAATCTAGATCTTTACTATGTACATTTGTTTGTGGAATGAACTCTTAGAGTACTTTGCTTTGTTGCTTCATCTTTTTTTATTTAAATTATTATTTTATTCCTCTTTTCTTTTGTGGCTTTAATTATTACCTCTTGAATAGCTAATATGTTGTTACTGACACAGCATATTGTAACTTTTCAGTCTGGTTCACTAAGTTCAGCATCCCCAGCTGATTGTGCCAGATGGGTTTTGTGTGAGCTATTACCCAAATATTATATGCCACAGAAAATCAATACAGATTTATGAATTTGAAATAAAATGGTGATGCATAGTAATAGCAGCTGATTTCCTTGAGGAATAATTCCATCAAATGGTTTGAAATTTAAAAATAATTGCTTATGTGTTGCTTTTTGTGAAATGCTATTGAAAACTTAAAAACAATAGATCTTGACCCCACATGATAGAAAGCTTGAGATATCCATCACATCAAAGAGGTATTAAGGGCTAGGCTTCAGATATACCTGGGTTTTGTGAATGGAAAATTCTCCAGCAGAGAGTTTTAGTGTCAGTCTGTGCACACTAATATTGTCTCCACCAGAAGTCAAGCCATCTGACTTATATTAAGCAGGTAGAATAAAATAAGTGGTGTCTTTTTTTTTTTTTTTTTAAATCCATTCCTTAGAAATCAACAGAGCTCCAATCTGAAGGTTTCCTTGTTTTCTTTTATAAACTTCCTTTCAGACATTGTATGCAGATGCAGTCCTAGTTTCTGTGTATCAGGCTTGTATTTTGGTGGCTGGAAGTTATAGTATTGCTTTTGCTTCCTCATCTCACATCTGAGCCTTTAGAGACCTTTATTTTGGTTTTCTCTCTATTGTGAGTGACATGGATTCTGCTGTCCTCTAAACAACTTGGCTTGAATTCTGTCTGATCCTAGAGATTTGCTACTTTTGAATCTCCCCAATTAACTTAATCTTTTTGCCACACAGACCCTGCAGTCATCTAGGATAAAGTATTCTTACTGACAGTGCCAAATAGTAAGCTGTTAGCGTCCTCTCTTGTAAATATACTCAGAAGCATTTTTTAAATATGCTGATTATAACTTTCTGTTCTTTTTGACATCATCCTTCTGTTTGATATTGCTTGAAACTTTCTTTACTTAAGTATTTTTTGGTGACAGAGGTAATGGTAGCACAGATAATATTAATGTGTTTAGGACTCATATGCAATGTCTTACAGAGAGTACCTGCCTTGTTCTCTTTTCTGTCTTTCAGCTTCCTCCTTAAGGCTTTCCCCTCCATGTCAAGCTTTTCTTCTCCTTTTTTCCTTTCCTGTATGATCTAACTACATGAGTAAATAGACAGAACAATACATTTCTCTATATATACTACTTCCATACAGCCAAGCTATAGGAAAAAACTAAGTAGAAGGGAGACTCTAGCTAATAGTCTGTAGGGGGTGAACAGTCAAACTGAAATTTGGATTTTGCTTGTTCAGAATGTGGTGTGAGGCTGATTAAAAGTGAACAAGTAAAAACATATGGTAGTAACAGTGAGGGAAGAGAAGGTCATATAAAGCTCCATAAAATCAATTTTGTTGCAATCTGGGAGCCAATGAAGTTCTGATAGAATGGAATGAAATGTGATTTTTTTTTGTTGTTGTTTAGGAACCCTGCGATGGTATGTTGAACAAGATGCAGCTGATAAATAGATTTCTGCTGACAATCCATGGGAGCTGAATTACAATAGTGTGGGAGTAGTAGAACAAATGAACAAATTAAGACTACTTCACTGTCAAGTACAAGTTGTGAATGTTTTAGAAATAAATAAAAAGAAGTTGTTATTGAATATTTGTCTAAGAAACTTAAAAAGCAACATTTCCCTGAGTAGTTACTAAGATCAAATGTCTGGAGAAAACATAGAGAATAATTCACTACTAAATGAAACATACACATATAAATACAATAAGTCATGAAATGAGAGAGCCTTCTGGAGAAGAAATTGCCTATTAGATAAGAAAGTTACTTGCTTTTGAAAGCATATGGCCTGAGTCTCTTTTACAACGGGCACCAAAAAAAAACCCAACCAAACAAAAAAATGTGTCAGGTCAAATGCCTAGAGGTACCAAAAATTAATACTCAATTATAATAGTATTTTCTATATTTTCTAAAGTGTCTGTTTTGGACTACAATCTGGATTTGGCCCAAATGTTTCATTTTGCATAGTGGAAAAGCAGATGGCAAAGAGGATAATGACTCATCTACAAAGCACATGGGTGAAAGAACCAAACAAACCAAACAGGTAAGTGGCAATGGTTTTGTTTTCAGGTTCAGTGCTAACAAGAAAATGCACCATGCATGAAAGCAGAATTCTTAGCCTTTAGCTGTCAAACCAGTATCTGCTGCTGGTCTCATCAGCCTAGGAAGTTCACCACAGCAGTCTTTGAGGCACCTTATTATACACAGTTGTTTAGAACAGAAATTGGTAATAAATTATGAAAGTGCATAAGTAATACAAGGCAGCTACAATTATACCACAGCAAGTTTCAATCTTTGTGTTGGAGGGCATTATATATAGATCATTAACTATGAAGTACTGAACAATAAATATGGTTATTATTATAACAAAAGACTAAAAGCTTTTTGACACACTATAGATTGTTACCCAGAAGAATGACAAATTGCTGGGATTTATGGCTTTTAGGTATTTAATAAAATCATAGTCAGGAGAATATGTCATTCTGCTATCAGGAAATAATTGAATTGCCCTGATTGCCAGGAATTTGACACTGGTGGTAATTTTGATTTAAAAGCTAGTGGAAGGTACTTTTCACATTGAGAATCTAAACTGCAGATGGCATGTAGGCAACACGTAACTTTTGCTGGGAATGCAGTTTCAAAAGCTCATAAAATAGGAATCAAAATGACAGTAAACTAGACTGGAAATGTTTATCATTTGAAGAGCTTGCAGATTTTTAGAGCAGGTAGATTCATAAATAGGAATATGGAAAAAAATTGGTCTGACAAAATTGAAAAGTAGTCTGACAAAAACAAGATAATTAGAAGTGTTAACTGCAGTTTTAAGTGCTGTCATTGATTTTACATAGAGGCCAATGCAGGGACAGGAAAAGAAAAAAGTTTTATTTAAAAAAGTGTCTGATAGAAAAATTCTTTGTTTATGTAAAAAACATGAAGAATGCAATGTAACCTAATATATAATGGCAATTCCACAATGATGATTTGCTCTAAAGCAAAGACTATAATTTTAAATCTTGGAACATAAAATTTAATCTGTTGCCATAGGTGAAAAAATGATGTTTGCTTCTTTTAAATTACATCGGTTGACCAGGAATGAAAGACATAAAGAAAGTCAAACCTTTTAAATATAAATGTCAGAATGTTCAGAAGGGTGAATTTGAAAAACTGAATAATAGTTTTCTCTTTATTAAAGTTAATTTTGATTCTATGGCAATGAGCAGAAAATCTACTACTATATGGTTCTAAGAAAAGATGAATGTTACTTTCCGATGTCCCTCTTTTTAAATGGTCTCTTCTACCAAAGGATGTGGATTGATTTCTGTTTCATACCCCCTTCACCCAAGATGTTAGGACAGGCAGAGAACTAAGTCAGTGACTGACTTTTTTCACAGATATCTGTGATCTGTGCATTACTCATTCCAGAATGGAATCATTCCTACATTCTCTGCCTGTGAGCTTCATCACTTACTTTTTTCCTTAGAAGCCTTCACTCTATTACACATACATAAATGGTGTACACTACACATCTGCTCCACCAGGAAAAAAAACCAAAACCAACTCCTTACTTCCTCCATGCATGCATAAAATGTAATTTTTACAAACAAAATTCTCTTTATCTTCAGTGTCACATTGCAATCGGTCTTAAAATTGGCATGGTAATGCTTCTTCCTGAAGTATCAGAGCTCATCACCCCCCCAAAAAACCCACCTCAACCTCCCCAAAAACCCAAACATATTTTGGTATTACTTTTCATTAAAGATAAAAAAAATCTTGTACTGTTATAGAATCATAGAATCACAGAGTGGTTGAGGTTGAAAGGGACTTCTGCAGGTCATCTGGTCCAAGTTCCCTCCTCAAGTAAAGCCACCTAGAGCCAGTTGCCCAGGACCATGTCCAGACGGCTTTTGAATATCTCCAGTGAGGCAGACTCCACAACTCTTTTGGGCAACCTGTGACAGTGCTTGTCTACCCTCACAGCAAAAACGTGTTGCCTGCTCAGATAGACTGTTCACTGGGCACCACTGAAAAGACCCTGCTTCTATCCTTTTTGCACCTTCCCTTCAGGAATTAAATTATTAATAAGATCCTTGCTGAGCTTTCCTTTCTCCAGGCTGAACAGTCCCATCTCTCTCAGCCTTTCCTCATAGGAAAGATGCTTCAGTCATCTTAGTGGCTTTTTGCTGGACTTTCCCCAGTTTGTTAATTTCTCTTGTACTGAGGAGCCTAGAACTGGACACAGCTCTCCAGGTGTGGTCTCACCAGTGCTGAGTAGAGGGGAAGGATCACCTCCCTCGACCTGCTGGCAATACTCCTCCTAATGCAGACCAGGATACTATTAGCATTCTTTGCTGCAAGGACATCTTTCTGGCTCATGTTCAAGTTGGTGTTCACCAGGCCCCCCAGGCCTTTTCTGCCAAGCTGCTTTCCAGTTGGGTGGCCCTCAGTATATAGTGGTGAAATAAATATCTGAATAAATGCCTGAATACGATCTAAATGGATAAATTGTGGTTTATTAACAATGGAAGTAAATTAGTTGGGAAAGATGAAGTCTGTTTCCTCAGAAATTTGTTCTGTTTCTCAAGCAGCAATGATATCATGCATAAAGCCATGGCTACAATTCAGAAATCATATGTTCATTTTGAAGTTCTGAGACAGATCTCCTTTGGAAGCTAGACAGGCAGCCTGGTATAGATTGGAACAGGGCTAAGAATAGATTCCAAAGTTCTTTCCTGATATCCTTACATTCAAAAATCAGTGATGGTGGTAGCACCTCTGTGGTAATACATTTAAGGGGAAAAAACTGCTGCACAACAGCAGCCAAAAGAGAGGAGTGAGAATATGTGAGAGGAACAACTCTGCAAACACCAAGGTCAGTGAAGAAAGAGAGGGAGGAGGTGCTCCAGGCGCCAGAGCAGAGATTCCCCTGCAGTCCAAGGTGAAGACCATGGTGAAGCAGGCTGTCCCCCTGCAGCCCATGTAGGTTAACAGTGGAGCAGATATCCACCTGCAGCCTGTGGAAGACCCCATACTGGAGCAGGTGGATGCACCCAACGGAGGCTGTGACCACATGGAGAGAAGCCCACTCTGGAGCAGGCTCCTGGCAGGATCTGTGACCCATGAAGGACCCACACTAGAGCAGTTTGTGAACTGCAGCCCATGGGAGGGACCCACGTTGAAGAAGTTTGTGGAGGACTCTCTCCCATGGGAGGGACCCCATGCTGGAGCAGGGGAAGACTGTGAGGTGGAAGGAGCAGCAGAGACAATGTGTGGTGAACTGACCACAACCCCCATTCCCCATCCCGCTGCACCACTTGAGGGGAGGAAGTAGAGAAATTGGGAGTAAAGTTGAGCCTGGGAAGAAGGAAGGTGAGGGGAGGTGTTTTAAGATTTGTTTTTATTTCCCATTACCCCACTCTGATTTGACTAGCAATAAATTAAATTTATTTCCCCAAATTGAGTCTGTTTTGCCTGTGGTAGTAATTGGTGAGTGATCTCTCCCTGTCCTTATCATGACCCATGAGCCTTTTGTTACATTTTCTCTGCCCTGTCCAGCTGAGGATGGGGGAGTGATGGAGCGGCTTGGTGGGCACCTGGCATCCAGACAAGGTCAACCCACCACATGAACTCAGGATGCATATTCAAAGCATGCCTTCCAGATCAGGCCCAGTATGAAATGCAAATAGAAGAGATGAAGATCTTAATCCTGCAATCAGCAGAGTACATGCTCACTCAGGCTCAGTCTTCAAAATAGAGACATTTATTTTCTGTGGCATAGACTTTTTTTCTTGCTAGTAAGAATTTGGATAAATTGATACTAAAATCACAATGAGGATCCACAGGAAATCCACCCAGAGTAGACTGAATGCTCAGATCACTAGTTTTATGGCTCAGAACCTTTTGAGATTTTTGCAAACTGTAATTAGGTCAGGTTAAATTATTCTCTTAGGAACACAAAGCAAATATTTTACACTGTTTGAGCAGTCTCTGACCTCATACACAGTTTACATTATAAGTGGAAAATTGACAGTCATTATTTCTATATTGCATAAAAACTTATAAAAGTGCAATTTTGGCTCATAAGTTGCCTATAAAAGACCAGAACCGCAATGATAATGTGCATACATGTTATTAACGGATGTTGAATGTAAGTTGTCTCATAAGTCACTCCCAGAACACCAATCATAATACAAAATTTCTCCACCACTGACTGATAGATTTATATTTCTTCAGATGCCTTTTTTGCTGGCCCCAGGAATCTGAAATGTTTTATTAAACACCAGGTCAGTGCCTACTGGTGAATAGGCTTCTGTAGAAAGGAAAATAGTCACCATCATTTGTATAAAATAATTTTTAAAAGTAACTCTATTAGTATTTGCATGAGACTTGTTAGGTTTTCTCAATATTTGATAAGCTACCTTACACAGAACATCAGGCACTGTGGGTCCCATGACTAGGTTTCAGAGGGAGATAGCTGTTCTGTCTGTCTGCAAGGCACGCGGCTCAGAAAAGGATACTGCACTTCTACGTGTATATATATATCTATTGAATGTAAAAGTTAATTTCACATGCTACAAACTGTAAGGGATTTTTATACTTTATCATAATTTTTAACTTATGTGCCTTGATTCTGAGTAAATCTTACTCAGGTTCTACCCGGCAAGTATTTTTGTAGTTTCTCATCCACATCTTTTCCATAGTAAACATGAAGAGAGATAATAATGTAAATAGTTTCTAAAGAGGATGCCTTTTGCATGTTCAACAACATTTTTAATAAATATGAAGAGCTCAAGGATCATGTTTTTCAAATTCATAATGGCTCTCAGTGTAACCTAAAATCATGGAGTCATAGAATCATAGAATGCTTTGGGATGGAAGGGACCTTTAAAGGTCATCTAGTCCATCCCCCCTGCAATTGGCAGGGACATCTACAACTATATCAGGTTGCTCAGAGCCCCATCTAGCCTGTCCTTGAATGTTTCCAAGGATGGGCCATCTACCACCTCTCTGGGCAACCTGTTCCAGTGTTTCACCACCCTCATTGTAAAAAAATTCTTCCTTATATCTAGTCTGAATCTACCCTCTTTTAGTTTAAAGCCATTACCCCTTGTCCTATCCCAACAGGCCCTGCTAAAAAGTCTACCACCATCTTTCTTATAAGCCCCCTTTAAGTACTGAAAGGCTGCAATAAGGTTTCCCTGGAGCCTTCTCTTCTCCAGGCTGAACAACCCCAGCTCTCTCAGCCTTTCCTCATAGGAGAGGTGTTCCATCCCTCTGATAATTTTTGTGGCCCTCCTCTGGACCCGCTCCAACAGGTCCGTGTCCTTCCTGTACTGAGGACCCCAGAGCTGGATGCAGTACTCCAGGTGGGGTCTCACAGAGCAGAGGAGAGGGGCAGAATCGGCTCCCTGCTGGCCACACTTCTTTTGATTCAGCCCAAGATATGGCTGGCTTTCTGGGCTGCGAGAGTATGTTGCTGGCTCATGTCCAATTTTTCATCTATCAGTACCCCCAAGTCCTTCTCCTCAGGGCTGCTCTCAATCCATTCATCCCCCAGCCTACACTGATACCGTGGATTGTCCCGACCCAGGTGCAGGACCTTGCACTTGTCCTTGTGAACCTCATGAGGTTCACACAGGCCCATTTCTCCAGCTTGTCCAGGTCCCTCTGGATGGCATCCCATCCCTCAGGCATATCAGCTGCACTGCTCATCTTGGTGTCATCTGCAAATTTGCGGAGGGTGCACTCGATGTCAATGTCATCAATGAAGATGTTGAACAGCACTGGCCCCAGTACAGATCCCTGAGGGACACCACTTGTCACTGTTCTCCATCTGGACATTGAGCCATTGACCACTACCCTCTGGATGCAACCATCCAGCCAATTCCTTATCCACCGAACAGTCCACCCATCAAGTCCATATCCTGCTAATTTAGAGAGAAGGATATTGTGGGGGACCATGTCAAAGGCTTTACAGAAGTCTAGATAGATGACATCCATAGCTCTTCCCTCATCCACTGGTGTAATTACTGCATCATAGAAGGCCACTAGGCTGGTCAGGCAGGACTTGCCCTTGGTGAAGCCGTGCTGGCTGTCTTGAATCACCTCCCTGTCCTCCATGTGCCTTAGCATGACTTCTAGGAGGATCTGTTCCGTGATCTTCCCAGGCACAGAGGTGAGGCTGACAGGTCGGTAGTTCCCAGGGTCCTCCTTTCTACCCTTTTTAAAAATGGTTGCAATGTTTCCCTTTTTCCAGTCCCCAGGGACTTCACCGGACTGCCATGACTTTTCAAATATCATGGAGAGTGGCTTAGCAAGTACAGCAGCCAATTCTCTCAGGACTCTGGGATGCATCTCATCGGGACCCATAGATTTATGTACATTCAGGCTCGTCAGGTGGTCCTGAACCTGATTCTTAAAAGAAGAAGTTCCTTAGAAGCAAGTTTATTATTTTAGAGCTTGAAGGACACAAGTAAAAGGAAAGTAATTATTTAAAACTTTGTCTACATTCTGTATGGTTTCTTATCATCCTCTACATAAAAAAGTCTTAAGACGTTAAAACTTTTGTGATAACTATTAAAGCTATTCTCAAAATAAACATGTGATAAAGATTAAAATCTTTTGTGTTATATTTTAAATCAATGTAATTTCAAACAGTTGCTATGTTAAACCTTGAAAATTGCATTTTGTTAGAAACACGAATTGAATTTCAGATCTAGAGCAGGCTCTGCACTGGGTGCAGGGCAAAAAGCCAGAAATTTCTGAATTCTAATCTTGGCTCTTAAAATTACTTTCTGTATGGCTTTTGGCAAGTCACTTAGAGTCTCTGCCTCAGTAGATTTGTACTTTCCTACTACCTTACAAGTTTCATCTGAGTATTAATTAGCCAACATCTATAGAATATTTTAAGACTATAGAATATGCTACACTTTTGTTACCTAGTAAAGCCATCATTTCATTATATAGTATGACACCTAGCTGTATAACTTACATTTCCAGATGTGAACCAGGGATATAGCATATCCACTAAACAGGGAAATTAGCAATTTAGCTAACCAATTCATCTCTCCAAATGATATTAAAAATCTAAAAACTCACTACAGAAAATATCATTTATCAAAGTCAAAGCTTTTGTTTTGGTCTTGAACAAAGAGATGTTTGCAACTTCCATAAGTTACAGCTGCATGCAACATTGAGGAGATCAGTATTGTCATTTAATTACTCTAGACTCATCACAGAACCTTCTCCAGACTTTGGGTTCTAAATATAAGCATGAGATACTCTGTAATTAAGCATATGACTTCTCTGCTGCTCTGTGACACTATCTTGCTATTGGTTTTATAGCGCTCAATGCAAGTCTTTGCCTACTTCAAATGAGAAAAGCATATATACTTTCCTTACTTTCCTCCCTGATTTAAAATATACAAATTCCTCTTCTTGAAAATATCACTGGCATCTGGGGTTGTGTTATGTTTAGGAAATCCAATATCATTTATTGCTAAAAAGAAACAGAGGCTGAGCAATTTAAAGGGCAAAATGTTGTACTAGGAGGTTGACCCATTCTTCCTCTGTTATTATTGCTTTTTAATGATTCCCTCTAAGAGCTTGATCCTAAACCATTGAGGTTAATGGGAATTTTACCACTAATGGCTATAGTAGAAATGGATAAGTCTGAGGGAGCAAAGTGTTGTTCTTTAAAATACATTGGTGAGTAAAGTTGATTCTAGAATTAGTTTTCTTTTGACCAATAATATTTCATAGAATCATAGAATACCAGGTTGGAAGGGACCTCAAGGATCATCTGGTCCAACCTTTCTAGGCAAGAATTTGCACAGTCTAGACGAGATGGCCCAGCACCATGTCCAGCTGAGTCTTAAATGTGTTCAGCGTAAGCAGAGTCAACCACTTCCCTGGGGAGATTATTCCAATGATTGACTGTTCTCATTGTGAAAAATTTTCCTCTTGTGTCCAATTGGAATCTCCCTGGGAGTAACTTGTAACCATTACCCTTAGTCCTCACCATGTGACTCCTTATAAAAAGGGAGTCTCCATCTTCTTTGTAGCTCCCCTTTAAGTACTGGTACATGGTGATGAGATCACCTCTAAGCCTCCTTTCCTCAAGGCTGAACAAATGCAGCGCTCTCAGCCTATCCTCATATAGCAGGCTTCCCAGACCCTTGATCATCTTGGTGGCCCTTCTCTGGAGCCCCTCCAGCCTGTCCAGATCTTCTTTTTTATAATGGGGACCAGAAATGTACACAGTATTCCAGGTGCGGCCTGACAAGTGCCGAGCAGAGTGGGATAATGACTTCTTTTCTCTGCTGGTGATGCCCTTTTTGATGTAACCCAGCATCCCATTGGCCTTCTTGGCTGCAGCAGCACACTGTTCACTCATATTGAGCTTCCTGTCTGCCAGAACCCTCAGGTCCTTTTCCACAGAGCTGCTCTCTAGCCAGGGGGATCTGAGTCTCTGGTGCACTCCTGGATTGTGTTTTCCCAGGTGCAAGACCTTACACTTTTCCTTGTTAAACTTCATAAGGTTCATGTTAGCCCACTCTTCCAGCCTATCCAGATCTTCCTGCAGGGTGGCTCTCCCTTCCAGAGTGTCTGCTTCCCCACTCAATTTGGTGTCATCTGCAAACTTCATCAGGCTACGCTTGATCCCATTATCTATATCACTTATGAAGGTATTGAATTTTATTTATAAATATTTATTATGATCTCCAATTATGTCAGTTTCCTGTACGAATATGTCGAAAGATAAAGTTACCATCAGGAATATGTAGGTTAGGTTCACAGTTAATTTGAGGTCCACGTTGGCAGCAATGTTTTGCTGAATTTTTTTAAGTTAAACCCTGTGAACTAAACAAGCACAAAAAAAATCACATCCATTGCTTCCTGAGATAGACCACCACTCTATCAATATAGTGACTTTAGGGTAATACTTCAGGGCAGCAGGAGGACAGATATAAGTCAGGACAGGAGTGTGCTGACAACACACTAAAAATCCTTCTGAACAAAAAGCTCAGGAAGCATCAGCTTGTTTCTGTCAGCATTCTGATTTCTAGGTTTCTCAGAATCACAAAATTCTGAATTACTCAGAATCACAAAAATGTTACATGGAAAATGACATGTGGAGGTCCTCTTTTACTTGAGAGACCTATTGCCAACGATAGACCAGGTCAGCTATAGCTTTGTCTGGATGAATCTTGAAAAACTCCAGGAACTGATTCCCCAGCCTGTCTGGACAGCAATTTCTAGTTCATTACCCTCGTGGTCATGAGTTTTTTCCTAATGTCCACTTGGAACCTCCCAAGCAATAACTTGTGGTTACTGTCTCTTGCCTGCTACTACTGAGAAAAGTTTTGCCCTGTCATCACTGTAACAACTCTTCAGGTAATTGTAAACAACTATTAGATCACTCTGTAGCCTCCTTCCACTCTGTCCGACTAAACAAGACCATCCCATCCTGTCTCCATCAGACATGTACTCTAGGTTCTTGAACATCTTGGTATCCCTCCATGTGATCCTTTCCAGTTTCCACTTCTCTTCAACTGGGGACCTGCAACTGACTACATTATTCCTGGTGCAACCTCACTAACACTGACTAAAGGAGGAAGATAACTTCTCTAGGTCTGCTGGACACAACCCTCCTAAAGTACTGCAGTCTGTGGTTTGTGTTATTTCCAATGAGAACACACTGTTGGTTCGTATTCAGCCTTTGGTACCTTCATATTGGTGCCAAAATCATCCCTGAGTACTACCACCAGTAGTAGTACCCAGCTAATCTGTTCATAGCCTATATCGAAGCATGGTGCAACCCCCCCCCCCCCCCCCACTTGCCCTTTTCAAACTGTATGAGGTTTCTGTTGTCCCAATCCTTAAGTTTATAAAGGTCATTCTGTATTTTTCCTGAGGAATAACTGTATTGCCCCTTTCAAATTACATCCAATTTAAGGACCACTGACTAAGCAAAGAAAGGTAAGGAAGTTTTGCAGTTTAACATTGCCTGGCAGAAATATCTTTAGAGATTGTACTAAAGGCTCATTTTCAAAAGACAAATATCATTTATATTATGCTGTTAAAATTTACCCAGGTTTACAGTTTTCTTTACTAACTACTTAAAGCCTTCAAAGAGTTCTCAGCATGAGACCTTTGGAAAGTCCTATTAGCACCTTCTGGAATTTTGAACTCCATTTTTTCCTTTTAAGACTGACTGCAAAAGTGATTACTCTCAGAGTCCAGTTGGGAGGTGTGAATCTGAGTAACTCAAACTGTTGCAGAGGGCATATGATATAAAGTGGTTGTAAACTCAGTGAAAATAAAGGACAGTGCATTTGTAAAGAATATAACTGTAGCAACTGACAATACAAGAAAGTATGGGAGAGTATTCTATTACAAAATAAAAAATGAAAGCCATTGGATCTAGGCTTTGTAATTCAGACTATTAAATGTTCAAAGGAAAGAGTGTTTAAATGGAAATGAGGTGACTCAGAGTCTTTGACTTGATTTAAACTTGGACAACTAAAGCTAGAGAGAAAAATAAGACCACAGTTCAGTGAAAGGGAATATACCAATTTGAAGCCAAGAATATTTAATAAAACTTCCTGAAAGAAAAATCTATCAGATTGCAGAAAAAAAACTTGCGAAGGTAATAAATGCCAGAAACCCCAGTGCATGGAACATTTTAACTGATCAAAACATTTGTGAATGAACAATAAGGATCAATCCTGAATGGACAGGGAGGCAAACTAGATAATGTAATAGGTCTTCTCTTTCTTTAACTTCTCTGAATTTATGGCAAATTGAATAAGGATTGGGATATAGTGCCAGCACTCAGAAAATAGCATGCAAGGGAATCAAGCTACTAACCTTGAAAAGAGAGAAACAATAGAAAAAAGTATGTCCTAGCAAGTTTGTAAATATAAAGCTTTGAGAACTAATGTGTGTCGAGCTCATTATAGGAGAAAATAACATTGAATATTGATATCAGGCATGAGCAGAGATGGGATAAATCTTTTCAAAAACATTATGCACTTTCACTAAAGATCAGGGGTGTCACTAGGGAATGTGTATGGAATGAAGGAGTGATTTAGACTAGACAACAGACTACTTTATGCGAAGTAGAGCTTAAAAGAAGTCTTGCAAACAGCAATTTTTTTTCATGTGAAAATGAAATCTGTGATGTACTGATATTTAAATTCGTATATCATTCCTCTGAGGTATCCTGATGTAACTATGGAGAAGGTTTTATAAGGTCATTGCCATCAGGTAAAAAGAATACTGTGTATTATTTTCTTAAAGATAGATTTAAGTCCAAAACTCTGGAAAATATTTATGCAACAGTAGGAGGCAAAGGAATTAAAAAGGAAAGATTAAGTTTTACAAAATAATTTTCTCTCCTCCGGGCAGCAGGGAGGAGGAGGACTGCAATTTCCGAATATGTAACTTCAGAATGTTCTGAATATAAGAATCTTTCTACCAATTCAGACCCATAGTTTTTAAGTCCTGAAATCTTGTGCCAGTAGCTTATATCTGATGTTTCATTAAAAAAAAAAAAAAAAAAAATCAGGCAGTTGCGAGATTTAGAACATGCAGAAGATTCTCCACAGTGGTCAGAGAATATATCCAATCAATTATTTTTTGATAATTAATTATTTATTTGTGTCATAAAGTTAGGTAAATTCTTTCTGAACTGACTGTTGCTGGGTTTGGTTTGTGGGTTTTTTTGTTTTGTTTTGTTTTGTTTTTAATTTTCCTGGCTATATTTTGCCCAGAATAAGTAGTACTGCAAAATAGCCATTGACATAGGGCTGCCACTGTTTCCCATATAGACTGGCCAGCAGACTATTTTAGCTTTAAAATTCATAATTTGTTTCAGCAGTTCCATATAATTCAGGATATTATAAAGAAATCTTTGCAAATATTGACCCTGCTGTTGTTTACTGCCTTGGGAGACAAGAGATACCAATTCTACAGAACACATCTAATTTTTAAAATAATCCAAACAAAGTATTCATAAAAGTACTGCAGTGACTACAAAGAAGTATTACTGTCAACTCTATTTGGGATTCAATACCTGTGCCCAGCTCGTAGCCAGCAAAGAACATATTTAAAATTTCAGTTACATGTTTTAATGTTATGTCATGGTTTGCTGCACATTTGATAGGATGAACCACAGTCAGGTTATTAGATGTCACATGTCACAAATGTGAAGGCATCAGACAAACAAGTTCAGTACCTGCTTTCTCCAAAATATATAATACATTCAAGAAAGTATTTGAAATCAGTCATAAACAGTTTATATCCCTGAGAACCATCAGTGTTTTTGAGACTGTGTGGACTGGCACTGCAGAAAGCCTGAGATACTTGGAAAGATCTACACAGAAATGTAAATCGTGAATAATAGGGCATTCAAAATTACACTGCTGAAGCTTTCTTACATATAGTTCTGAAACTGGATTTCTAATTCCTCATTGCCAGTCCTGTTCTCTTCTGTTTCTTATTTGCAAGACAATCCATCGCTCACAGTCTTTTAGGACAAAGTAAGGTCCTGTTAACACTAAAGAGATACAGCATTAAGTGGAACAGTGGGAATTTCCTATTTGGACTTACACTTACAGTGGACATCAATACATCTGGGCAGTACAGGGTGACACACTCGCTGAGCTACACAAGCAGTAGACTATAGTCAGATGGTTAATTGAAAAGTGGTGCATATGTTCATATTATTTGACTACAAAAATGGCAGATTATGAACCTAAATCTACACTGAAGAAACATTAAGAAAATCTGCTCATTTACGGACCTTCAGTTTAGAGTAAAATTCTAGCAATACATGCTCTATTCCAGCAGTAGCCTCTGTACTATGCAGGTTTTTGCTTGCTTTCCTTGGTAATGACATCATACGTTCTTAAATTACAGTATCTGTTTCTCAAATGAGAGATCTACTTCTTCCCTGCACAGTTGAGCAATACAGCACTTAGATTTTTTCATGTCCAAAGTCACAGCAGATATGCTGTTGTTTTAACTGAAGTGACAAAAATAAAATGATCTAAACTGCTCTAATTTCTTCACTCTCTCCCTTTTGTCACTACACTTCAAAAGTGAATTTGCAAAGCACTGCACTGAATTTTTAATGTGCATTTCAAATTGTATAAAGTTGTTCAGCTAAAGCCTTTCCAGATTCTTTTAAGAGTGACTGTGTCATCTCAAGGTATATGTGGAAGTCTAACCTCTTCTCCCAATGCCATCTCCTAGAAATTGTGCAATGGGGATTACCAGATCAGTATTCTTCAGTTTACATCCTTCAATTAAACACGTGCTCTAAGTTTTCACCTGTGAGCCAACAAGACTGTTGATTTAAATGCCTAAAGCCTCTAAAAATGTACCTGAAACATGATTCACTTCATTAGCCTGATTTATTTTAGTGCTATAACCATGTATAAAACAGAGAATAAAGACCAGTTAAAAGACAAATTGCATGTAACCACCCTTTTGCTAGTGGCAGCCTGCTAGTGGCAGCCAAGGGGTTATCATTACCTGGCAACTAGCAGAGCCTGGACAATCTGATGAGTTTCTTCATTCTATTTTTACGGTGATTTCTATCCAAAAAGGTTCTATAAGACCGCCCCAACAAAAAAAAATCGATGTACCAATGACATTTCCAGCATAGCAGCTCTGCCTCCCTTCTCACAAAGAATTCTTCTGGTGCTGCAAGGTTCTGCACCTGAGTTGGGGCAACCCCCAGTATCAATACAGGGTGGGGGATGAAGGGATTAAGAGCATCCCTGCAGAGAAGGACTTGGGGGCACTGGTGGACAAAAAATTGGACATGAGCCAGCAATGTGTGCTCACAGGCCAGAAAGCCAACTGTATCCTGGGCTGCATAAAAAGAAGCGTGGCCAGCATGCTGAGGGAGGTAATTCTGCCTGTCTCCTCTACTCTAGTGACACCCCACCTGGCGTACTGCTTCCAGCTCTGGAGTTCTCAGTACAGGAAAGACATAGACCTGTTGGACTGGGTCCAGAAGAGGACCAGGAAAATTATCAGAGGAACAGTTCACCTCTCCTATGAGGAAAGGCTGAGAGAGTTGGGATTGTTCAGCCTGGAGAACAGAAGGCTGTGAGGAAACCTTATTGTGGCCTTTCAGTACTTAAAGGGGGCCTATAAGAAAGATGGGGACAAACTTTTTTGCAAGGACTGTTGGGATAGCACAAAGGGTAATGGTTTTAAACTAAAAGAGGGTAGTTTTATACTAGGTATAAGGAAGACATTTTTTACGACAAGGGTGGTGAAACACTGGAACGTTGCCCAGAGAGATGGTAGATGCCCCATCCCTGGAAACATTCAAGGTCAGGCTGGATGGGGCTTTGAGCAACCTGATCTAGTTGAAGGTGTCCCGAGTCATTGCAGGGGGGTTGGACTAGATGAACTTTGGAGGTCCTTTCCAACACGAACTATTCTATGATTCTATGATCAGCCGGAAAGAATGAGAGCTGCATGTACCTCTAAAGTTCTCAAAATTCAGGGCACTTGTATGTAGTCCATTTGTATATTCAAGAATAGATCTAATGCAAGGAGTTTCAACAGTACTAGTCTACATCTTCAGCGTCTACATATCTATTAAAATGACTGGATCATCAGAAAATTTATCTTCAACTGATAAGTTAATTCAGGCAAATTTTATTCTCTGTACACTTGTCATTTTCTCCTTTTCACCTAGAAAGTAAAACTTAGCAAGTTCTGTAGTGTATGCCAACAGCTATAAGAATAATGGGACTTTCAAAAATTTGGATGGCTGATTCCCCTTCAAAATTTACTCTTCAAATTACTCTTCTGCAAAATTATCTCTCAAAATTCAATTATTATCACTTCAAAATTTACTATTTCTAAATTATATTCCTGTAGGGTACTGTCTAATGAAATTCTATTTATTCTTGTTTTTAGTCTTATATCTGATTAATGGTATTGTTTAAAGATCTCAACTGTATATGATGAACCACTTTCTCAATACCAGTGTGGGTATAATAAAAATTTTTGAAACATAGACCACAAAAATATTTTTGAGGCATGAAATTGTCTCTCTCTTATAGAAAGCAGTGGGAGTTGCTCCAGGATAAAAAATGGAAAATCAAGAAATCCTGAATCATAAGACACCAGCACTTCTCAGAGCAGATCCACATCAGGAACCTGTTCCTTCTGTCAGACAGAGAAATAATTTCCTTTTCAAGAGTTGCTACAATAAAAACACTTAATATTTAAATTCAGAGTATTATAAAAAAAAGCACAATTTACTAACCTTGAAGGTTTTAGTAAAATCTGGAGCAGGTGCTTTCAGCATGAGAGATGTTTTATAGCATCTCTTTTCTCTTGACAGGCAGTCATTTACAACTATGTAGAATAACAATTGCAGTTCTGATTTGTTAGATGTTTATAAATACTCTGTATAGTGTAAAATAGTGAACCAGACTGTAAAATAGTGAACAGCTGGATGCAGTCAGGATTTTAAAGATTAAATAAAACACATTACTGTTACAAGTGGAATATAACAGATTTTAAACTTTTTCATGAGATCCAACATTTCTGTCAGCCTAGACCTGTAAGAATAGAGTAATCAAGGCCAGACCTAGCCAAAATACTAGTGGCCTAGAGTAAACTGTATGTTTGCCACTGTACTCACTAAGCAGGTATACAGTGCCATGAAAGCTCTATATGCCTTTAAATTTGAGCCTCATGCATTTACTTGATTTATCTGTTCATCAGTTTGCTGTGTCACCCTGTCCTTCATTAGTTCATGTCATCAATAGATTAAATACAATTATTTGACTATGAATAAATTGGGTGTTAACCTCCTCCCACAGTGAAATACTCTGGAAAAGTTGTCACAGAAAGTAATCCCTAATGTGACCTTAAGCTCTTCCTTCTTGTTAATTTTAATTAACTAACATGCCAATCAGATTTTCAGTGCATGTTTTTTTTTTTTTTTTTTTCCTAGCCATTATCACTGTTTTGTAGATCTTTATTTTAATCTATGTATTAGTACCTTTGCCCAGGTTTTTTGTTTGTTTGTTTGCTTGTTTTGTGTGTGTGTGTGTGTGTGCGCGCGCGTGCATTTTCATATTGGGTTACTCAGGCAATCTGCAAAACTGTGAAAGATCAACAATGCCATCTGCAGGTATAAGATAGTTCCTGGTCTGGAGACACACTTGCTTTAGCTTTTTCGTTTCCCTTTTTTTGAATAGGCTGTTTCTTCTAGAGTGAAATCAAATGATGCTCATACTTCAACAAGTTTTGGTCAGACCAAAATTGTGTAGGTTTGTCTTGCCAGACAGGACCTAGATATAAAGATTTTGGCTTAGATATTTTTATTATTAACCTATATAAAAGACTGAATGTTTCTTTGAGTCTTATTCAAGCTACTCAAAAGTATCCAACTTGCAATATGGAACTAGGAAGCCTCTTAAAGAATATCTTTCCAGCTTCCTAGTATTTTTGGTTTTCCAAGAAGTTTGTAAACAGAGCCAGGACTGCTTTTCTCATGATCTGTCACTTTTTCTTATTTTCAAGTTTGCTAGTAGCAAACCCTAGAAGGATGCATGTGCTATAGTTACTCCCTGTTTTTTGTATTTTCTCTTTTTCCTGACATCCATTCTGTGCAGAATTTCAGACATGTAGGGTGTGGGGTACCAATCTCACAGCGAAGGATAAGTAGTGTGTCAGACTGAGTGGACTACTGGTAATGTACAATTCAGAGTATTTAATCTTTGTTTGTTCCAACGTGCTCAGTTAGTAAAAGCTAACTTTTCCTTCCCTACTGAAGATGAAGAAGACTCACAATAAAGTGAAATTTGAAACTGTGGGTGACGAAATGTGTACACTAGTCATAGAATTGATGAGCTTCCTATAAACATCCTGGGAAATGAAAATAACACCTATCAGCAGTAAGGTGAAAGAAATTAACTGTTTTTATTTAAAAAAAAAAAATAGAGTTTTTTTCATGTAGCTCAGCATGTTATTAGAATGAAGAAAAACTTATGGTCAGAAATCAGAAACTTCTGAATATTCTTCTGATTTTTTGACTGAATCAGAGTGGCCTTGGGCAAAAGCAAAGGTTTTTGTACTCACTCTCTGCATCTGTGAAATTGGAATACTAATGCTTACCTCTCACAAGGGAATTGTGAGCTTTTAATTAGATAATGCTTGTAAGCTGTACTGAGTCTGCAAGTAGCAAAGAATTATTCTTAAAACAGCTCTCAGTTATAAATATAATTCTTAGAGAATGTAAAATGAATAGTCCTTTACAAAGATTCTAAGATCAAGTTATTTTGTGAGTGAAACTAAAAGTTAATCTCCTTCACTAAGCCAAATCAGCTGAAGGTTTGGCTCAGAAAGGAGACATTTACCTCAATTCAATCCGTTTAGGAATATGTTTAAAATATATCAAAGGCAATTTGATCCTTTCAAAAGAATTGACTGTTTTCCCCCAGTTTATTAATATTAAATAGAAATTACATTGTGAGTGGATTTATTTCAAGTTCCCCCCAAAATTTAACTTTGCATAACTTCCTAAAATTCTTAACTGTGGAGTTCTTAAGAATGGACATTATGGATGACAGTGATTTTAAACAGAAGAAGGTCTGAAGATATGTTTCACTACTGTACTTAGAGGTGTTTTGTGATACGAGAAAATATTTCAGGGGTCTCAGATAAACATAGATAAACATACAGAAATTCATAAGCTGCTTTTTCTGACTTCAAGAAACTGCATTAGATTTTAAAATATTTGCAATGTATTTCTTAACTAGTAATTAATTTATATAACTGTACCTTTATTCTTAATTTGACCTCTACATCTTTAGAGGCCATAACCCACAGCTGATAGACAGATGCAATTGGAAGCAGCTTTGTATGACAGAGCATTATTTTTTATAATACCATCTTTCCTGTCTCTTTATGCCACAATCCTCCAGTCTTTTGTATTTAGTGAAATTAACTTGAATTATATTCTGAAGTAGATTTTACAAGTGTGTAATGAACTGACTGCATGATAACAATTCTGTTGACCTTGTAAGTATAAATGTGAGATTCAGTGCTGCACCTCTAACAGGCATGAATGATCCAGCAGATGCATCAGAAGAGTGAAGGGGCTGATTAGCTCAAAGGTACCTTTGAGACCACCAAAAACAAACTGCTGTGAAGGACAATTAGCATTACAATGCCTTTCCTGAATTATTCTATGGGTCATAAGGCTGTACTGAATCTCAGTAGTGCTTCACATCCTAAGATATACTATGCCTCCAAGGAAGTGCTTTGTATATGTCTCCTACAGCCCACCTACTGAGAGAATCCTTCACCCCAAGCTAAATCTTGAAGAGTCTTTTTCCGCCATCTCCAGATCACTGTATCACAAATTATACCGTTATGTTGAGAAAAAAGGGGAAATCATAGCTTATCTTTCCTTTCCTTGGTTCTGATTAAAAGTAAATTGGACAGAAAACTGTGGTATAAGTTTTCACTGTGCCCCTGTGGGTTAATATAACACAGAAGTAAATGGAGGGAAGTTTCTTGATATTTCTGTACTTTGGTAATACTTGCAGTTAGGATAGTTTAAAATTGTGTTTCTGACCTTCACATAAGTGCTGTTGCTCAGGAAATCTGAAAAGGAGCTAGCATTTCCAAATGATTTGTTTGAAGTGCTGCCATTTAGATAAAATACAAGTGAAACAGGTGGACTTTTAGGTGCTTATCAAAATTTCTTTGAGCTGATTTTCATTTTGCCAGTGTTAATATCAGGCATCCTGCCTCAGGGTTTAAATTAACCATCTGAAGAGAACTTAAACCACGTTTTCCCTTTGCTTTTTGTATATTAATCCCCCCTCTCCAACCAATACTGTTTCTTGGGTATAGCATGGAATATTGCCCTCCTCTGATGCATCAGTATGGCTGAATGTCTCAACCAGCTTCATGAGAGATCAGTGCCACAGCAGGGTGCTTTCCATGTTCCTAAGGATCAAAATATACATAAAAAGTGAAATCCAGCATTTGGGCAAGTGTTTTTGGCTGTCACCTTACATATAACATACTCTGAAGTCTATCTTTGAAGGAGTACTTCATGTAAAGGAAGGACAGCAATATTCAGCCATCCCATTTCTTTTCTATTTCCTTGAACTCAGTAAATTCCAGTTGGGCAACAACTCAGCTTTGGCCCACTTCAATAAAATATTGACTCACTTAGTTTCCTACCATTCGGTATTATTTTTCATATTAACAAGGAATTCTCATGGATACTATTGTCATAGGAAAGACTATTATTCCACAGTTAGATTTGAGAAATAAAGGATTTATTAATTTGTAATCTGACTTCAAAATTCTCTTTAAAACTTAACCCTAGTTCCTACACAGTTCTCCTGGATGTATAATTCTTCATTTGGATGGAAATTATGAAAGATCAAACAATGCTTGGCTCAATACCTGTCTTAATCTACTTAGCTGACAATTACAAAGAAAAGCTTCATGCCACATATAGCTTTTTTCACTTTAAGAGATGTGTGAGTTATTATTAGTGTCATTATTATTAACTGTAGCAGTTAGATACCATCATTATTTTACTATCTTGTCATCTTTTTGGATTTATACCTATTAAGCTTCATTGACTCCTCCTTCTCCCTCCCTCAACTGCAACACTCTAAAGGCAAGAGTGAGCCCATCTACAATTCTGGGTTAATAAGCCAGGACTTTATCACTTAAAATAGCATTGCAGAAAGCCTCATTATCTTCTACATACTAATTCATCATACTGCCATCTTCCCAAGTCAATCCAAAAAAGCATAATTTCTAGTGTGAGTTTTTTCAAAGCAGATTTCAAGTTGTTTAAAAAAAAGGTATAATTTTTCACATAGATTATACTTCTTCATTCCTTGTATGTTCAATTTACCATTGTCTACAATGGACCCAGATCTGCTAAACCGGGTTGGACCTAGTGGATACGTGCTAACAGGGTATTACTTATTATAGAAAACATTTTACCTGTATGCAAGTAGTAGAAAAAAGAGTCAGAACACTTCCAACCTTGTTTTATATTTGTGAATAATGTCATCATTATTGAGAAATGGTCTTAATGTTTTCTTATTCTCAATACTTAGTTCAGACTTGGTGAATTTGTACCAGTTGCAAATTCTGCTTTTATGCAGGGCCTGAAAAAAAGCCCCAACTCTATATAAACAAACGTACTTTGTCTCATTTGATTAATCTTTAAACTAACTGAATATGTGGAAAAAACAGGTTATCTGAGTCTTCTGTTCTTGCTTTAACTCATATGTCAGACAGAAGACTTTGTTTCCTACTAGCTCCCTTGAGCACATTTTAAGATAGCACAGCAGTGCAATTCACAGAGAATCATCCATGGAGCAGAGCTAGGGCTACACAGAATTGTTGTTATTGAAAGGAAAGATGGGAAGTTTATAAGTGTTTCTTTTACTCTTTTCTTCTATTTTGCTTTGTTTCTCTGGTGTCATGAAATAGCCAGGGAAAGGGAGGGACACTTTTCAGCAATGCTTCCCCACTTGTTTTTCAGCTAGTGAAAAACAGTCATTTCCTTTTTCAAAGAAACTGCTTTGCACTTTGCAGAAATGAAACATGTGAATCACAGCAGATGAAGGAGATGCTGATTAAAGCATAAATTCTGCTTGCTGCAACATTTTTTTTTTTTTTTTCCTTGCAGACTGGTTCTTATCTTTGTCATCATCAAATTCTGACTCATACTGGGAAAAACTTGGAAGAAAAGTATATACATGTGGGTGTCAATATCTGGAGTAAAGCACATAATAAAACATACTTTGAAAAGGCAAAGAAAAGATGTTGACTGTTGTCCATGAAGGACCAAATCCCACTGAACTCTTTCATGAAACCCAAACTAACTATATATCTTTGCAAATGTTGTAGAAGCCTAATACTTCAGAGGGACCTACTGTGCATGGGCAATTCAACTGTGCAAAGATAGTAATTCTAGCGTGTCCCAGATGCATTGATTTCACTGTGAATACACAGAATGATTACCATGTCAGTATGGTTTGGCTAGCATTTGTCAGTTTGTAAATATAATAAAGAATTGCTCTGTGCACACGGTATACTTAATTGTCTGGGATTTCTGGGCACTGGTCTTTCAGATATCTGGAAATCTCATAGCACTGTCCAAAGTGGTATTACTGGCCAATGTGTAACAAACTTTAGCAATATTCATTTCATCAGCTTCTTCCTTGGGGGAAAAGAGAGGGAGGAAAGGGAAACAAAGATTTCTTTAAATAAGTCTGTGTATTTTCTTACCTAAAATAAGTGTTAGGAATTCATAGATCGTTCATAGATTTTGACATCTGAGCTAATACCCCAGGCTACTTTTACAGCTGGGGGGGGGGGGGGGGAGGGAAATAGGCACCTCTAGAGCATGTATCATTTAAAGCAGACATCTAAAATACATTGATTGAATTGAACTAAAAAAAAAAAAAAAAAATCTGACTGTAAAAAAATAAAAATAAAAATAAAGAATAGTGTAGATATCAGACAGAGATGCCCACATTGCAATGTCTGCAGCTAGATAAGAATAATCCCACACAAATTAAATATGTGCTGATTGTTGTTAGTCTTCAAAGCCTTAATGCATTACAGGTTTTGTACGCTCATGCACCGTCTGTTGTCTGAAATGATAAATGTTAGTGTTTATACTCCTTATAATTAGCAAACATGCCAGGTAATTTTCCAAAGTCAAAACCTGTTATAGATTCAATCATCAAACTAAGGTAACATAAAACACAGGTACTAAATATCAGGAGCATATTTACCTCAGTTTTTTTGAAGAATAACAATAAATAGGAGAGCAACCTTCAAAATAGATTTTAATGCTTCAGTATTTTGGATTCTGTCATGCCCTACATTGCTTCAAAAATCTTCATTACTTTCATCATTTAATGATTAATTTTCAGTGCTGGCAGGTATTTTGTATATTAATGGAATACTTTGCTTTGCTTTGCTTTAATATAAATCACATTTCTCAGATGGATAGCTATGAATTAATTTTATTCTCTGCTTATAAAATATCTGGTATGTTCCTACTCTAGCTCATTAGACAAAAAGCTATTTTTGATTTTTTGGAAGCAGTCAATTTGCCTGTTGTTAAAGCTAACAAGGTAATAATTCCAGCAGTCTCACAGGAGCATTTTGGAACTGAGCATCAGGCTTGTTGCTTTAAAACTAGAGGTCAAGTTTTACCCTGAACTACAGGCAACCACATTTTCATCAGTGAGCTTACACTCATGTACTCAGCAGCAGGGACTGTAAGAACACTTGATTTTCTAAAGGTCATGGTCTAAATCCAACAATGAATTTCAGATTTTGTGACACTTGATACTGCAGTGCCAAAAAGTTAAGCACCAAGATTCATCACCCTGACTTTCTAATTCCTAATGCTGAAAGTAGATACAGAGTTTCAAGGTGGGTGTGAAGAAGCTAATATAGTGTTTTAGGTAAGTGGTCCCGGCTTCTGACACACCTACTAATCTTTCTCTTGACTCAAACAGCAAAGCTAGCGAAAGAGAAACAGAGTTTGAGCAAACTTCATGTTGCCCTGAGAAACATATGAAGTATAATCAGCTCTACTGAGCAGATACCTTGTTTACTGGAACTGATGTTCAAGAGGTAATACAGAAGAGACAGGCAGAGAGGATTACACACGGAATAGCTTGGAGTGAGTGGTATATAATATATGGGATTACCGTTCCCTGTAGATATGAGCTGTTTCAGCAATGACAAAAGATACATTTTGATCCAAATAATTTCATCCTAATATACAGAAATATAAGTTTTGAGCTTTTTCAATAACATGTAATAAGAACTGCGAAAAAGGGCAGCTGAGAAATAATTAATCTCTCCATGATGCACCATCCTGCAGACTGGTTCTAACATGGAAAAGCAGTAAAGTCTTCTTGAGACATGCATACTTTAAAGGAGGCATTAGTTTTATAAAGAAACTTCAGTGAAAGCAGAAGCATTACACCATTATTCCATTCTATTCTATTCTATTCTGTTCTGTTCTGTTCTGTTCTGTTCTGTTCCGTTCTAATTTTTTTTTCAGTTTGTCAATAGTATTGCATTTTGAAAGGTGGAGCAAAGGGAAAAGATTTAGAAAAGTTTAAAAGAATTTGCCAAAGTTAATAATTTCCATCAATCTCCTGAATTTAGGGGGATAAATTCCATTTCACAGGCCTGATTCCAATGGGAGCTGAAAACTTGTGTGTGTGACCTGTAAATGTTATCGCAAACAATAACGGTATTTGACAAATGGCCTAATCACTACAGTGCAGCTCAACACATTTTTCTTTGCTGTAATAAAGTGTCTTTTCTTAGAAGGCATATGGATTTATACTTTTCCAAATTTATATAAAATCTCAGATACATGCTAACCTTGTTTTAGTCTAAAAAAGCTGAAATTTTTCACAAGACAAATATCTGTACTTTTTTTAACAATATGTCTGCACAGGTCACACATTATTTTCAAGGGTTTAGACATTTGTTGTCTCTTTTGGGACAGCTGTCTTGTTTAAAAACAAGTTTAGCCTCCCTTCCATCAAAAAAGACACACAAGACAATATCAAAAAACAGTCTGTTACAAAAATGCTTATATAATAACCTAATAACAGCCTTTCTCATATGGCAATTGGCATAGCAACTGTATACACATCTCAGAGAGTACCCATGCCAAACTATGAACATTCACACAGCAGCATAATGTATGTAAAGTGGAAAAAGAAAACACACTTTCTGGAGCAGGCAATTTCCATAATTAAAAAATGAACTCTGCTAGGACTTTTCACATTCGTCATTTCAATCCTCAGGCCATTTAGCAACAGCTAGTGAAATTACTAATACACCATTATTGGAACTGAACACTGATGCGGACTTCTGTGTGAAGTTGAGGGAAGACAGTTTATTTGGTAGCTTTTTGTTCTATGAATATTTAAAAAATCTGAAATACGTTTTGTTTCAGGTGAAGTTAAAATGAACTAAAAAAACCCTAAATTCTGCCAGTTATCCTTCTGAGTGTCTGAGTAGATTTTTCAGAAATTAAATTATTTCATTGTTCATTTATTTTCAAAAATATAGAATTAATATATTATAAAACATTTTTTATTATTCCAGAACAATAGAATTAAAAAATATATCTATTTATGTGATCAAAACTTTCTAATTAAACTGACAATAAAAATCTTGGCTTATTTTGATAATGAAATGTTAACTATCAGATAAAATTTTATGGGCTGAAATTCTTCAGCTCTGTCCGTTACTACTGCCTTTTTTGTTTCTTTCTTTTTGAACTCAAACGCTAGTACAGCTATACTTCAAAGCATATTGCAAATGTGTTGTTATAACAAAATAATCTAATGTTACCTGCTCTCAAGCTGCCTTTTTTCAGCACTAAACTTTCTATTGTGTAGTCCCATTGGATGATAGCACAGACTGTAGCTGTATTTCTCCAGTAATATAACATAAATGACATCTCTTTGTGAATTATACTTTGCATTTCAAGAAATCATCTCATATTTCAAACTTCTCTGTGGTTAACTCATAATGAAAACTTCCTCCTCTATTTGTGTTTATTCATGAAATAAGTAGGATTCCACTTATAACCCAATATGTGACCTGTGCAAATACCACCTGAATGAGTTTCACATGTCATCATTCTGTGAAGGGTATCTTTTGCACTGGAAAATAACAGTAGTAGTAATAGTAATAAATAATAATAAATATAATGACTGTTACCCAATTTATTTTAGAAAACACTACTACGTAATTGTTTGTTTTATATATGGATATAGATTTTACTAATATGGCTTGCATTTATATGAGGATTGGTGTTTTCTTACCAAAAAGCAAAACATCTAATCTTTTAGTAACACATGCACATATGTATACACGCATATGTACAGAGAGGACAGGAATATATGAAAAGAGTATGAATAGCATATTTTCTCTTTTTTTTTAAAGTACAATGATGGAAAGGGGAGTATATAAACATAATACAAATTGATTATACATAGCTGCTTCCTGAATAAAGTTAAATTAATTTTTTATAGTCTCCAAGTTTGTTAAGAAACTAAAAGTCAAATAAGACTAATAAAAATGTTGGTAAGGAATGTTTCATGTAGTATTTAGCTAAAACTAAAAATATGCTTGGATAAAAGAAGAAGTGACAAAATTATGTATGTTTCACTAAATGATCCGTAGAGGTTACAATATTTTTAGGGAACGTCTAGAACTTAAAAATGACCTTCACTTGATTTGGAGTTATAAATTCACATCATGGCAAGACATTTGCCTTGGTGCAATTACATTATGAACTGTATCTGGATTATATTCACTTTCTTTACTTTTCATTATTCTCTTGCACAGAACCTCTGGCTTTCATTACGTGGATTTAGGATAAATCCGAGGTCAAATTTACATTACAAGAGCTTCACTGAAAGGCTACCTAGCTATGTAATATTTCACCACCTATCTTTTGAATCTTTTTGAAATCTAAGAATAGTGAAGTATGGCAAACAGATAAGATGTATCTCGGGCATTTGTTTTTTTCAATAGAAATTCAAAAGAACAATATCCACATGGAAGATAGGATATCTGAAAAAAGATTTACTACTTGCAAAGAATTTAAGCAACATAATGCATGGCTTGCAAAATGGTTTTAAAATTCAGAGGACCTAAGCATTTAGTTTTATAACAGCAGTTTAACATGAAGCCTATTTTTAGGGCTCCAGCCTTCCAAATTTTCTTTTTGCTATTCAAAAATTAGAAACTTCCCACACACGTACCTCAGGAATTCATATATTGTGTTTTTCAATGCCTACACATCACTTAGAAGAAGTTGAATAGCTAAGCAAATAATTTACAACAAATCATTTACTGGATAAATCCTGTTTTATTTCCATTCCTTCAGAATCAGATCAGTTACTAGTCTTCCTCTACTTAGATCTTAGTTCAGTACAGTATTTAGAAACAATCATATAAGAAATAAACAGGAAATGAACAGAGAGAAGTTTTTGACAACATCCACTTGCTTAAAGGCAGGAGAATGCTTACTTAATGTACAAAACTGTCAAAGATTTTGCCATAAAACATCAAAGGAAAGGTTCAAACTGTTTGACTTTCAGAATTAATTTTCAGTCCTTAGATGTTAAGTCAGGCTAATCACATTCATCTTATGGCTTTTATTTAAAATATTATTATTAATTTTTATCTATTTTTCCTTCATTCTAAGGTCTGTCATCTGTTAAAGATTAAATGTGAAAAGAACAATGGTACTCCATCTCTTTTTGCTACAAAGTGAAAAACTAATGCTTCTGACAATGGTCCTAAATATTAACTTGCAAATCCACTAGCAGTGATTTCCAGCAACGCTTGACTGAGTGATGGTTTTATGATTCATTATTAACCAACTTTCTTCATACTGAAAATGAGCTTGCATTATCAGAGCAATTTTTATTTGTGTTAACAGCAGTCAGAAACCAAAAGTTGCATCTCCACCAGAGTGTAGTGTGACCTCTTGCAAATCATTTCACTTCTCCATGCCACATCTCGTCTCTAAAAGAGGGATGATAATAATTCCGTTCCTTTCAGAACTGCTGCATATTGCATTGGGTTCTTGTTTGTTTTCTGCACTGCTGCAAAAGTCAAATACAAATTTCTATGAATGAGATTCTAGTGATTTAAAAGATAATCATTTTGAGTAGTTATTTTAACTTATTGGTATACACAGAACTAAACACCTTAAACAGCACTGTGAATCAAAATTCAAACTTTGTTTTGACATCAAATATATCTGTGTAAATTCTGTCCACACAAATTACAGAGGCAAATCAGTTTCCATGAAGAAATTATTTATGCTTGCTTTTTTCTATTTTTCCTTAACCAATATGTAAACATAGTTAAAATTTTTTTTTGAGGATTACAGTGGCTGTTAGGAGGAATAGAAGTATAATACCAGAAAAAAAGAGTAAGATTAGACCAGTACATGATTTTATTTCCACAAGTATGTTACAAAATGAATGCCACCTCAGATAGATTTTATGTACCTCTTAATTTTTTTTATTTTATTTTCATTTATTTATTTAATACTTGTAACTTTTTTTTTTCTCTTAGGGAAGTAAACAGTAACATATTCTGACATTTCAAAGTGTAAAAAGGTAGAAGACCTTGGTGACTGTGAACAGATTCCAGGTCTAATGTGACCTTGTAGGTTTTTAATGGTTCAGAAGTGTGGCATATGTAACTGCAGGACATGATGGGCCCTATGGGTGGTACCTGACTGGTGGCAGTCCTTGATATGGCACAGGAGGGCACAGGAGGGATATGAGAAGCTCAGAAATCTGAGTAAAACATAGAAGAAGGAGGAATCTCCTGAGCCATCTAGTCAAATGGCTTGCCAGTATAGGTGATTACATATCTTTCTTAACTTTAATACTCCCATCTTAAAAAATATTTATTGGGTTTTCTCCTAATATTCTTATTGGAATATATTCTACAGTTTCAGTCTTTCAATGGTTAGAAATCTCCTGATTTTCAATCTAAATTAAATTATATCCATTTTAAACTCTGTTTTTCTTTTGTTTAAGTTTGCCCTTTAGCTTTATCATTTGGGATCACATCATTTTTCTTTTATCTGATATTGACTTTTGTGATATACTTTCAGAGAAGTCATACATTCTCTCAGTCTATGGTTTGCCACGCTCTCTTGTTCTATTCAGTAAGAGTCTTCCCTTTTTTGTTCACTGTAATAGCCCTTCTGTAGATGCACTGTGGACTGGCTTCATGATGGCAACCTTTGAACAAATTCTTACAAATTATTACAGATAAAAAATATCCTACGCTTTGTAAAATGGCATTAAAATTAGATGAAAATACCTTGCCTGATGCACTCCAGAATCTCAACTGCCTATTTCATGTCCACATTGGTCATTCAAATTGACAATGTAACTGGCAATATACCTACCTTCTCCTCCTCTGCTTAGTCTGATCATCATCCTGGGTGTGGCAAAATTTGTCCTTACACTTCTTTATATTTCTTCTGTGATAGCCCAGTGATACAAGAGTAAAAATATATATATACACAAAACAAGTTCTGCATTCTAGGCAGGGAAAGGATAAATGAATAAACTCTGCATTATCCAAATAATAGATAGATAAGATATAAACAATCATCTTTCATGAACATTACTCTCTACTATACCACTCGTTTCAGTCTCGCTCTGTGGTAACGGTGTCTTTGTGTCATCAGGGCATCTCATTAACATACTATTCCTTTTTGTTTCCAATCAATAAAGAAAATTCAGTAGAAGTGCAGCATCAAATTCATGCTTTAGTAACTTCACCTGTCCTGTTCCTCCAGTACAAGAATTCTTCTTTCATTAGTGTTCAGTCTCCCTTTGGTCAAGTTCTTCACCTTCTAACTCTTACACTAAGCACGATCTTCTTCAGCTTCATTAAAAATGTCCAAATTTTTCTTCTTTTTTTTAAATGTCAAAGCTGCATGAGGGGACGTTCAGACTTGACATTAAGAAACATTTCTTTACCAAGAGGATGATGAAACACTGGAACAGGCTTCCTGGAGAGGCAGTCAATGCCCCATTTCTGTCAGTGTTTAAGAGGGATTTGGACAATGATCTTAATAACAACCTTCAATTTTTGGTCAGCCCTGAAGTGGTCAGGCACTTGGACTAGATGACTGTTGTAAGTCCCTTCCAACTGAACTATTCTGTTCTGTTTTATTCTATTCTATCAAAAGCATCTAAAGATCCTTTTTCTGGAAAACAAATGTCATATCAAGAAAATATATTATTTTAGATTGACTTGATCTGTTTATAAATCTGTTTTGTTCATGTTGCACATTAATCAATTTTGCAGTTAGCTGCTTGGATTATTTTTTTTCTTCAGCATTCTTTCCAAACGTTTACATGCTATTCAGTCAGTCTCATCATCCCATGTGTGCTTGTTTTATTTTCTCTTTCCAAAGCTGGGAGACTAAATATGGAATCTCAATTATATGGCATCACAATCCAGTTTTGTAGATTCTTCAGAAATTCTTGTTATAAACATTGCAATTTAATGTGCATTTTTTACAAAATTCTGGTATGGAGATTAAAAATTAATAATCCTATGTTCTTCCAAGAAGGAAATAAAAACCTCTACCAACCATCTTAGCTGGCCACATGGACACACCATTCTCTCCTAAAAACTGAGCATGTATTTCTCAACATTTCTGTAGCCAGGCCTCAGCATCCCAAAGTTGTGATAATAAAAAAGGAAAAACAAACCATATGAATAATTCCCAGAGTGAATATACCTGCACACACAATATCCTTAGGATGATTTTTTAATTTTGGGTCGTGGTTGTGATGCAGCACAGTGATACTCAGGCTGGTTTTTAAGTTATTACTTGGCATTAAAGCAAATATGAGGACAACTAGACCAATAACTTTTGCAACAGTCTTTATATTACAAATTGCAGGTGAAAAAATTATTCCAAATAATCCAAAGGGGCTGCAATTAGGCTGTACCTGATGATAGTAAGTATACTTACTTGATGATAGTAAGTATATGTCGTGGTTTAACCCCAGCTAGCAACTAAGCCCCACGCTCGCTCACTCCCCTACCGGTGGGATGGGGGAGAGAATCGGAAGGGCAAAAGGGGAAAACTCGTGGGTTGAGATAAGAACAGTTTAATAACTAAAGTAAAATAAAAATAGAACAGTAGTAATAGTAATAATAACAACAACAACAACAACAACAACAACAACAATAATAATAATAATAATAATAATAATAATAAAAACAAGTAATAATAGTACAATAGTAATACAAAGCCAGTGATACACTGTACAATTGCTCACCACCTGTTGACCGATGCCCATCACGTCCCCCAAGCAGCGATGGTTGCTCCTCCCCCTGCCAATTCCCCTCGCTCATATATTAAGCATGATGTCATGTGGTATGGAATAGCCCCTTTGGCCAGTTTGGGTCAGCCCCCCCCGGCTGTGCCCCCTCCCAGCTTCTTGTGCACCCGGCAGAGCAGGGGAAGCTGAAAAGTCCTTGACCAGTGTGAGCGCCACTTAGCAACTACTTAATACTACTTAGCAAGAACCAAAACAACAGTGTATCATCGACATTGTTCTCATCCTAAACCCAAAACACAGCCCCATCCCGGCTACCAAGAAGAAAATTAACTCTATCCCAGCTGAAACCAGGACAGTATACTTACAACTACGTGTTGTTAAATATTATGAACTGATGTTTTATTGGATGTGCTGTATTCTTTTGCTGTATGGTATAATTAGCAATTTTTATAACATTAAAAACATCAGTGGACCAGATTTTCAAGTGAACAATTGGTTTTGCATCATTTATAGCTATACTATCTCTCAACATTCAAAACAGATAATTCCCAAGGAAAGGGTAACTCTGGCTAGGCATAGCTGCACCATAACAGACTCTCCCTCTTGCTTTCCTTCCCCTATATTGACGGCTGCTCAAATCTAGGCAGTGGCATGCAGAATAACTCTCCATGTTTTATAGAGTCAAAGACACACAGTAGAAGTGCAATTCAGAGCAGCTGCAAGTGATACCAGGGATAGAGCTGACTCACATCTCAGAAAACCTGTCTTCCACATCTTTCTTGTGGCTGCCTGAAGAGTGGTGCAGTGGTCATCTCTTTTTTTGTAAATCAGCTACAGTCAAACTGCAGAAAACCACACACTTATTCTTCCTCAAAAAAAAAAAAAATGTCCCTCCATCCCACGGTATGCTTTCCTATCATTTAATACTTGTCAGCTTTTTTCTGTACTACGTTGTGGCTCTAGAACATTATTCAAATAATATCAGAACCAGAAAATACAATTATGTGTTCCATTTGACTTGTGAATTCTCCTGTATGTGACAGATTTACAGGATCCTTGCTCGCTTTATAGAATCGTCCTCTGAGTACATAGCTTTTGATATAGAAAACCACAGTGTCCTGGTTTCAGCTGGTTCCCCTCCCCTCCCCTCCCCTTCCCTCCCCTCCCCTCCCCTCCCCTTCCCTTCCCTTCCCTTCCCTTCCCTTCCCTTCCCTTCCCTTCCCTTCCCTTCCCTTCCCTTCCCTTCCCTTCCCTTCCCTTCCCTTCCCTTCCCTTCCCTTCCCTTCCCTTCCCTTCCCTTCCCTTCCCTTCCCTTCCCTTCCCTTCCCTTCCCTTCCCTTCCCTTCCCTTCCCTTCCCTTCCCTTCCCTTCCCTTCCCTTCCCTTCCCTTCCCTTCCCTTCCCTTCCCTTCCCTTCCCTTCCCTTCCCTTCCCTTCCCTTCCCTCTTTATGAAAGCATTGTGGCTCAGAGTCCTGTTTTAAAAGTATTGTACTTTCATTGTACGGAACATAATTTATTTCAGAGAACTAAAACATACAAGCCATACAAAGAAACATGGGACATTTTTTTCTTACAAGACCTAAAACTATGAACTAATTATTCCGAAAATTGCAAAAAGTCATCTTCGGTGTATAAGAATATGAAATCCAAGAATGTATGATTGACCTTATTCTCATAAAGTTTCCCTTATATCGTCCTTGGATGTATGTAGTGAGGGTTTCTTGAGTGAGAAAAGAGAAAGATTGCAAAAGAAAACGCCCTGACATGGGGAATCATTTCCAGTGAAATACTGGAAATGCTTTTTTGGTAAGAGATAGATAAGACAAATGATGCTTTATACAGTTGACTTGTGAGAAGGAAAAATGGCTTAAAGTGATAGAATAGGATGGGGAAAGACAGCAGTACTGATTGATTACAATAAAGTGCAGTGAAAAATGCAATAAAGAAAGAGGAAGCTATGAAGAGCAGACAATGACTGCACGATAAAAAATTTTACCATGATGGAGCCAGTACAATTTCAAGAACACATTTTAATTGTAGAATTATGGAAGGAAAGGCAGCAGAAATGACATGCTCTAGGAAAGAGTTCAGAAAGCAGAAGTGAAGCAACTTTAACAACAACATGGATTAGAATGTCTAGAAAGGAAGTTGTGATTATTGCAAGCATTCAGAAATCATAACTGAGACCAAAAAATGACCACTTGAAGTAATGCAATGTAAGACACAAAAAGAAGTCTATATAGCATTTCCCATTCTGTTTCTGAACTTTTGTTTTCTTTTTTTCAGGCTTTCCTTTTTCAGTAAATAACTTAATAAAACAAGCAGACTGAAAGATCACATGATGATACAGCTTTAGAGAAGAGCTAAATGTTGTGAGGCCTGGAAAAAGTGAAAGCCAGAAAGCACCACAGAGAAGCAGGATGTTATCATCTTATTTTCCTGAATGAGAAATAGTTCAACAAAACTGGACCTTCTGCTTTATAAACAGACTAAAGAAATTAAGAGTCTCTGCGGTCGCACCTGCCACAAGTCCATTTCCGTGAGCAAGAGAGTCTGAGCATTGCTCTCCCACTCTACCACAAGACTAGGTATTCAGTATCTACACTATATATCTGAGTTACACACATATTAGTTTTTCCTACTCCTTGCCTGAGTTGGATGAAGTTCCTAAAGTTGAATAGCAAAAACTGTAGAAGTTCATGAGAAAGAATGTGACCAGTATTAGGGATGCCACATCCTCTGTCACCATGTGATCAAACATGTACCAGCTATCATGTTGAACACAGGACCCAAAAATGTGAGCTGAGAGGCAGTCATACAATACCACAAACAGAATGAAACAAATTGTCCTGGGGTGTGTATACAGCACCCAGGCCATAGGTCAAACACTCCTGTGTTACAAATTGAGAATAATTATAGAAAAAAGGCTTGAAAAGAAATTTTATGTATTGTTTAACAAAGAAGTTACTTTAATTTCAAGAAAAGCAGCAGGTATCTTCACCCATAATGTAGAGTAATTCCTGGAAACTAAAAAGAAAAGAAAGAAAGAAAACAGAGCACGAGAAACCAAACAGCTCAATGAAGTAAAGGCTTCCAAAACTACCCACTGGAGAAGCATAATTTTACGTGGTTAACTGAAAGTCATTGTGTACACACAGATGACAATGGATGCAAAATTTTACCAAGGAAGTTTCAGTAATAATATAAGGAATGTTTCACTGGACACGGATGGTTTTTTTATTGGTAAATTACAGTACTCAGATTTTTTTTCTGAAGGTATAGTGCTGAATTTCTACTGTGTTGATATACAAATGTTTTTTTTTTTTCAACCAGTGCAGGAGATTGAAATAGGTTCACAGAATTAGAAAAGGACATTTGTACCTCATTCAGCTGTTTATGGTATTTGTGCTGTGCTTGTTGCTTTGTTAATGGAGGCTGTGTGGCTAACTCAAATGAGGTGCATTTCTCAATCCATTTCCCTAAGAATCTCATTTCTTTTACTGTGGAGCATTTCTCATTGCTATGCATTGTTATTATTAGATTAAATTCACTTCATTGCATTTTATTTACGGACTTTCTACTCATATGAGAAACTGAAGCACAGAAGAGTTTATCTCGGGATAATAATCCAATTGTGTGCTGACTCACTTCTGTTCCCACTGAGTTTAGAGACAGTTAAAATCACTGGACACCTCATAAAATGCATCCCTTTAAGTTTCTTGTTACGGTATTAAATGTTATAGCCCTTGCAGGTAGGCAATCAACCTCACTGCCCCAAGAACACTGGAAGTCTTTGGAGCCTCTTCTAGGGCTTTAAATGTAGGGGGGGGGGGGGGGGGGGTGTCATCTTCTGTGACTTCAGTATGTATTTCCAGCAGAATGAGGACCAAAGAATATTTGTCTGCTTGGTCCCACAGAATGAAACTCAGATCAAGAAGCAAGAAAGAGTTAATGTGCACTAGAAATCAGAATCCCTTAGATTTCTGTGAAAGACCACGTATTTGAGAGGAATTATATTTTTACTGTTTCTTCTTGTTTCACCACCCATAGTCTGGGCCTGTATATTAGGAATGTGGCTGTAATAGGTTTTCTGTATAACAGATATATATATGCATACTTGACAGTTCTCATAAAATAATAATAAAAATTCCTCCATTAAAAGAAAAAGATGAACAAATTATTCCTGTCTTTATTATATTTCTAAGAGAATCTGTAAAATGAATAGTAAATAAACTCCTCGGGCATATATTTTTTGCCTTCACTGTAGATTCTGATAAATATTGCATTAGAATATTACATAAGGCCTAAAATGAGTATCTTAGCCATGGAACCTTAATGGTCTTAGCTCATGCTATGTTAGACCTCCCTACTGTGCTGAACAAGTCTTAGGATGAAATAATAATCAGCTCCATTAAAAGAACTTGAATAGTGCTAAATAAGTCCCAGTTCCAATTATGTTGTGCAAATGCAGAGGGAGCTTGTGGCATCTAGATGTATATAAAAAAATCTTCATGAATATGTTTTGTGTGAATCTCTTGACTTCAATTTATTGATTTGCAATGTAGTATTAAATCAACCCCTTTAACCTGATTAGCCCCTTTCCTCTCAGAGGAATCCACCCCTTATTGGAATGTATACTAAAATCTCTTCAATGCCAAGGTGTATGTCTATCATTTAATGGAAAAAAAAAAAAATCCATCATAGCTATCATGCTTGTTATTACTTGTTCATTTATTGGCCTGCCACTGAAACTCCAGTAAAATGTAGAACAGAATATAACACTATCTATAAAATGTACTTCATTGCAAAAGTTGTTCTTTTCAAACTGAAAAGTTTCACAGAGGCAAGAGATATTTAGTGAAAGTATTTGGCCTTTAATGTTGTTGACCCACTTTCTGAGCGAAGCTCTAGTGACCGTCTAGCAAATGAATCCAGCTGGTCAGCACTTCTCTATATATCCTTTCCTTTCTACAGAAAGATATCTGGACATGCAAAATTGTCCTTCCCTCCCTGCCTCTGAAACGTCTTAAGTTCCTCTTCTTAGCAATTGTCCTCTATTTACATAGGTCATCTTGTCACATGGCAGGAACAGTGTCTCTGTTGCAGCAGTGCTATGTAAAATGTGAGAAAGAGCTTTCTTGTTACTCGCCTCTAAGAGGGTGCAGCAAAATGTAACTACTTCGAAAAAAGGACTTGTTACACGACTGCAAACTGCGATTAATCCCCAAATGACCTCTGACTTTCCAAAAAGACTGTGATTGTCAGTGCCTCCTCGGGTGCACAAACCCCTCTCAGACTGGAATTCTACCTGCATGAGTGTTACTCCATGACTGGTTATCAGTCACCCACTAATAGCTCTCTGGGCTAATACAGTCCTTTCAAATGGAGAGCTGTAGCCATTATGATATTTGTAATATGAATATATTTTTTTCCCCTAACATTTAACCAGGATTAAAACCTGAATAGCTTGGGATTTCAAAGAAACTGAACTGCAGTTTCCAAGTACTATATTTTCCCCTTCACTCTAATATGACTCAGATTCCATAATAGATTTCAAGATCTTAAAGATACAGCTCCTAAAAAGCTATACAAAATCTGCTACTATATACAGAAGAGGGGGAGGGAGTAGCTGATTTTGAAAGACAGTAGACACTAAACTGTTCGGAAGTGCTAAGCCCTCCCAGTTTCAAATGAGAACAGTAGAGTTTGTGGCTGCTTTATACTCCAGACTCTTTGCTTTCTTAGGATAAGCCTCCTAGAAAACAAATCATCTCATCCTTGCCAAACCTTTTACATCTACCAGTGCATCTGGCAATGTAAAGAGATTTACACAAAACAAGAACAGTCTTGAGTTCTCTGCTTTTAACTCTGTATAGAGGTCTTCCTTGAGTGACAAGGGCAATGTGTTAATGAGGAGGAAATGAAAATGAACAAACCAAGGAAGTGAAATGCTTGTTTTCCTTCCCTAATAGGATTGGCTATTAATAAGAGACAATTAGTAAATGAATGCTTACTACCTCCTTCCACAATCAGCAGCAAACATAAAAAGGGGAGAGACATTGAAGCTAATAATAGCAATTGGATGCATAAATAATTGTATCATTCTAGATTAAATCACAGAAGGAAGCATTTGCCTTATACTCAAAAAAGACAAAACTTGTTCCAAGGCAGATCTATTCAATGAGATTATTAAGTGTAAAGACAGACCAGAAATTTCCTTTTGTGGTTTCCTGTAGTGGACTCTGTATCAAGTGTAGCTGTATACACTGAAGACTTCTATGCCTGAGTTAGTCATTCTAAACTTCATTTCAAGTTAATAGAGAAAAAATATGACTTCCTGATCATAATTCATCTTGTATCAAAATAGGCATCTAAAGCAGATAAAATGTATCTAAAAGTGACTCCCTGTCTCTATTGAGGAACAACTATAAAAGGAGCATATAGTGACTAGCTCAGATAGAAATATTTACAGTGCGAATGTTTAAAAGTAGGTGATATGAATTCCTTCTCTAGGGTTTGGGTAAGTGATAGCCAGATTTCAAAAGGAATGAGAAATCTACCAATTTCCTATTGTAGATATCATATAAATCTTTGTAGCCATCAAGTGCATGTTAAAAATATGTGCAGACTTCCCCAGAAACCATGCTATCACACTACAGATGGCACAAAAACAGTTGTTGAGATGATAAGAAATGACAGATTGGAAGTTGCTTGTGCAACTTTAGTTTGCAAGCCTTTTGTGTACATAGTCACTAATTACTTCTTTATAACTCTTTTTTTTTCTATAGACTTCCTGCTGCATATAGAGTACAGAACGGACATTGCACTGAATATGAGGGTTATTTACTGCAGAGGAAAATACAGAAACAGCCTCAATGCACATGTTATCCACTTTTTTACCAAATTTCATATCACAAAGCAGGGGAAAAAACAGTGATTTCCAGGAATGCTTATCATCTGGTTTTGAATGCAAATGAAACAATGTATTTTTCCATAAATAGAAAATATTCAGCCTGAGGCAGAAAAATCACTTGCAAAATTTTCTTCCACATGCTTTTAAATTTCACAAAATTATAACCTATGAAAAATTGGTCACAAAATTGGAGTAATAGACTACCTTTAACTAAGCTGATCTCTTTCTCTAGGAAGGCAAATTGAATGGCACTCACAGAGTGGAGAACAGGTAGCAAGAGGGAAGGGTATGGGACAAGCAGCAACAGCAGCAGGTAGTCACTATGCCCAAAACCACAATTCTCACTACAGCTGCAATATCTCTCCAAATAGTTCTCTTAATAAACTCCCTCCTCTGAGGAGCACCAGAATTTTCCTGTTATTTATTATCCAGTACAGCAGATCTTATGAAGCATTACTTTAATATCAAGTATTAGGGTTTCTTACAGAGAGTGTCCAGTGAAAAACAACCAAATATACTCTCTATAGGAATCTCTCGGCTCACTTGTAAGATCAGTGTAATTAGCTTCCACTACTGAAAAATGGATCCTAGATGATCTGTCAGGTTCTGTCTCGTACATATTAATGATACTCATTTGACTAGAAAAAATTTGGCTCTGATGATAGCATAGTTTTCCTCTAGTTTTCAAGGAAGGTCTAAGTTTCAAACAGGTGGCATGATAAAATCCCAGTTGTCATCATGGCTGTGAGCAGCAAATCAAGACTATGCATCTCCAAACAGTAGAGGTATTCTGCAAATCAATACACTGATGTAGGTATAATATATGTCATGAAGGGAAATTGCCAAAGAGAGGGAGAAGACCCAAACAGGACAGAATTACTTCTAAATTAAATCCACGAAGAGCCACAAAACATAAAATATAAATGACTCTCTGTGCTGAAACTTTTCTGCCCACGTGTGTGTAGTTTTTCAAAGAAAATATCTAGCAGTCTGTGGGCTCTTGGTGAGTCAGCAAATGACAGAATGCTTGAGAGGAACAGGAAAAAAACACCATTGCCCACAAACTGAAATCAGGGAGTAAAAGAATACCAACCGTTTTCCCTAAAATTATCGGAAAAATGTCTCCTATGAGAAAGAGCTCATTATATTTTTCCAAAATAAATAAATAAATTTAAAAAATCTCAACAGGGCTCACTAAGGAAAACAGCTCTGAAAACAAACAATGCAGCTGGAGGGTCATGGCCCCAGGCATGATTTCTCTGTTTTGTTTCCACACAGTTGTAAATTAATATTAATTCTTCATGACTTATTACAGTCTTCTTTTTCTCTGAAACAATATTGATTGACTTGTTTTTACTTCAGACTGCATTTTTCTCTGCACTGTTTTGTACACTTTTACAAATGTGCCTTCATGACAGCCTTAGGCTGGGCTGACACATGAGAATCAAACTGGAGACCTCCTCTGTTAAAACCTTGAACTAAAAATCCATGACTTCACAGCTGAGGACTCTAACAACCCATTCTCTGTGGATCAGTAGAGAAGGGAACCTATAATACCTATTCTCTACTGGGTTTTTTATCACTCAAAAGTCTTTTCTGTGAAGTTTCTAGAAGATGCATTTTCTTGAACAGCTTATGAATGATGGTAGAAATTGATAAGGTCATGTCAGTCTAAAAAAATCTCCCACTGGGATATTACTTTCTCTTTCCCTGACAGAAATCTTTGGGTCTCAAACTAAATATAAGTTGCTCATTTAAAAATGTGTTAGGACAATGTTAAATTTGCCATATGACAGGAAAGGTAGTGCACATTCCAGGTTAAAACTATTTTTCTAGCCTGTGAAATTTAGTTTATCTGCAGTAATTGCTTTTAAACTCATTAAATATATATTAAAGCTTAGACAGAATCTTTGCTGCACTGCACATTATTTGTCATTTTATCATGATGTGTATTTGTCTACGCCACTAAAAAAATAAAGCCAGGGACCATTATTTGGCCCTGAAGCCAAGCAACAGAAACTGACGATGGCCACACCAAAGTGTTTGGACCTTGATTAGATGTAGATTTAAAATATAATTCCTGTATTTCATACGTCTTGTTTTTCCATTCAAAGTGCCTGATTTAATATGAGGGCTGTGTTTGTGTAACATGAAATCACAGCTATGTATGCTTTGCTTTGGGAAGGGGTGGATGTCTGATGATGTAAAGACTGTTTTTCTGGAAGTTTATGTAGGGCCTGGAAGATCTTGTCCGTATTACCTGTAGGAAAAGATCTCTCCTGAACCAGGTCTGGACATTATCTCAGGGTGCTGATAGACAATGGCCAATGCCATGCCATCAAGAGTAGTGCCGTCAGTTAAGCAATGTAAATGATCACCAGTTCAATGTTGAACTTGCCTGCTGCCTCTGTTTTCTGGGTTGTTTGTTTTGTTTTGTTTTGTTTAAAAACACATAACCACAGTCTAATACTGCTGGGACAGCAATATGCAGACACAGTCATTTGATCCCAGAAGCTGTACGGTGGCATCCACACCTCACTGACTTCAGACTGCATGGTCTGCCTTTCAGTCTAGCTAATTAGCCTGACGTATGGCAAAGACTCTACTGTGACAGAGCTCTCTGAGTCCTGGCTTGGGGATATCTGCACAGTACTCACAAGTATTATGTAGCCATGATCTCAGATTTTCTACTCTGGAAAATGATCAGCTCTGTAAATACTGGAGTGTACTTACCTAGAGTGGTTTTCATGTCTATATTTTCTTTGCTTTCTCACTTGAAAAAAGTGATTTCATAGAACTTATTCCTGTCTGTAAAGAACAATTCCTCATTCCATCTTGTTTCAATTCTATGTATATGACCTTATGTGTGATTATCTTGTAACATAATATGCATACATTATATTATTCTTCTTAAGAGATATATAAAAAGAAAGATATGCATTTTTAAAATGAGTTGTATAAATTCTCAGTTGTTTATGTAACTAATTTATCATTTATGCCTCTTGTGTCCTGCTGTGCCATTTTAGTAATGTTTTCCAGAAAAACTCCACTATGCTGATATGCCATACTTCAACAGGCATGGATATATAATATACAGATTGATATCCTTTGAAACAGAAAGTTTCCAGTGCTGTTTCTATGGCTGGAGGAAATCAAAGGGAAAACTATACAATGTGAAAATCAAAGACAACTCTTTTATGCAAGGTATAAAGAAAAAGAGTAACTTAAAACACTTAGCAATTCATCACTAACAGCACTATAAAGCATATAGATGTCGAAGGTTATTGTACACTATCCTGACAGATAGGCGATCAGATAGATAGATAAATGGATAAATAGACAATGTGCAAACACAAGGTACTAGAATTAAGCCTATCTTTCTCAGCCGTTGGTATTTTCTAGCTGACAGATTTTGACAATGCGTACTCATATGCATGCATATTCACACACATATTCAGAATCCTTTCATCAAGTCTGACAAGAAGCAACAAAATCCAGACTAAATACCAGTTACAGTTGCTCTGAGAATAATGTAATTATGGTAATCAATCAGACCACTTGAGAGAAAAGAATAGTTAACACCTGTGGAGTAGAGAGAGGTGACAGCAGAAAGAGGTGACCAGCAGTTAACCTCTGCGGAACAAAGAGAGAGGAGTGCCCTTAACAATTCCCATTTCACTTACCACTAGTGTAATGGGAAAGGTCAGCCAAGTCTTTTCAGAGATGCTGAATAAAAAATCCTCTCTTTCTTTCCTGCTACAGCGGTGGTCTCATAAAGAACTTTATTGTTGCTTACAATCCTTGCTGCTCTCCTATCGTTAGGTTATAACAGCTGAAACATCACTGCTTTTATCTATGTCTTTATCAATGCATCATAAAATTAAAATTCTTGTTCTGCAAAGAAAATGATCAATATGTTTAAAAGCTGTACCCTCAACACCACAGGAAACGCAGCAGAAAAAGGCAATGGCACTTGAAGCCAAACAAGTCAGAAAGGCAAAAAAAGATCCTTTGGCCTGCTAGCTCTCACTGCTACCTCTCCTGTCAGAGGGAAGGCTGAAGAGGCAGGTGCGTGTTTGTGCATGAAGTCCTGAAGCTGTTCCCTATGCCTGCCTTTCTGCAGTGCTGTGGGCACTTGAGGCCCATCCAGACCCACATCTTGTCCAACTGCTGGAGAAGAGGTGGAGAAAGAGAAGAGCAGAGCTGCTTTGCATGACTTCTTATTCTGAGTAACTGATGCCCTTTTGCAGCCAGATATAAAGTTAAGGAGAGAGAGTGAAAGACAAAGGGTAGCTGCAGTTGGGAAGGGCAGTGTGTATGGGAAGGACATCAATAAAGACTACTTCTATAAAAAAAAAAAAAAATTTTTCAAACACTTCTCTATTTTCTAGTTCCATTATGCCATAGTAAGAATGCTCCTGGCTTGTTCATTCATTATTTTAGTTTCTTACAAGCTAGGCATTTAAAAAGAAAATCCTTCCTTTAAAATTGGAATTGTTTGTTAGATTATCCTGCAAGTAAATTTACCTATTGCTCACAAAATAAGTAATATCTGTTAAACCAACAAAGATTTTTAAGAGGTGGGAGCTGAATTAATGTCTGTCCCATTAATGACTGTCACACATGTTCACTGGATTGAAAAAAAAGACTGAGGCTATATCATCTGTGGCATATGCGGTTAAACACAACTTTTCAGTTAGACACTGCTTAAGCGGTTAAAAGCAGTGGTACCAACAAATCCACCCTTCCTGGTTACTTTCACTAAAAAAAAAAAAATAATAATTCTATGACTTGTTTGTGTTTTCTACTAATTTATTATACAAGTAAACTTATTATGTGTAATTTAATGTAAGATATCACTAAGTATGAGAAAGGTGGAAAAATCAGTCCACTGTAATTGAGCACTGAATCATTTAGCCAGTGGAGGAATATCTGACAGGCCATAATGGCTAGAAGTGTTTTCAGTATAATATGTGTGGCAGACTATAGCCTCTTTAAAAAAATTAGTCTGGCATTCATAACACAGTATGCATATTATGTCTCACAAAATATCTAACATATGCATTTATTGAGTATTTACAAACTAAGTACATGAAACAAAAAGACCCTGGTACATATGTAACTGACATTATGATTTAAGTTTTTTCTTACACACACAGCCAAGAATTTTTAAATGGGTTCTTACTATTAGGCTTCTAGGCCTGTATTAAGGCACTTAATTAAGTCAACTAATTGACTTTCTGAAGAGTCAGACAGCTACAACCCCACTGAATGAGAAATTCCAGGTTGTCAATCCTTTCAAAAATACATCTATTTTGTTGTTTACTTTGAAAGTGAAGTTTAAGTTAGGCACATATATTCTGCTGCAGGACTCAATCTACCTTGCCAGAATAATTTATAGTTTTATATAAATCATGGAATCATAGAATCATTAAGGTTGGAAAAAACCTCTGAGATCATTGAGTCCAACCATTAACCTAACTGCCAGGTCCACCTCTAAACCATATCCCTAAGCACCACATCCACACGTTTTTTGAACATTTCCAGGGACTGTGATTGTACCGCTTCCCTGGGCAGTCTGTTCCAATGCCTAACCACTCTCTCCATGAAGAAATTTTTCCCAATATCTAATCTAAATCTTCCCTGGCACAACTTGAGCCCCTTACCTCTCGTCCTGTTGCTTCCTACCTGGGAGAAGAGACCAACCCCCACCTCGCTACAACCTCCTTTCAGGTAGTTGTAGAGAGCGATGAGGTCTCCCTTCAGCCTCTTCTTCTCCAAACTAAACCACCCCAGTTCCCTCAGCCACTGCTCATAAGACTTGTTCTCTAGACCCTAAATTTGGGGTATTTGGGTGAAAAAAATCCACCATATATATGAAAAAAAAAAAAAAAAAAAGCTGATGGTAAGAATCATAATTACTTAGGAGAAGCATTATTAGAATGTAACACAGAATTCCAAATGATAAACTGAAAGAGTGAGTGGAAAGTGCATGTATTACACAGTTTATTCTGAGTAAATACCAACAAAATCTCTGTATGATACTGTATCATTATCTGTTCTGTGTAGGACACATTTCCCGTGAAAAAAATTTGGTTTAAATACACCCTATAGCATTTTTAAGAAGAATTTGGGGAGACTAATTTGTTGTGATACTTCACCTGTGAACTAGACACATTGGTTGTCAGCTGTATGCTTTCTGGAGGGAACCATTGCAACTTATAGTAGCATTCTTGAAGTTGCCAGGACTTCAAGTCTGTTATCTCAGAAACTTTCAAGGTTAGGAATAAGTGTATCTTTCACAATTATGAAAAATTGTGCTGCATTAGACTTCTGTAACTTTTATAGTCATTATATTACCATACTTTCATATTTCATTTTGTGAGGTGTAGGAGAAGGATGTGTTTAAACTGGAAAATATTAGTTTAGGGGCAAGGACTCAAACTGCCTGGTCAGAATGTAGCATAGCTGTCACATCTGAATCAAAAGGTTTTCCTTTACAGTCAATAGAGAAGATCTTTCAAGGTACACACCAACTCACTTGCTTTAAACGTGTTCTTCAGGATTATATGAATCTTAGCAGGCATGGTGAAAACAGAGAAATGGTAGAAATGGCAGCAAAGCTACGGGGAGAAAGAGTAACTTGACTACAACTACACAAACAACTCAGCAAAAATGTGAACCTTAAATATATTTGCTGATTCCCATTTTAGCATTGTAGGCCCCACTGCTTCAACAGAAAACCAAGGGGTTTCAGTCCCATCTTTGTCCCCACAGTTTAAAATACAGAACATTAAACAAGGTATTTAAAGAAATCTTGGTCTACATGCATACTGAATTACACTGTAGCATTTGAGAATCTCCATCATCAGCACATTTTTTTAAAAGGTTGTGTCATATTTTTGTAAATAAAAAAAATTTAAAAATTAGTGTTGGTCCAACTGAAATAATTCCTTCTTTCCATTTGAAGAGAGTAGGTAAAAATATGCATATCAAAAGCTCAAGCTTACTATAATGCAATTTAAATTCTTGTTAAGAATTTGACAATAATTTTGTGTTAATTTGTTGAATTTTTGCTGTTTCCTGGTTTGCTCTGTGGGGAAAAAAAAAAAAAAAAAAAAAGAAATTCAAGTTTCTCAGTGTTTCCTCAATGCAGTGTTGCCTTAGTTTGTAGGAAGGGCAGGTATTTTGGGAGAATCATACTTCTCCCTGTCACCACAGTTAATGAGGCACAGGAAACCATTGACTGTTGCTTGATCATGCATACAAAACAAGCAACTGTTAAGAGGCAAATTCTTCTTCTGAGATGAAGCCATCTGCAGCCAGTCCCAGCAGGTTTTCCTTCAGGGCTGTAAGTGCACGGTAAGAATACAGATTTTTTCTACTTTCTACATCATTTTAGCAGAGCTTAAGCCAATACAAGTGGGAAAATCTAAATAAACACATACAGATGTCTAATTTTCCTAGGAAGTTTTCCATGTATTGTGCATACAACCTTTTGAACATCCAAGGTATTGTTAAAAAAAATCACCAGAAATTAAACTGAAAGACTTCATCAAATCTTATATATCAAGAGAAAGCAATCATGAGAGAAAAGGTGCACATCTGCCAACACTTGATTTTAATTATTTATTTGATAGTTATTTCTAGACAAACAGACTCAGTCACTACCAGATGTAGCATGTCTGTGTTAATAATCTGAGATAATTGACTCTCCCTTTTGCCTTTTGCCAGTTACCACACATCCAAACTGAGTCTCTTTCCTTCTCTCTCTCTTTTTAAATTCACTAGAAGGTTAGAGAATTATAAACCAAAAGATTAGGAAGGATAAGGAATGTCATTAAAATGTGATTGCAATCAAGATTAGGTGCCAGTGATTACCTTCTGTGAGAAAGCAGAAACAAACTATCTGAGAACTTTCCTGTCTTTACACTGTATTGTTGAGTGCTCCTCTAAAATCTCTCTCCTTTTAATATGTCAAAAACACCCCAAGATCTGTAAAAACAAAACAAAACCAAACCAAAACACGCAACTTCGTTGAATGTAGGAATTATACAATGTGACTGAAGAGCATATAAGTATTTTCTCAAAAATTGAGACAACGGGAAGAACAGAGCAATTTATTTATGCATTCTGTGCATGTTTAACATTCAGTTTATTCAGGACAGTATTTTAGCTATTATTTTCTGATATTAGTAATTAGCATGTAATACTGATTTATAAATCTGTCTGTAATGATACCATTCTAGCGAAAGAAATTGAATTTGCAAAGGCTAACTAGCACAAAGTCTCAATTATCAGTTGATTATAATCATTCAGCAGTATGACAAGTGAGTTGTCATCAGCCCAGTAGTTGTGAGGAAAATAAATGCAGCAAAAAATACCAAGCAGAAATTATTTCAGTCAGTGCAGGAAAAAAGAAATCTTTATTTGGGAAGTTCAATAAAGTAAATCCAATTGCTTTAAGATGGACAGAATTTATGTGCTAAGATATTTTTTTTAATAAAGAGCATGCTTTTCAAGGTCTCTGGCTACTTCTCTCTACTAATTTAACTGGAAAATAACCAGCTTTATTTGCTAAATTAATACTAAAACCTTTCACTTTCATCACAAGCCAGGTACACTTGGAATATTTCTTACTATCAATTTTACTGATAAGTAAATATTGCCACCTGAGCAGACATTTCTTATTTTAGAAAGATGTTGTGATTACAGAGGTGGACTGGGACAGAAATACTTTTGACTCCTAGCTCTACTCAGATTTTGGATGAGATTTCAACCATCTAATTTTAGGCATTTAATTGAAATGCCTTGGTTAGGAACATAGTCTCTTTAGGACTCTTCTAATGGTCAGTGGAGGGTGATTTCAGACCTTTGCAAGGTGAGTCAGGAGTTTATTGGGCCAAATTGCCCACTAGAGGTGCATATCTCTGTCTTCATCGATTAAGGAAATGCTATTTTAAGTAAGATAGCTCAAGTAACAGCCTAACTCAAGCATTTCTCTGTGCAAATGGCTAAGTCACTTGGGTCTTCTTCTACAAACGGAATCCAAGTGAAATGCTCTATACTGTATCCCAGAGGCTGAGCAGTCCTGTACAATCTGTGGAGGAGGTTAGCCAAGGGTTGGGGTGCTAGTATTAACTGTGCAGGCAGTGAGATTGTACTGGGGGTACTGAGGGCTCCAGCAAGCAAGGCCCCAGGCTTAAACTAAAACAATGGAGAGAGCAAGATCAAGCAATGATGAGGAAGCTCCACTTCATTTCTTATACCTGCGTCTGTGCCTATCACGTTAAAGCTATTGATAGTAAACTATTGTTGACTGTTGTTAAACTTGTGAACATCTCATACCTGAGTAGTTGTCTAAGGAAGAAATAATGTGAACTGGACTGGGACTGCAGAAAATGAATAGCAGAAGTTTAAGAACTTCCTTCAAACTGAAATTCTGAACTGTAAACTTTCTGTTGGATTGAGGCTTTCAGGCCTCCTTCCAGCTTTCAGTTTGTAGCTAAGAAGGAGATGCCCTGTTCATGCTTATTCATGTGTCCAGAGGGAACCTGGGTCTTCCTCTTCCTGAGGAAATGTTAACCATCACAACTATGTCTGAACTATGAATCTACATATCGTCTGAAATTTAGAGAACTCATGCATTTTGGTAGGGGTCAGATATATAATTCCATTTTCTGTTGGGATTTTTGTGCATGTGTGTTTTTATATTAAATTGCATATACTTCTTACAGGAAAGATTTAGCATTCATTAATGCAAAACTCTTGGAGTTGTAGATTTTGAATTCGGACCTCACATAGCTCATGTGAGTACTCTGTGCAGCTCTTCATGCGTAATTTGGTGTGGTCTGACCATGTTTACTATGTTTGCTGAATTACACTTATAAACATAACTCGGGTTTGGTGTTGAGCAGCTCAGCATTGTCAAGATTTATGTATATATACCTAGAAGTAGAAACAAGAAATAATACACCTTACTACCATGCAGATATTCAACTAGCCAACCTATAACACTATTTATTCTAGTAGCTATCAGGATACCCATACTAGTAGGTATCCATGTGTGAGAGACATTTCTTAAAGGTCCGTGTTCTAGGGATCAACAAACAGTCTCGTAAATAATCTTGTTGTCTCTATGTTTAAGCCAGGTCTTTACCAAAAGCCCTATTGCCACAGTGCTAACCTGGAGGTAATAAGCTCCATACAGTGAACTTGCATCCGCCTGTTACAATTTACACAGTTGGTATTGTTAATATAAAAGTTGCATGAAACCTCACTGTATTTCTCCTAACAATATTTTGATGAAGTACTAACCAGCATTATTTATTCTATTTACAGAAAATTAAGGCAATAATGATGCTGCTTGTTTGAGAGGTGAGAACATACAACGTTTTTTTTCCCAAAATGCGATGCCTTGATTTGTCCAGGTCAGATGCAGACTGGGGCATTCCAAACCCAGGCCCTTTCAGCCTGGAAGTGTTTTCCTCTTCCAGAAAACAAGAGCTTTGCAGAAAACTGAGCAGCCTACTTGGGGCTGGGATATGGCTGGGCTCAGAATCACTACTGATCTGACAACTGCCATTGCAACTAAAATTTGACCAGTTTTTGTGGCAGACACAGGGAATTACAACAGTTTCTCTTAAATCCTGGCTAATCCCATTGAGTGATCTTTCCTCTACCACATTTTATGAGGTGTAATTGTTGAAAAAAATTAAAATTGTTCTGGTACAGAGTGTATGTTCCCAAATGAATGATGAACAAGATATTTGCCAGAACTCTTATAATGCTCTCATTAAAATCAGTGGACAAATATCTCAGAGATTCCAATAGTTTTGATCAAGCTCATTTTTATCAATGTCATCAACACTTGAGATTTCTTTAACTCTGTCTTAACTGCCTGACAAATAGATTAGCCCATCCTGGAGCAAGAACTTGTAATCTACCATAGCTTTTTGTGAATAATATGGCTTTAAAGCTGCCAAGTATAATGTAGAATACCAAGATAAAACATGAGGTAACTAATCATCGTTCCTACAGTGTATAGAGCCTTTATTCTTATAATTTATTCTTTCCCTTTATTCTTCCTCTTTTTCTTTCTTGCTCGTACCTAAGGATATGTTAATTCTGTAAAAGTTATGCCTTGTTTTTGAAAGACTGTCAAATCTTTATAGCTGAATGAAATTTTAAGTTGTTAGCTGCTCACTAGTACTGAGTTCCAACAATAGTTTATATTTTCAGTTGTAGGAAATCCTAGCTGGCAAATGCTTCAGTACTAGTAGATTTCTGTTTGAAAAACTAAAGTGTTATTTCTGTTTGATTAAAAAAACAAAACCTGTTATTCTATCAGTTGTAAATGTACTAATAATGCTTCAATTTCAAGGAGATATTTGAAAACAGATCCTTAAAAAGTAGAAAGTTTTAATGGAATTAAAATACTTCAGAGGTATTTGGGTCTTCCACAAAAGTATAGATATCGCTGATATTAAGGTAGATTGTTCTAATCTACAATGTGTACTAAAAGCAAATATATATGTACATTTTTTCTCAATGATGTCATTCATTTTGAGGCCTGAGAGTTTGGGGGAGACAATGCCAGTGAGGTTTTCAACCTCACAACTGAGATATGTGTTTCATGGTAATATGATCTCATCTCAGAAGGGCATGAATTTCACAAGTAACACTTCCAGGAGCAGAATTTTACTCTTAGCAATATAGAAACTTACAGAAAATAGTTAATTATTTTGCTGTTGTTATTAGATAATTAATAATTTTACACCTATTATTTTGTTTATGGAAAAGGAGTAGCATTTCTACTTCATTGTAAGCCTTCTACCTTGCAGCATTTGTAACAAAGGCCATTTACCTTCATGCTAATTAACACAAATTTCTTATAATCTTACGAATCTTACAATCTTATGAATTTCTGAACAATCACTTATTCCTGCTAGAATCCCACTGAACAGTGACATAACTTTTTGGAAAGTGAGGTACTCTCCAGAGGAAATTGTTCTGGATGCTGCCTTTTGATCCTGTGCCAATTCCAAGATTATTAATTTATTCCCAGTACAGACATTAATTTTCTTATTTTTCAGCACCTTTTTATTGTTTTGTGGTGTTTTGTTGTGGGTTTGTTTTGTGGTTTTTTTGGTTTTTTTTTCTCCTCAGAATATTGCAACTCAGAATTCCCATGGACAATACTTTCTTAAAATCATCTAGGATATTCCAATGACAATCAGGATACAAAAAAGCAAAAGGTCTTCTAAAAAAAGAATCAGAAAAAAGATTGATTCTATAAAATTAGACAGAAAGTAAAATATGAATAAGTAAGATTTCAAATTATTCTTCAAGAGTTCTTCTTCCTTTCAAGTGCTAGCTATCTCTTCACCAAAAAAAAAAAAAAAAAGCATCATAAACTGTAACTTAATTTTGGTATAATGCAATATTTCTTTTATGTTAATAATAAAACTATTACATGATAAATTTGTGGTTCATGATGAATCTCAGTCTATTCAATGTAAAACATTTCCTAGATTCAATGTAAAACACTTCCTATATTTCCTAGTACAAGCAAGTCTCCAATTTGAAATGGCCTTACATGATCTACTCTGTTATTTTTCAACATTTCATGTAAAGACTATGCTAATCTTATATAGTGTCTATGTATTTGTTAAAGTTGTGGACAATCATATACAATATACCAAACATGACAGTAGATTCTACTTTACAACACATTCTGTCTAAATGAGAATAAATGTGTCCTGATCCAAAGTTGGGGGAGGTTTCGATACGATCCCAAGGAGGAGATTAAGACGCAAACAAGGTCAAATGCCGTACAACCTTTTGGCTTTATTTTGGTGAACGAAGGGGTGAGGACTGGGTAGGGAGACAGGCGGGGAAAAAGAAAGAGAGAGAGAAAAAGAGAGAAAAAGAGAAAGAGCATGCTCAGGCAGGTGAGAAGAGAGCCACGTAGGGGAACTAGCTACCGCCTCTCCGAGTCCGGTGTTGACCCGTCGATCAAAGGTCCAGTCGGTCCAGTCTCTGTGTCCACAGGAGCAGCTTCCAAGGACTGCGCGGGGTAGGACGAAAAGGAAAAGAGAGAAGAGAAAGAGAACCTCAAAAGGCGCACGCGGTCCTTTTATAGGGCCATGCACATGCGCAGAACGGGTCTGCGTACCTGCAATTTGTGCTTCTGCTTTTCGCGCCCTGGTCTCTGCGCAGGCGTGCGTGCAGTCCATGGCCCCGCCTTTCGCGCCCTGGCCTCTGCGCGGGCGGCCTGTGGTGATTTCGTCGGGGGCTGGATGTCAAAGCCAGAAGATGGCGGTAGAACGGCAATGTCGAGACAATTCTGGTTCCATAACAGTCCTCGACAAAATAGAGCCCCTGGAAAACCAGGAAACCCACAAGTTGATGGTTCTGCAGAGACAAAAATTGTGTATGCTATGATAAACTTTATTGTGTATTAAAGTCCAGCAAACCTTCAATAGGCTTGCACAGCAAAGGTATCACTGAATGATAACCGTATTGTCTCTTCCTGGGCTATGGCATGCTCTGTGTTTCTCAATCCTGATGGTGTTATAGGAGATGTTAAATATCATCATATTTTGTTAAAGTTAAAAAAAAAAAAAAAAAAAAACAACAGAACAAAACAAAACCCACCAAATTGTAATAAGTTTAGGGTTTTTTTTAAGTGTAACCCCTGTCTACCAAGTGTACTTTGGTTGTATATTTGACTATAGTCTCACCCAGCACCAAAGCATATCCTCTCTACTCCATATTCAATTTACTCAAAACGGCACTAGCAAACTGTGTTAGTCTTAACACCAAGCTTTATTAATTTCCTTGGTCATAAATTGTTTTCAGCTGTTAGATGTGGCAAAATAGCCTTCATGCACTCTCCTATAATAAAACTTGAATGAACCGCTGAAATATTTGATATAATATTGGTAGTAAAATTAATTTTGTGTGAATCAGATCAGCTATTTCACTACCAAACAAGCAAAAAAAAAAAAAAAAAGACCTAAATTATTAATTGCTAGCACTCTTCAGAAAGCATTGTACTTCTTGCTTAATCTGAATTTGTCTGTCCCAGCTTTTAACTATTGAATTGTCTTAAAACATTCTCCTTCAGACTTAAGAGTCCATTATCAGAGTTGGTTCTGTGTTTACTGTTTTACTGACTCTGATTAACACGTTTCCTTCTTTGACGAAGAAAATGGACTGAGCTCCAAGTTGTTCACATTACAGATCAGTATATTTAGTAGCCCTTCTTGATTTCTGGCTACTCAGATTTTTTTTGTAGCTTAGCCCAGCACCATCCAATTTATAAGACAGTCTCTTCACAAGCTGATACAGATTGTGTTGGATTTAGTGCTTATCTTTAATTTTGAATAGCGGTGAGCAAATCTATGTCACTGATTAAAAGGAAAGCTTTCAGGTCAAATTCATCTCAGGTGTAATTCTGCTGAATATAGTAGCTACACACAGAATTTAAATTGACCCTTGTAGCTTCAGACAGACTAGTATGTAGCACATGCTGCCAACTGGAGACCCTGTGGCTACATGGAACACACTGTGGGTATGAGCAGAAGTCTAATGGAGTATGTACATGTAAGAGATGAGAAACTTGACTTTTCTGGGCAGGAAAATCAAGATACTGCAAAACAGCTTAAATGTGGCCTGGCAGTTTACTATCAAGCCCAATAAAAATACTTAAAAGGTTATAAAAGGCAATGATAGCAAGTAAAACACTTGGCTCATACTCTGGCATTATGAATAATATATTATTCTGGTGTATTAACTTGAGTATTGCATCTATAAACATGTAAAATTAAGAATAATCACTAAAAGGGTTGATGTATCTACTAATATGAAGTGAAAATTAAGAGCATTATGATTTAAACTCCTGTGGGGGAAAAAAACCCAAACCACCACAACTGCAAAGACTTGAGCTTTCATTTTGGATGCAGACAAGAATGCACTGATGACAGAATTTACCAAATATAATAGCGAATATACCATATGAAGTCCATAAGTGCACACATGAAGCGCACACATTTGAGTGTTGACTTTGCTGTAACCACGAAGTCTTTTAAAGACGTCATGGAGATTTCAGTATTTGTGGGACTGATGGGAAGAAATATGCTATTGCATCTATGAGCAACTGAGATTGGTTAAGTGCTCAGTCATAGCATCTCTAATTCCTTGTATTTTCTCATGGAAAGAACATTGGAAAAGAATGAGGTCTGAGATCTCAGAATGAAATCTGAGACATGAAATATCACTTGATAACAAGCTGCATGTTTTAGATTAAGCACAAGAGAGAGTCTTGGATCTTCCTCTCATTCAGATAGCTTAAGATTTCACTCTTTTCCTTTATATTTAAATTGAACAAGCAAAATGTTGTACTGGTTAAGATCCAAGAATTTTTCTTCTCTAGTGAAAAGGAATTTTTAAATTAAATCTATATTTATTTCATACTACTTTGATTATTTTCTGTAAGTAATGCAGAAGAACTATTGAGGAATCTGAGCTACAGAAAGGGGAATTTTTATAATGATCAGTGAATAGAGAGTAATAAATATATTTTGAGATAGATGGAGAGGTTTAACCAAACCTCACAATTCAGTACCTAATTACAGTGACTAAAACTACAGGTTTGTCCCTCCTATCACTTCCTTTTTTTCCCTTAAGTAGCTCTTCCTGTGTGGGGTTTTTTTTTCCAGATTTGCTCTAATCCAAGAATATTCTTTTTTTTATGTTGTATGCTGTGCAAAATTTCTCTCTTTCAAATCGTGCTTTAAGATTCAGCATTTAGTTCATCTTCTGTGCATAAACACTAGTAAATTCATACTATGACAGCCTTGATTCCCTATTTCCTATGCTTTACCATTTCAGCTGGTCCAAGTTCAAAACATAATCAGGCCAAATTGTCATGCTGAATAAAGAGTGGAGGTACACAGCACTTCAAATATCAGCGTATATTGATATTTCTTACCACATCCTAGGGCACTTAAGTTGGAAAGGGAAGGAGTTTATGTGCCTAGATTCCACAGAGAAATTGAACTAAATTCTGCCATGCAAACCTTGACACAGTGCAGCACCAGACAGCCTTTGAAACTAGACACCCTCATTTGCAAGCTCTTTTTGAGTACCTCATGTAGCAGTGACTACACAAATGACAAGGAGCAACAAATAAGGACCAAACCAAACATTGGCATAATTTGACTAAAATTAACGTTTAAGATGAGGAAGGAAATCTATAGGAGATTCTGTGATGGAACCTAGTCCACTGCCAGTGATTTTATAATTAAGGCATGCTTTCTGCTTAGGATAAGGAAAAGGAACAAAAACCTGAGGCTTAGCAATATAAGATGTTTATTTAATAAATCCTTTAACAAGTTATTTATATTGGCCAATATATATTTCCATGGCAACTTCATGAACAAGTGAAAGTAAGATTTACCATCTTCAAGTAGAAGGCTAAGGAACAGAGGCTGAATATCAGGAGTTTTTATGTTTTGCTGAGGCAAATTAGTTTTTATTCTCCTGTTCCACCCTCTTTATGTCTTGGCAGTGAAAACTAATGCTTCAGATGTGATGCATCAGCAAAGAGCAGAATGTGGACATGTTGGTCAAATGCAGAATACTTCATCAGAGCATCAATCAGAAACAATTTCATGTAAAAAAGAAGGTATAAGTTAGTTCTGCAAGCCAGAAAAGCTTGAAAGCACTAAGACAGAGCCACGTTAAGGAGGAGTATCTGTTTAGGATTCTTACATTACAGCCCATATAGTACCTTTAAAAAGCTTTTCAAAGGCAGAAGGAAAAGCCCATTAATAAAAAATGATATGACACATTCAGAGAAGTCACAAGACTGGTTAGAGAGTCTTGTGTTGTTTTTTTTTTTTTTCTTTCCCCACTTTGCTGCAGACGGTGCTTATTCTATCACACTGTTAAGATGCATGCAACATATCAGCCATGGCATTACTACTTATCAAAAGATATGTGAAGGTGTTGTGTGGTTGGCTACTGTGTAAGATGAGAAAATATTTTTCTGTAATACTACTTTCCTGATATTGCTGTCAGAAGCCTTTTGAAGTGGGTTTTTTTGGTTAATTGATTTGTTGTTTTGGCGTTTTGTGTGTGTGTATGCGTTTTTTCTGGTGCACAAATATAAAATTTATGTCTCTTGTTTCACAGATTAAAACTGAGTGCTCCACAGTAATTCAAATAAAATTTGCTTGACGTTTAGGGCAAGGGTTTACATTTCGAAGTGTAAGGTTTCTTGCCACCATAATTTTAGAAATACACATTATGGAAATGTTCCCCATTACTCATAAGTATGATGTCCAATCCTGAAATTGTCTACACCCATTCAGCCTAGTGAAGCATGACAATATCCCATCACTTGCAGGGGAACTTATTTTCTACTAGCGATACCAGAAATATTTTGGAGATAATTATTTGTGTTATTGTCATTGTGACAGTGAAATTAGTTTCCATAAATATACAAAATGCAGAACCATAGAAAGACTTAAATCAGATTTACAGAAACTTCATACTTTATACAATTACCATCTCGTGATGTGGAAAATAAAATTAAGAACCTCACAAACTCCGTCTCCTTCTCACCTTCCTAATATTTTATATTTATGTGTGCATACGTATTTTATACGTAAATGTGTATGTGTATTTCATGAATGGTACAAGACTGCCATCTACAGGCTATAAAAGAAAAAACTAAAAGGCTATAAATGGAATAATTTGCAATACAATTTTATAAAGCAAAGAAAATATTCTGACTTTTTTTTCCCCCTCACGTTTTGCTAATCTCTCCTTTAATCTCTGAGAAAGAATTTTGTAGGTGATATTTATACTGGAAACTCTGTGGTTAGTTTGTTTTTTTTTTATATATAAATTCAAGTCAGCAAGACCTATATTTACCTCTCTTACGAGTTCATTTCTTGCCTTCCTGTGTACGAAAATGCTTCTTCACAAAATGCATTGAAATCCTACTTCTATGCAATAGGAAAATTTCAGATTTACGAATTACTGATTATTACGATATATTAAAAATAACGTTAAATATTTAAAGTCGCAGAAACAATCCCATAGTGTGGTATTTCTTTCAGACATGTATGTCTAATCAAATAGTACAGGTCTCCAGACATATATACAGTAAGTCTTTTACTTATAAAATAGGCATTTATGTACATTATCTGTATTTGTCAACTATTTTTATACAATGCATTTTCTTTTTTTTTTTTGGCCATCATGCATCCAGTCATTGCTGTTATCTATTAAAAAAAAAAATCACCACCATAAAAAAACCCTCAGCTTGTATTTATTTTATGATATATGCTTTGAATCTTATTCATTCCAAAAAAAGAATAAACCAGGAAATGCATAATCTGAACAAACCTGGCCATTTCAATTGACCTTTGATTACATTCCCTTGCAGAACTCCTACTGAAAGTCATGAGGGCTTTGCATAAAAAATGATAGCAAGATTGTGCACAGTAATCAGATATAAACTTCTAATAGGAATCATTATGCTGCCCTAATAATAACTACATTTAACCTGAGTAATAATAAACTAATCAACAATAGATTGTTTTGTGTTGGTCTTGTTTTTAGTTATTAGAACATGAAAAAAGCTGTGATATATATATTAATTTTTATGGCTACAGTATTATATATGTTATGCAATATACAAGGAGGGTTGGGAGACCTGAGTTCGTTCATCCTGAAGAAAAGAAGCAAAGGCAAACTCTAATTGCTCTCTTCAATTACCAATGGTGTAGTTTTAGAGAAAATGGAGCTAGACTCTTGGTTGTATTATGCAACGAAAGAAGAGACATTGGACACAACCTGCAGGAAGAGATACTCCAATCAGATAAAAAGGGGGAAAAAGATCAACGAGGGTGGTGAAGCACTAGAAGAGGTGCACCAAAGGGATTGCAGAGGTACTAAAATGTGACTGGACCCTTGGCAACCTGATCTAACCTCAAAGTTGGCCCTAATTTGAGAGTGGTGTCGGATCAGATTTCCGGAAGTCCTGTCTACCCTAAATTTTTCTAAGATTGTAAGATTTTTGTGGTGATTTTCCCATCAAATTTTCCCACTAAATTTATGTTGATTTCCATGGGGTTTGGATCAGGCAGTTACAAAGCAGATGCTAATGTAGTTTGAACCTCACACCTGCGAGTGTCAAGAATAAAGGAAAAGCGCAAACTCAGTGCTAAACAGAAATCCATTTCTGCCTTGTGGAGTTAATTAGCAATTGATTTAAACTAGCTGTAAACACATATTTGCTGTTAATGATGCTGAACAGTGTTCTTTAGGGATCAGGTATGAAAATATAAGTTTAAAAAAAAATCAAAACAAAGAAAAGAGCCAACTCCATTGTTTTAAACTCTTCTTAACTCATATTTTGAAACTTTTAATGATAATATATTAGCCACACAAGAAAACAAGTAAACAAAACCAGGACTTAGTGTTATCTAAGTTCACTAAATGGCTTGTGACATCGATTTATAGTGCAATTTATCATAAGATACAGATAAGAAATGGGAGTGGGTAAACTGACAAGTTTAACTGATTACACCAAGTAAAAATACAAGAAATGTATGTGCTGCTAAGGCATGCTGAAGTAGGAATGTGCATATCTTCAAAATGGAATTACAACAAGAAAGCAGTTATAGCAGGGCTAGTGCTACCAAGATTTTGTGAGTTTTATTATATGTAAGGTATAAGGTGAAATAAAAAAACAGACAGGGAGAAGACAAAAAGAAAAAAGTTGATGCAATGTTTTCACATTTGCTTTTTGAATAACCTTCAGGAAAGACAGAAGGCACTGTCTAATGATAAAGGTAGCAAAAATATTTGAAGAATCTTTTATGTTTTGTTTAAATGCCACTTTACAGAAGAGAAGATTACCCTGTAAATCTCTTTTACTGCACAATAAGTTTATTTTAAAAAAATCAATGTTTAACAAGGCTTGACCAAGATGTGCTGTGAGTAGGGAGGTAGTAGGCATAGGGGAATGCAACTGTGAGTTCATGACTGCTTCACAGTCCACAAAGAGAGTCTTGTACCTGCCAGGGAAATGGAGAGGTTACTTTTCTTTGAAGAACTTCTTCCCTTCTCTAAATCCATAACTGATTTCTAGACACACCAGCATGTCTTGTTTCTAGGTTTCTAGCAAACCATTTTTACCAAGGGGGGGTGGAAAAAACATGCAGTCCACTCAAACGACACCACTATAATTAATTTAATAACAAAATCAGCAAATAACATGACAGAAACTGCTTTTTTTTTTTTTTTTGAATAGTTATTACACATAATATGAGTTTTGCAGAAGAAACCAAACAGTTATTGTGACTCTTCATTTTTATCTCAAATGCATGAATTTCAGTTACAGAAATATTTTCACAAAAGAGTGAAAAGACCTTTTCCATCTTGCTACCAAGTGTGTAGTTCACACTGTGGGTAAACAAATGCTAACCAACATGAATGAAGTAAGCAGTATGTGCTGGATTTACATTCTCCAGATACAATCTGCTAAAATTAGGTATATGCTGAATAATCTGAGAGCAACTATACACCTTTCTAACTATAACATTCTTATGGCATTAACTTGAATTTTCTGAAGCAGTATTGAGTATACATTCCAAGTGCTCCAGTTTGTTCAAATAGAAACAGAATTGGGGAGTTGGAGGAATCTCTTAAAACTTAGCATTCTATCTGTGAATATACAACACTGTTAAACACATTCAATTTTTTTTTTGGAGCTATTATTTTTACTTTCAGGAAGATAATTTGGTAGACATTTAATTATTCATTTAATAAATTTTTAAGGACAGAAAGCTTTGTTTAGCACCTCCCTCCCTTTGACTGTCAGCAGAGTAGGTTACCTAATTCTCATTTCTATCTTAGATGATCTCATTAAGAGAACTGAAAAGTAAAATTGAAAGTTGTAGTGGAAAAGTTGACAATCTGAAGTGTTTCAAGATCAACCAGAAATACTACAAATAGATGCTGCAGATAAGGCCTCATGCCGTTTAGGTTTTAGCCCCCTTATATTGGCACTATTAAAGTCAATACAGCGATCACAGAATCACAAATAATGGTTGTGGTTGGAATGGGTCTCTGGAGGTCATCTAGTCCAACTGCTCTGCTCAAAGCAGAGTCAGCTAGAATAAGGCACCCAGGATGATGGCCAGTCAGGTTTTGAATATCTCCAAGGACTGAGACTCCTGTTTGACTACACACAGAATAAAAAATGGGTTTTGTTATGGTTAAGTTGAATTTCCTGTATTTCAGATTGGGCCCATTGCCACTTGTCCTCTCAGTGAGCATTACTCTGGAGCATCAGGCACAGTCTTCTTTACTGCCTCCCATCAGGTATTTATATAGGTTGATTATATCCTCTCTGAGCCTTCTATAATCCAGACTGAACAGTCCCAGCTCTCTCAGCCTTACCTCTTTGGAGAGACTTCCAAGCCCTTATTCATCTTCATGGCCCTTTGCTGGACTTGCTCCAGGATGTCCATGTCTCCTTTATACTGAGGAGTCCAGGATTAGACCCAGAACTCCACAAGTGTCTCACCAGGTCACAATGGAGGGTAAGGATGACTTCCCTTGACCTGCTGACAACACTCCTCCTAATGCAGCCCAGAACACTGCTGGCTGCCTTTGCTGCAAGGGTGCATATTCCACAAAATCCATGTTCGTTTTCAAAGCTGATGAATATGTGGCAATGCAAACCAGTGAAGTTTCTTTTTTTCCGCAGAATCTTAAGTACCAAAATAAGCTGGCCCTAGGACTACTATATCCTATTGGCTGCTTCTATGCTGCCAGAGGTGCTACGGAGAGTGATTTAGGCTGAATTTGGAGCCTAGCAACCTCTGCACATAAGAACATGTCTGTAAGTAGCTGTGTTATTTTGAACTTTGAATCTAGAAGTGAGGTATCAATAGAATGTCATTATTATAGTTCAACTACCCTGAAAAACAACGCAGAAATATACAAACATATCAAATATTGTGGTTTTCATTACTTGAAATCTGTTCGCTTTGAGTGTAGTTCACCCTGTTGGAAGAACTAAGAAAAGTATTTTTGCAGTATTTTAGTCACACTTAATCCACTAATTTAGTTGGGCTTTCTGCATTTAGGTACATTTTACCCTTTGAGAACAATATTTGTGTAATATACTTAGTGGAAATCTAATTTGCAATAGAAATATTCCATTTAAATAATTATCCAATATTTAAGTAAATTTTGCATCAGTTTAAATTAATTACACTTCACAATAAGATCTAAAGTTATAAATGAAGGAACTCTGATTCTGCCTAAATAGTCTCCATTTCTATATAAATGTGGTTCCTTCCACAAAACAAGAGTAAGCAAGTTGTTTGTCTTGTTCTCCTATTGCTAATCTGTTTCTGCTACTTTAATAAACTGCAGGGAAACTAATCTGAAGTATACTTACTACAGTAAAAGAGAATAAAACAACATCTGCTATAAAAATATCCATCACTAGCCCCATATTCTCAAAGCCTTATGCAAGCTGGTAATAAGGAGATATAAATTACTTGGCTCTGCCAATTTCTAGTTGTGCAGTCAGTGTGAAATACAGAGACTATAAAATATTCCTCTGTCACATATTTTGGTGGTGATTGGACTATCTAGTGAAATATGAGATTTTATTCTTAGTACTTTAAGATAATAACAATAACTATAAAACTAATATTGTTCTTTTCTATAATTGCTGCTATTCATCCTATGGCCTGAGAAACTCAGAAACAACTTTGTTTCATTCTAAGCTTCTGGATAAAATTATCATATTATTACTGAGTCTTTCTTACTTAAAGCATTATTCAAGGAAATTATATAATAATGACTGTGTACGTTTGAAGACAAGCTTATGGAAATAAGATCATATTAATAGTTTTATGCCTTGTAGCAGTCTTTCTGCCCACCCTTTGAACACAAAGACTCTGTACCAAGACTACCAGCGTTATCAGTGACACATACACTGTAGTTAATACATTGATGTGATGTAGTGCATTGGCGCCTTGCCTAGATTGCTTGCATTCCACAACAGCTCTTGAAAAGTCAAAGAAAATATACACTTAAATTTCAAAATTGAAGAAGTTTTAGCAAGTGATGCTTTAGAGTGGTTTGGAAGCTATAGCTTCATTATACTCAACTTTTCCCTGCGTTTGGCACTTTGGGGAAATTTGTCAGGCCTTTTACTTATGTGAATTTGCAATTATTTACAAAGCATTAGCCAAGCAGTTTCTCTCCTTTTGAATAGATTTTTTTTTTTCCTGTTTCACTCCCCAGTAAAATAAAATCTTACTGATATAATGTAAAAGTGTGATATTTCTTCTTATCTTCATTAAGGTTTCAAAGCACACAGTTAAGGGTTAGTGAGTGTTTGACTTTGTTGTGTGGTGAAAGGTTGAATGTGTATTTTCAAGAAAATCTAAGGACAGAAAACTTCAGAGCAGACTTATTTTAATCTAATTGTATCTTTTGTGAAATTAATTAGATGACACTATACATACTGGATTCTTAATTTTTAAAAAAACACAACCATTTAAGTTGTGCATATATGTATACGCTTTAAGGTCCTTTTTAACACATTGAGGCAAAACCTGCAAGCTCTAAGGAAACATTCAAAAACTCTAATATTATCTAATGACTTTGTAACATCGCAGGTGGAACTCATCTAATCTAATCTAATGTATATATCTTCAGCTGAGCTAGTCACCCTTGGTTTCCGGTGTGGAAAGAAACAAGGCTTTGAAGGGTAGGATCTATCCTAAGATTGGCATCTAAAATCAAAGAATCATAGAATCATAGAATGGTTTGTGTTGGAAGGGAGCTTTAAAGACCATCTACTCCAACTCCCCTCATGAGGTTTAACAAGGCCAAGTGAAAGGTCCTGCACCTAGGTCGGGGCAACCCCCAGTATCAATACAGGCTGGGGGATGAAGGGATTGAGAGCAGCCCTGCCGAGAAGGACTTGGGGGCACTGGTGCATGAAAAGCTGGACATGAGCCACCAATGTGGTCTTGCAGCCCAGAAAGCCAACCGTATCCTGGGCTGCATAAAAAGAAGTGTGGCCAGCACGTTGAGGGAGGTGATTCTGCCCCTCTCCTCTGCTCTGGCGAGACCCCACCTGGAGTACTGCGTCCAGCTCTGGAGCCCTCAGCACAGGAAAGACATGGACCTGTTGGAGTGCGTCCAGAGGAGGGCCACAAAAATGATCAGAGGGATGGAACACCTCCCCTATGAGAACAGGCTGAGAGAGTTGGAGCTGTTTAGCCTAGAGAAGAGAAGGCTTTGGGGAGACCTTATAGCAGCCTTCCAGTACTTAAAGGGGACCTACAGGAAAGGTGGGGAGGGACTCTTTATCAGGGCATGTAGTGATAGGACAAGGGGTAATGGCTTTAAACTAAAAGAGGGCAGATTTAGACTAGATGTAAGGAAGAATTTTTTTACAATGAGGGTGGTGAAACACTGGCACAGGTTGCCCAGAGAGGTGGTAGATGCCCCACCCCTGGAAACGTTCAAGGTCAGGCTAGACAGGGTTCTGAGCAACCTGATCCAGCTGAAGACGTCCCTGCTCATTGCAGGGGAGGGTTGGACTAGATGACCTTTAAACTATTCTGTGATTCCATTATTCTATGATTCCTTCCCGATGTCTGCGGACACTCAGCATTGTGACAGTGAGCATGTAGAGATCAGTAATGGGAATCATGTTTGTATTATGATCCAGCTGTATATGTGCTGTGTTATGATTTCAGTACATTGCCCAAGTGACATCAAATATCTTCACACAAGTTAATTTGGTATTAAATATTAAACCCTCTTTGCAGGGAATATCTAAAAGAACCTGGTCAAAGAGTATTAAACTCCAACATGGATAAAGTGTGAGATGTTAACACATATCAAAGTGGCACACATTAATATATAAGACAGTGAAGACAATTATTTGAAGGGCTTCCTTTTGAAAAAATGGTCTTTTCAAAAGACGAAATATATGGGCTGATGTCCAGTTGATGGTTTCATATAAAAATTGATATTTTTTCCCCAAATAATCAAATTGATAACGTTTTTTTAAAACTTAAACATATAAATGTGTGTGTATATATATATATTAAATAAGTGGTTGGGGTTTTTATATTCATCAGCAAACATTATATCTAATTTAAGATTCTTGAAATTGAAGTCTATTGGTGTAGGCCTACAAATATAATATATTCCAGAATGAAGAACAGTCCAGTGGTAAACTATTTTGATCCAATTACTTTGTTTCTGATTGTAATGAGTTTGTAGTGCCAAGTTGTAACACTTCTATCTTATTATCTTTGTTATTATCATACTTATTTTATCTATTATCTATCTTATTATAATCTTTATTACACTCTTGGGTGACAAAAGAAAAGAGAAAACAACTCAAGAAGGTAAGTTTAATACAGCCTGGTCCGGAGGGCTTCTTTGTTACAAATCTGTGCTTGAAGAGGTAAGAGTATATTCTATTGTATGCAAATAAAAACACTTCTACTTGTGTTCTCTAATGAGCTTTTGACAATGTGTTAAAAGATGCCTCAGGTAATACTGAACTGTTAACCATTCATGTTTTTTCTGTAATCTACATAAACAAGTTCTTGCTTAATATATGCTTACTTGGCTGTTAACTAATCTTTGTCTCACTGTTCCTTTTCTGCTTTGAGATTCAGTTTTTCGAGTAGACTGGGAAAGAAGAAAACCAAAAATATATAAATATTTTACTTTTAAAGTGGTCTGAATAATATTCCGTTATTAAAGTTTTTCTTTATTCTACAAGAAGCACTTGGGCACTTGAACTATCTCTTTCTAAACAGAAAAGAAAGCTTTTCTGCCAAATGTCTCCATAGTTAGCCTAATTATCACTTTAGTTCAAATGTTAATGAATAAATTGCATTTCAATTCCTACCTTGGACATGAACAATGTGAGGGTATTTTCTATTGCAATATCTTTTTATCTTCTCTGTAGCATGATATTCCATGTCAGATTTTCACACTGATAATTGTTGATGCATCAAATTCTGGTAATACAGTTGAAGGGCACCAGTAGCATACAGAAGAGGAAGATCAAACTGAAGTATGAAATTGAAATGGCTGTAGGAAAACTGACAATGCATTTTTTTCATTCATGAAGATGCTATGGTGAGAAAAAGGTATTGGGAGGGCAGAGTGTCTGGACCCTGCTTCTGAGACCATATTTTCCTCTAAAATTCTACTGTGGCCAATCAGCATATAGAATAGAATAGAAAGAGGCAGCAGTGTAGTTGCCTTTAGCATATGTAACTATTTTTTGCTTCTCTATTTTCCAGTCACTATATTAAACCTTAGCTCTAAGGCTTCTACTGGATTTCATAGTAATTATGTTTCTAGTACGTGTAATGGTGAAAATCAAGGAAATGGTCATACTAGGAGGGATATTGACAGTCCATAGATTGAAACTGAATGGTATAACCTCCAGTAGATACCACTGAAATGTAAAACTCATATACTGTTTTAGGTCAATTGCTAGGATTGAAAAGAACAAGAAATAAGGAATTGCTTTGCAGCAGGAATCTCACTTTGCAAAACAAGTTTGTTAATTCTGGTGTGTATCCCGGGGAAGTGTCTCACTTGCTTTCCCTACCCCACAAAATACAAGAATTCTTGTTGTAGCACTAGATTAAAAAAAGAGCATTCTTATTATTCTTTTGCATTTTCTACTTTATGTGATAAAACTGAGTCACAATGAATCTGCTGGGGCTGCATGGTTGCAGTAAGATATTGTTTGGAAAATATGTCAGACCTCTATGTCTTTATGCAGTGGTGTGATTATGGTAATAAGTGGAAGATGGGATAAAACTGTACAATTTCACTTATGTCTAATTTCATTAAAATATCACTGAGAAGGTAGTTAGGCAGGTTGTTTCCTCTTTCTCCTCTTCAAAACATTACAAACTCACAAACTGCACATAAAATTACAGTAGTCATGCTACTATTCTGAGAGTTTCCATCTTTTTTGTCTAACAGCACAAGAGAAATTATTAAAAAAATGACTGCCAAATTTTTCAGTCCAAACACCTCAGTTTCATTCAGCAAGTGTTGAAAAACAAGAAACAGAGGACTATTACATAAATGATTCATCATCGTCATACTAGCTTTCATACAAAAGTGATTTCACCTGAAATTGCTTAGTATGTAGAGAAAAAACAAAGCTGCCACTGTTATCTGTGTCTATCAATATTTTTAAGATAATTAAAAAGAAAAGTGAATATAGTTTTACCAATGGCACTTGAGCTCGTCTTTGTGTGTCAGTAGGCAAAACTGCATTAGAGGAATCATTCCCATTTTGTCTTTGCAGTCCTACATTTTTTTCTTTCTTCCTTATGTGTGTGGGAAGGAAGGAAACCATTGCTCCCCAGAATTGGCTGAGAATCAAAAGAGTTCAATGAACGAGTTGGGGGGGGGGGAGGGGGCAGGAGAGTTTAAAAAAAAGTGTCCAACTTACTTTTAAAGAACTTGACTGAAAATATGAGTCAGAAAATACAGCAGATATTGGATATCAGATGGAAAAGGCAAAAAAAATTTAAAGCTGAACAGAAGAAAAAACTTTCATAATGAAATTCTGAGGTCTCATATGTTAACAGTTCATTAAATAGTTAACTAAATGTTAAATAGGTGGCCAGTGTTAGAACTAAAATTCATCCTATCTTCAGATGTTGTGAAGAAGTGATAGCTTTTTTATACTTGCAAACAAGAATCTCAGCATGAACACAACTTCAGAAGAATGCCAGAACACCACTCCAGGGAAAAGTACTTCTTTTGTTATCTCTAAAATAAAGCTGCATTGCTACAAATAAGTTAAGTGGATTTAGTTAATTTTGTTACCTGCTTTTAAGCAGATTAAAATTAACCTTAGCCTAATATTTATAGCCTGTGATTGACTAAACCAGTTTGATCTAATTCTGTAGTCAGTTCTAGATGTGGAAGTGAGAAGTTCATTACTTCTGCAGCCTCTCAGCTACACCATTTCTTTTTATTCTCTTTTCTTTGTAATCTTTTACATGCCTTACTTACCATGAGTATATTCCCTCTAGCATTATCCATACACACTTTCTACATATTCTGTAATGCTTTCCCCATGTGACTGAAAAAAAATATATATAAAAATATTGTCCTCTGGTAAATACCCTTCTCTTACCTATCTTATACTTCTGATGAAGTAAAATAACTGAAATAAGTTAGCAACTGGATTTTCAAGTTAGCAGAGCTGCTTTTCAGTTTATTGTCCTAAAGAGTTCAGTCTAGAACTGAGTCAAAGAAAAAACCAGTGTATGTGCATTTTATATGACTTCTGGATTAAAGTATATCAAGCTACCTAAATATAGATAATCATGGAAACAAATTTATAATAGTTAACACTGTATTGAAAGTTTCTGTTACCATCTTCAGCACTTAGACAAGTTAATACAAGGTGAATGTAGAAAAGGAAAGTAATACATAATGTTTGCTTTATCAAAGAAAATCAAACCTCACTTCAGTGTCTGCTGCTTCCGTGTAGTTCATTTTAGTATATTCTTAAAGCTATTTGATTTACTTAGTACTTGTAAACAATGTTTTGCTACATTTCATGTTTTAGATTCTATCCTTTTACCTTGCATTGTGTCCATGGTCTCTGTCATTCAAAGCCATTGGAATCAATCAAACCAGAAAATCTGTAGAAGAGAATGTATGATTTGGTTGCTTTCAATAACAAAGGACTGGATTCAAACATTTAAGAGCTAATTTCCAGGCCTCTGGTGTTGTTCCTTTCAAATGTCCTGGATCAGACATAAAAATTCTAAATGATGGCACTACATTCAGCTTTGATTGTTCACCTCAAATACTCATCTTAAATCTGGAAGAAACCAGAAAGAAGACTCACGATTAAGTTAATATTTATGAAACTGAAACATTTATAGCTGGTCTTATGTAGTACCTCTAAGGATGTTAAAGAGAGCAAAATATTTAGCAGAATGTCCTATTTAACCAGGGCCTTGCTTGGTTAAATCAAGGTGGACCCAACTAAGCTAAATCTGTGATAACTCCTAGTTGCAAAGCTGTGATCTCAGCTTTTCCTTCAGAGAGTTTTGCTCTTCAGCGTTTGATTTTGACAATGAATTGCAAAGAAGCTCAGCATGTCGACGTCCAAATATTATTGCCACATTATCAGAGCAATAATAATGTGAATTCAAGTACCATTTTATATTGTTCAATACAGAAATAGACTACAATATGGGAAGATATGAATTTTGTCAACTTCCTTCTAACTCCACTTAGGTAAGTGGAGCTAAAGCTGTGTGACAGAATTATAATCAAATCTTTTAGACAGTGAGATCAGGATTAGACCCAATACATTACAGCAAGAAATAAACAGGAGAATGGAAGCAACTACACTGTTGGTTTGGTTTTTTTGTAGGTTTGGGTTTGTTTTTTTTTTTTTTTATGTGGTACACATGGGTATTTATGAGCATATAAGCATATACATGAACTCATAAAAATTACACGGATATAAATTTTATCTCAGGAGAATGACATTCATTAATATATAACAGCATACTTCAGAAAGTGTACTAGCATGATGCAAATTATTAAGCCTATTTGATTTAGCTTCTTACTTTCCCATGCCCTTAAATAAGAAATATTATAATGAGCTAGAAGCATGGGAGGCATTTTCACTAGCTATCAACATCTATAATAAAGATCATCTTTACACACAAGAAAACTGATATTTTTTATTGTTGAAAAATATTTAATTCCTTTAAATTCATTGGTATTCTAAGGTGAAATGTGTATGTGTGTGTATATTTGTATGTCTTTATATTTTCCAGTGTTCTATATACTCTCTAAAGATTATTTTTTCCCTGGTTAGATTAGAAGTGCATTAGCTTCTAGGAGAACATTTTAAACTCTTTGGGTCACTAGAAAGTATTCTGGTTCAGAGCCTCATTTTGTCATTCTTCTGTTCAAGACAGTCAAAACTTGCTCTTCTCTGTCTGTGGCAGTGGAAATTAAGGAATGATTTTGTACTAAGAAACAAAAATGAGCAAAGCAAAAAACCTTGCTGATACAGAGCAAGATGGAGCGAGCTGTAACTTGATATTTTTAAAAATGAGAAAGATCATAATGTCATTGCCTCTGTACCAGATCCAATACCCTGATGATCTTCACAAGATCTGCAAAAAACAATGTTGTAACAAAACCTGCCTCCCTTACAAAACTCTGTTACCTAAAACCTGAAAAAAGGTTTTTAGGCAGACTGAATTATTCCTTAACAATGATATTTGGAGTAAAAAATGTATTTGCATCAGGGAGCAGTGAGGGCTGACTGCCTGCTAAAGGAAGGTGAGATAGGAGCCAAGGGTGACACCAGTATGGGCAGTCCCCCCACCAACAGGGCAAAGCCCTGCAGGGTCTGAGCACAGGAGGCAGACCCAGGGGCTGGTAACAGGGTCCATCTGAAACCCTCAACATGAGAAGGAGAGCCAACATGGCCGGGTCTAGGTGAGCCCGTGGAGGTCCAGTCAGGAGACAGAGGAGTCAGAAGGCAAGTACCTGCAATGTAGCTTAGTACAGGATGTGAATGGTGTTCCTGGGCACATGGATGTGCTGTGGGTGGGGATCCCATGTGAAACCACTCAAGGCCAGCAAGGTCTTCCAGTGCCCTCGGTGCCCTCAAAATGTGACTAGTTTGTAAATAAGCTAAAATGATGCCTTATTGCACAAAGATATTAATCAGAGACAGTATTTACAGAAGTTGCACCACTGGGTCATATGGAGGTCATGATTCAAAATTGCAGTATAACAGATAGAGCAGACTAAAATGATTTGACCACATAATAGAAACCATTGATTTACTCACTGAGAAGTTTTATATCTGTGTTTAAAAAAGTTGATTCATTTTGAACAACCTGTCTTTAGGCCAGGCTAGATCCAGTGTCTTTTTTTTTGTCTTCCTACACTAAACATAACAGTATATAGACATCGTATCTGCAAGGGATAGTATACTGCGCTGGTTGAACAAAAAGGTGATTATGTTCTGATGTCAGATGAAGATCAACTATATATTTGTGGTTGATCTGGCAGCACACAGGTTCAGTATGAAAGACAGTGGAAACAAAGCCCAACCTATGTGGAGATTTCCCTACTTTAAACAAAATAAATAATTCTGATATGAATGTAAATTTGGATTGATAGAAGATACTCACTTTAAATAACTGTTATTCATAATCTCACAGGCATACTGCTCAAACAATATTTCTACAAAAAGTTGAAGACAATTATTTTAGTGTATTTTCTCTTTACTTTCAGATCTGTAAAGATCTAATATCTCAGCACGGTTTTGAATATTGGAAGTTCCAGCATCCACCGTAGTGTATATTTCTGTGTTATAAATAACAAATTCTGCAGTAAATTCATTTTTTAGAATGACTAAATAACTCATAGTGAGTTGTTGGTTGTCTAAAGTTTTTCTTTTTTTCTTTTCCTTTCTCATTTTCTATTTTTAAATAATATTAGAAAAAGCATTTTGTCAGTGTTTTTTTAATGCCAAATGACTGAAATAATCCACCAGTGCTTATGTTTTTGAGGATTGTTTGTTAGTTTTTTCTTTTAATTGTGTTTAATGAGATTTTGAGTAATAACACTGCATTGGTCAATAATTTTCAACATCTGGGATCTGAGTCTTCTTGTAGCTAGAAAAAAAGCAGTGTTTCATTACTCTGTTATGTCTGTATACTATCTTTTTTCAGGGTTGCTATAATAACGTATGATTGTTTCTCTTATCAAGATATCATCACACATTTTAACAGGTTAATTCTCACCCTACATCTTCAGGAAAACATAAATCCATTCCCCCTCTATACCCCATCATATGAGTAGGAAATTGAGGTGCAAATCCAATAGGAAACCAAGATTACATGGGAAATTTGCAGCAGGGCATTTTGCTTTTCTACTTCCTCCCTAATAAAACATGTCTGTCTTAAAGACTTGAGCAAGTGAAAAAAAAAAACCACAAGGCAATAAAATGAGAAATTTCTTCAGCACAGAAGAAAAATGGTGAAGCTATTAATTTAGTGATATTTCAAAATCAGTTAAGCATAAGCAAAGTCATCTATAGTTTTACCTTTTTCACCTGTTCTTCTTTTTAATTGTAATGATAAGTGCTTTAAACATAGTATCTGAATTTGTGTTGAGCCCTGAATTTCATCCTAGTTCTTTGTTTTCCTAGATAGTCTCAATGTAAAACTGTTATCAGATTTTGTATCATTTTCTGTGTATTTCTCTTCACTCAGCTGACAGATGAACTTCTATGAAGAAATATATATATGTTTATATATAAATGTTATCTTATATATGATCCTTAAACTCAGACTCAGACATGTTCACTTCTTTGTACAATAACGACATTTTACTGTTTTATTCCCGCTGATTTGTTGAATCAGGGATCAGAATCCACCACATCACTCTTCTTCCTGTACTGAAATCTATGGCTCATTTGTTCTGGCAAAGTGCAAATTGAGTTATCCCATGTAAAATACCAATTTCCATCCTGCTCTCCAATTACACAGAGAACTAACATGGAGTTAATGAGCACCTGCACTGCAGGTAAAGGGTGCCACACCTGCCAGCTACATTTCGTGCAGAGATTAATCTGAGAAGTATGTCATTACTGTGCCTATAGGATGTGGTCTTGCAAGTAAGACAGTTGAACGTTGTTGTGAATCCTGATTTTGGATCCTGACTACTGTGCCAATGGGTGATTTTGAACACTTAAGGAATCTCTGACAAAGGTATTAGCAAAAGTGGTTTTAATAAGATGTTGTAAAAGTGTGGCTCAACAAAGTTCGATGGCAAGGTTCACTCTATTAATTACTGCATGGAAGAATCATACAAAGGGAAATTGAGTTACACTCGAGTTAAAATGATTCACAGAGAGCCCGGAAATGCAAAGAGTAAGGAAGACCCTGCTGTTGAGTCACGAGGTTCAGAGCAGATCTGCTTGCTTTCTAAACTCCGGATGGAGCTTAGGTGCAGATAGGTCCAATTGTAGTCTCAGACTTGATCAATGGTTTGTGTCTAATGGAAGAAATACAAAGAGTAAGGAAGACCCTTTCATTGAGCCACGAGGTTCAGAGTAGACCCCCTTACTTTCTAAACTCCTTATGGAACTTAGGCAGGGCTAAATCCAATCTTAGTCTCAGACTTGGTCAATGGTTTATGTCTAAGGGATTATATGTGCAGAATTTATATAATGTTTCATTAGCATCAATTCAGCATGCAAATTTACCAAGACAAAGTCAAAGTTACCATACTACAAGGTTATGCACAATATCAGTTGCTTACCAGAGATCTGTCATTGATAGAAAGTCTCTCTGCCTCGAGGAGCAACCTTGAGAAGTCTCCCAGCTCAAGGGGAGATCACTGCCATGCAGCCACACTGCCTAGCAGGGAGAGCTCAAAGAAGGCTCACTTAGGCTGTCATATTTATGGAATAAAGTGGTTGGCTTGTAGTCAAATTATATAAGATGGAAAAGGTATGCAGGAGACTCCTTGTACCCACAACTTTGTTCCTTGATAAATGAGTCTTGGAAAAGCCACTCGCTATTCATGTGTTAATTGCATGATCTGTTTTCCGAGCTCATATGCCTCGATTCTCACTGTGTCACTCTGCTCTTTTGTGGGTTTTCAGAGAACAGATTGAAACTAGAGGAGTTCAGGGTCCGGCTACAGCTCAGGTCTTTACCTCCTTCGGAGCCTTCACCAAGCCATCGTCAGTCTGGTCAAGGGGTCGAGTACATCCATCACACATGTTAAGAAAAAGCTCTAGGTGCTGAACTGATCAACATTGCTAAACAGGTACGCCCCTGGCCATGCACAGAAATGCAGCATGAACTTCCAGTGAAAAGTCATAGGGGAAACTTCAGCTATCATGTATTTCCAAGGCTAAATGGAAACTGTGTAGGGACTTCAAGGATCTGAATTAAGCATCTGTGTGGCAAATATTTAAATCCTTTCTTGTATCCCTGAGAATCCAATTAAAGGTTATTAGACCAGGTAGAAGATAACTCTTTAGATTCATGATGAGGCACAAATGTATAGTAACTATTATAGGTTCAGGGGTGGGGGAAAGTAGCTAATTAGCTTCTCTTAGAGCTTGTAAAATTGTTACGGGGTGGGTAGTTATCAGGGAAATATAGTTTGGAAAAATAGATGATCTTTCTCCAGTCCTCCTGACTTATCACATGATATGGCAACATCTGATGAGACCGTAGCTGTTAGAAGAGCAAGGTGACTGGGAAAGGCAGAACACTTGCAAACTGGTTTGCATGTGATTCATATGAAGGCATTTTGTCTCAATTTGGACACAGTTCTTTCAATATTCAAGGCTCTGCCAGTTTAAAACATCTCACAAGTTTCCCTCGTTTGCTTTCTTCATTAAAGGAAGTAAAGTTTTGGAAAATGTCCATGGATCTGTATCTTGCTTACCGGCAGATTTTCTTTCAAAAGTGGGCATGAAAGACATCCGAAAATCTGACAGGAGGGACATAGGGAAAGAAAAGGGAGTTTTCCACTGGTTCATCTGCAGGTTTATACTTTTAGAAGTAGTGAAGTTAGAAAAAAACCTTTCCTTTTTAAAATTCCTTTAAAAAAAAAATGTTATTCACAATAGCATATATAAATGTAGGTATGTAAATACATAGGTAGAGGTGCAAACCTAACAAACTAATTTAAGCAAGTGAATGTAAGTGAGTGTGGTAATGTCTAAAAATAATCAAAATATCCTGAACAAGTCTGCTTGATTGTTAGGAATTCAGATAACAACTATTCTATTTATTCTGAAGGTGTTGCTTAGTGACACTCAAAGAAAGAAGAAATATATTATTCACTACTCTCAAATGGTTTCAAAATGTTAACTATGTTTTTCTCACCCACCTTTGCTACAGAATTCCAAACTCTGTAATTCTGAGAAAATAAGATGCCACCTATTTTATAATATTGTATAATTGATGGAATAATTTAAAATCCTTTTATTTATTTATTTACTTTTCTTCAGGTGAAACTTGAAGCAAAGACAAGGAAAGCTACAAAATAGAAGCACCATTGTTTGCATCTCCATAAAAAAATGCTAGTTCATTGCTTATTGAGCTATGTGCTTGACTAAAAATCTTTTCTCTTAAAACACAGTTTTTAAAAGTGTTTTATGCCTTTTCCCAAAAATAAATTTGCATTTTAGTCAGTATCTCTCTTTCTGCAGTCTACAGTTCCCAAGAAATAGTGCTGTTCCACAGCAGCCTCCTAATAACTACAATTACTAATATTTCAGCCTAAAGCAATTCAGCAGTAACATGCATGGGCAGCTCCCTTTGTGCCCCTGCCATTTCATGAGCAGAGCTGTGGTGTTGTCAAAAGCAGAGAACAGGTATAAGCACTTACCAAAAGAAAGAGTCTAACGTGCACTTGTGAAAGAACACTTGGAGAAGTAAGGACCCATCATTGGGATGTCTGTTTAGCTTATCCATGTTAATGTGCCTGCTTCAGACAGCAGATGCCAGACACTTTAATTCTCTTATTTGAAGCACGAAGCCATTGTGACTCAGAGTTCTTGATTTTCTGAAGGTGATCAAGGGAGCATGGGGATTTTGTACTTTGAAATTTAAGCACGATAGAAGATGTAATAGAGATTATTTATCTCAGACCAAAGATCTTAACAGCACTTGGGACTGAAAGGCTATACAAAAAATAATATTCCTTCAAAAGTTTTTCTCAGTTACAATGTATGCAACATGCCATTTCTGTGCATCTTAGAAACCAAGAAAGAATGGTGAATTGGGTTGCTTGAAACTCTAATTTGGAAATAGAATAATATATTGTGCATGGGTTTATGAAATTATGATCTGGCTATAAAAGATTCAAGAATAAATCATAGAAAGGTAACTGCAGATCTCTGACATGAGGCAAACAGTTTCATAAAGGTAGTGGTTATGTAAACATTTTGGTACTGAATATTAAAGGCCTAGTTCTGCTCTTACTGAAATAAACATCATCACTGACTATATTCAGTAGGTGATGATATGTCTCCAGATGTCTTTACTTTTCATCCTTTCAGAGTAAAAATGAAAGCCTTTGTAGTAAGAAGGTTTGTAAAAATTCACATTCTGTATGCACATTCTATAATTGTTTCTATGACATAAGAACTGGAGACATCATGACATTTATTCACAGCTGAAAATAAGAACTAGACTCTCATGTGTGAAGGGACCTTGTAACTGATGATAGCCTGTCCATCTGAACTAATATTTTTATCTGGAGCAAGAAGCAACTCTTCCTGTCCCTCCCACTGTTCATATACCTTGCCAAGAGAAGTTTTTTATGAAACCAGTCCTGTTTAGAGGGCTTCCCCTACATGCACTTAAGACAAGAAACCCATTCATCTCTACCTAGAAGAGATGCAGTATAACAACAGATGTTAAAGGAACAAAGAGTATTAATTGTCTCAAGGACACTGTCTTTCTCAAGCTTCAAAAGATAAAAATACCAGAAAATGAAAATATATGGGAATAGAAGACCAAATACGCACTTATGCTATAGAAACAAAAAGTAATAAAGAAAGAAAGTGTTTTCTTCCCATTAATTATGATAACAGAAGAGAAAAATAATACTGGTGCATGGTGCAGAACTTTTTTAAAAAAACTGTAGTCCATATACTTTGGTATTTCTAAATGTAGATCTGCTGTATCTAGGCTGTTGTGAGAATGGTTTTGTAGCCGAGGGTGTATTTGAGAACAAATAAGTCACTGCTATTTAAAAAAAACCCAAGAGTTATTTAGCCACAAATGAAATTCAGAACTGCCATTTCCTGCTTTCAGCTACCTAGCGCATAAGTAGATTAATGGAGAGAATCCATGAAGAGACTTTGAATTTAAACACTATTTGGGATTTCTGGAGTCGAATGAGAAATCAATATCTCAGCTAAAGTACACCAGAAAAGAGAGTGTTGACTCTTTTTGTGGAGAAAGTTGTTAGAGCCAGTCTCAGGAGTACAGGTCTTTCCGTATAAATGAAATGTAACGTGACTGAAGAGAAAATTTTTGTTCTTTAGTATAATATTTAAAAGTAGCACAGTTGGGAAAAGCTTCCATAACAGGAAGCTAAAAAAAAAAAAAAAAAGGAAAAAGAAAATTTGCACTGATTTCTTAAATTCTGTAAAACAGTAAACAATCAAAAGAAGGCAAAATTGGACTCAGTTTCTCTTCCACTGCTGTATTGGATATTGTCAATGGCTACAAATTGTCAAAGAAAAATTAGAAGTAACAGTAAAAGTAAAACAGTAGGCATAAGCCAAGGTAATTATTTTCCCTTTAAACCCAAGAAAAGTAATTTAGAATGAGCACTCAGGAAAACTTTCACTGCAACCTTACTTTGAATATACCAGTTTACATGCATGCATTTGTCATTTCACAGTCAAATCATCTTACAAAATGACTTAATGCATTTTTCCTGTAAATAAAGAATCTTTTGTCAAAGAAAGCACTAATGTAAAAACTTTTGCTTGATGAAGCAGCATTTTAAAGCACCAGCTGAAAATTGGTCTCCTCTTGTTTTTACTTCCCAGTCTTCGAGCTTATCTCTCCAGTACTTTGCTTTCTTTGGCGCGGTTAATCGAAAGGTTAATACTAGAATATAATTTCTATTCTGTTCTTTGCATTAAAAAGAAAGACCAACATAGCTCTTGCATTTATGATTAAGATTCCCCTTTTTGTTAAACCATTTGCACCTATGGGCCCTATACTGATAATCCCAGCTAGGACTGAAACACTGTCATCTCATAGCAGCAGTATTGTACATCAGGTCTGCACTAGGATATATGAGCATCCAGAAAATGATAATCACATCTAATCATATCACAGCTGGTGTCATGGATGATGTCAAAGGCCAAAGAAACTGTCTGAGTTTATATGATCATATTTCTGACCATTGAAAATATCTTGCTGTTTAATTGAGATACTTCATTTCAGAGAAATGAACAATGGATATAATTTCTAAAGAAACCTTTGCTGAGCAGAATAATTCAACAGCATAATCTGAAGACAGGACTGTCTTGGCTCATGAAGTAGTTGTTCATTTAGGGCAAATATTGTTTTGCTTAGAGCAAAGCTTAGCATTCAATTTTAATGAATGACATGCTTTTCAGTTTTGCAAATGAGCCTATTTCAAATTTGAGCCAAATATCTACAATGGGTAAAATCAATAGCCCCTTGAACTGACAGAAAATTAGGAAGGCTTATTAAACTTCATGCATGACTCACTATCCCAGTGCTACATCAAAAGGAAGATGAACAAATAATCCCATTCCTCTTTGAATAATATCAATGTGAAAAAAGTGATTGAAGTAAAGACATTATTAAATGTTTAATGTAAATATGATTGTCACTATTAACAATAACAACCCAGTTACTATGGGCTTGCTTTAAAATGGTTTTACTAATATAATCTATTTGTTCTATGTATTCATTAGCACTGCTTCAGCTTGCAGCTGAGTTTTACATTAACATTTTTCTAATACGTTGGATCTTTCTAACATGCAGTCTTACATGCATTTTCTATGCTATCAAAACAGTAGAATTCTTGGTTTTATTTAGAAATATATACACTTTTAAACAGAAAAGACAAAAGAAAGCTTTCATTTCCTGCTGTTCACTTGATTTCACTGTAAACTGCATATCTGTTTCTTTTTCCATAAGCTCTGCACAACAAAAACTGTAGACTATAGCAACGACTGCTGTCAAGTGAAGAAATAGAGCTGCATACAGACATCCACATGTGTGTAAATATTTGCACCAGCTTTGAAAATGCCATATGCCTCAAACAGCTGTTAACACATGCACTCACTTTCTTGTTGTTGTATATTCAAATAGCATACAAAACATTGAAAACTCCATGACTGTATCTGAAAAGAAGAAGCTGGCAGATCATGCTGTAAATATTTAAGCAATCAGTAAAAACAAATGCCTTAAATTTAATGTATCATGGAAATCCTCTTCAATGGCTGTTCTGTGAGGAAAATGTGTTGAAAAAGGATCAGTTCATGGTTTAGGAACTAGTGCTGCAGAGTTTTAAAACATCACTACTGCACCAGCTAATTGTCGGATGATAATTGATAAAAATGCTCTGAATTAACTGCAAAGTTAAGGGCTTAATTTCTTACTTCAGACCATTCAGTTTTTATTGATGGTGCTGTATTGCCAAAGCCTCAGAATTCCCCCAGCAAAAAATTATTTCCCTTTAGGCTCTAGCCAGAAGAGAACAACCGCGCCTCGGTCGCTTTTCTTGTCTGCTTGGATCTTTGCCATACCTTCCCTGGCTGAATCAATGTGCTTTAAAATAGCAGAATTGATTCTCTGATTTCAATGCCATTGTTTTATCTTTCCAACACACGAGGGTACTTCACTATTTTTTTTTGCTTCTGTTTCTTTCTTCTCTCTCCTTTTGCCTTTTCAGACTGTTTTTTTAAACCTACAAAACATTTCTGCTTAGTTGATGAAATATACACTGTGGGTGGCTTTCTCCACGTACTTTGACCACATAAGCATATAAAAAGTCTTGTAGAGGAAGCTTCTGTCACTTGGCATTATGAATGCTAACTGGTTTCTTCATCCATGCATATATGGAATTTGAGTAGTTTAGCGGTAGCTGTTACCACCCACTTGCTGATACAGACGCGTGCTGGACTCGTGCTCTCTATTAACTAGGACGTGGGTAATCCTTTCCCCGAATACATGTGAAACCTCCAAGGGAGATATCTCAGTGCATATCCTACAGGATTACAGATTGTCACTCCTTCTGTTCTTCCCATTTTTAAAAAGGGAAAAAAGGAAAACCCGGCGAAAAACAGGCAGGTCAGTCTCACCTCTGTGCCCAGCAAGATCATGGAGAAGATCCTCCTGGAAACAATGCTAAGGCACATGGAAAATAAGGAGGTGATTGGTGACAGCCAACATGGTTTCACTAAGGGCAAATCATGCCTGACAAACTTGGTGGCCTTCTACAATGGGGTTACAGCATTGGTGGATAACAGAAGAGCAACTGACGTCATCTACCTGGACCTGTGCAATGCATTTGACACTGTCCCGCACAACATCTTCATCTTTAAATTGGAGAGACATGGATCTGATGGATGGACCATTCAGTGGATAAGGATTTGGCTGGACACTCACACTCAAAGAGTTGTGGCCAACAGCTCGATATCCAAGTGGAGATCAGTAATGAGCGGTGTTCCTCAGGGGTCGTTATTGGGACCAGTGCTGTTTAACGTCTTTGTCAGTGACATGGACAGTGGGATTGAGCACACTCTCAGCAAATTTGCTGACGACACCAAGCTGTGTGGTGCAGTCAACATGCTGTAGGGAACGGATGCCATCCAGAGGGACCTTGACAGGCTTCAGAGGTGGGCCCATGCGAACCTCATGAAGTTCAACAAGGCCAAGTGCAAGGTCCTGCACATGGGTGGGGGCAATTCCAAGCATGAATACAAGCTGGGTGCAGAATGGATAGAGGGTACCCCTGAGGAGAAGGACTTGGGAGTGTCAGTTGATGAGAAGCTCAACATGACGTGGCAATGTGCACTCACAGCCCAGAAAGCCAACCGTATCCTGGGCTGCATAAAAAGAAACGTGGACAACATGTCAAGGGAGGTGATTCTACCCCTCTCTGCTCTGGTGAGACCCCACCTGGAGTACTGCGTCCAGCTCTGGAGCCCTCAGCACAGGAAAGACATGGACCTGTTGGAGCGCGTCCAGAGGAGGGCCACAAAAATGATCAGAGGGATGGAACACCTCCCCTATGAGAATAGGCTGGGAGAGTTGGAGTTGTTTAGCCTAGAGAAGAGAAGGCTTTGGGGAGACCTTATAGCAGCCTTCCAGTACTTAAAGGGGACCTACAGGAAAGGTGGGGAGGGACTCTTTATCAGGGCATGTAGTGATAGGACAAGGGGTAATGGCTTTAAACTGAAAGAGGGTAGATTTAGATTAGATATTAGGAAGAAATTCTTTACTGTGAGGGTGGTGAGACGCTGGAACAGGTTGCCTAGAGAAACTGTGGATGCCCCCTCCCTGGAAGTGTTCAAGGCCATGTTGGATGGGGCTTTGAGCAACCTAGTCTAGTGGAAGGTGTCACTGTCCATGGCAAGGGGGTTGGAACTAGATGATCTTTAAGGTCCCTTCCAACCTAAACCATTTATGATTCTGTATTTATACTGTTACTAAGGGATGCCATGCTCAGTATTTTAATGCCAGAGGGCTGATGAAATTCATGACTCATTCTGGTTTTTTATGATAAACCCACACCAAGTTTAACTTTTTGGGGTACTGCCATTGATGATCAGAGTAACAAAATCCAAACATATGCCAGGCCATCTGCAAGAGCAGAAGGAGCTATCTTCCACTGTTGTTGAAGTGACAGTGGCAGATCCCAATGCTAAGCCAGAAAACATAGAATCAAGAGAAAATATTAGTTTTTTCAAGAAGCTGAAACAGTTTCTGAAACATAATAAGAACCTTTCCTCTTTTGACATTAAATACAGCAGAGGAACTGAGAACTCATAAGTTATGTACTTTAAGTATCAAGAGCCTGACTTTCTCAGAGAAAGTAAAACACTAAGATCACAAGGACAAGTGGAAAAATTAAAACAGTTAAAATGAGACAAACAGACATTTAAATTCTGGTTTGTTTGTCTTAGAAGAAGATTCTCATGAATGCACTGACTTTTGCTAATCCTTTTAAAAAAGTGAATATAGGGTAGGGGATCTATCATTATCACGTAGGCAGGACAGAGCCCAGATGAACTGAAAGAAATTAAATGGAACTAAGAACATCTTGCTTGTTTAAAGTTCTGGCTGCTCAGCAGCATTTTCACTCTCATCAACATGAGGAGATTGATGAGAAACATCCAAAATTTTAAATACTGTGAATGGTTGTGCAAATCCTAGCTCTATGTTATGCAGCCAGAAATTAAGATAGAGACCTCTTTTTCTGTCTCCCTATTTGATTTCAGAGGTTATATCTGTGCTTTTTCCACAATCTTCTGCAGTGATAGTACATTTCTTCTCAGTTTTTCATTATTAGCAAGATATAGAATACACACAGCTATTTTCAGCCATCTTGGAGATGTAGATTTTTATCCTTTTTCTGGAGATTACCTCTGCACAATATTTTGCAAACATAAAAAAGGGAAACTCTGCATGCCTCCACATACTCAACATGGCAAACCTTAAATGTTTGGGGGTTTGGTTATCAAAGTAATCACTTTTGTCCTGATGTGATGCTGTCACTTTTTAAACTAGAGAAGTCATTTAAGCTCTGTGCTCTCCCGGATATATGGCAGATGTGTATTTCCCCTGTCTTCAAGACACATTCTCCATTTTCCCAGTCTCAGTAGGAATTTGTTAAACTTCAAACCTGCTCAAATCCTAACATTTACCTGGAGCCCTTAACTATTATCTGATCTGAGAATCAAGGAACACGAGAACTAGATATGAAGGGAAAGGAACATTATTACACTTTTACCCTGGCAAATTAGTAAACTCTGTACTTGTGAAGGACACTTTTTTTTTCTTTCTTATTCTTAGTAATTTTTTTTAATTGCTGGAAAGCTAGAATGTGCTTTGATATAACTCATCGTAAAACCATCCCAACTATTTTCTTTATAGTATAGTTACACAAGAGACTAATTTTGTCAATCATATGCAACAGTAACAAGTCATTTTTCTTAAAGTCAACACAGAAAAGCAAAATAACCCCCCAACTTTTGTAGTTTAAGCAGATACATAGCATATATGTAGTAGAAGGCAGAATAAAAAAATCAAAGATTAAAAAGTCCCACTGAAATTGGCCTCCCTTAAGTTCAGTTATGCAAACTGTCTTTACCTACTCCTTTCTCTGCTAACATGTTGCCTTATAATAAACAATAGCGTATAGCTTAGTATACTTTAGTATATTACCTCCCAATCAAGTGAGTGATTGACCTTGACAAGCATTTAAAGTCATTTTGCTGCCTATTTATAATGTACAAATTTACAATTATGAGAACTGCTGCAAGTAAACCATGTGCTGATTCTCCCACCTATTTATTATCAAAGTGTGACTAGAAGATGTTATAGAAAAGAAACCCTCCAAATGAACTATAACCATCACTAGAACTAGATTGTATTCACTCAAATGTTCTAAAGAAATTCAGATACAAAATTGCCAAACTATTGACCCTGCTGCCTGCAGCCAATTATTCAGAACTGTCTTCATGCAGAAGAAAGGAAGGAGTCAAACATGACATCAGGTTTTAGAAGCACTTCTGGTGGGAATCCAGAGAACTGCAGATGAGTGTAAAATTTGCCTAAATTTGTAGAAATTATATTAAAGAACAAAATTAGTAAACACATACATCTAACAATAAAGGCAACACTTTTTTTTTTTTTTTTTAAAAGATATGGATTTTATAAATGCTTCATAAAACAAATAATTTGTTTTGAGGAAGTCAGTTAGCATGTTGCTGGTGAAGATGAAGTTGAGAGAGTTCACCGTGATTTCTAAAAGGCACTCAGCCAGGTCTTTCACTAATGGTTATTACAGAATTTAGGATGCTGTGAAATAGCAGGTGGAGTCCTTACATTGATAGGTAACTGGTAAAAGAATAAGAAAGAAGGATAGGGCAAGATAATAGAGAAGTAAAAATTTAGCTTTCTCACTTTGTGAGTATTTACTATATTTACTGCTAAGGAATTGTTGTTAACATGTCCTTAAATAATTTGGCAAAAAGAGCAGATAGGGAAAATAAGATTTTCCTTAGCAAAAAAAACCATAGAGGAATCATTTGTTACCATGTCACGCGGAGTCTCATAGAAAAATTATTCAAATTTTTTTATGTATATGGTCATTGTCATGCTGTATGAGTATGTACATTGTCACTGTAAAATAGAGGTATAATAAACAAAAAATAATGTGAGAGAGCTGCAGAACTGGTAGTGAGTTGGAAGATGGAAACTGGGATTGATTTGGAAGAGAGAGGGCCATGTCCAGCTACAGAGAGCTTAGGTGATGATAAGGTAGAAATATAAATTTTTATTCAAATGTTATACTAAGGAAAAGGTTTTGTCCCTCTATCATAAAGTGCATTAGTATTAGGAAACAGTATATGAGAAATATCCTAACATTTCATAATCTTTGAAATCATTCAGTCTTATACCTGTCGTGGTTTAACCCTAGCTGGCAACTAAGCATCACACAGCCGCTCGCTGGCTCCCCCTCCCCCAGTGGGATGGGGGAGAGAATCGGAACAGTAAAAGAAAATTTGTGGGTTGAGATAAGAACAGTTTAATAATTGAAATAAAATAAAGTAAAGTAGTAGTAGTAGTAGTAGTAGCAGTAGTAGTAGGAGGAGTAGTAATAATAATAATAATAATAATAATAATAATAATAATATACAAAGCAAGTGATGCACAATGAAACTGCTCACCACCCACCGACCAATGCCCAGCCCGTCCCCGAGCAGCAGTCCTCCACTCCCAGCCAACTTCCTTCAGTTTATATACTGAGCATGAATTCATATAGTACGGAACAGCTCTTTGGCCAGTTTACATCAACTGTCCTAGCTATGCCCCCTCCCAGCTTCTTGTGCACCTGGCAGAGCATGGGAAACTGAAAAGTCCTTGACTAGTGTACACCCTACTTAGCAACAACTAAAACATCAGTCTGTTATCAACATTATTCTTCTCATCCTAAATCCAAAACACAGCACTATACCAGCTACTAGGAAGAAAATTAACTCTATCCCAGCTGAAACCAGGACGGTACCACAGTTCTGATAAAGAAATGTTATCTCATGAATTTTTTTGCACAAAACCAAAACTGCAATTCTCGTCAAAGTCCTTTGTAGGGTCAGAGTTATGCCAATGACTGAAGACTTCAAGGAGATTAATGACAAAAAAGCAAATTCTTTTCAGAATTTGACCTGTAATGCTTTGGAGACCTTCAGGTATTCTTTTCCCATCGATACTTATATTAGAAGAAGTAATTTGGGCCACACTGACATTTGTCAGACTTAAGGTCCTAGAATGTAGGTGTTCTGGCATCTAAATCACATATCTAAATTAATCATACTAGATCTTCTCCAGAGAAAATGGAATTTATGCACCTGAACCTATGTAAATGAAAAAAAAACAGCAGCTTAGTCCATGGACATGGATATCGTTGTACCATGAGCTTGCAATATGGTGCATTATATTCATGAAAACAGCAAGATGTAATCAAAGACATTTTTATGTTTCTGCTTAAATTTACCTGCTGATTTCAAATATTAGGGATTGCAAGAGTGAAAGAAATGATAATACAGATGAAACATGCAGGGAAGTTAGAAACATCTGAGAAATAATGAAATGTGGTTCAGAATAGAAGATGTAAGATAATACATCTTGGAGAAAATATTCTCAAATGGAATTCAAAGGGAAGGAGAGCCTTGGAAAGCTGTAAAGCTGAAAAAGATCTAGGGATGATGGATAGTATACAGTAAATTAGATATTGAGCTTGCAATGTAATAGGAAGGCACAAAAAGACCGCTCAAGCTTAGGCTGCACATACAGGAAAAGCATGTCATAATCTGTATGAGCACTGTCGAAACCACTACAAGAACAGTAGGTGCATTTCTGAGTTTTGGCTCCTGAAATGCCACAGGACTTGAAATAAAGATGAAGAAAACCACACACACAAACAACTGAAAAGCTGTTGGGATTACTTTTACATCCTAAGTGAACGACACAAACAGAATACACATCTGGAAATACTTTCTTGATATAAATACCAAGTGCTGAAATATTTTGGGATTGTCACGAAAACTTACTCAAAATGAAATAAGGAGACAAATAAAATAGTTATGAAGGGATGGGTAATAAGGAAATGGTCAGCAGCTGTTGAAAGATATTATTCGTAAAAATTTGACTTACAAGTTCCTGTTCACATATCATATATGCGGAATGCAGTCTGCTGGAATTTATTATCCCTTCCCTAAGTACATCAAAGATAAATGCTTGCATGTGAGTTAAATAGCCAAGACTCCCCTTGGAGAAAGATGTAGACATCTCCAGAGGATGATTCTTCTCATGCTTAATTAGATATCCATGATAGGTCAGATCAATCACTTTCAGGAAGTGACTATGTTGGAGGTGCCTACAGTAAGTAGCTCAGTTAGACACCTCAATTATTATGTTTAAAGATAAGTGAGATGAATCCCATGCAAAGTAGCCAAATTATGCTTCGTACAAATATTTAATGTAAATATATTAATTTAAACCTCATTAAAACTTAAATGAAAAACATATCAATAAAATGTTATACTTCTAGTTTTGCTAAATTTTAGTTTCATTTAAATGCTGTTCTTTCATTGTAATCCTTCCCTGTCATCATTTGTCCTCTTCTATATCTACTTAGTATTTAGAAATAGGGATCAAGCCACTTTCCATCATTTGCCAGCAGTCCTGGTCAACCAGGGAAGTCCCAGCTGACTGGAAGTTAGCTAATGTGACACCCATCTACAAGAAGGGTCAGAAGGAGGATCCGAGGAACTACAGGCCTGTCAGCCTGACCTCGGTGCCGGGAAAGGTCATGGAACAGATCATCCTAGAGTGCCATTATGCGTCATGTGCGGGACAACCGTGGGATCAGGCCCAGCCAGCATGGGTTTATGAAAAGGAGGTCTTGCTTTACTAACCTGATCTCCTTCTGTGACAAGGTGACCCACTTAGTGGATGAGGGGAAGGCTGTGGATGTTGTCTACTTGGACTTTAGTAAAGCCTTTGACACTCTTTTCCACAGCATTCTCCTGGAGAAACTGGCTGCTCATGGCTTCAATGGGCGTAAGCTATGCTGGGTAAAAAACTGGGCTGAATGGCTGAATGGCTGAGCCCAGAGAGTGGTGGTGAAAGGATTCAAATCCAGTTGGTGGCCGGTTACAAGTGGTGTTCCCCAGGGCTCAGTGTTGGGGCCGGTCGTGTTCAATATCTTCATTGATGATCTGGATGAGGGGATTGAGTGCACCCTCAGGAAGTTTGCAGATGACACAAAGTTGGGTGGAAGTGTTGATCTGCTGGAGGGTAGGAAGGCCCTACAGAGGGATCTGGATAGGCTGGATTGATGGGTCAAGGCCAACTGTATGAGATTCAACAAGGCCAAGTGCCGGGTCCTGCCCTTGGGTCACAACAACCCCATGCAATGCTACAGGCTTGGGGAAGAGTGGCTGGAGAGCTGCCTGGCGGAAAAGGACCTGGGGGTGGTAGTTGACAGCCACCTGAACATGAGCCAGCAGTGTGCTCAGGTGGCCAAGAAGGCCAATGGCATCCTGGCTTGTATCAGGAATAGTGTGGCCAGCAGGACCAGGGAGGTGATAGTGCCCCTGTACTCGGCGCCGGTGAGGCTGCACCTCGAGTACTGTGTTCAGTTTTGGGCCCCTCACTACAAGAAGGACATCGAGGTACTAGAGTGTGTCCAAAGAAGGGCAAGGAACCTGGTGAAGGGTCTAGAGCACAAGTCTTATGAGGAGCAGCTGAGGGAGCTGGGGTTGTTTAGTGTGGAGAAGAGGAGGCTGAGAGGAGACTTTATTGCTCTCTACAACTACCTGAAAGAAGGTTGTAGCGAGGTGGGGGTCGGTCTCTTCTCCCAAGTAACAAGGGATAGGACAAGAGGAAACGGCCTCAAGCTGAACCAGGGGAGGTTTAGGTTGGATATTAGGAAAAATTTCTTCACCGAAAGGGTAGTCTGGCACTGGAACAGACTGCCCAGGGAAGTGGTTGAGTCTCCATCCCTGGAGGTGTTTAAAAGACAGGTAGGGATGGTGCTTAGGGACATGGTTTAGTGGTGGACTTGACAGTGTTAGGTTAACAGTTGGACTTGATGATCTTAAGGGTCTTTTCCAACCTTAACGATTCTATGATTCTATGATCTCCTGGGTAGGGATCATATTTAAAGCATTACATGCTAGCATCATTGTTGGTGTTGTAAAAATACATAATAATATATTCTAATGAATTTATAATAGTGCAAGAAAAAAGCAAGCTAGATAATGGGACAAAAGTATCTCTTGGTGAAGTGCACTTGAAATCTTAGCTCCAAGAGAAATGGCAGAAGATTTATCCACATGAAAAGCACTTTTCAGTACGTGATGGGGGTTACTGTGAATTGTGCAGCAAGGTCCTAGAAGATGAAAGCTTGTAGCTTGCTTTGAATATACATATATTTCTGAGAGACTATCACTTATTTTACCCCTCAGATATTTGTGTCAGTATCTTGAAATCTGGATGTCTACTAGAAAAAGGGACATTTGAGAGTTTCACCATTTTTTCCCATGTTTCTTACAGATCGCTCTCACCTGTATTAGTATGTAGCGTAACACATTTCGATAGTGATTCATCACATGATCTTACATGGCCTACCATTTACGACCAGTACTACAAAAATTACTTCTCTGAATATGTATAAAATATCCTAAACAATGTGGAATCAATGGTAGCACTGGATTTTTTTTTCCAGACTATAATAATTTTGATTTATGCTCCAAAGATTAAGTCACCTGGCAATTTTTGGAAGCTCTACCAATTGATAAATATTCCATTTTCTGATTGATATATACCTGTACATATTAAGTACATTGTTACATTGTAACTAATATTGATATGAAGAAAATATCTTGAATCAATCTCATTTCAATCCCAAAATTCATTAGTATTATTTACAATTTGCCACTGCATAAAATAAGCTCAACTCTTCATTAAGAGTTGTCCAACTAGATCTCTTTTATGCAATAGTTTTTGTGTATACAAAGATCAACATAGCACGTTACAGAAAGTCAGAAAACCTTGAGTCATAAATATATAGAGCTTAAAAAAGAGTGACTATTAAATCACCCTATTTTGACCTCTATCAGAGAACATAAATTTTTTTTCCAGAAATTAGTACTGAATACCTAAATCTCCCTGTTAGCTTTCCCTTGGAGAGGCTACAGTCCCATAAGCTCATCTGTTGAAAGTACACATACGGATTGTTAAATCAAAGCTTTAACTATAGAGTCTCTAAGATTTCATCATTTTTACCACAAGCTGAACTTTGGTTTTAATAACACTTTAGAAACATATCGCTTCCTCCAAAGGGTCTGATACTGTGTATTACAGAGATACTCTATATAACAACTCATTTTGGTTGCTAGATAACTTTTAAGACCAACATCACTCATTGATCAGACTGTTGGTAAATTTCTAGTATAGGTAGAAAAAAAATTGGAAGGTTAATTACAAACATGGTGATTTTCAATGTGCTATTTCTTTGAGATAACCTATCTCAAATGCCTGAATACTTTGACTCTTATTCCTACCTTATAGGAATTCAAGATAGCATGAAGCACAACAAATTCAATAAACCCTAGTAAATCACAGAATCTGGTTGAAAGATGGTTGAGGTTGGAAGTGACCTCTGGAAGTCATCTGGTCCAACCCCCCTGCTTGGCCGCGGCCACCTAAAGCAGGCTGCCTAGGATCACATCCAGATGACTTTTGAATATTTCCAGCAAGGGAGACTCCACAACCTCCCTGGGCAACCTGTGACAGTGCTCAACTACACTCACAGTGAAAAAGTGTCTCCTGATGTTCACAGGGAACCTCTTGTGTTTCAGTTTGTGCCCATTGCCTCTGGTCCCGTTACTGGGCACCACTGAAAAGAGCCTAGCCACATCCTCTTTGCACTCTCCCTGCAGGTATTTATATACATTGAGAAGATTCCCCCCCCCGAACCTTCTCTCCTCTAGGCTAAACAGTCCCAGCTCTCTCAGCCTTTCCTCATAGGATACATGCTCCAGCCCCTTCGTCATCTTTGTGGCCCTTTGTTGGACTCTCTTGAGTATGTCCATATCTCTCTTGTACTGAGGAGCACAGAACTGGACACAGCACTGCAGATGTGGTCTCACCAGTGCTGAGTAGGAAGCATCACCTCCCTCGACCTGCTGGCAATACTTTGTCTAATGCAGCCCAGGGTACCATTAACCTTTTTTTCTTCAAGGACACATAGCTAGCTCCTATTCAACTTGGTATCCACGAGGACACCCAGGTTCTTTTCTGCCAAGCTGCTTCCCAGCTGGGTGGCACTCAGCATATATTGGTGCATGAGGTTGTTCTTCCCCAGGTGCAGGACTTTGCCTTTCTCCTTGTTGAACTTCATGAGATTCCCATCAGCCCATTTCTCCAGCCTGTCAAGGTCCCTCTGGATGACAGCATGACCCTGTGGCATATCAGCCACTCCTCTCAGTTTGGTGTCATGAGGAAACTTGCTGAGGGTACGCTCTGCCCCATCATCCAAATCATTAAGGAAGATGCTGAACAGGACTGGACGCCGTATTGACCCCTGTGGTACACCGCTAGTTACTGACCTAGATGTCATACAACTGATCACCCACCCTGTGGGCCCAGACTTTCAGCCAGTTTGCAATCCAGCTCACTGTCTGCTCATCCAGATCATATATCAACAGCTTGTCTATGAGGATCTAATGGCAGACAGTGTCAAAGGCCTTACTGAAGTCCAGGCTGACAATATCCACTGCTCTTTCCTCATCTACCAGGCCAGGCCCTTCATCGTAGAAGTTTATCAGGTTGGTCAAACATGACTTCCCCTTGGCAAAGCCATGTTTACTACTTCTGATCAACTTCTTGTCATTCATGTGCCTGAAAATGGTTTCCAGGATCAGTTGTTCCGTCATCTTCCCAGAGTTCAAGGTGAGGCTGACTGGACTGTGGTTCCCTGGGTCCTCCTTTTTACCCTTTTTGAAGACAGAAGTGGTATTTTTCTTTCTCCAGTTCTCAAGTACCTCATCCAGTCACCATGACTGTTCAAAGATGATTAAGAGTGGGTTCACAATGACAGACAGCTCCATCAGCACTAGTGGATGCATCCCATCAGGGTCCATAGACTTATATGTGTCCAGTTTGCTTAAGTATTCCCTGACCTGATCCTCCTCCACCAAGCGTACATCTTAGAATCATAGAATCATAGAATGGTTTGGCCTGGAAGGGACCTTTAAAGGTCACCTAGTCCAACCCCCCTGCAATGAGCAGGGACATCTTCAACTACATCAGGTTGCTCAGAGCCCCGTCAAACCTGACCTTGAATGTTTCCAGGGGTGGGGCATCTACCACCTTTCTGGGCAACCTGTGCCAGTGTTTCACCACCCACATTGTAAAAAATTTCTTCCTTATATATAGTCTAAATCTGCCCTCTTTAGTTTAAAACCATCACCCCTTGTTCTATCACTCCAGATTTTTCCTCTGGTCTCTTGTGGAGGATCTTGTTAGTAAAGACTATCAGATGCTATGAAATGACAAATCAAAAGCTTGCTGTTGCTAAATGAAGTCAGTACTGCCTTGTTTTGATTTTGGCCTTCTTTTATTTATGAAAGGGATTTACCTGAATGATGGTCAGCTAGACATCCTGGTACGTGTTTATAGTCATTGGAGAGAAATAGCCATTCTTAGGGAAGGGTTCTGTTAAATCCCACAGCTGAAGTGCAAGCTTATGATTCAAGATAAGGACAAATACATTAGGATAGAATAAGCTATGCTTACTGGTGATAAGGAGAGATTTTGTGGAAAGAGCTATGGAACTTTAATGTATGAAGCTCTAGTTTATCTCATAGTGTATCTGAGCCTGCCTGTGTGCACACCCAGCATATTTAGTCATTAATTTCCTGTGTGGTCAAAACTTCCTATCTAGTTGTCTGCATAGATGAGATAATGGATCAGTTTGAAATAGTGGAGGGCCTGAGACATGGTGATTGACTGAATTCCTAACCATTTTCACAATTAAGTATTTGACTAATTGTTACAGGAACTTTCCAGGTGGGAATTTCAGATTGTTTAGGATGTTTCCCTGGAGAGCTCCAGTTGTACATAGACTAATCTATATGCTTAAATGTGTTAATTAACATCCTGCATGGTTAATCTGCCCATTGCAGATACTCCCCAGGCTTGCAGAATTGACCTCCATACAAAGAAAAGACTCTTTTCAGGGGCAAGAGGATAAGATGTCAGGGATAAGACTCTTCAAGGACAGTAGAAAAGTACTCTTCAGGGACAGTAGAAAAGTAGAAAGTAGAAAAGATGCAGATATGATTCTGTCAGACAGTCTTGTAGGTAGCTAAGATAGTGAGAAGATATTTTGTATATAATTTAAAATAATATATAGCAATAGATCATGCAAGTGCTGGACTGGTCTCAGGACCATGGACCAGCTAGGTATAATTCAGCAGAACAGTAGTTTTGGGAGTCTCACCTGAGCCAGCTGAAGATGCTGTTTTAAAGACCCTTGTCTTGTCTGACATCCAAGCAATGATCAGCCATCTACTTCAAAAGATTTGACTCCCTACACAAGCATTACCCTATGCCAAGACTGCAAAGTTTAAGCATGGGTTAGATGAATCCCATGGCCATAGTAGATCAGGCCAGAACCTGTCAAGATCACTACTTGAGTTCAGGATTTATGGCAGCAACAAAGCATTCATTACACTGCCTAAAACACAGGAAACTCTGAATTGCCAGAAATTCTCTGAAGGATGTCTTCTCAAATACATAGCCATCAATCTTGAGTATGACTGTTTGACATGTACCAATCTGGAAAGCCTAACTATTATTATAAAAATGACTGCAATACCGCTTTTGTTTGAGGGAGGGTAAGTAGCATGTTTATGAGAGCTGAACTCTGAGTAACTGAGACCAGCTACCATACGATCTTCTTCAAGTCCAATGTGTGCATTAGAAGATCACTGGTAGAATCCAAGGACTGAAAGCAATTTATTCAGAGCACTATATCATAAGTACTTTTACCTCAGTGACTCCAAATCTGGATTGCTAACTCTTTCCTGCAGCTCAATCAAGTTATGAAAGTATTAGAAGAATCTGAGTAAACATGCAAATTTCAGAGCACTCAGAATGGCTCACCTTTAAACAGAAAGGAGTTCTCAATCATAACAACAGGAGAGCTAATGCCCTGTATAATTCTGAATGATCATTAACAGTTAGAAAGGCACTTGCACATATGTCAAGAATAGAGCAGCTCAATAAAGAAAAAGTGCTGCTAAAATTTTTTGGCTTATACATCTTGGTAGCCCTTGGAGACTTACATTCTACACTAAGATTTGACCCACAATGTATCTCTTATTTTAAAGAAAACTGCAGTGAGAACTACTTCAGAGAATGACTTCTGTTTGGTATTTTTATGTATTATGATCCACACATGTCTTCACGGGCTATGGGGCATTGCAAATGGCGTAAGGATTTGCTTGAAATTTTCATCAATATCTTACTTCTCCCAGCAGCAGATGGTTTTGTGTAGAGATGGTACCAGAGAAATTCAACAGGATGAAGCAGCAAAGAAAAGTTTACACACCAGAAATAATAAAAAAATCTTGATCTTAAAGGCATACTGATAGAGTAAATCCAGTAATGTGCAAATTGCTCTGATTATTTGTTAAAGTGAATAAAAAGGCCAGATATTAAATAAGCATCATACTGAGACAACAGTTCATACCTGTGTTTAGAAACTCCACTAATAATATGTTTAACAGCACTTCCAATAAAGGATGTAAACCTTTGATAAGCATCTAAGTTTTTCCATTTGTGTCTAGATCAACTATCATACATATAAGGGACATTTTACTGGTTCCCTTCCATTTTATTTTCTCAAATGTCTGATGAAAGCAAGTGTCCTGGTTTCCGCTGGGATAGAGTTAATTTTCTTCCTAGTAGCTGGTATAATGCTGTGTTTTCAATTTAACATGAGAATAAGGGTCATAACACACTGATGTTTTAGTTGTTGCTAAGTAGTGTTTGTACTAGTCAAGGACTTTTCAGCTTCTCATGCTCTGCCAGGTGCACAAGAAGCTGGGAGGGAGCCTAGCCAGGACAGCTCATGTAAATTGGCCAAAGGGCTGTTCCATACCATATGATGTCATTCTCAGTGTATAAACTGGAGGGAGTTGGCCGTGTGGCAGTGATCGCTGCTCAGGGACTGACTGGGCATTGGTCGGCAGGTGGTGAATAGTTGTATCACTTGTTTTTCCTGGGTTTTGTTCATCTCTCTCTTTTTTATTGTTTTCCTTTTCATTACTATTTTTACTTTTATTATTATTATTTATTATTATTATTTATTATTATTATTATTACTACTAGTAGTACTAGTACTAGTACTATTATTAGCACTATTATTATTATTTTATTTTATTTACATTATTAAACTCTTCCTATTTCAACCCACAAGTTTTCTTACTTTTGCCCTTCCAATTCTCTCCCCCGTCCCACTGGGGGTGGGAGGATAGGTTGAGCTAGCGGCTGTGTGGTGCTTGGTTGCCGACTGAGGTTGAACCACAGCAGCTTTTTATGGTGCCCAACATAGGGCTCAAAGGGTTGAGATAACACAGATCTGACTGGAGCATGTTAAAATAAATTTGTTATAAAAATTCATTATATTAGTTTAATAATCGCTGGTCGCAATGTTGTTTTATTTGTTTGCATGGTTGTATTATGTAAATCCTCACTTGCAATATGTATTCCCTGTGGTGCTGTTTATCATTTCTGGGAGATGGGTCAGGATTATCATTTTGCTGTACTGTGTAACATCAGCTTATGATACGATAATATTACTGGTCAAAAGAATAATGTGGTATTTGTATTTGGTATTGCTGTGATGTGCGTACCTTATTAATAATGGCACTCTTCACCTTTTCTCCTCGGAGAACCAATCCATGGGGAAGACGGGGTGAACAGAAGCTTTGCCCCATTCTTTCACCTTCCCTTTCTCCTTCAGGCTAGTTACAACAGCTCTTGAGAATTTTGAATATCCTTGGGATGTTCAAGCTAGCATGCTCCTATTGCTATGTCTCCTAAATGTGTTTCAGGTCTTGTTTCAGGTTAAACAACTATTTAAAAAAATCACCAGAGATCTGCCCCGAGGCTGGATGGTCATGGGTGGCACAGCATGTCAGAGAATACTGCCAAGTGCTTAGAGAACTTCTTACCTCCAGTGATCTGGAACTTCACTCCCGAGCAACTACAGGATCCTGATGAAGTGACAGAATGCTTGAAAAAAAAATGTCATGGTTATTCCAAAGAGGCACAACTTATAACACTGTGCTGGGCCTTGGCTAGTAACTACCAAACACTGCTCAGTATTATGCAGCGCCCTCAGGGAGAAGAGGGGAAACAAATCAAGAGGCACTGCAGCTACTTCAACCCTGGCGACAGGCACTGCGGTTACTCCAACCCCTGCAACAGGGACTGAGGCTGAACCAGAGAACCAACCTGTGCTACTCTGATGCTGGGATAATGGGGCCATGTCCTGGTTTTAGCTGGGATAGAGTTGATTTTTTCTTCCTAGTAGCTGGTATAGTGCCGTGTTTTGGATTTAGTGTGAGACTAATGTTGATAACACGCTGATGTTTTACTTGTTGTTAAGTAGTGCTTACACTAGTCAAGGACTTTTTAGCTTCCCATGCTCTGCCTGGTGCACAAGAAGCTGGGAGGGAGCATAGCTAGGACAGCCGACCCAGACTGTCCAAAGGGCTATTCCATACCGTATGACGTCATGCTCAGTATATAAATTGGGGGGAGTTGGCCAGGGGTCAGCGATTGCTGCTCAGGGACATGCTGGACATGGGTTGGTGCATGGTGAGCAATTGTATAGTGTACCAATCACTTCCTTTGTATATTATCGTTGTATTATATTATTGCTATCTCTATCGCTATCGCTATCGCTATTGCTATCGCTATCGCTATCGCTATTGCTATTGCTATTGCTATTGCTATTGCTGTTGCTATTACTATTATTACTACTATTCTATTTCATTTTACTTCAATTATTAAACTGTTCCTATCTCAACCCAAGAGTTTTCTGACTTTCACCCTTCCAATTCTCTCCCCCATCCCACTGGGGTGGGGGGAGTGAGCAAGCGGCTGTGTGGTGCTTAGTTGCTGGCTGGGGTTAAACCATGACAGGTCAGTAGCCTGGAATTAGAGGGTAAGGAAGCCAAACAGCTGGCATCCCTTTCTAAGGAAGGGGGCATTGACAAAGCGATTGGAAAAGGGGCACAAGCCCTCTGCCTCTGGAGGCGACTACTGTCAGGTATGAAGGACAGATATCCATTCAAGGAAGACATTATATATCGCCCAGGCAAATGGACCACCATGGAGAGAGGTATCCAGTACCTGAGGGAATTAGCCATGCTGGAGGTGATTTATGATGACCTGAACAACGAGCAGTTATCCAAAGCTCCAGATGAAGTCCAGCGCACACGACCCATGTGGTGGAAGCTGGTACGGAGCGTACCATCTTCATATGCCAACTCGTTGGCACTAGTGACCTGGAAAGATGGAGAGGGACAAATGGTGGATGAACTGATTGTCCAACTCTGGGAATACAAAGAAAGTCTCTCTTCCTCCCTTGTCTCAGCTGTGGAGAAACTGTCCCGGGAGGTCCAGCAACTCAAAGACAACAGGTCCTACTCTCCACCCATATAGACCAGTATCTCAACTATTAGGAGTCAGCATTCCTCTGCTCAACAGAGAGGATATAGAGGGTACACGCCACAGGGCACCCTATGGTTTTACCTGTGTGACCACAGAGAAGATATCAGGAAGTGGAATGGAAAACCTACCTCGACCCTAGAGACACAGGTATGTGAACTGCAAGGAAAAACATTCCCACAAGGGGGTTCTTCCAGGAAAATTGCTGCTCCAGTTTCCAGTGGGCAGTTCCCTAGACAGGGTAGAAGGGCTGATCTCGCTTCTGATTTTAATGAAGGAACTCCTGACTTGTATTTACAAGAAGCGAGTAACGAATTCTATGACCAGAACTAGAGGGGCCCTGCCTCCAGCCACACGGAGGAGAGGGACAACCGGGTTTATTGGACTGCGTGGATTCGATGGCCTGGCACATCAGACCCACAGGAGTATAGGGCTCTAGTGGATACCGGTGCACGGTGTACCCTAATGCCACCAAGTTATACAGGGGCAGAACCCATCTTTATTTCAGGAGTAGAGAGGGGCATCCCACCAGCTAACTGTATTGGAGGCCAAAATGAGTCTAACTGGGAATGAGTGGCAAAAGCACCCCCTTGTAACTGGCCCAGAGGCTCTGTGTATCCTTGGCATAGACTACCTCAGGAGAGGGTATTTCAAGGACCCAAAAGGGTATCGGTGGGTTTTTGGTACGGCTGCCTTGGAGATGGAGGAAATTAAAGAGCTGTGCACCTTGCCTGATCTGTCAGAGGACCCTTCTGTTGTGGGGTTCCTGAAGGTCGAAGAACAGGTCCTGATTGCTACTGTAACGGTGCACCAGCAGCAACACCGCACCAACCGAGATTCCCTAATTCCTATTCATAAGCTAATTCATTGACTGGAGAGCCAAGGAGTGACCAGTAAGACTTGCTTACCTTTTAACAGTCCTAGATGGCCAGTGCAAAGGTCGAACGGAGAGTGGAGTAGACTACCATGGCCAGAATGAAGTTATGCTACCACTGAGTGCTGCCATGCTGGATGGGCTAGAACTTCAATACAAACCAGAGTCGAAAGCAGCCAAATGGTATGCCACAACTGATATTGCTAATGCGTTCTTCTCAGTCCGTTTGGCAGTAGAGTGCAGGCCACAGTTTGCTTTTACTTGGAGGGGCATTCAGTACACTTGGAATCAACTGCCCTGGGGGTGAAAACACAGCCCCAGCATTTGCCATGGACTGATCCAGACTGCACTGGAACAGGGTGAAGCTCCAGAACACCTGCAATGCATTGATGACATCAGCATGTGGGGCAACACAGCAGAAGAGGTTTTTGACAAAGGGAAGAAAATAGTCCAGATCCTCCTGAAAGCTGGTTTTGCCGTAAAACAAAGTAAGGGACCTGCACAGGAGATCCAGTTTATAGGAATAAAATGGCAAGATGGAATTCATCAGTTCCCAATGGACGTGATCAACAAAGTAACTGCTATGTCCCTACCAACTAGCAAAAAGGAAACACAAGCTTTCTTAGGCGTTGTGGGTTTCCAGAGAATGCATATTCCAAATTACAGTCTGATCGTAAGCCCTCTCTGTCAAGCGACTCGGAAGAAGAACAATATCAAGTGGGGCCCTGAGCAACAACAAGCCGTTGAACAAATGAAACAGGAGATAGTCCATGCTGTAGCCCTTGGGCCAGTCTGGGGAGGGCAAGATGTGAGAAACGTGCTCTACACCACAGCCAGGCAGAATGGCCCTACCTGGGACCTCTGGCAGAAAGCACCAGGGGAAACTCAAGGTTGATCCTTAGCGGTTTGGAGTCAGGGATACAGAGGATCCAAGGCCCACTATACTCCAACTGAAAAAGAGATATTGGCAGCATATGAAGGTGTTTGAGCTGCTTTGGAAGTGGGTGGTACTGAAGCACAGCTCCTCCTGGCACCCCAACTGCCGATGCTGGGCTGGACGTTCAAAGGGAGAGACCCCTGTACACATCATGCGACTGATGCTTCGTGGAGTAAGTCGGTCACACTAATCACACAACAAGCTTGAATAGGAAACCCCAGTCGCCCAGGAATCTTGGAACTGATCATGGACTGGCCGGAAGGCAAAGCTTTTGGAATATCACCGGAGAAGGAGGTGATGTGTGCTGAGGAGGCCCCACCGTATAATAAACTGCCAGAAGATGAGAGGCAATATGCCCTGTTCACTGATGGGTCCTGTCGTCTTGTGGGAAAGCATTGGAGGTGGAAAGCTGCTGTATGGAGTCCTGTGTGACAAGTTGCAGAAACTGCTGAAGGAGGAGGTGAATCGAGTCAGTTTGCAGAGGTGAAAGCCATCCAGCTGGCTTTAGATATTGCTGAACGAGAAAAGTGGCCAGTGCTCTATCTCTATACTGACTCATGGATGGTGGCAAATGCTCTGTGGGTGTGGTTACGGCAATGGAAGCAGAGCAATTGGCAGCGCAGAGGCAAACCCATCTGGGCTGCCGCATTGTGGCAAGATATTGCTGCCTGGGTCGAGAACCTGGTTGTAAAAGTATGTCACATAGATGCTTACGTACCCAAGAGTCAGGTCACTGAAGAACATCAAAACAACCAGCAGGTGGATCAGGCTGCTAAGATTGAAATGCCTCAAGTGGATCTGGACTGGCAACATAAGGGTGAATTATTTTGAGCTTGGTGGGCCCATGACACCTCAGGCCATCAAGGAAGAGATACAACATATAGATGGGGTCGTGATCGAGGGGTGGACTTGACCATGGACACTATTGCACAGGTTATCCATGAATGTGAAACGTGCTGCAGTCAAACAAACCAAGCAGTTCAAGCCTCTCTGGTATGGAGGATAATGGCTGAAATATAAATATGGGGAGGCCTGGCTGATTGATTATATCACACTCCCACAAACGCACCAAGGCAAGCGCCATGTGCTTACAATGGTGGAAGCAACCACTAGATGGCTGGAAACATATCCTATGCCCCATGCTACTGCCCAGAACACTATCCTGGGCCTTCAAAAGCAAATCCTATGGTGACATGGCACCCCAGAAAGAACTGAGTCAGACAATTAGACTCATTTCCAAAAAAACCTCATAGACACCTGAGCCAAAGAGCATGGCATTGAGTCAGTATATCACATCCCCTATCATGCACCAGCTCTGGGAAAATCGAACAATATAATGCACTGTTAAAGACTACACTGTTCAAACATTGGGATACACAGTTAGCAAAAGCCACCTGGTTAGTTAACAATAGGGGATCTGCCAATCAAGCTGGCCCTGCCCAGTCAAAACTTTTACGTACTGTAGAAGGGTATGAAGTCCCTGTAGTCCAAATAAAAAATATGCTGGGGAAGACAGTCTGGGTTACTTCTGCCTTGGGCAAAGGCAAATACATTCGTGGGATTACTTTTGCTCAAGGACCTGGGTACACTTGGTGGGTGATGCGAAAGGATGGGGAAATCTGATGTGTACCTCAAGGTGATTTGATTTTGGGTGACAATAGCCAATGATTTGAACTGTATTATGATGGTATTTGCTACATAATACTGTATGTCATTGCTACTATAGTTGTTATATGCCATATCAATGGTATTACAGTAAGAATCACACAGATTAATGAAGAATGAACTTTGATGAAACCAAGCAAAGTGCAGTGATAATGGAACCAGAACTGTCTTCAGCATGCAAGAATCCAACACCACACACCATCTGTCCTGTCCTGAAAGACTGTTATGACAGATGGAACCCAAAGTCATGGACTAAATGAACTCAATGGACATTTTAGAGGGATGACCCATAGACTTAGGGAATGGTATTTGTTTGTATATATCAAAAGACAGGAAAAGTGGTGGTGATTAATTGGAATGTATTGGAAAGCATGGGACCCGGGCATGATGTAGATGGTGTAGAATAAAGGGTGGATACTGCCCTGGTTTTAGCTGGGACAGTTAATATTCTTCCTAGTAGCTGGTATAGTGCTGTGTTTTCGATTTAGTATGAGAATAATGTGATAACACACTGATGTTTTAGTTGTTGCTAAGTAGGGTTTACACTAGTCAAGGACTTGACTTCCAAGCTTCCCATACTCTGTCAGGTGCACAACATCTGGGAGAAGGAGCATAGCCAGGACAGCTGATGTAAACTTGCCAAAGGGATATTCCATACCATATGACGTCATGCCTAGTATACAAACTGGGGGAGTTGGCCAGGGGGCAGTGATCGCTGTTCAGGGACAGGCTGGGTGGTGAGCAGTTGCATCACTTGTTTTTCTTGGAGTTTGTTTCTCCCTCTCTTATTTGTTATTTTCCTTTTCATTACATTTTTTTTTTTTAATTTCAATTATAAAAATCTTCCAATCTCAACCCACAAGTTTTCTTACTTTTGCCTTTTTGATTCTCTCTCCCATCCCACCGGCTCATGGGAGGTTGAGCGAGTGGCTGTGTGGTGCTTGGTGGTCGCTGACTGGGTTTGAACCAGTACAGCAAGGTATGTATGAGAAGAAACAAGGGTTAGGATATACTGTGTTTTACCCCAGTATACCCCAGTACAGAGTTATAACATGGACAAAGAGCACAACCAGTTGCAGGAATTTAGAAAAGCTGAGTTTACTGCAGCAATGATGAACGCACCACAAAAATTAGCACTAATTAAATATGATCTTAGTTAAATGTTTTGTGTTCTTGTTCAATTAAGAGGCTGGTGTCACAGAACAGCACCCAAAAAAACCTAGACTGCTAAGCAGGGAGCTACTTAAGTTCACTCTCAGCACAGAGCTGCCTGGATTGTAGGCAACAGAAAAGTTGGAGAAAAGACTGGGAGAATCTTAAAGCTACTTTCAAAATCATCCCAAAGCAGTGTAAAATGGTGTGTGTTGCCCAAAACTTTCTCATAAAGATAGTAACTAATGAATTTCTGGGAAAATGAATAGAAAATAAGCACGGATTTTTTGAAAACGTGACAGCTAAAGGTAGCAAGTGGGCTGCCTTTTGTCTTTTTAGGAAAACTTAGGAAGTGAGAGAAAAGTAATCTCGCTCCTCATCCTGTCTGTGTTAAAACTAAACATCCCACAGCTTTGAGTGATCTCCTCAGAGCTATACTACAGATTAAGTTTGAGGGTGTTACATGCCTTCACTGCTACATTTGTTCTACTGTGTTATAAAGAATAAAGTGTCTTTTTTCTGATCACTTTATTGTAACTGGGTGACATTCAGTGAGAACTGGTAACTTGAGTCCTCCTTCCAGGGCTTTTTAAACATAGTTTATATGATTATTTCCCAGGAGACAAAAAAGGCTTTCAGACCACATGGAAGAGGCTGTGCCTTACTGCTTCAAGTATTAGACAACAATGTGTTTAATAGCCATTTTTCATTCTTGTGTTCTTTTTCTTTTCTATTACCCTGATTCTGTAATTCCTCTTTGCATATGAACATTAAGTTCTGGGATCTTTACTTGTAAGCATGCAGTCAGTTATTTTTTCATGTAAACAGGAAGGTAGCAGCTGAATAGTTTTTACTGCTGGACTTGGGTACTTGCATTGATGGTCTTACATGAAAGACATCTTTCAGAAGATTTGATACTTTAAAGCCTTGAGGGATTTAGGTCTGTCTCTTGCATTGATCCTAACTGAAGTTACAGGCTTAACTAACTCTGGGAATCTGAGCCTAAACCCACAAGACTGTCAGGGCTTAATCTGTACCCCTCTCCTGGGCATTTTATGTTGCCTAGTTTAAGTACTGATTATTGAATATGGTGAGATTTCTGCACACACTTTAAAGTTCCTGTTTTACCACTTACGAGCCTTCAGATTTAATTCGGAAAATTAGCAGCTGACAAAATACAGAAAAGTTGAGCTCTGCAACATACCATTAATTAGTTTCTTTAGATATTATGTAAGAGCACTAGACCCTAGTCCTGAGTATGAAAGAGAAAGGCTTCATAATCATATACTGTGTGTATAAATAACCATTGAAGAAAAGAACTTCTGGTGTTTCTTAAGAAAGTCAATGGAAATGACCAACAATTAAATCAAAGGGTACAGAATTGGTAATTTTAAAGATATGGGTATTTATTTAGAAATCTGAAATCAAATCACTAATCTTGAAACTCATTAGTATCTATTTTAAAAGGTAAAATCCCAAAACTTATAACAAAAGAAAAATCTCAAAGTTACCAAAGACAAAAATAACTGATGAAAATATATTCTTTTATTTCCTAAAAAAATATTCTAAATTGCTAAGCAGGTTAAATTGGAACTGTATTTTAAAGTTGTTAATAACGTATTATGTAACCCTGTATCAGTCTTCTTTATATTATGAAGGTATTTAGCTTAATCCTCAAGCTTCCACTGTACAATTTTTATAGTTCAGTATTTCTAAACTAGGTTAAGTGTGAATTACTAAGATAAATAAACAAATAAGATTATCTCTCACTTGCATGGTGTTGTACAAGTGATCTTGCTACATCACTTCTTCCTAGCTACTGTTCTTTTTCCTTTTTTAGCTAGTGAGATTGTCTTAAATATCATTACCCATTTCCTTTTAGAGACTTCTGTGAACTAAATTTTCACTGTATGTGCAAAACTCCCAGGGTAAATTAAATGTGAATCCTCAATCTTAAGCATATCTCTCAATTACATGCACCTGTGCTGGATCAATTAGCTTGCCTAATTCTTAGCAACAATAAATGGCCCACAAGTGTTCTCCATTAATTAAAATACTATCAGCCTTTTCCAAGTACACTTCTAATGTATTCTGTCTACAATGGCTTTGAGGGCAGCTACTCTTGGATGGACCTCTGGGTATTAATTTGCCTTTTAAGATCGCTGTCCCTCCCTGCAAACTACTGTTGGATTTTTTTTTTTTTTTTCCCCATGAAGCACAGCTTTTGTTTTATTAGTTACTGTGAGGACTGTATGCTGCTAAACACAATCAAATCTTGTACTGTGCCATTTCTCATTTTAAATGAAAGGTTGTTGCTGCTGCTGCTGCTGTTTAATTTTGATTGTAAAGCCAGATTGGACCTCTCTTTAATGGCTTTATTTGATGTCAGTCTATCCAGAAAATAATTTCCTTGCATGGATGTAATGCATAGGCTGCTGTAGACTAGTAATTCTTTTAGGTGTTAGAAAAGCATGTTTAAATCATACTTATGTGCTCATGACCTTTCTAATACAATGATTTAAGAGAGTTTTGCAGATTAACTACTTTATTCTGCACTCCCTGAAAACTTTCTGCTTAAAAAACACCCTGGCTACTCTCAGTGATTTTGTTTAATGATGCAATTCAACTTTTTTGGAAGGACGATTTTTAAAAAGTCATACTGCTAAGTATGTCTTTATAAATTATTTATAGAGAATTGCTGGGACAATGTCTTGCTTGGTGAGCTGCTGGTGTCAGTACCACTGAATTATCCACAGAAATTAAGTCAACAAAGTTTATTCTTCTCTTTCTCTCTTCCAGCATCAAACTTCAGTATAAATTCATGCCAGAAGCCATTTTAGAATTTTATGCAGAAATATTTTTCATTGCCTCACTAAGTATTTCAAAAAGAGGCAGAAAAATCTTTCATTACTACCCTGCTTCTATTCCTAATTAGCAATTTTAAAGCAGCCAATTGTGCAATATGTACAAGTATTTGGCAGACATTTTTATAATACACTGTCGGCCTAGTGTTATGAAAAATTGAGCAAAATTATGGAAATAATTACATAGTAAGTACATTAATACAGTCTACCTACATGTAAATAAGTATTAACAGGAACAATAAAGTGGAAACATAGGTCTTTTTATTCTATTTTAAAATGTCTTTTAGTTGTCATTTTATTGACCTTTTTCATGATCATTCCCAGAAATTTCAATCCAATGTGTTATGGACATCAAGGGGAAATTCAGTGGGAGCATCTTGCATAGAGTTTTTCTGAAATCTCTCCCTATCTGTTGCCATGACAACACAACTGTTCTTCCTGGAGAGGATGCTTTGTCTATTTTTCTGTTCCCAGAAAAATAATTTCATAGCTTTATTGTTGCAAATATTTGGGGGGGAACAAAACCAGAAAACAACCCAAAACCCAGTGTACTCTAAGTGGACTTTCTGGGTCATCAGTGAACGAAGGAAGGAAGGCCTAGGATTTGAAACTCGTAGTCACTTTCTATAATAGTATCTAGTTTCTGCATATATTGCCATTTGTATGGGATGTTCTAACTACGTGTACAAAACATACGAAAGGTGGCACTCCCCTTTTTGTGACTTTTGAAAGAAAGTAGTTTTCATGCAGTTTCTTATGAACCATAAGTCTTGGAGTGTACTTGTATGTAAAAGACATGGTCTGAGAATGCTAACTAAGCCTAGTGTCTTAGGCTACTTAGCATATGCAAAGCCTCCCTGGACCTAGTTGCTAGCCACCTAACTTCAGTTTATGTTCTCCTGGGAACAGAAATGATGCGGAATAACATTTCTTTGCCTGGTCAAGGCATAGCTAGCACAAACCAATAGAAATATATTTCTCTTAACATGCAATTAGATTACAAAGGTGGCTAGGATTAAAAAAAAAAAAAAGTCTTCATTATTCTAGCATAAAAAGCAAGAATAATGCATATCAGGGAGAACAGAATACTTTTCAAGAATAGGAGCGCAGGTCTTGTTCCTTACTTTTTTGCTCTGAGGCATTTTAGTGTAACTAGACCTTTACCTGAAAATAGAAATAATCCTACATAAAAAGAATGAGATTTGGAAAGCTGTACTAGTGAGTAACACAAACGTAGTGTTATATGGAGGCAATCTAATTTTTAAAGATGGTCTAATATTCCTTTCAAGCATATGAAATGCAAATTTACTATCAGTTTTGTATCCTGCACTGACATCCATTTATATTCTTTCTTCATTGACCCTTTTACTTAAATTTTATAGCTGAATCAGAAATAAAGAACTGTATTATGCCTTTTTCCCTGTAGTTAAATCTCTAAAATCAGCAGTTTCCTTGTAGGTGATTAAGTCTCATAGGAAGAATACTAGTAATACATTATAAGAAAGTCTCAGGAAGAACAATGAAGCTGCAATAATATTCTTGAGATAGTAATCCAGAGCATTATCATTTACCTAATGTAAACCAGGGAAAAGATAAACAGTAATAAAAATTCAGACTCTAAAGAGGAGGCTATTGAATTATACGAATTGGTATTTTCATTTATATCTATTGCAACAAAATCTATCTTCCTGCATCAAAATCTGCTCCAGTTTCTATCCTGCCTATGTGTACGCACCAGAGTAAATTCAATTTCATTTTAAAATATGCATCTTAACAAACACAGTTTTTGTTTTAAATAATTAAGCTACTTACTTAATGCATTTCTTGAGAATAAATTTGTAAAATATTTTCCAAATTCACAGAATGAACACTATCTGCAGATGGCCAGGAGAATATATTTGATACGGCCAACTTTTAAAAGCAAAGCAATGCCAAAATATCAGTTCCGTAAATACTGAGCAGACTATGGAATTGTATGCAGTCCTTTGACGACCAACAAAGCTCAAAGATTTCAGGTATTCTGAAATCTTAAATAGACTTGGAATGAACATCAAAACTTGTACACTGAATTTGCCTGTGAATAGTAGGAGATTTCTGAATAAATACAGACAAGAAAAATTTAATTTTTCTGAATCTTATTTTAATGGTATTCTGCAACCTCTTTTATCACTTGGGAAGTATTCAGTACTAACAGAAAACATGTTTAATTAAACTATCTAGAGCAATTTACATTGTATCTTATTCTAGTTTTAGTCTATTCTAACTGAACTCTTAAAGAAAAGCTAGAGTGTAATAGCAAATCATAAGGTAGGGGGCTATTTTACAAATAACAGAATATATTTATATATAATATAGCCATCATGTTTGTCTCTAAATGATCTTTTTAAGTCTGTGTATGTTGAATTTGTTAGCTTGTTTAGAGTATAACATAGGACTAATGACAGCATTATAGCAAAGAAATAAAGAAATCCTACTAGACTGTATGTATAGTCAACCAGACTGCCATAGTATTTTTTTTTAAATAAACCTGCAAGTGTTTTACCCAGTTCTGTTTTCAGCACTTCAAAAGATATAATTGTGTCCACTTTCCTTAGAAGGTAATTGTTATATATTTCCTTAGCATTTATTGTGACAGAATGAGAAAGTACTAAACATAATGACTGTATTTGCTTATTTGTGCCCTCTTCCTCTACAGCACAAATAGGGTCATTATATTCAGCTTATCTCTGTTTTATTACACTGACTGCTGCTTTGACAGGAGGAGGTATTTTGGAAGGCTTCTATAGATTGTAATAAATGAACTTCTAATTTAAAAATTTCTTATAGGATTTTTGTCACTGAAAATTTTATTTAAAGCTTATCTTCCTGTTTGTTGCTCTGAAACAAGGTTCCCCAACAATTACAGACAGAAGATTTGTGATACCTCAGTCATTTTAAAGAAGTCATGCATAATTCTTTTCAGATCACAAATCACCTCTGCATATATACTGTCTCCAGAGCATAGTACACTAGCATGCCTACCACTAACAATAATACTTACCACCTCTGCTTTCTCTTCAGTTAATACTTTCTGGTCTTTGTATCATGCAGAAATGGGACATTGTGCATATATGACCAGGTTGTCATTAATATTGCCCATAGAGTTCACTAATTAAAAAAAAAAAAAAAAAAAAAGAATCACAAAAAATGAAAATAGAGTATGAAAGCAGAGATTTTTAATGTAATATTTTAGTATAGAGAGAATAAAATTCACATTTAATTTCTTCCCTTGATTTTGTCAGTTTAAAAGCATTTTTTTGTGAAAAAGGACATCTTTCAAACTTTCAAACAAGTAGCCATGACATACACTTTTTTTCTTACTACAAATGAAAACAAGATTTTCTTTTCTAAGCAGCTTTTCTACTGAAATATTGTAGAATTCTTCACAAGTGTATATGCATCTTTCAGGAATTTGGCAAAGCAGCTAGACAAACTCTGTAATGAACATAGGTGCTGATGTTCCTTGAGATTTGATTTGCACCCAGCAGAACAAGTAGACATCAAGGAAGAAAAAAAGTGGACTGGCTGGCAGCATTTGGGTGGCTAAACAAAAGCCAAAACTTTCACTAGAGTGGCTTTGGCATGCTTAAGGGTTTGGGCTGGCAGCAGGTTAAATGTTTATAAGCTATACTTGTCAGACTTTAATGTTTTGTCCCCCAGAATAAGGTCTATCTAGACCGTAAGACAGGCTCCTTTACAGCCTATGATCTTCCTATGGAAGCCAGAATATTAGAAGAATATTATTTTCCAGTTCATTGCCATGATGTGGGATGTACTTGTAAACCTGGGTTCCTGAAAACACTCATGTCTCTCTAGTTCAGGTGTACCCATAGTAACCTCTCTTTCAAGCTCTGCTCTTATTATTTACTCAGTCTCTTTTCCTGGAGGGGAAATTTTAGATGCTTGTTTACATACTTGCCTGAGTGAGTAACAAGAAAATTCCCTTTCCAAGGCTCCAGTTTAGAATTACCTCCATTCAAGCAGGTCACCTGCTTTTCCAAAATACTTTACTTGCTACACCAAAATAAATTAATTCCTTTTGCAATTAATTACTTTAAAATTACAGGATCTTACAATTTGGTAGTTTCATTTTGTTTTTTAATCTAAAAATTATTCTGGTTTTACACTTACATTCTGCATCAGACTATTATGAAAACTTGATTAGTCACTGATCTACTAAGATTATGTTGACATTTTACATTGTAATTTCCTTTCCATGAGGTAAGTCAGATTTTAAGGACTATAAGCAAGTTCATTCTTTTTCTGATTTTCAAGATACCTATGGAACACTTATATAAGCAAATTTTCATAGGAATAATCTTAGCATGAGTGTAACTGTTATCACCTGAGGACTAAAAGAGAAGACTAGCCGACTGGAGAAACATGAAAGCCCAAAAGGGGAGTAGCTTTCCAAAGATCCAGTGGAGAAGAAGCAGAGTTGAGCAGTGGGCCAGACTGTGAGAGATTTATCCATATATTATATGTAAACATATATAGGGACTATTTCTGTTAAAAAGTAGTTGCATCATAAAGCTGACTGAGGGCCATATGTAAAAATTAAGTTAAGAAGCAGGGTAAATGAGTTATGACAAAAAATACCTGAGGTAAATTGTCCATTCTAATGATATAGTTGCTAGTAGACTGGAGGTTCAGAAGGCCAAAATGGAAAGGCAAGAAGACTTCTTAGAAATATCCTTGACATCACAGCCTTCATATGTGTATGGTCCTTAGTAGTGTGGTACTCCTGCTAAAGAGTGAGAGATGGCTGGCTTCCTAGGAGAGAGGAGTAACTAGGAACATGTCCAACAGAAAGAGAAGTAAGCAAGATACCTATTGGATAGGTGTACCTTACAGTCTCGCTAGAAGGAAGAAACAGCTATTTTGGGGTGCCTGTAGCTATAGTACTATTTGTAGTTACTGCTGAGCAGTCTTTACTGGGGTAGGTGAATGAAAATATAAATTAGATGGATGAAAAATAGGTTACAGACTGCTGTTTTACCCTTTCTTTCACTAAGAAACATAAGGAGAGGACTTGAATATATTATTGTTGTGCTTTGGAGAACATGTAATTTTTGCATGCTTATCTTATTTCCTTTCTGTTTCTTCTTCTCGTCCTTTAGTAAGGTACTGTTTGGCTAAGACTTTTCATTCAAGCTCTTTGAATGGTGAAATGTGGCTTACAAACTTGATATGGTATTTATTGACAACCCATAGAAATTGAATCTGGTCCTTGCTGTTGTCAAGCGAAGCATGGCAGAAAAGCTGTAGAAGTAAAAATAAAATTCCTGTAGTCAATAAATTTGACGGTCACTATGAGGATTATAGAAAAAGGTCTATACTAAGTAAGTATCCATGGACATATTCCTCTCATTGAAACTGGAATTTTCATATGCTTTAACTTTGTCTCTTAAAATGGAAGTGCCACTCCCTTATTTAATTATACAATATCAAATACACTGTCAAATATTTTAATGTCTTTTAATAACCTGAGAAGGCAGCAGTCTTGCTTAACTCCCAAAATATTAGGCATTATCCATTTCAGTACCAGTATTCAGACAAATGGCTAATAAAGAAATAGCTAAGTCATTCCTAGACTAAAGCTACAACATTTGGTTCATTTAAGACAGCCTGCTGTCATGGTTTATCCCCAGCCAGCAACTAAGCACCACACAGCCACTCACTCACTCCCCGCCGGTGGGATGGGGGAGAGAATTGGAAGGGTAAAAGTGAGAAAAACTCGTGGGTTGAGATAAAGACAGTTTAATAGGTAAAGCAAAAGCTGCACAGACAAGCAAAGCAAAACAAGGAAGTCATTCACCACTTCCCATCAGCAGGCAGGTGTTCAGCCATCTCCAGGAAAGCAAGGCTCCATCACCATAACAGTAACTGGGAAAGACGAAGTGCCATCAGTTCGGATATCCCCCCTTCCTCCTTATTCTCTCAGCTTTTTTATTGCTGAGCATGATGTCATGCGGTATACAATATCCCTTTGGTCAGTTAGGGTCAGCTGTCCCAGCTGTGTCCCCTCCCAGCTTCTTGTGCACCCCCATCCTACTCACTGTGGGGTGGTGTGAGAAGCAGAAAAGGCCTTGACCCTGTATAAGCACAGCTCAGCAGTAACTAAAACATCCCTTTATCATCAACACTGTTTTCAGCACAAATCCAAAACATAGCCCCATACTAGCTACTATGATGAAAATTAACTCTATCCCAGCCAAAATCAGCACACCTGTAATGTTACACATCTGACCACAGATTCACGTGAAACATTACAGTACAATTCCAGAAGACAGAGCTTGTTTAACTCCAAATGCAGATGACAATAAATTAGGTGCAGTTATTATTGTTTATTAAAATTAAATATGCAGTTGAAACACAAAGCTGAGACATCTTATTAGACAGGAAAGTTTGACATGTTTGAATATTAGTTAGTACTGTTCTGTACTCACTTAAGTTCTTGGTTTCTTGCTAAATAAATTCCTATAAATACACAAAATCTTACTGTGGTCTCTTGGCAGTGTTAGAAAGAACTAATTCTGGAGTAATGTTCATAAAAACGTAGAAAATATATAGTTATACATAGTTGCAAATCTTGTGGGTTTGATCAATTTCAGGGAACTAGTATGGCATTTAAAAAAAAAAAAAAAGAAAAAAAAAAAAAGGTGGTTTTCTTGTCTCAGATGATTAATGTTGTAGATTGGAGGTTCCTTGTTAATAGATGTTGCATCTGAGCTACCAGACTGCTTCGGCAGCCTACTGGGAGAACAAAAGAAGTCCTCTAGCCTTTTTTCAGATTTGCTGGTATCACATGGTCAGAGGCTAAGAGATACAGAAACTGTTCTTTTTCATCATATCAGGAGAGTTTATAACATGGCCAAATCCATTCAAGATTTTTCTCACTGGTCAGAATGAAGCCATTTGCCTTCTGAGGATATATTGACATCAGCCAGTGGCATTCGAGTAGCTTCTTTTGGCCAAAATAAATAAATGAAAAACCTATTCTGTTAGAGCTCAGAACTCTCTCAGGAGAAAAAGAAATGTTTAGCTAAATATGTCATAAGGTCCAAATACTTTTAGACAGGCAAGAAAGTAAGATTGGTGGTCTTGATCAGGAGAAAATGAAGAAATGGGAAAGAATCCCAAAATAACAGGAAGATACTATTCATATATTCATAGATGAAGACTGAATATTATTCTACACAGCAGGGCTGACTTTTTTATTTTTTTTTACCTGTAGTTTAATTTTAATTTAAGTTTAAAGCACCTCAAAGACAAAATTTGGATGAAACTTCTTCACATGTAAAATTGTAACAATACAGTTTGTTCCTTCTTGACCTCCCTCATAACCTAGAATTTGAATTGGAGTTGTATTTGGGACAAAGCAAAATGAATTAACAGCACAGTTTTGAGCAAGATTTAATGTTCTCTTCATTTTTTCTGGACAGGCAGATGCTTTAACAACATAATCTGTTATGATTTGTTGTAGCAAAACTAGAGGCTTAACTGATGGGATATTAAAGCAAAGATGACCATTATTTTTTAGGAAAGGAAACAGAAATCCTTTGATGATTGAGTTGACAATCTTCACAGTCATTAAGGACACTGATAGAAACATTTTCACCATGGCATATAGATACTAGCTGTCATAAAGTAGTATTACCTAATGTCAAATTCCCGCTCACCATACTAAAAATATAGCCTTCGTAGAGACTGTATGTAAATAAATACAGGATTCTATTCTTATGAGATGCTTCATTTGAAGGGATAAACCTCTGTTTATACTCTCTGATACCCTTCTTTTCAGAGGTTGGAAGTATAAACAGTATTTATAAGACTCGGCACACCAGAGCCACAAGCCCTCAGGGATGTACCTGGGACAGCACTACATCTTCTGCGCTTGGAGTGCAGCCCTCCCAGGACATGAAACAGATCGTTGGGAAGTACTGTGCAAGGAGAGAGGAAGGTGTGGTCCTCTCCGGTTAAACCTTTATGTGGGGCAATTCTGGGTTATGTGATAAGAGCTCATAAACTCATCTGCACACACACAAAGGAGTTCAGAGAGACAATGGCAGGAGAGGGAGTCCAATTAATGCCCTCACTTGACTCCTTATAGGTCCATCTCCCTCACAGGAGAGCCATTGGCCCATCTAAGGTCCATCTCCACAAGCCCAGAGGAGCACAGGGATGCACAATGGCAGGGAGGATCCCATGTTAAGGACTCATTAAGGATGAACAAACATCTTGTCCAGACCCCTCCCAGAGCTGTCCCATAAGAGTCATCAGACCCATTGTCCAGGTGTGAAACCCATCAAGATGAGTCATCAGGAGGAGTTCTCTGGATCACCTTTCAGACTAAGGGGTCTGGGCTTTCTAGGGGTGTGGGACACATTATGGGATGCAGGGGAAGAGCAGTTCATGATTGCATAGAACTTATTACAGGATGTTTAGAGGAGGAACAAAAAGCAGGAAAAGGGAAGAGTTTAGGTGATTTGGGGAAGAACAAGTGAGGGAAAACGAAGAACTACGGGGGGAAAAAAAGGCCAGTTGAATGTAAATATTTTTCTGGTCAGTATGCTTGTCTGGCTGTTGGGACATGGGAAGCCAGCAACCGGGGAGACTGGGATCCGAGTTCAGCTACTGGGCAGACTGAGGGTCTGAATTCAGCAGCTGGAGGATCCACTTTGTAGATACATATATATATTTTCACTATTGGATCTCCATCCTGCTCAGCCAGAGAAGGGAGCTGGGTGAGGTCATTGGTGCTGTCAGCGATTGTGTGGGTGATGTGTGTGTCCATCTGTGTATTTACAGATACACCATCTGTGTATTTCTGTAAATACGTGGTGTGTATGTGCCCTGTATATGTGTACCTGCTGGAAGTACATCTTCAGCTTCACTAGTGGTTGGACCTGGGGACATGAAGTGGCAGCAGTGGTGTTGTCCCAAAAACTTGGGTCTGTTACCTGGTGCGCGTCGCCCAATTCACACAGAGTCGAGGTATTTTCCTTTATTACATAAATGTGCAGATACGGGTGTGTGGTACAAACAAGCACACTGTTGATGTAAACTAACAGTTATTTATACACAATATTTTAACATATTTAATCATTTAATACATATTCATTGTCACTTTGTTAAATGATTGATTAAAATTCTTTGCTTACCATGTAAATTACTACGTATGCTCACTATGATTTTTGAGACCTTTACTTCCTTTATCTTTTGGGTCGGTGGGTTTCTTGAGTGGGTGGTCCTTGAGTGGGTGGTCATGATCTCCCCCTGCAGGAATTACCTTTCCCCTAAACTCACTTAATTTTGGCAACACTAAGCAGTCCTTTATGGGCCGTTAACGAAGTGAATTATCATTCTCTTTAGAGTTCTTTTTTCTGAGACAGTTATCCGGTTTCATGATGCCATAGTATTGTTAGGGTAAAATAAGCAAGGTTAATCTTTACGCACATCAGCGTCACCTCTCTCAAGATGTTGAATCTGGCATGATATGTATTTTCCTCTAACATATCCTACTTAAAAAAATATTTTTAAGGGCTTATGGATGTGCATATCCTGAAAATATTTTAACTACATGTTGTTATTGAACATAAAACATATTTACTAAAATATTCTGTATTTATAAATCTATAGCAACTTCTGACAATCATGAAAAGAGCTCATGATATAAATACTACAATTTTTTTTTTTCTTTTTCTAAAGGATTAGAATTGTATCAGTCCCTGCAGATTCCCTCTGAGTTTTAGTTTCATTCCAAAGGAAAGTCCACCACCTTTTCTTTTTTTTCTGCTGTCCTCATATATATCTTTTTGTTTGTTTATTTTTCAAGTAGTCCTGAAGTTTTTTCTTGGGAACAGAGACATAAAGAAGATGAGCACTAAGTGAGAAGCAGTTTTGCAGTTCTATGAACAATCTCATTTCCTGTTCATAAACGTTTACAAGGTTCTAATATCCTCCTGACTTTATATCTGCATCTTAGTTTAAGAGAATTTTTAGGATCCTACAAATATTTTTCACAGTCTAGTTTTTTAATGTCTATGTATCTGAACAACTAATATCAATTCATAATGTTCAGAGTAGGTCTGAATATTTTTTTTTTTTTCTCATAAGAAAAAGGACAGAAATTGACACCCAGTATCTTTGCTATACTAGGTAAAATACATCATTTATAGATCATGTTCATTTCAATATTAATTAATAACAGGAAAGTTTCACTTACAGGTTTCTCTCTAAGAGAAATTCCTAAACATGTAACAATGTCCTAAGCTCAAAATACTTATTAAAAGAGATGAAGGAGGTGAAGTAAGAAAATAAATGCAGAAAAAATGGTAATAATGAATGAAATACTGGACTTGTATCTTTAATTATTTTTTTGTAGTTGAAACCTTGATTTTTTTTTCTTCTTAATATTTGGGAACTTTTTTGTCATGTAAGAGATAATGGAACAAAATAAGCAAACTGTAACAGGAAACCTTCCATCTCCTACATCAGTGGCTGAAAATGCAGCATCATCAGTTTTCCTTATGTTTTGTCCCAGATGTAGATCTCAGTTTCCAAAGACAATGTTTGTGAGAAGAGTTAATGAAGCTGATCTGCTACAGATTTCTGCCACACAACTCTTCTCATTTTCTAATTTGAATAACTGTTGCAACTTCTGTCATATGCATTAAGACATCAACAATCCTTAAAACACAGCAATAGGAGGCTATTCTAACCCATGTTATAGACAGCAGACAGTATTTGTCATCAGCTAATTCTGGTATGGGTGTGGGCTGGCCAGGGGCAAGTTCATGTGCTTGATTGGATAGTAACAAGGCAAACATAATAGATTATTTCTAATTTCACACCACTGTCTTGGCAAAGTGCTAGTTTGGTCTTTCTTTTACCCAGAGTGCAGTTTCACAAATTTTATAAAATATTAATTCTCTCTAATACTTCTTTATCAAATTAGGTTAAAATTGACTAATGTGTTCAAAAGCCTTTGGAGACAAGAGACAGACAGATGAACAGAATGCAACTGAGAAAGTCTTGCTTCCTTAAGAAACCAAGATAAAAGTGTCTATTCATTACAGTAGCTAACATTATTCATTGTGTGCTTTGAAGAGTCAAAGTTAAATTCACAAAGGACATAAGTTCAATACACCTCGCTATTTCTGAAATTAGTTTTGGGTCACAGTTACCCAATTAGTTTGAGTCATAAAAATAAAGGACATCTTCCCAAGCCTCCCATGCAGTTCATGGGAGGATTTAGTCACTAGAATAGGATTTAAAACAATCAGCATGCTTATCTCTTAACTGCCCAAACTCTCTCCTATGAAACTGAGAACAAGGAACTGTTTTAAATCATTGTCTATATAAAATCTCTCTCTATTTTTTTTTTTTTTTTCTGTGGACAAGTAGGTATTTCTTTAAATATAAGCAACACAACACTAGAATATTTTCTCTGGAAATGTGTTTTAAACCTACTTCTTTCAAAAACCAGACAGAGGGTTGCACATTACTTCATTGGTTCCCTAGTGAAAAAAATGGTGGGTTTTTTGCTTGTTTTTTTTTTTTCTGTGTGCCTGGTGGCTAAAGAATTCACCCCAGATATAGAAGATACAGACTAATTTATTTTCTTCACCTGAAAGGATTTGCATTGCCACTATGAATTCCTGTGAAAGTTCTGAAAACAGCTGCCATGGAGAAAGTCATTTACAGTTTGTTCACTTTCATAAAAAGATTGATCACCCAGTGGCCCTTTCTGTTTTCTACAGTCATCTCAGCACTATTTTACTAACATACCCATAGGTATGCTGCAAGATCTCACTAAGGACAGTTATAGCTTCAGATTTTACATGCAAGATTATACACCAAATCTTTATCCTTTCGCAAACTATTTTTATACTGGATTCCAGAGAAAGCTTGTGAAAACATCATCTAATAACTTTGACACTGTTGGCAAATTTCAAGAAAATTTGGCAAAAGTTGAGACATTTCAAAAAAGGACTGGCTTCTCACAAGCTTTGTGGAAAGAGAAGATGGAGTAAGGGAAAAAAATCTATGTTTGTGCCCTGAAGGAAAGGCTGCACTCTGACTTCAGTCACATTTCTGCATACTGGAGAATCCTCACAACAAAGACCTGTAAAAAGTCTGTCTTTCTGTGTTGCTGTATTGGGTGTAGGTGTCCAGATTTTGGCAGCAGTGGGGCTGAAAGGATTACCTCTGTGAGGAAGACATCTATGCTGGACACAGCTGGTCCAATGGACCCACCACGGAACACAGCTGAGCCCCTTAGCCAAGGTAGTGGTGCCTCCAGGAAAATGTATTTAAGAAAGAGAAAAAAGAAGGGGGGGGGGGGGGGGGGGGGAGAAACAAAAGGAGAGTAAGAAACAGCAGTGTGAACACCAAGGTGAGAGAAGAAGGATGGGGGAGGAGGTGGCCTAGATGCTGGAGCAGAGATTCCCCTGCAGCCTGTGGAGAGACCATAGTGGAGCAGGTGGGTATTCTCTGAGGTAACTTCAGACTGTAGAGGACCCCACACTGGAGTAGATTTTCCTGACAGGAACTGCAGCCCATGGAGAAGACCCACGGTGGAGCAGGGGAAAAGTGTGAGGATGAAGGAGCAGCAGAGAGGAGCCATTATGAACTGACCTCAACCCCCCATTCCCTAATACCCCTGCAAAACTTGGGGGAGGAGTAGGTAGAGGAGTGGAGAATGAAGGAGTGAAGCTGAGCCTGGGAAAAAAGAGGTGGGGTGGGGAGAAAGTGTTTTAAGTTTTGCCTTTCATTCTCACCATCCTACTCCATTTTTAATTGACAATAAGTTAAATTAATTTTCCTCAAGCCAAGACTCTTTTGCCCATGATGGTAGTTTGGTAAGCAATCTCCCTGTTTTTATCTTGACCCACAAGCTATTCCTGAGAAGGGAGAGAGAGAGCGGCTGGGTGGGTGTCTGGCAGCAGGCCAAGGTCAACCCATGATGGTACTTGGTAAGTGATCTCACTGTCATTACCTTGACTGACAATATTTCTTGTTCCCATTTGTCTTATTTTCTCCCCTCGTGACACTAAGGGGAAAGAGCAAGCGAGCAGTTGGTTAGGCATTTGGCTGTTAGCCAAGGTGAACCCACTACAATCGCATTGCTGTTGGAGGAGTTGTTTACCTCAGTTTGAGGCATCCTACAGTAGAACAAACTTTGGACACAAGTACATTTTTTTTTTCTTCCTTCAAGGAAAGGTAATGTTTAGAAATTAGATCATGCTCCTAAGGAGCAGCCAATATTACCTCAATTACAACTCTTTCCTTACACATAATTTGAGTCAAGGAGTTAGTGAATTAGTTTTCATAGATCTTATATATAATGTATACACTCTACTATATATGTGTATATACACTGTATATACATGTATATATACACATGCACGTAGTCTTGCTTGAATCAAGACCACTTCTGACTTCTTTGCAGTTGGTGAGGAATTCATCTTCTCTGTAGACTGCACATTACTGGTGCATATATATCTCCATGTGTGCCAGTAGCATTATATTTGACTAATGGACACATACACACACATGCACACATTCATGTGCATTTATAAGTAAGTGTATGTGCATATATATTTATGCATTAATATGTATGTTTGTATATAGTTAAATATTCTCATAACTTAATTCTCTAATCACCTCTGAGCTATATAATCACCTGTGTTAGTCGTTTTTCTTTCCTTGATTTCTGTTTAGTTTTGACTACCACTATTTTAGTACTTCTTTTTTCAGAAGAATTAATAGGGTAAAATATATCATGCACAGCATCTGTACTGAGGTGAAACAGTCTTACTGTTCAGAGTAAAGGCACAGCAGTTCAGCATTTGTAAATATGTCTCACTGAACAGGTACTCCTAGAATAAAATGAGCCTGTGATTCCCACAACACTACAGCAGACAGGGCAATCCAGTTTTAATGATAATTTCTTACAAGGTTCAGCTGAAAATAATGATGAGTTTCAGCTAGCCCACACACGTTAATAATTGTTTTGTACAAAGCATTTTTCTTGAGGATCACCTGTCCCAGTATTACAAGGTTCTAAATGGATGCAGTTGAAAGCTAAGAAGTGTCAGTGTTGTGAATATATTTCCCCATTTTAAAACTTAAATATTGATCTAGAATGATAATTTACATGTGTTCCCGTTCTCTTGCTAAATGGAAATTCAGTAAAGCTCTGAAACTATGACTGAAGTCAGCCTAAAACAATTTGGCAATGTATCTACAGATCCTGCAGAGTTTCCATCCAAAAATTTCCCAGAACAAAGAGAAAGATGTGTTTCAGGCTATATAGTCTGAAATAAAATCAGAGATAGACAAAGAATTGTGAGACTATCAGCAGAAGAAGTAAGATTGGATGCGCTGATACATCATGTTGAGCAATCTCTTGCTCACTTCAGCAGCCAAGGTTTTTTTTAGTAGCAAAAGATTAGCTAAACTTATCATTTGTTAATCCTAGATTGTTTACTAAAGTCCAAGGTAAAAATAATAATAATACTAAAATAATAAAATAATAAAATAGCTAATAACATCATAAAATAATAACAGTGCAATGTGTAACAAAAGAGAGGTGATTAGTTAAACCAAGTTGAGACCCAAAATACCAGAATTTTTCTCCCTGGACAAAGTGTCATGTTTCCTTGGCAATGTTTCATGCAAGAATGGCACTAAGTAAACTGTAAAACTGATGGCTCTTTCAGAACTCCATCCATTGCACTATAATCCATTTGGAAGGGGAAAGGAAAAAATCCACATGGGCTTGTGTTCCCACCCTTTTTCAGGCTTTGAAAGCAACCATCCATTCAAAGGACTTTCCAGAAGAATATCTGATTTCATATCATTCAGAGATACATCCTATAAACTCTATCCAAGAAATCTTCATTCTTACAACAACGATATAATATTCTTACTAGGTTCCCAGCTCACCTGACTCTCCATCCAGTCAACTGTATGCCAGTCAATTCTTTGCCAAACTCATCTTGAAAGTACACCTAACCAGACAGCAGTAATATTGGGAAAACAGTGATGAAATCTGGTTGTACTTCTCAATTATATTGACTAGATTAATCCCTTGTTATCATGCCAGATTATTCTGTCCCATGTAAACGATAGCCATTTTCCAACTAACAGGTTCTTAGTTATTCACAAAACAGTCAATGTCTATGTAGGCATTCCAGGACTGTTTTCCACAGGAATGAAGCTTGGCCACATGAGAGTCATGCCAGGAGCAAGACAGATCCCCAATCTGGAGAGGAGAAAAGCAAAATCCTTAGCACATGCTGGTTCAGTCCAGCAGAAAAGTCTAGACATAGACTTACTGACTAATTTTATTTCTATGTTTCAATTTAAAAATAGCCAACCAAAATGACTGCTGGCTATTCATTCTTTTTTTCTTTTCTCTTTTTTCTTTTCCTTTTTTCTTTTTTTTTTTTTAAATTTATTCTTGTGCCACTCATATCATTCCACTGTCATTATTTATGACGAAATTACTCTCTTAGTCCAGGGGAAGAAAATTTTTGATGTGTATTTCTAATATGCTGATTCTATATAATATTAATCTGTAATATATTCTTTGATTATGCCATGCATTAAGTCTCAAAATGTAAAATTTATTTACAGAGTAAAAATATATTCTTTCCTCATTTGAAGAACAATTTTTTTCTGACTATGATCCGAATAACATCTCAGGAAGAAAATCTGCGTTTATTATTTCTTTTTGCGTGTTCTCCAAGGACAAGGAGAATGCTTCCACATTGGCATGTTTTATTGATGGTCTGTAATAAATGTCATAACGGTTATCTCCTAAAATCAAAGCAAGTCTCTGAAGTTTTGGAGAAGAATGCTTATCTTTGGCCCTAGAATTTTACCAGTCATTTCAGATCTGTGATGTGGATGAATGATTTCCTTAAAATTTTTTAATCATACCTGAATGATAACTTTTTCTATTAAGGACTGTTTCTTCTGAGCCTTTCACAAATCTCTGGAAGCAGATACACTGAGCTTTTCATTCCCATTCTTAGGTTTGACATGAAACAATAACCATGACTTCTACAGAAAGGCTCTTGGTTATGGATAACTTCCAATTAAATGTAACAGTAGCCTGGAACTCCTCAATTACCTTTTCTACCGCAGAAGTCTTATTTTTTCTTGTTTGTCTTATTTCTCTTCATGTTTTGTTTTGTTTTGTTTTGTTTTTTCTTCACAGGAAAAGATTAGCATAACTTCTTCTGGGTTTTGTAGTTAGTCCTTCAAGTTTTCCCTCCCTGATTTTGTTAACCCAAGATCAGACAAGACCATTTACCCCTCAAGTCCTTGATCCATTGCTCCCTGATATGAAGCAATTCACTAAGCAGGGTAATCTTTCATGGTCAAATAGGCCCTTCCATTCATTTAGTGTCAGAATAATTTTTGATAGTGGCTCTCAGGCCACTTGATATTAAGGGAGAAATCTAGCTGGTAATCTTCAGTTTTCCTGCCAGGATCACAAATAAATTTTGTAGTTTAAAAGCTACATAATGATCCACTTCCATAAGAGTCTTGGACTTCATGGAATCTGCAGATATTTACATTTCTAATAGATGTAGAAATATGTCCTATGGATTAAATGGAGTCCTCGCATTTATGATTAGACAACTTGTTTTTACTGTTATGTTAATGTGGTAAGATGTATTTTACACCTTTTCTGTGTAACACAGTTCTGTGAAGAGATACAAACGCCTTCTTTAAGAGGGACTCCTGCTTATGAGGATAACTCCCTCCCAATCTTTCCCTTCCTCCCCTCATAGTTCGGTAGTTCTTGGTTATAAGTACCAAATTCTTAAATAACCTGAAATGTGCTAGGGAATATTTGGGTGATATGTTATCTTTTATCATGTGTCATGCATCTCTGCCTCATGAGAAATCTAGCTCTTATCTACATGGTATTCATTTATTTCTTTCTGCTCCTTCGAGACGTTATAATCCAGGGTACGATTTAACCTCTTAGTATTCATGATTGTATTCCCTACATTGCACAGTTAAATTGTACAGTTCCCCATTTTAAAAAGCACTGCATTACTCCTATCCTGATATGCTGTCTCACTTTTTACAGTTAATCTCTTGTCAATCTGCTTCTTCTCAAATTTGGCATAATTAATCTAGCATGTTTTTTCACTAAGGATGCAAAGAAGAAAAATGTATCCATAGATCTTCCTGTTGAAATTTTCTATCTTTGCAACATTTGTTTAACTTATTTTCCATTTTATTTGCATAAAAATACTATTTAGATCTTTGTATATGTTACAAAAACACCTTTGTTTTCTCCTTTTTTTTAATTAATAAGAAAAATGTCCACATTGCTATATAAAGATACATTATATTTATTCTCTCTGTTCATTTCAAAACTGATCTTTGTATCATTTCTCCCTCAAAGCTTTTGCCATATGCAAAACTAAAAAAAAAAGAGAGCTTTGCCATAAAATAATCAACTGCATAAAAATCTGTTATTTATTTAAAATTCCTTATTATAAAAATCACACAACAAAAATCAACTTAGTCTGTCCTGTTGTCAGATGTTTAAATCACATCTTGATAGTATATTCTGTCAGAATCCTTTCAAACATAAGTAAGAAAAAAGGCTCTCTTGAAATATAAACTGTTCTCTCTGTACAGGAAGGAGGAAATTCTGTTTGTTTGTTTGTTTTTTTTTTCTCTCTCTCTTCTATTTCTTTTGTTGTCTCATTAATTGCAGATGCTAAGGTTGTGGAGGAAAACAAGAAGCAGTTTACATTGCCGTTCATTTCTGTACATAAATACTTGACTACTGTAAAGTCACACCTCTGATGTATACAGCTAAGACTAGAAAGCAAAACCACACATTTTGAAATTTTTAGTTTAGAATAAAATTGCATAGCTGATTAGTTTAGCCAACAGTTAAATTTGACTCCACACTTGATATTAACTTGTGTGTTGAAGAATGGTTCAAAGATTCATGACTGCATCCTCTCAAAGCAATTGCAGAGTATCACAATAACTGTTCTGGAAATCAATTTCAGGGGTTTTTTGTTAAGAAGCTGGACCTAGAGTATTTAACATCAAGAAGATATGTAAAGAGTGACTATGAACATCGTGAATTTAAAAATAAAAATAACTTCTTTTTTTATCATTACTTTCATAGCTATTTCAAATGTAGGTAGATGGCACAGAGCACCCACATGCACATACATACATACATACATACGTACAATCATACAATAAATCAACTAATTATATACAAAGCCATACAAGTATTTCTCCACAGGTAGAGAAGACAATGAAAGAGATTAAGTAGACTTAGAAGGTCAACAAACAGAGAAGGCTCAAATAGATGGAAAGACGTGTAGTCATCTGATCAAAACTACTGTTACACAGTTACTATCTTACATCAAGGAAACTATTCAAACTTAAGCTTTGTTAGAAATACTTTGTCTAGATTGTATAATGGTATAATTGGTGTGTACAATGTAACTAGGTGCAATGTAGATGTTTAAGTGCATTTCTGCACCCAGACCTATGACAACTGACACATATCTCATTAGACAAGACCCTGTTATTTTTGGCAGATATCTATATATATAGAGAGAGACTTCAGGATCATTGGTACACAGTACTTCAGTTTTTAGAAAGGCAATGGCATCCATCAGCAGGAATATTCAGAGTCATAGAGAGTTTAGATCCTAGTTTGCAACTCGTTAGCAACAATACCAAAGCTCTGGAACTTAGCATGCCTCCAGCCACACAGACTAGTACAGCTGAAACTCTGTGGTACTGCAGAGCTGAAGCCCCCCAAGCAAGTCTGTGGGGTCAAGAGAACTGTTTGGCTGAGAATGTTGTCTCTACATTTGGACAACTTGAATAGCTTGCTTGTCTCCATGACAAGTATTGACTAAATTTCCATGTACTACTCAGGAGTGTGGATGCTGCTCACACATAGACACTTGTTCTGTGGGTGCCTGGTCAGCGTTATCTGAATTCATAACATGATCCACTTAGAGAGAAGGATCTATTTTTTCCCTCAAAATAGATTTCTGGTGCTGCTTCAGATGTCCTATGGTGGTCTGAGACAACCATTTGGGTCTGGGAGATATGCTAGAGAGTCTATAGGAGGCCTATGTCCTTGTGGAATAGCCCCTGTCAAGAGAGAGTATGGTAGGAAACCTCAACTAGCTCTAAAGTCCTGTTTTTAGGCAATTGAATCCCACAAAGAGTTCTAATTCTAGACAAAGTGCAGAGACTACTAGATTATTGTACATGTGCTCATTTTAATTGAATTCAATACTTCCAAAGCAATCTGTGATTGAAACACAACAACTAATTTGGGCTGACAGACAATTGTGGAACAAGCTTTGGAACCTTCTTCCTGAATCTCAAAAAGTCCCAAGAGGTCAGCAGAACCTAGTGAAGTCTAGTTGCTAACTAGAAAAATACATAGAGATAACACTGGATAAAGGAAACCAAAGAGAAAACCAGTTCTACCAAGACAAAAGAAAAAGAACAGAATGAATCAGTAGTTTCTGCATATCCTAGACACACTGAACAAAAGCTTTACTTTTATACAGAAAACAAGAGGAAGGCACTAGAGAAATATGAAAAATCCTCTGTACTGAATGGATATGTTGAGCAAGGTGTAATGGACAAGGTTGCAATAACAGTGGCAAGAGATGACAGAAAAAATACAAAAAAGATATAGAAGCAGAGAAAGCAGAAGTATAAAAGCTAAGGACAAAGTAAATAAGTAAAACCAGGTAGAAAACAGAGAAAGGTCAAAAGAAAAAAAAAAAAAAAAAAAAAGAATGAGGAACTAAGTGTAAGAAAAAACCCAAAAATACACAAACAAATTAACCTGAAATGGGTTTAAACACCAAATATTATGAAGTTTATAGATGCTGCTGAAGCTATGAATATTGTAATCATGGCAATTCTTCAATGCAAAGTACTGCTTCCTGATTGTGATCCAGTGAAAGCTGAAATCAAGGCAACAGAGATGGATATACACAACAGATTTTAATTTTTTTAACTATTGTCAATGGTGTCCTAAGGGTATACAGCACACCTATAACTTTATGAAAGGAATGGTGAGAATTCCATCTGTGTGCTGATTACTTTGCAAAAAGGAAACCTCATTAGATTTAGTAATTCAAGAGCTAAATGCTGGCACTGTTTACATGAAGTGCAAAAAAGATAAATTGTAATACAGTATGGGAAAAATCTGTAATAAGTATTTCTGTAAAATACACAGGACATTATGTTAGCTTAAATAGTGTGGCAAGAATGTATAACAAAATATCAGTCAGTTGTCACAACAGTTGATACAAAGAGAAAACTGATAGGACTTTTTACACTGATAATACCGTACCATAAGCAGTCACTGCACAATTTGATTTGAAGGACTGAAACAGTAACAACATCTAAAGGAAGATAAAGGCACCATGTTATCTTCTACTGTTTTGTTTTTTTTTTTCATCATTGCTTTGACCATGAAATTCACCCTGAAAGTATAACAGACTATTCTATGAATAACATTTAAAGTTGGCAACTACAAGAAGTAAAAAGTGTAATGTTCAAGAGTTCATGTCCATGTAAACATTGAAAAAGTATTTTTTAAAATGTTTTGTGTACTGTGATCCTTGATATAAAACTAGAGACTTGGTTTCCAATATAAAACTCGGGACTTGGTTTACTATCGGAGTATGGAGACACTGATTATAATAATTTAGAATTCTTATGATTTTTAAAAGGATTTTAGAAGTTCTATATTACCATAATATTTTCAATGCCTGTGTGCAGATAATCCATAAATGCTCATTAGTTACCAGAATACCGTGAAATATTTGACTTCATAAGGGAAAAATCCATACTACTTTGAAAAAGAACAAACAAATATAGTTGCCTAATATGTGTATGTTCATATATACTTTTGTGTATACCTGTCTGAGAGCAGGAGAGTGAGAAAGATCAGAAAGACCAGACAGGTTTTTTAAGCTGTGTTCCTGCTGGGACTGAGGACATTTTTCTTGGCATATCTCAACACTCCAGCAGACATAGAGTAGATTTACTTATGTGAAGTCAGTGAACTGACTTCTGCTAAATAATTACACAGCTTAAGTGAATACTTTCTCATCTTACTTGATATTCTCTGTAAGTTGTAATACACTTCAGCACTTGTATGCTCATTTCAAAGACAAAAACCCCTTGAAATAAGGGCAAAGTTCTGTTCTTTTTCAATACTAACCGTACACACATATCATTAAAGAGTTTTTGGAGTTGTAAAGGTAAGCTGTGTGTTCAGGGCCTGAGTGTTTCTTTAAAAGATATCATGTTGGCAAGAAGGATAAATGTATGACTCCTTTGTATCAGTAAGTGTTCAGCCTTCTTCATCAGTGTCTGCATTACTCAGTCCTGCTAATAAATTTTAGAAAAAAGACTTTTAAAATGTAAGATCACCCAAGCCTTTAGGACATCTGAGAATCCTTGTTTGTAATAGGTGAAAAGCCGTTCCAGTTGCAATTAGCATAACTAAACCCAGAAACAAGGCTATGACAATGAGAAAAAGAAAATGTACTGTCCTGGTTTCAGCTGGGATAGATTTAATTTTCTTCCTAGTAGCTGGTATAGTGCTGTGTTTTCGATTTAGCATGAGAAGAATAATGTTGATAATACATTGATGTTTTAGTTGTTGCTTAGTGCTTACACTAGTCAAGGACTTTTCAGCTTCCCGTGCTCTGCCAGGTGCACAGGAAGCTGGGAGGAAGCACAGCCAGGGCAGCTGACCCAGACTGGCCAAAGGGCTATTCCATACCATATGACATCATGCTCAGTATACAAACTGGCGGGAGTTGGCTGTGTGGCAGCAATCACTGCTCAGGGACTGGCTTGGCATAAGTCAGCAGGTGGTGAGTGGTTGCATCACTTGTTTTTCCTGGGTTTTGTTCCTCTCTTTGTTGTTGTTTTCCTTTTTACTGCATTTATTATTATTATTAATTTTTTTATTTCAATTATTAAACTGTTCTTATCTCAACCCACAAGTTTTCTTCCTTTTGCCCTTCTGATTCTCGCCCCCATCCTACTGGGTCATAGGAGGGTGAGTGAGTGGCTGTGTGGTGCTTAGTTGCTGGCTGGGGTTAAACCACAACACATACTGTAGAATTAGTAGGAAGCAAGCATGGGAGATGAAGAAGGAACTATAGAAGCCAACTCTTGAATTTAGAAAATATGTAAGCCCTCCATAATACGGAGCTAGAAGACAAACAGAGAGAGAAAAGCTGTTGAAATAGACATAGAATCATAGAATCATAGAATAGTTTGGATTGGAAGGTACCTCCAAAGATCGTCTAGTCCAACTCCTCTACAATAAGAAGGGACATCTTCAACTAGATCAGGCTGCTCAGAGCCCCATCCAACCTGACCTTGAATGTTTCCAGGGATGGGACATCTACCACTTCTCTGGGGAACCTGTTCCAGTGTTTCACCACCCTCACTGTAAAATGTTTCTTCCTTATATATAGTCTAAATCTACCCTCTTTCGGTTTAAAACTATTACCCCTTGTCCTACCACAACAGGCCCTGCTAAAAAGTTTGTCCCCATCTATCAGGGTGCCACATTGTGGAGTACTCAGAGGTAACATACTGTATGTTACTTTTGAAATCAGAGGGACTTGATAGATGTCCTTCCTTAAGTCTCTTTGTGCCCAGAAAATGACTAGTGTTGAGCCTAGCATGCTTAGCTGGTAGAATGAATTCCACATTTCTTCTAGCTTCAAGAATGCAATCAGATTAATTAAAGCTTAATTCTAAAAAAATCTGTTGTTCATCTACCTTCAAGTTTTCAGAAGCTGAAAGCAGCTTTAAATCTTAATGTAAAAAGCAAATCAAGACCAATACTGCTAACGTGGAAAAAGGGAATATTAGAGTAAGAAATCCAATTAAGTAATCTTTTTTTTTTTCCTTTTCTCTTTCAGAAATACCATAGAGCATTATCTTAGTTCTAAAGTATACTTATGGTTTATCTTTCAGCATATTACTCAAATAGTCATATTGGACCTAGTGCTATTTCTATTGAATTTAACGGCAAAATGCCCATAGATTTCAAAGTAGGCAGAACTGGGCCCATTATACATCATTTCTGTGTAAGATTAGGATAGAATTATTAGTGAAGCATTTTTCAATGTGTTTTTTGCATATTTTCAAATAAGTATACTAATTATCTTGATTATTTCCACAGAGAATAATTATACACATCTCTGAAGTTCTTGTCAGTGTAAATATTAGAAAGAGGGAATATATAAACAGATTACACTAACAAAATATCTCTGGGCAATTTGAGCAATTACTGTACATACTGCTGCTGGAGAGCTGCCTATTTCTAGAGTTCTATACCTGTTACTTCAAAACCACTTTTGGCTCTGAACTTCCATGAAAACATTATTTTATCACATACAAGGAGGATCAAGAGTTTAACCTGCACTGCAGGAATTTCCCAGGAAAATCATTAACTTTAAAAACGTATCACACAAATATTAGTAACTAGGATGTGTCTATAAGTTAGCAGAATGGAATATCAATCAAATTTCTAAATCAAAGAGAATAAACTGTTTCAGCTTCACGGAAGGCATTTAATCTTAATTCTGATTTCAGCTTGATTCTTTATTGTGCCAGAGAAGATAATTCTGAAGCTATTTATTGAAGATATCCATATTGGTTTTGCATCCGATGAAAATTCCATGAAAGCTGAATTTCAGTTTGAGACTGAAGGTGTAATTCAGTTCAGTTAAAAGTACTCAGGACTTCATAGGTCATATCTGTCAACCCATATGAATTTTGTGGACACCCTATCTCATTTCAGGTGATACCCAACACTGATTTTAGGCATTTTTTTCATCCAGCCCCCAGACATTTAAATTGAGGTATCTAGGTGTACATATCCATATTTAAGTCATATTTACATTCAGTGATGATCTCTAAACAATGCAGTCAATGAAGCATGAGCGGTGATTCAGCTGATAAGCCACAAGGGATTTAAACTGGTTTGCTTAAACTTAGGTTTCTAGTATCATTTAGGTTGTCTTATGGTGTCCCAAATTCCTGAATAAGACTGGCAGATACGATACAAGTTACACAGGAGACATGTGCCCTTTTGATTTGGCTGACAGGAACATCGTTGGTCAACTCAAAAGGCACAAACTGCCTATGTTCAAACATCTGAACAGAGCTATAGCATTGCCTGACCTAAACTGATCCTTCAAGGTAAACTGAATTTTCCCTTGACTGTGTTGATGAGACTTTATCTACCTATGCGTATGCCCAGGTGAGCTAATCTGGACCTGAATCCCACCTGAGGACTTTTCCAAGAAAGAGGAATGCTTAGGGATGTTGCAACGTAATATAAAGTGATACGCATATGCGCCAGTCTCAGGTTAGACATCTACTGCTGAGCTAATCAACTGAGAATCCTAGAAAGAGAAATAGTCACTTCAACGGGGTGATTCATGTTATTTTAAGATAAGTATCTAAAATAGATAAGAATCACCTAGTGCCAAGAATCATCTTCTTATTTCTTGGCACTAGTGGCAAGTGTAGGCTAAGGAGATCTGTTAAGATTTAGCTGATATAACTTTTGAATTTCTATTTCACATCTTATTTATTGCAGAACTATTCCCAGACTTGTTTGCCCATCCTTGAATCTAGTACAGATCACATGGTAAGTCTGACTTAGCAGCAAACTGCACTACTGTATTCAGCAGATATGTCTCATTTTATGAAGCATTAATGTTTGTATTACAGTAACAATAAAAACCAATATTTAGTTTCCAAAGAGAAATAATTTATATATAGATAGAGATTTATATATTTGTACATTTATATATGTATAGAATACTATATATACATACATATGCATACATGTATACCTACTTATATATATTAAGAAAATGCACATATGGGAAATATTTCTCTAAAAATATTTTAGATGTTTGGTAAATAAAGGGGTATTAGTGCTGAATGAGTGGATGCAGTGTGCATGTGGGACTGTTCAAGCTAATTCATAGCCTCAGGCACGCATATGAATGGCTAGCAAAAAAGGGATATTAAATGTAGGGAACAATTTTTTTATTTTGTTTTTTTTGTGGTTCTGTCATTGTTTTTAAAAGAAATATCAGTTACATAAATTCATTCCTTCATTCCCACCATTGTTGTATGATATTGTAAATAAGGTCTCTCAATACCTGAAATTATTTTATTTGATATAGTGTATTCAAGTTCTCCTTTTTATTGGATCTATTTCAAGGGTCCATGAAGCTCACTGGAAATTGAGCTGGTCCTTTAGGTTCCACTCCACAGATATCAGCTTGACTTAGGGCTCAGACAGAAGTTTTTGCAGCTTCTCAAGTTACTGTGTGTCATCAGAGCTGAAATAATAGGCAAACATTCAAACTCTTAGCCAATATAAATTTGAGGTAAGATGTTCTACTTTAAACATCTGTCACTGAAATATAGATTACTTTGTTTCACTTTGTGTTTGCTGCAGACTAAGATCTCTTGCATAATCAGTTACTGTAGCTGAGATGATGTGCATTAGCTGGTTAAACTGGTAATTTATGAAAGTTCCTCAATTAAGTGTTCTGAATCCTTAAACAGTAAATAGGCCTTACACGCTAATAAATATTATTTACCACCTTTAACTTATTTCTTCACAGACTTAGAATTCAACATTGCATATGACGACACTGATGGAGAGCCATCCTTCTTATACAGCTCAGAGTATTAGTTTTCACATGGAGGAAGAGATTAGATATATAAGTATTTTACAGTTCATAAGAGAACATTTGAAACCAAAATAATATTTGAACAGATTATTTAATTTAGAAAGCATTATTTAGCACCTAGATAATTTTTAGAAACAGAGGATGCCACAAAAGACATAGTCTAAAACATCCAGTCTCTTGTTGGCTACACATTAGGGTAATGCCCAATGACTTCAGTGGTCCACTCTGCAGTTGTAAAAAGTTTCTCTTCGGAAATCTGGAAAGCTGGTTAGAGGATTAGTGCCTAATTTTGAGAAATTTTTTATTTAGGACATAAAAAATGATATTTAAAAAAAAGATATTAAGGAGTGAAAAGAGCAGGATAAAGGCAAGGACATGAAAGGGTTCTTCTATTGCAGGGAATGTGCTTTGAGGAAAGTTTTCCGAAGTCTTTAGTTTGGTGGTTTTGTTATCTGAGATATTTTTGATGACTCATAAATATGGCACAGACATCCCTTAATAATATTTCTACTGTTATTTCTCAGACTGGAGGCTTGTCTTTGGGGACAGACAAAAACTCAAGGAAGCTATGTAAAAAGAAAAAAAAAAAAGAGAGCAAATGGTTTCTCTCATACTCCGCCATCTCCTTAAGCCTCAAAATACCTTTTATTCTGAAACATAGCATGGGTATGGAAATTCCAAATCATAAAATGAAACAGATCATTCTTGAAAGGGATGAACACACATAAAAGAAGATTCTAGTCAGGACAAATTAAGTTACACCTTTTGGGAAACCACAGGGCTTTAGGTTGCATGAGCAAATTTTGTAGTTTGAAAATGTTTTCAATTACTCCCTTGTACTTCCCAAATTTTTGTATGCATGAAAAATATGAAGTAAATTAAAAGTTTCAGCTGTAGCAATATTGGTGAGTTACATTTTCCTATTTTGTTAAGTACCAGCACTAAATATTAAAGCTAACTGCTTATTAGCCCGTTCAGTAATTTTAGTCTCTTTTCATTCCCACATCAGCAGTGCCATGGAATGTCAAAGGAATGAAGGTGAGCCATTTCTGGGCCTGAGTTACCACATTAATTGTCTCTGTCACAAAATACTATCTATCAGTTTCCACTGGCTTTGTTTGATCTCAGATCAACAACTTAGAAGTGAAAGGTGCATATCCCTTTATTCATTCTTCCAAATCAGTTTGTGTTTGCTATTCACTTTAAGGCTAGAAAGTCTGTAATAGACTAATGGAGGGCTATGTCACGTTCTCTGTATGAAATATGAAATAAATTAGATTGAGTCATCTTCTAAAACCAAAGTGGGAAGAGATAGCTGTTAAAAAATGGCACCATCTAGTACACAGGAAAGAAGTGAATACTTCTGTGTTCAGTGTCACCTCGTGATAGCTACCTGCTAGTTCACTGCCTTCCAAAGCTGGAAATTTGGTTTACTCTGCATCCCCTGTGAGAGAAAACTACTCCCTTTGCTGGCTATAAAAGCAATAGAAGATGGAAACAACACTTGGTTACAAGCCATATGCAGCACAAGAGCCATGGGCAAAGCATCATGGATCTAGTACGCAAATTTAAAATGACATTCTGTAACTTACGTTTCACTTCCAGTTCTTTCTGGGTGACCCACAAGAAGCTACCTAATCCTTCTGTGTACCGGCTGATGTAGACTGTGACACGATTATGAGGTCTTTGTAAACCATCTTTTTGTTGCTTCTTTCTGCTACCGCATCTACTCTGTCTGTCCAGTGTATTTAAACTGCTGGGACTTAAGCTATATTTACCTTTATGGTGGTATAGTGGGTGATTTAGGATAATCTTGGTGAAAGCTCTAGAGAGACATGTAAAACAAATAGAAAGTAATAAAATAGCCCTTGTGTGTAATGAAGAGGAAACAACATATAGTAGCTAGCTTAAATGACTAAACCATTACAAATCCTTTTGCTCACTTTTGGTCCAGGTCCTTATGTCCTTTAGCCATTCTACACATGCATCTAAGGCTTGTATTAATTTTTACATGCTTCAGCACAAATGATTGGCAGTGTTATTCCCAAAAGCATAAACCATTGTTCCTATCAGAGTAGGTCACACTCTCTTATTTTTTTTTTTTTCTTCATAATAGCAATATTTACTTCTAAATAATTCATTTATCACATTAGGATCCAAGTTAAAAAAAAAGTATGTAAGCTCACAGTCAAAGACATACAAAGGATATGTTAAGCAAAGAAAGACAAAAAGGAACAGCACAGTTCCTACATAGCCTGAAGGAATTAAGCTCTTATTTTCCCCTCCCACTCCCCATGGAAAACTTTAACATTAATTCTTTGAAGATGGAGCTTAAAAACAGAATTAAGTACATGAAACTACCAGAACACTGAATTAAACTAAAGTGCATGGTTTTATAGGCATAAATCAAATAGAACAATGTTAAAAACCAAAACAAGAACAACAAGTGGTTCCAGTTCATCTCACACTATTAAATAGGCCAGTGATTTCTGTCCAAAGAGTCACAGCTAACTTATCTCTTCCAACTAAAGGGAAGATATGTTAATTGTAAAGTGAATGGTACATGATGTTTTATCGTTCACTCAGAATTCTCTGACCTGAATTTCACCTCTGTCTTAGATTACTGCGGCTTGAGCTAAAATGAGTGAAATTAACTGAGCCACAGAGAATTACAATAATAGACTTTTAGCAGCTAATCTTATAATAAGTGTATTTCAGTATCACCACACACATAGTATGTACATTTAATTTAAAAAAATGTATATGGGTTATGGCTTAGAAATCACATCAATATTTATACAACCTCTTCACTATGACAAGCTGCTGGTTACGTACAACTGCCATTCAATCAGTAGGTGGCCACACAGCTGTGATGTTGAAGCAGTAATTGCCACACACTTGTACCATCTCCCTTGCCCATCCTTCCATTGATTAAATGGAGCCTGCAGTGACTACACTCATTTTGCATTTCTGAAGTAGAATACACAGAACTGTAGCAGTTGGTAGTTGAATATAACCTCTTTTTTGTAGGCAGCATGAATAAAAAAACCATACAAACCTGGGTCTCCTGCATTTGCCTGGCTGTCAGTGCATGAATGGAGAGAGGAACACTGCATGATGTAAATTTTTTCTGGACTAAGAATGAACAATACATGAACATAATGAAAAGTCATAAGTTAGTGATAGGACTACATTGAGTAATATCACCCCATCCTCCACATCTAAGAATTCTTCCTACTTAGAGAGTACAATAATGAGGAGCTGTATGCTTAGAAATGAATTTTTCAGACAACCAAAGCAAAGATGCTGATCTTGTCATTCTCCACCTTCTAAGAAAGGCCTAGAGACACTGACAATTGCTGAAGAATCTCACTTTGGTCCTGTTTCATAGCTTCTGGCAAATGCAAGCTCTTGTTCTCTAAAGATCACAAGGAAGATGATAAAAAGTAAGATGTAAAAACTCTTCCTTATATCACAGTATATCAGAGTAGAGGTGATCAGGGTATGTTCTGAGATGTTGTGTCATAACCAGTTTGTCAAATATAAATCTGATAGTTAGACAGGGAGTGACATGTGAGAGATGAGGAACATCAAAATGTTTGTTATTTAGACACCATTCTTACCAAAACTGTTGACCTATACTTTCATGCTGGATTTGCTTCACCTAGTGAAGTAAAGATGTGACTTCCTTCAGTAGTCACAATGTGATTTCCCCATAACAGACACTAATTTTGAGAAGACAAGTCATGATCACATGACCATGTGTTGAAAACATATGCAGATGTTTGTTACTCTGGTGGTAATTCATTTAGTAAGATCAACCTGAAGCAGTGAGTCAAAGAAGGATGTTAACATGAAGAATTCAGCCAGCAGTGGAACTGAATGGTCTGTAACATGGAAAATCAGTTCTGAATCAGTGTGTTGTCACTGAGAACTGATTTCATTGATTTCTAAACAAGTACATAATGATAAACACTTACCATAACCTTCCACCTTTCTATATATTGGGATATGAATAAATGATTGGATTGTTTTCAGGTATTTTGAAAAAATAAAAGTAGACAAAAATATAAATATAGAATGCACTGATTCCAGTAACAATAGAAAATACTGTTAATTTATGCATATCAGTTCAAATATTGTTACAATTTAAGACTAGAAAATCATAGATGATTCATTCTCATATTAAGTCTTACCATGCATGGGTGAGAATGGCATCAATATTTATATCAATACAACACAGTGATCAGCAATGACTTCCATAGATTATAACTGATAATCATGGGAACTTGCATCAGTAATACTTTAACTTTCTTGAAGGTCCCTACATGTTAGCAAGTCCATTCCTGTCGATCTTGTCAAAGGGAAGCAAGAGGATTTTTATTGGCAGAAAGTTGCAGTGGAAATTAATAAATTTTAAAAAAAAAAAAAAAATTAATAACCAGGATATTATCAAAGTATGGTACAACAGCTGGAATTTTAGAAATGCAATATTCTGGAAGCACTAGGTAATTCCATTTGTAACAGAAAATCCAAATTGGAGGCACCTCACTCAGTTTCTTTCTCTGTGAACATGGAGGCCTTCATAATTGTAGACTCTTCCTTAATAATTAACTCCTAATAGAAATAGACAAAACTGTTTTTTTCGGAGTCTTTCCCCCAGCAAGAGTGGGAAACCATTGGTTGATTTCAGGCATTGCGTAACCCTACTGCCCGAATGCTCATAATATACTTCTAAGCTCTACAAATTCTCATACTGCTATTCAGGCAATTAGCAGGCTATTAATAGTAAAATTATTTTACATCACTTTGTTTAAGAGACTTCCTTGAGACCACTTCTTCAACGAGATATTCAAGGTCTGCCTTAATCATCAACTACAGTGCAGAAGGTATTTTCCTGGCTTTCATGGGGACATGTACAACTCTCAGATCCAGCTGTACTGATATCAGCAGCCCATTATCTGTCCTCACTTCTTCATAAGACAGTTCAAGGAACTCATAAGCAATCTTTCTTAGTTGTTTTCAGTGATTCCCTATGATGTGAATGCATCTTCCTATCTCAGAGATTCTTGCATTTTGTAGCAAAACTTTAGAAAAACATAAGAGAACTACTTCCTTGGGACAAGCTGCATCAGATGGTGACCTTGAGATTTCCAACACTAAGTACTAAGTATTCTTGGAGACTTCACAGTGGATTGGCAATGAGAGGACAAAGCAGAAAGAAATGATGGAATGTATTTTTATGGTGGTCATTTCAGAAGAATTTTTTAATTGTCCTTTTTATTAACACTTTTGGCTTTTAAAGAACAGACTACTGCAAAAATACTGCTTGGCACCTCTGAATTTTTATAACAACTACTGATGCTGTCTTTCAGAGCCTAAACAGTAATTTGTGTATTTAGTCCTGGCTGATGATGCTTGTGGGGTGAATTCCCATTTTTCTTATGAGTTTATGAACTGTGTTGGTTGTTCTAAATGTGACACCGAGTTCACATGAGTTATCACAATATAGTCCCCATTGTTATAATAATAATTATAATAATTTAGCAGCTAAAACAAAAATCAAATATGATGCTGAATTTTTTTGTCTTGAAGTCCAAAGGAGACAGTCTCGTAATTTTGTCTGTCAGGACATCACAGAAGTTGCAAAGCTGAATGATACAGCTCAGCAAAGAGTCAATGTTATCATCAGTTTACCTTCCTTACCTGTGAAATTGAAATGTCTAAACAGCATTGTTGAAAAAATATTACTTTAGCAGGACCATGGTTTCAACATACACCTTGGTTTAACAAAGCAGTTATTATGAATAACCATACAATGATGAAGATGCTGTTTCACAATAACATCTGCTTTTGTCTGTCCTATTTGTTTCATAGTAATGTAAATATCTTTCTGAATAAGGAACCTATGTTATAGTTCTACTTTTGTTCAGCTCCTTGGTTTATATCAGCATTGTTGTTTGAAGCTACAGATGATTACATTAATTCAGATTTTGCAGTGTGCTTCCCGTCTGTGCTCACGTTCACAGTCTTCTTCCCCAGTAAAGAAGATGCACAATTCCTCTCTCTGTTTTTAATTTTCAGAAGGATCTCCTCTCTTCAGTGGGAATATGACACTCTATTTATGGAATAAATGCACTGAATAAAACCATCTGGCAGCAAATTAATAAAGCATCTTTACTACTGGCAAGTTACAGAATAGCATAAACAAAGTAGGCTCCCCTGAATCGCTCTATGGTTTCTACTAGACATGATGGGAATTCTTTCTGCACCAACAAAGAACAATATCATGAACACAGCAACATCTTAGATCAGCATTCTTAGAACGTCTTAGATTAGCATCTTAGAATAAAGCCATGGCACATCCTTGTACAGAACAGATCCAAAAATAAGTATTTTATTACATATCTGATGGTAGATGATATTAAATCACATATCTATCCTACTTATGAAGCCCAATAAATCAGGATTGTTAAATCTATGTCCAATTCATTTGTTCTGTTTATAAATATATAATATTTTGTATACTGTCTCATGACAATACAGAAATATTTAGTGTCTAATGTTGTATTCCTCTGTTCAACTTCACTAATGACAAAACCTGTATTTTTTACTTTGCATCGGAAGGCAGGCTAATTAACCCTGATTTATTTATCCTTATAGGTCTTTGATACAATTGTAAAATCAATACATGAAATTGCTTATTATTTTCAGATATTACAAAAATAGACTAAATTTAAATAGCACATTACTACTATATGCTACGTAAGAATGTAAAGATAGGTGGACATCGGACTTGACAAAGTAATTTATTAGACTCCTGTCATACCTTGAAATGCTGTCCATGGGGATATGATATATTATCAGTTGTTTTCCATTTATTTTTTTGTGTCACCATAAATTAAGTATGCTAATTGCTGCTGTGTAATGAAAGATTAAATTAAAAGCTGTAGTCCTGACCTAATATACCATTTTTATTTGCATGAATTTAATATTTAATTCCCTACTCTGTAAACACCCATGGACATATTTAACTTTCTGCACTGCAATAATCTTTAACACAACATAAAGGTAAACACATAAATAAATCTCATTTAAGAATGGGATCCTGAGAAAATATTAAATAGATACCTACTATATTCAGTAAGTGCTGTTCTGTATTTTCTTGGTTATCAAATAGAATCTATGGAGCATAACTGGATTTACAAACAAGTAAACTTACTAAAATTTCTGGAAAAGTTTTAACTTACCTCAGTGAGTTTTAAATCAGACTGTTTACACATTCATAACTCATTTTGCCTGTCATCCAATAACATATCACACAATTTTAACATTTATCCCAGTAAGAGGAACAACATCCCCTCAGATTTCAGATCTTTCAAAATCATTTGAGAAAGTCCCTAAATAAAGGACAAGTAGGTCACTGCTGTCTCTTAAGTGCTGAAAAGAACTTTTTTAAGCCCTTAGCATAAATGTAAATGATACATTGGAAAAAGTATACTTTTTTGTCTTTTTGAGGTTGACGGAATTAAAAACAATACAACTTACACTTTCTTCTGGCTCTCTCTAATGGAAATTCATCTGTATGTTGTCCAGAGAGACTGGACCTTGGCAGTACTTGGTGCCAGACTTCAAAAATGTTAAACTCTTTGTCTTTATCCAAGCCAAAGTTGGTATTTGTGCCAGTGGTTTAGTAACTCTGATGTAGTCTCATGTAAGATTTCTCAGACTCTGATTCACCTCAGTGTTTGGTCTCCAGCATTTACTTCAGCCCAAACAACTGCTGTATTAGGTTTCAGCAGGAATCCCATTACAGAGCTGTTAAGTTTTTTGTACTGTGATCTGAGTGTTATATTATGCACCACTCGGGCTAGTGATTTGACTGAGATTTTAAAAACTTTGTGCAGTCCCTCATCTGTGAATCTCATTTCTCAATTTGAGAATCAAAATCGCCAAGAGTTTCTTTAGCTGAAAGCCAGGCTCTTATTTCACTTCTGCTTTAAATCTGCTGTAACACATGGTTTACTTGATTTTCTTTGTATGTTGGGGCTGCACAGAGCTCCTGCTGAGATTCTGATATGAGTGCAAAGCAAAGATGGCTCCTAAAAGAAATTAACAGCCCTCTTATTGCTAATTAAAAGCTCTTTGCTTTCTCTCCACATGGCCAGTGCAGCTGCTTCACATCCTCTCAATGTTTCGAAAACACATAAATTCAAAGACAATATTGTGAACAGCACCTGGCACTTGCTGCACCTGCCGTGATGAGACTATATTTCATTCTGTCAGTAAATTAAAATTCTCCAGGGCTGAAAAGGATGCTTTTTTTCTCATTCAACCTCTTCCATTGTCCCCAGTGGTAAAGAGACTAGTTTTGCTTCCATTTTTGATACTAAATATATCATATTGTTGTTTGCTTCAGTGGTGCAGACACCTGCCTCCTGCTGTAAATGTTGTCTTCCACTTTTGAAAGATTTCCCCAGGGCTCCACATTCAAGTATTGGCTTGTAACTATGGCTTAATATCATGTCAAAATCTCTTAAGGAAGATACAGCTTGTCAAGTCATCTCCAGATTGAACCTTCATCTAGTGAAATTCTGAAAATGTCCTTTGAGTGTTTGAAGCATAAGAAGACAAATAAAAGGCTAGCAAGTCATTTGTAAAGATAATAGCTAACAGCATGCATTTTCCCTTTCCCTCCCCCCTTTTCCATTAAATGTTGATAAAGAGAGAAGAGCAGACTGCAGGTCAGTGATCTTTGTTATTTATATTCAGGTCAAAGAAAGTTCCAAACTTTTGTGGTTTTGGCATGGCAGCAAAAAGGAAGCAAAGAGAAATAAAACCTCAATCAAACTGTGATAGATTCAAGCACTGACAGATTGATCTCAGAGCTTATTCTCAGAAAAAAGGGCAAATCACAGGCAGGAAGTGTTTCAATATAAAGACTTAACAGACAACAAAAGAATTTGGCTGGATCTGTGTGATATTTGACACTGCCGTGTTTGCTGCAGTACAGGAGTACTTTTTTAGGTATAAATCCATAACGATTGCATTAGAAGTAGAACTATAATAGAAATTAATATACTAGTTTTTAGTATGCAATAGGAGTTTCCCAGCACCTTTTGTTAGAGGAGTACATGTGAAAGGTGAAAGTATTCACAAATAGCGTGTGTCCATTTTTTTTTAGGTTGAGGAAATGGTTCTCTAAAGAAATATTAAGCCTATTCACAGATTCCTAAATCCTTCACAAATTTGTACTAATATTTTCCAATAAAGAGAAAAAAAACCAACCAAACAAACCACCACCAAAACCCAACACCACCTTGGACTGAAACATAATAGGGACAAATGCAAAAGGACAAGGCATTTTAGAATTCTTTTTCACCCTAATAGTATCTCTTGGATGAAATAAGGAAAAAAACAAACTACTCAATAGTAGCAAAAGCACTTCAAGACATTACTGTTCCTTTTCTTTCCCCAGCCGCTCATTTTCAGTCCTCACCTAGAGTCCTCACAGCAGAACGAGATATGTAAGTATGCAGGCTTGAAGGAGTGTGAGCATGCTTGACATGAATGCAAAATCTGACAGCTTAACACATATCATGGCAAACTCTTTATGGAAGTGGCCAGGGAGAGCTGACTGTTCCCACTCAGCCAAGAGCACAGCATGGAGAAAAGGAAACAGTAACATTTGACTGAAGAATTGTTGCAGGTAGGAGAAGGGTAATAATATTTGGCCTGTTGCAATCATAAAAAAAAATCTTTGAAATAACATCTATTGTTCATGCATAATTCATGTAAGTGCATCACTAATTCCAAACTGACTGTACTTAGGAAATCCTGCCAGCAGTTTTCAACAGATCTAAGTGAATTTTAGATGGAGGTTGATCAAATCTATGTGATTTCATAGTACCACCATTCAGAAGAAAGACACGCAATCTGAATATTTGATTAAGATTACTTTGTGGACTTGAGTACCCTAAGACATACAACTTATGAAATCCCTAGGAAAGAAAGGAAAAGGTGTATATATTACCTCTACCAAGCAAAACCTTTACGATTTTATAGCTGTGAGTTAAGTAGGAAAAAAAAATCAATTTCTGTTGTTACAATGTTGAGTTTGTTTTAAAAATTCAAGCAATTGAGAAAACATGTTAAAGAAGAGCCAGTCAGAGGAACTTTTGAAACAACATAAAATATAATTAATACTTTGTTACACTAGTATATATATCATAATGCCATTAAGCTGACTTAAAAGATGACATTTCAAAAGTCTATTTAAATAATTAGATAATTAAATCTTTTCAATGAAATAATGTTCAACCATTTCTAATGTTTATGTTTTATTTTAAAAAGTTGTTTTTCAAAAAAAGTGCAAATACTTCAAGTACTTGCATTCCTGATCATCCTTAGTTAAATAATTTTAGGCAGTATTAGTGCATCTGAGTAACCACGACAGATTTCAATGTATTGGGTCTGGCTGAGATGGAGTTAATTTTCCCCATAGCAGCCCTCATAGTGCTGTGCTTTGTATTGGTAGCTAGAAAGGTGTTGATAACACACCAGTGTTCTGGCTACTGCTGAGCAGTGCTTGCACAGCATCAAGGTTGTCTCTCCAACATTTCCCCCCGCCTCACCAGTAGGCTGGGGGTTGCCAAGATCTTGGGAGGGGGCATAGCCAGGACAGCTGACCCAAACTGGCCAAAGGGATATTCCACACCATATGATGTCTGCTCAGCAATAAAAGTGAAGAGCAAGGAGGAGGAAGTGGGGGCATTCGTTATTTATGACATTTGTCTTCTGGAGCAACCACTATGTGTATTGAAGCCCTGCTTCCTGGGAAGTGGCTGGACATTGCTTGCTGATGGGAAGTAGAGAATAAAATCTTTGTTTTGCTTTTGCTTTTGCTTCTGTGCATGGCCTTTGCTTCTGCTTTTATTAAACTGCCTTTGTCTTGACGCTCGAGTTTTTTTTCCCTGTCTTGTTTTCTCCCCTCCCTGTCCTGCTGAGGAGGGGAGTAATAGAGTGTCTTGGTGGCACCTGGCATCCAGACAAGGTCAACCCACCACACTAAATAATTTTTGGCAGTATTAGTGCCCCCGAGTCACCGTGACAGATTTTAATACTTAAAAGAAATCACATTTACTTCTTTTTCCCTATTTTTTCCCTAATTTCATTTGAAAAGCTTAAGGTTTTGTGTAGGATAATTAAATTATTGATTGTATTACTATTTAATCATTTAAATCTATTGTTAAAGGTATATAATTTTAAAAAGGATACCTATTGAATCTGTTTTTGTTTTTCTCTACATATGTCATAGAACAATCTTCATTATATCCTTGATATTGATTTACTTCAGTCTGTTTTTCTGGCTCTCTTGATAATACCAATCATATATTTTTCCACATATCACATACCACTTTTTCTTTTTTTTAACTGACCATTTAGGGTAGTGTGTTTGCTTTATTTCCACTTCATGGAAGATCCTTACCAACATCACAAATATTTACTTTGAAATAATTGGGGGGGTTATCAAATATTTCCTGAGATTCATTTTCCTTCTTGGTGTGTCAAGACACTTCTTGCATGAAAAATGCAGATCTAGCAAACACAAATACTTCATATACTTACTTCAATTTGATTTTTTTATTGTTTCCAAAAATGTTGGAATGTTTTTAACTGGAAAAAAAATCTTACTTCTCCTCCTAATTCCAACTATTTCATGCTGTCACTTAGAAATTATTTATTCACAAATAATTTATTTAAATATTTATTTTGTTTTTATATTTAATAACAATCTAAAATGTAGACAAACACATTTCTGATCTGAATCTGAATTCTCTCAGTGCCAGGAGGCACACAAGGCGCGAACATTGTTCTTCCACTTCGATCGGTCTGTGGCTGCATGCTCTGGAGTCCCAAGGGCCACAGCGCAGTCTTCTGTTGGTTCCCTCCTCAAGACATGACCGATCCAGTTCCATCTCCTCCTCCTCACTTCATTACTGATTTTCTCCATCTCCGAGTTGATGCTCGTCGTTTCTGCAACTTTTTTATTTTTTTTCCGGGAGGAGGTAGTTGGCCTCCTGCCCAACCCCCATGACTTGGAGGGCCAGTGTTTTTTCTGTCAGGGTGGCCTTCCCTTAGGCTGCGTTGGTTCGCGGCACCTTCTTCAATTTTATCCGGTGTACCCTCCAGAGAGGGATCCCCTATCCACCACCCAGGGGATGCACCTTCTAGCCGTGCAGCCCCATCCGAAGGCAAACACATTTACTTAACTGTAAAATGTCTTAATATTAAAAACATTTTCTTTGGTCGAACCTTTGACAGTTTTTGATTCTCTATCAAACTTTGGGAAAGCTAATAGACTTTCTTCATAACAGAAGTCAACTTGTAATCAATACTATTCGTAGAAAATAATATATTAGCTAACAGTTTCTACTTCCCTCCCCATTCTCTCCTCCGTCCCGTGATAGTTCATTGTCCATGGTGTGCCAATATTTTTTATTTTCCTATACTCCTTTCTCAGTTTAATGTCCATTTGGCATAGTATACAACTCATTAACAGTGAACACCAGTCCTACTGAGAATACTCTTCTAAACACTACTAGCCTTCATACCATACCAGCTTCAACTTACTGCTCTAGTGTACAACGTGCATACTGTTTGCGTGTCAACTAACCCTATGATAAAACAGAAAAAAAATTGCTTGTATATTAAATAAAAACATCCTTGCACAAAATTAAATTTTCAAGCTCAGAAGACCTATTCTTATCAGTATGTATAATGTCTTATTTACAAACAAGAAGGAATGACTGAATGATCTCTCTCAGCCACATACAGAATCACCAGCCATAAAAAGAATAGCACCTGGGATTCCTAGGTCCCATTGCTATACTCCAAGTTTCCCTCAGAGTTTCCTTTTTTTTTTCTTTTGCTACACCATTAAAATTCATATATAAGTGATATGAGAGGTGCTGAGTTGAAAGGTTCTGAATAGAAATTATTTATGTTAAATAATGGAATGACTGAAATTGGACTTAGTGAAGAATTAAATGAGGCAACCATCACTTGACAATCAATATGAGTTTATCAAACAATTTCTGTTTACTTTGATGTTTAGAGTTAATATAGATAATATCATTCATGTAGTGCACCTACTTTCTTTGTAAGACATTTGACTTGATAACAAACATCAATTTAATGAATAAATTTGAATGATAAAACTTCTTATAATATAAATTAAATAGATTAAAGAACAGGCATCAGACAAGTCTCAGAAGGTCATTCAAAATAGGATTTAATTATTAAAAATATTTAAAACATCTACTAGTGTCATGTCATAATCAATTCTTGCCTTACTCTATGCCATCAGTTATTTGTAAGAAAATAAGGAATTGTCAATGACAAAGTCAGCAGTAAGTAAAAAGCCACTTGTAGGGAAATACCTGGATTGCATAGTAGACTGGGAAGGAGCAAAAATAACCATTTTATAGTGATGAAATGCAAGTGGCAAAGAATTAAGCCACACTTTCTGGGTGGGATGTCTATCTGTGGAATCAGAAATTTTGAGAAGGCCAGCCTGATCACAGCAATAACCATTCAAACATGAACTTTGACAGTGGTCCAATGGCCAAAAGAACAAACACAAACCTTGACATATCAAGAGAGGAATGTAGTACAATACATTCTTGGATACTGAGTTTAGATCACAGTGTCCCACATTCAAAATGAGGGATTTGAAGAGAACTTCAAGTTTGCAGAAAGAAGTTGCAAATAAGGTGATTACAGTGTTTAAACCACTGTCAGAAAGAGAACAGAGGTAAACTGTGGGTTCATCTGTCTGACAGATGAAGATTTGATACAATCCAAGTTCTGGAAGATAAAGATGAATAAATTAAAGTTAGACATAAAGCCCATGTTTTTCAGAATTAAGATATTTAGTCACCGGAAAAATTAAAAAGTTTTGTGGCAGATCAGACAAGCACATACAAAAGACAACAAAACCACACAAAGTCTTGATGTAAAAGAAGATTGTATTTCAGACCAGAAACAAGACAAAGGAGTACTGTGGTTCCTATTATGGAAGCGTAAATAAAATATCACAATAATCTATTCAGGGAATTAGTATTTTGAATTCTCTATACGTCAGAGAGAAATACGATCTCAGAAGTCACTAGTGATGTTGAGTTTTTGAGCATTTGGCAATCAGGCTACAACATTTTAATATGACAAAATCTAGCAGGTGCAATGCAGACACCTATCAAGAATGAACTGAGCTTCTTTGAGGTGTTTCATTTTATAGGTTCATAACTACAAGTTACTTTTGAAAATCTTGTTCAAAAGAAAAAAAAAAAAAAGCTATGTGGAGGAAAACACTAGCCTCCATGCTTCATGAATGTTGTAACAAAACAGGCTAATTAGCACATTTGCACTGAATTTGGTGAACATGCAGAGTAAATAGATTTTTATTTTACATGGCTTATTTTTGATTCTTGTGGGTTTCTTCCAACACAGAATTAAAGGATATTTTTTTTTCTCTTTAGTAACAAACATAATTTAAATATTGTTAACTTAATAAACTTCTCTTCCCTCTAAGTGTTGGGTCAGGATTTAGAAATATACTTTCAGGCAGCTGGCAACTTTTTCTTCTTTCCTTTTCCCTTTTTAGTGGTCTAATTTTCTTTAAAACTCAGTGCTATGCAAAAGCTTTCTGTCTTGGCCTTGTCATTGACAATGACCCAATGCTATTTCATGCTTGAATTGTTATTGTGCGTATTGTTATTGCACAAATGCGTTCGAAAAAATAATTTTCTTCATTGCCACAGTAACACAAAGAAACCCAATTGCATATAGTAGCTGAGGGGTTTCTAATTATTGTTTTCCAGGGCCCTATCCAAGGCCTACCAAAGACAATAGAAGATTTAAAACTGATTTTAATGTGCACTGAAAGAGACCATGAGAAAACATTCAGGACACTCTGTCATAAATTGTTCAGGAAAAGACATGTTTAAAATCTTAACAAAACAAAGTTGAGCCATACAGGTACCATTGAACCAAAATGAACCATGATCATCAGAGGTCAGTTGCAGGTACTAAATTATATTTTATTCCTTCGGACACAGAAGATAAAATGTATTCAGACTGGCTCCTTTGGTCATTACCAAAGTTTAGATATTACATTGACTGAATAGCAAGCACTCAGTTCATTAAATAGTAAGTACTCTGACTCACAGGGGATAAGCAAGGTAAATAATATTTTCTCTGATTATATCAGAATAATAACTCTTTAGGGATGATGAGTATTTCAGTGAGTGAAGCAGGGACCTACTAGAAGCTAAGCAACAGCTATATACTTCAGGCCTCTTCAAGGCTGAACATTTGTTCATTTGGGATTTCAAATACCACATAATCTTTGATAGGCATGTGAAATTACTGTTATGATGTTTGAAAATGTGGACCACAAAGGTGATTAAAGGGCTGGAAAACTTGTCCTATGAGGAAAGCCTGAAGGAGTTAGGTCTCTTCTTCCTGGAGAAGAGAAGGCTTAGGGGGGACCTCATCACAGTATTCCAGTACTTAAGGGGCAACTACAAAGAGGACAGATGCTCTCTTTCTTCGTAAGGAACCACATGGAGAAGTCAAGGGGCAACAGGTACAAGTTGCACTGGGAGAGGTTTCATTTTGATACAAGAAAGAAATTTTTACAGTAAGAACAATCAAACACTGGAACAACCTCCCCAGGGACATGTTAGTTTTCTCATTGCTGGAGGGTTTCAGGATGCAATTGGACAGGGTGCTAGATAATCTCATCTAGGCTCACTTTCCCATGAAAGGTTGGACTAGATGATCTTTTGAGGTCCCTTCCAAGCTGGGCTGTTCTATGATTCTATGATTCTATGAAAAATGGCTGCCATACCCCACCATCAAATCAACAATTGAATCACAAAAACATATGTGTTGAAAGGGTTCACCAGAGGACACCAAGTCCAACGTCCTTCTCAAAGGAAGGTCTAAGGTCTAATTAGATCAAGTTGCTCAGGAACTCTTTCAACCTGAGTTCAAGTTTTCAATGTCTCCAAGAATGAACACTCCACAACCACTTTGGGTAACCTTTTCCAATGTTTGACCAACTTTTTTTCTTGCTTATGGTGACTCAGAAATTCCCATGTTCCCGCTTGTGCCCATCACCTTCATTGTGCATCTCCAGGGAGTTTGGCTCCATCCTTGTGTGCTCTAATCAGATGTAGGCAAAAGAACTGTTGCTTTTAAGCCTTTTCCTTTCAAAGCTGAACAAACTGAATTTTCTCAGCCTCTCCTCACACCTTATGTATCCTGCACTGGAGAGCCCAAAATAGGACACAGCACTCTAGATGTGGCATCAAAAGTGCCCAAATAGACTGGAAGAATAATTTCCTTGGTCCTGATATCTGTACTCTTGCTAATACAACTCAGAGTGTGGTTGGCCTTCTTTGCTGCAAGGCTACTCTACTGACATATGTTCAACATGTTGTCCGCCAGGCTTTTTCTGCAAAGCTGTTTTTTGTCCAGTGAGCCTCCAACATGGTCAAATAGATCGCATCCTCAGTGTCTAGAGTGGTACAAAGGACTTCTGTCCTTTGCTACAGTAAGGAGAATGCTTAATGCAGACAGAATTTTGGAGAGTTTAGCAAGCAAACAGATTTCTATTGATCTTGTCCATACTGAAGTGTTTTTTGTTCGTTTTTTTTTTTTTTTTTTTTTTTCCAGAAATTTATCTCCTGTCCATGTTTAAGCAGATTTACAGGGGGGTAGCAACAAGTTTTCTCCTGACACAAAACCTGAAATGCTTGCAATTTTTTGTCTTGGCTAAAAGACAGACAGTTTTTCAACTTGTCTCTCAGACAGGCCTGAGTTGCTCAGACTGAAGGTGGGAACACTCAGCTCAATATGAAAATTCAGATTTGTGTTCTGCTTGATATTGTTAAGTATCTACATGTGACTTAGTCAGATCAGTTTGCTCACACAGAGCTCTAATGTCATTTGAAATGGCTTAGCTAGCCAAAAAGACTGCATGGACCTAGTACATACAATACAGGACCTACGGGAGACCCAGGCCCTTTGGGTGTCTTGGGATACCCTAAAGCATTTAGAAATTACATTACACATTTATGTTAAGGCAACCAAGCCAAAACCTTTATTGACATTTTTGACCAGAAGAGCTGAGCTGTTTGGCCTACTCATAGATACCAAGACCTGGGTATCTTTAAGTTTTATTATTTTGACCTGAGTTCCACTACTGGAGAAAAGCTGTGGAAATCATTCTTCAGCAAAACTATAAGTAAAAGAAGAATAACACCTTAAAGAGAACAGCATTAAGCGCACCTAACAAAATATTACTAACTATTTCTATACCACTTGATTTAAAAGGGAGGGTCTGGATTAAGTATTCTTTTGTTGGTGGCTCAAATATGGCTTTAGTTCAAACCATTTTTACATGTTTCTTCTAATCAGAACTCTATTACTCCTTTTATAAAATTCTCCTTCCTTTGCCAGGGGGAAAAAAAAAAGTAGACTATCAAAAGTTTGGCTTTTTCCTTTTTGGCTTTTCTAGTAGTAATGAAAACAAAGTATGAGTGCTATGTCTGCAACCAGTTAGTACTTAACACTAAAGCTCAAGTCATGGATATCTGCCTAAAGAATTTAGGATGGGACCCAAAAGGAAATTACAACTGTGCTGGAATTAAAATGCTAGCTCTCTTTTTCTCAGTGTGGATTGTCATGAGTATGGAGTCCAAACTATTAATGCTAGAAGAATGGTCACTGACATTTGAAAATGAGATGTGTCAAAAAATACTAGTAAGAGAGCCTAGAAGAAAAAGCCATATCTGATTGTTACAACTATTATTAATGTTGTTTAATTGTTGCATCAAAAAAGCTGAATTCTAAGATATGTTTTGATGTATATTTTTATCTATTTGACAAGCAGGTTGTGTATTTGCATCTTTTAGAAAAGTATTGCAACACATCATAAAGATCACTTCCCAAAATAAAAAGTACTGCAGGAATAGGGATCTTTAAATGCATTGCATTTTGAGATAACTTCTTAAAGAACAGATGACCTGAAGGGATATGAACTACATCCAGATCTGCAGCTGTTTGCTCTCTGAGGCATGCAGGTAGATCGAGTATCATTGTTATTGTACCCATAGACTTTAAAAAATCATTATGCAAGCTGTTACTGTGAAAATCCTACAACACCTTCATAAGAACATAAAGACACTCTTTTCAAACAGAACAAAAAACATAATACCAGCTCACATTTATTGATAGTAAACTATCTGAAACATGGTTTCCTGTTGTGTTTCCAGCCCTTTTGGGAGATTATTACAGTTAAAGAAGCAAGGAAGATATTCTTTCCCGTTCTGCAGCTATTCAGGCATACTTCTACATACTGATCCCTATGGTTCTTGTCTTCTAAGGACAGGTCAGGTTCCTACACTGCAGAGAGGAGCAAGATGCTAAAAAGGAATGAAGAGAAAATGGAATTCTACCTGAATGTCTGTGCTGCACCTGAACTGAATACATGCTGCCAGGGTTCCCCTCAATGTCAATATTAAGGCCTGTGTCAAATGCCAAAAGTCAAATGCAATCTGTGATTCTTCATATGGAATGCTACCTATTTCTTCTTGATCTTTGAATCCCTGATCATTATCCTAATTGTACTGTCAAAGATGTTCCTCAGGTTGTTTTGGGGAGGGGTACTGGAAGCAGCTGGTTATGGAGACTGACATTATCTGTCATGCCAGATGAATGTTAACATTGTGTTGCCATTTATACCAGTATAAAATTATTGCTTTAAATTTCCACATTTTCTGTGATGACCATCTTATAAAGCCTGATAATTCTACCTATGACAGGAGTACAGTCTGCAATTTTGTCTACTAGGAGATTTCTTTTCACATTTTTAAACTATCAAATCTAACAGACAATTCAGCCTCACCCCAGTCATAGGGAAAATTATGAGGTAAATCCTTATAGAAGATGTTAAGAACAAGGTAACTGGGAATACCCAGCAATGGCAAATCCTGCTAGATAATCCTGATTTCTTTCTATGATAAAATGATTGACTAAGGAGAGTAGTGTGTATCATTTACCTTGACTTTCGTAAGTCTTTTGACACAGTAACCTGGTAGCAAAATTGAAGAAATATGAATTGGATGAATAGACTACAAGGTGAATTAAAAATTCACAGGACTACTCTTTGATGTCTAGGTGGTAGTATGCTACAAGTGTCATGCTTCGGTCAGTACTGGAACTGACACTCTTTAATGTCTTCATCAGCAGTCTGGAATATGGGACAAAATGCATCATCATTACATCTGTGAACAAAGCCAAACTGAAGGGAATGGCTGGTGTGCTGGATAGAAGGGCTGCCATTCAGAGGTACCTCAGGAAGCTGGAGGAATGGCTCAACAGAAACCTTGTGAAGTTCAGCAAAGACAAATGTCAAATATTGCTCCTCAGACAGAGCATCCCCTGACATCAATACAAGTTGGTAACAGACTGGCTAGTGACAGCTTTGCAGAAAAAGAACTGGGGGTCCTGGTGAAGGAAAATTTAACGTTTAGTCAGCAGAGTGGCCTTGCAGCCATAAAGGCTAACTGTGTGCTGGGCTGAACTAACAAGAATGTGCAAACAGATTGACAGAACTGTTAAGTCACCTCTACTCCGCACTGGTGAAATTGCATCTGTAATGCTGCCTCCAGATTTTGGCTTCCCCGTGCAATCATCATAAAATCATCATAGAATCACAGAATACGAGGTTGGAAGGGACCTCAAGGATCATCTGGTCTAACCTTTCTTGGCAAAATCATGGTCTAGACAAGATGGCCCAGCATCCTTTCCGGCCGAATCTTAAGTGTCCAATGTTGGGGAATCCACCACTTCCCTAGGGAGATTATTACAGTGGCTGATCGTTCTCTTTGTGAAAAATTTTCCTCTTGTGTCCAATCAGAATCTCCTTGTATCCATTACCCCTCATCTTTTCCATGTGACTTCTTGTAAAAAGGGAGTCTCCATCTTCTTTGTACCCACCCTTTAAATACTGGAACATGATGATAAGGTCTTCCCTAAGCCTTTTTTTCTCAAGGCTGAACAAACCCTTGCAATAAGGAGACTGACAGACCTGAGAAACTCCAAAAGAAAACCATTAAAGCAATTAGGGCTCTAGAGCAAATAATATACAAGGAAAGGCTGAAGAAACTGAATTTGTTTAACTCAGAGAAAGGAAAGCTCAGAAAAAATCTAGTTGCAGTCTTCCACTATCTAACAGTGATTACAGGGAGGATAGAGGCAGACTCTGTTCAGGGTTGCATAGTGGAAGGACAAGAGGCAAGAGTAACAAGCTGCAACAAGGGAAATTCTTGTTGGACATTGGGAAAAAATTTAGTGAGAAGAACAATAACATGGTGTCCAGATAAGCTGATCATGCTTGGAGATTTTAAAAGCTCATTTGGACAAGTTCACAAGTACCTTGATCTAACTTGGAATCTATTTCTGCTTTGAAAAGGAGGTTGAACTAAATCAGCTCCTGCTTTCTAATCTGCATTTTTCTGTAATTCTGTCATTCCAACACCACAGGACTGAATTATAAGAATAGTATGCAGAATACAAAAACAGTCTGCAAAACAGACAATTTATGCCAGAATGAAAACAGCATGGGGTTTTTTGTTTGTTTGTTTGTTTGTTTTTTCGCATAACTCCCTCCTATATGTCTATTTTTATTTGATTATTGCTATAGAATCTCTGAAATGCAGGAAGGTAAGATAGTTGCACAGCCTTTAAATTTCCAGCCGAGGTTGACTTTACCATCAACAGAAACACTGTATCTTCTCTAAGAGCGGCACTTTCCTTACTTTGTTCTCCATCAGTTGGGACCAGTCAACTTAAAATCCACTAGTTTTCACACCACTTATCTTCCTAAAGTTAGAGTTCATATCACCCACTGATTTACTTCTCCCGTTTTTATTATCAGTTGTGTATATCTTAGCTTTCTGCACTCACCTGTTGAAGAGTTTCCCTGTAAGGCCTTTGAAGTTTTCAAGTCTCTTAAAAGATTTTTAAAGACAGATATAATTCAGCCTTTGAGCTCTAGCTTGACCTCTCAAATCCTCCCATCTTTCACAAATGCTACATATCACTTATTCAAACAAAAGTATTTGTACAATTCCATAAAATCATAACTCTTCCCTTCAGATTTTTCCTGCCATGCCATGGTTTTTCCTTCAAAGTCAAACCCTAATTGTCTTATGAGCCACTGCACAATATAACGTTCTCAGCCTTAAATTCGTCACTGCCTCATCCTTTCCGTACATCTCAATGTAAAGAGGTACATGCTTGTATAGATGAACTTTTTGAATGCTAAGTTTTAAAAACAGCAGCATACAAAGAAAGCACTAAATTTAGGAGAAAGTTAAAATATTGCGAATATTATGTGCAAACACGTGAGCTGACTTTGAGTTTTGGGGTTTTTTCCTAACTTTGTGCTGCTTCAAAAGTAATCTGATGCATAATTTTACCTGCAATGACTATTACGCTTGTTATCTTAGCCAACCAGTTATTGAATCCATTGTCAGAGAAAATAATGTTCAACATTCCTCAAAGAAAAAGCAGATCAACCTAGAAGTATTTTGATGTGATTTTTTCAGTCAACTGCATTTTTCAGTCAGCACAGATTCAACTCAGCCCTAAACTGCATCACATCAAATTACGTTCAGGCCAATAGATGTTTCTGAATGAAGTTCAATAACGTTCTGAGTAACTTTATGGTAAACCTAGTAAAGATTATAAGACTAATTAGAATAATAATTACTCAGGAAAGCTATGTGCCACAGAGAAATACGCAATAAATTGATGAATTGTTAGAGGTATTAAGACTAAATTGTTAAAGCTAATGAAAATTTATATTCCGGCACAATGTATTATCTACTAAGGGCCAAGTCCTATTAACTTTCCCAAACATAAGAAAACATTGCTCATGTTGAGAGAAATTAACTCCTCTTCAGGTACCTGTATCTCTGATGCTACTGCATTTACATAAAGATCTTAAGGAGGAAAATAATTGTGCAAAAGCTTCTTTTTAGGGACCTTAGCTGGAGGAGAATTTTACCCCCAAATAGATAAAACTTATTTGAATGAGGCAATGCATGAGATTACGGACTTTTGCAAGATTGTTTAACCCTGGGCATTGGTGGCCTACATTATTATTTCATATAACTTCTACTTATTACTGCAAAAAATTTATTGAAAGTGTGGAAATACAAAAATCCCCCACATTTTTTAAAACTAATGAGACAGCCCCTCAAGTCCCAAGAAACTGTGCTAAACCAGAGTATGGTTCATAAATCTCTTTAAGTAACAGATTGCTACAAATCACCCCAAAATATTCTAAGACATATTTTGGGCTTTGTTGTTTGTTTATTTTCTTGCATGCTTTCATTTTTGTTTTGGTTTTAGTTGGAGAGAGAGAGGTTGTAAGCAGAAATAATATAAGAAAGAATATTTTCTTTCTCCAGTATCTTAGGAGCCGACACAAAGTACTTGTCCATAAAAAACCTCAGCAAATGGAGATGCTCTGAAAACACTTAAGGCGACAATATGTTCCTTGTTATAGAAATTTCTTCAGAGAAAAAGAAATATAAAAATATTCAGAAAGCTCCTAAGGTTTGGAACAAGCTGTTTATGAACCATTCATGACCATGAGATAACAAATGTGAATCTAACAGTTCCCAAACACTATTTATGCTACAGTAAGTTAAAGGTCTAACTTGAATGATGGTTGACTGAATAGACAAACAGTTAAGACCAATTGTCAAGGTAAAAAATGTGGGAAGACATGGCTTTTTCATAGTTAAGGAGAAATCACTTCAGTTGAAAGAGGAAGTATTGTGCTATACAGTATTTAAATTGATTTTATTTGCCATTTTAAAACTTTAATGTCATTTCTAACACCATCTTTTATAATAATTAACTGAAAGTTGTCTCTGAAAAAGCATAAAAAATAAAATAGTTCAGTAAATTGAACATATTGAGTTATGCTTATGAATGTTAATCTTGTAGTTTAGCCAAGTAACATATGAACTTCTACGTAAGACCCCTGAATATCGTACTTATTGTCAAAGATGTTAAATAGGCAGTGTATTTATTAATAGGTATTCTATCTTCTTTTACATTGCATCCTAAATGCTTATTTGCTTTATCACATTGTATATCGAACTCTTCTGGGTACAGAAGGAGCAAGCAGAGTTCCTCTAACTGTCTGGATGAGGGCTGTCTTGATTCTGAGAATTGTTTTGCCTCATAATTATTTTAAGCATTCTCTAATTTTTATTCATTTAATATGATAGTTTGAGGTCTCATTTGTCTGGGGACAGAAAATGTGTAAAGAATGATGTCCTTTGTATTTTTCCTGGGTGCAGACTATGAGTTTAGTCATTTCTATATACCATATACTACATACTATTTCTGTATACTAAAGGAAAATGAATGGGCAACATACAACTGTTTACTGGAAAATCAGCGTACAGTTATAATAAATGTTCACTGAAAAATAGCAATCAATAGTATAAAGCAACTATTTATTAAAAAAAGCTAATGCTTGCATTGAACAGTATTAGGTTTAGGAAGCCAAAAAACAATAACTTGTCATTTCCAGAGAGGGTTGTAATATGATAAATTGTCAAGAAAAAAAGCACCTTGATCATCACCGTTGTCTACCAAGGACATAGTTTATCAATGTCACTACTATAATCACAGAGTGACTAAAGAAATTATATTCACACTTGTTCCTAGAAAACTCGTATATGATGGCAAATAATTGAGGCTCCTCTTGAGGGTTGTCTAACAGATTATCCAGAAAATATTATAAAAGGTTTTAAATTAAAGGTTTTATATTAGAATCATGCCTCCCATTTGTCCTTGTTTACCTGAGAAAGGTTTGATAGCATTCTTCTAAAACCCAAAGTTTTGGTTTTGGCTTAGAATATAAATCTAAGTACATATATGTTCTACCCCTTCTGTCTTCCCCAGCCTCTTATCTGTTTTGTGATATGTGCCTCCAAGAAAACTTTAAGTAACTAAGCAGAGATAGCTATGTACCAAGTTAAACTTAAGAAAGTATCAAAAAATTCAGAAAAAGAAGTAACTTTTTCTACTTTGGAATACACATAAGATTAAAACTAAGATAATTTTATTATTTGTTCAGTTAATAAGTATTATTTTTTTAAACATTGTTTTGTGTTCCATTCACACTAAGATAACCCTGTAGAATATTTTCTTTTATGTAGTATGGTACTACACAAATGAAAGTTAAAAAGTATGTATGTACTCCATGAAAGAGCATGCTTTTACAATGACCATTTGATCTATAAAACATTACACACTGCATTCAAAGACAGGAATCTATCACTCACACTGCATTGAAAACATCGTTAAGAATGGACTGACTTCAAGATACGGAAAGAAAATAAAGTTGGATGCTGATAAAAATCTAAAATTTACTATGGGTCATATCCAAACAAGAAGCAACACAACAGGAAGCATCTCTCATCAGTAGAATACATTTCACAGCATTTTAGATTTCCATCCTAAATCAAAGGTTTAAAATGAGTCAGAAGGTGTTCATATTTCTCTTCACTGACTATAAAGGGAATTTAAATTAAATTGGCAATGTCTGCTCTGGAGAGGCCTTAGGTTATGTGACAAGAATTTCACCTTAAGCGTGTAAAATATAACCTCTGATTACAAGAAAAAGGTAGGAAGGAAGGAAGGAAGGAAGGAAGGAAGGAAGGAAGGAAGGAAGGAAGGAAGGAAGGAAGGAAGGAAGGAAGGAAGGGAAAGAAAGAGAAAGAAAAAATAGAGAAAGAAAAAAAGACAAAGAAAGAAAGAGATAGAACAAGAGAAAAGAAAGAAAAAAAGAAGGAATGAGGGAGGAGAACAAACTATTCTGTTCAGTGTTTGGAAAAAAAGAGTGTGGAATTTTCTTTCAACAGATGTGTCACAGATGTAGATCCTAAGTGTACGGTGTTCTGTGACTTTGAGTAACAGTTAAAAAATGCAAAATAATACTCACAGTCCTTTGAATGAAATTATTTCAATATTTTCTTTCAGCTACTGTTAGGTAACTGAAGACCCAGTCACAAGCATGTTACCCTTACTTCAACATGTTCTAGTCCTATCCCTGTCTCAGAATGGTCCCTGATTACATATTTCGTTGGGAGCCAAAATGTTTAACTGAAGTTTTTGATTCAAGATTCTTTTAAATTATAAATTAGTTTTATTTTTGTATTTATAATATGCATTTAAATCGTAATAACATAATAAATTGCATAAATCTTGCATCTAAAAATAAAGTTTAAATACTTACAAACTTCTCTATACCTGTAAAATGGTTGTAGTGACAAGGAATGGTGGGACTAGAGAAATTATAGTTCGCAGTTAGAGTGAAAGCACAATCCCCAAAATATGCTATAGCACTCGATATAAGCAGCAAGATAGCTAGTCCATCTGTGGGGCCATATATCAATTTTACAGTCTCCTTTTCCTGGGATTCTGTCATATTTGTTGATTGTTTGTAGATTTCTTGGATATTCCAGAACATTTTAAGTACTAGTAAATAGTGTTCAGGACACCAAATCTTGCTCTGAGGTGCTGAACTGACCTACTGTCTTGATTTCGTTAGCTGTCTTGGCCAACTCCTCCAGTGACTACAGTAACCAAATACTTAGCTCTCATGGAAACACTCAAATTTAGGCCCAAAGATAGTAATTTAAAGCCATTTGATAAAGCATTGAAGATATCTGCAATGAGAGGGAAGACATGACACAGGATTTAAATGACAATTCTGCTCTCTCAGAATGACAGCTGGAGACCAGACAAGATAGCTAACAGTGCCTAAAATTATGTTAGACGTCCAAGTTTAAGAAAATTTTAAATGTTACCTGGAGGATTAGGTGCTCAATTCGATTGCCCACACATTGCTGTCTTGCAGCCTTTGAGGTGACAAAGAATATTATACCTCACCTCCAGCTGCCATCCCAGAAAGCACTGGGTCTCCAGCATGACCTTTGCCATATCTACTAGTTAGTGGATATCTTTGCTATCCCATAGCATCTTGTGTGACACTAGACATCAAGGTATTGACCTAAACACTCCCAACATTAATATTCTGATATGGTGTGGCATGTATTGCTCAAGCAGAATACATATTCAGTTCATATAGAAAAAGATATGAGATATCAGATATGAGAAAAGAGAACAGACAAGAGAAGGAGAAATACCGCTCATCCAAATTATTTTTCCTTGTGGATTTTGCTTCTTCTGTCTCTGAATTTAGTCTAGTGTGACACCACACAACACTAGACCTTCTAGCCCACTTGGACTACCGGTCACATTTCTCTAAGCAATACCACCATGAAATGTTAAATTCCACTGTAATTGTTTTGTATCCATGGTGATTTTGACAACATAGTGTTTTGAGTAAACTTTAGATAAATTATTTTTTTGCAGATAAAAAATTGCTGTTAAGTTGCCTGGAGGGCAAAATTAACACTAAATAAATAATGCCTTTATTTCTTTTCTCTCAGTAAAATGTCTGCCAGAAGGGCTGTGATTCTTGGCATTTTGATGCTTGGGTCAACATAACAGCAGCAAATACTATAACACTTTTTAGTTTAGAAGTGTCACTACTGCAATAACTATTACTATAGAAAATTATGTCAATGGAAAACAACACATGGGGGATTTAATGCAGTTGTCTATGGAAGAGCATCTAGTTTGAGACTCCTTAGAGTGTCCCTCCAATCTTCTTTTTACCTCTTTGGAAGGACATTTTTCTCTACTAGGTCCTTTGTCACATCTCTGAATGTCTCAGCCTATAATGTCATTCTTGTTCAGATAAAAGAACAAAAAAGCTTACTCAGCTGAATCTGGTCTTAAAAGGTTAATAAAACATCATTGTCCTCAGTAGGTGTTTCCCTTTGTTACTTGTCATAAGCTTCACTTATCAAAATTGATGGGTTACTTATTAATAGTATGGCAGTGGTAAGGTCATCTTGAAATTAATTTGTATTTTAACATGCATCATGGAAAATATGGTAACTTTCTCAGTATGAAGAACATAATGTAATACAATATGTAGTCTAGTTAGTTGTTTTTTAATAGCTGCTGATTGCTATGAGCAATAACTAAAAGATCCCAAGAAACCACGTCTAGAAAAAATATTCAGAAGTCAAATCAGGGTGGAAACAGTATGGCACTGATTTTCAGCAGGTGACCTAATCATCACAGATCTCAATATAGCTAAATTACAAAGGTGGTTGTAACATACTTTAATTACATGATTGATATGGTCTTCAAAAGAAGTCCCAGAATTTACAATGACTCCAGGGTCATAAACATTATACAAGAGATAAAGAGAACAAAATAAAACCTCTGCAGATTACACCTGAGGCCTTTTGCATTAGTAAGCTAATCAATGGCAGCCTGCAAAATCAGCACAGGAGCAAAAGCACAGAAAATCTTCACTTGCTCTAGAGAGAGGAGGATCCTACAAAAGCCAGAGCTTGGGAAATAAAATAATAACATTGTAACTGGAAAAAAAAAAAAAAAATCAAAGTACTCTTTTCTAAAATCTGATTTCATTTTGTTCTGTCCATTACTCCTCGTATTGCTTTCCAATCCTACCTTGCCCCAGCACTAAAGAGGAAATTTCCCCTCTGGAAGGTTTTTATCTGTTATGAACAACATCAGAACTCCTTTTGGTATTTTTCCTCTGAGGGTAAGAAGTATATAAAATAAAGATCGTTTTGTTTTTCACTCTGACTGTATTACTGCACTTGAGGGGAAATTTGTCTTTATAAAAGGTTTTATGACATTTCAGTGCAATGCAATATGGTAACACTCGATACCTTTCATTTGGTTTTATTGCTCTTCCTTTTGCATTGGATTTATTTGTTCTTCATGAAGTTATGAAAGGACAGGAAAACATAATTGCTGTCCCTGCATTTTCTTTTCCAGAAGGTAATTGAAAAATGTGAAATTTCAAAAATTTCTGCTTTTTTTCTGTCTACCTGTTTTTCCTCTCAGTCCAGGTTTTCTCCTCTAAATGACATTCTCTTCTGAGACTTATAATTGCAAATTTCTACATTAAAAGTTAAGATGTATGCAAAGAGTAAAGAACCTATTATAGGCATTAAAGAAATTGTCCAAAGATAATAGTGAACTACAGTTTTATTTTAGAAGACTAAAGAAGTTTTACAATGTTCTGTCCACAATGATACTAACTATAGTTTATGTAGATAGAAAATCATTTGAAAGACCTTTAAAGTAAAAAAAGAAAAAAGTTGTATTTTTTTTTAACAGAAACTACTAAACTATTTTTTTTTATTCCTATTACCGAATCATTAATGGTATAACTGTCATTATTATACGTCAGTAAACAGCAAGCAGCTTTTAGAACTTAGAACTTTCTTTAATTATTTCTTGGAATACAGTATTTTTATTACTGGAATACTATATGCATATTTGCACTCAAGAGGCCTACTGTAGTACTTACAAAAATCCCCAAAATGTAGATTAAAATTCTTAGCACGATTCCCTAAAATCTTAGGCACTGTTTGGATACAAATCACTGTTTTTTTAGTTGAAAATCATATTCTAACATATTTGAATGAGTGACTGTGTCAAACATTACTGTTACCTAATTGCAGTGAATATATATCTGTCGAGCTCTTCACTGAACTTAGAAATCTTTTTGCTGTTGCACTCTTAGTTTTATATGCAGAATTTTTAGATTTTTATGATAAAAGACAGGTCTCTCTTCATCTTTCAGGTTTACTATCCTATACTACCACTGTTATTTCTTCCCTGACAGAAGTGATACAAACATTCAAAAGATATTTTTCAGTAAATTCCATGATGATGACGACAACCATCTGTATGACTAGAAAATCCTAGAGTGCATAATATCAAACAACCTCTCAAGGTGCCATTCACCAATCTGTAAACATCATAGACTGAGTTATACTCATAACTGAGCTTGAAGACCTGCAGGCAATTTTGGCTATTATCTCTAGATAGGAATTGAGATATAACGGTAGTGGTGCTGATACTATAATGGAAAGTGAAGGTTTGGGTTTTCCCTTTAGTTTCTGATTATTGCTTCAATTAAATACTTTATTTTGGATAAAGTATCCTCTTTTCTTGCAAAACAAAACAAAACAAACTAAACCAAACAACCAGGAAGGCAGGAAGGAATAATATATATAAGTTATGTTAGCAAACAGAAGTAGTAATTTGAATCAGGGATGGTCACTCTTTTCAGTTACTCAATTCTGAAATTAAGAGTTACTGATGTAAATAGTACAAGTGCTTCTGGGAAGAGCTCCTTTGAGGTCTTTTACATTTTTTTTGCTGTAAAGTACTTTTTCTTTCTGCAGGCATCTTCTTGGCAGTCTGACATTTACACCACACGGGGACAACAGATTGCTATGCAGTATAAATTGTGTAATTGCTAAACACAAATTTCCCATAGCTTAAAAAGAACAAAGCAGGTTGTAGTGACTAGGCTTTGTTCAGTTTTCTATTGTTTAGCTAGAGCACAGCTAATATTGATCTTCTATTGTTTAAATATCTTTTTGAATAGAGTTTTCTGTTTCTTAGCTTTAGAGCATGGGAACATTATTTAAAGGAAGTTTTGTAAGCTCACGCTTTCATATTCATTCTGATCACCTTGAAAACTGAGTTTCAGATCTATCTACCAGATACTGGTTAAAAATTCTGTCCTATAAAGAGATTACTAAGTATGATTTTTGAGGGAGGAGCTTTATTAGTCTGATGAAATATGTCTATCAGAGGAAGTCAGCCATAAAAAGTTGTGTGATGCCTTGAGTAATTCTGAAGATAGTTGAGAAAATTAAATATATTGTTTCCTCCCAATGCAGTCTGCAATAACTGAAGGAATTAGTCAGTGAATAAGACATTTCAGAAATGGAAATTCTAGTGATTTAAAAGAAAGAAAAATTAGAAGAATATTCAGTCTTATTGCCAACAGAACTATTTTTAGGTCCAAGTTCTGCTTGCTCATGTCTCTCGGTGACTTAATATGAATACAGAGTTGGCCCTTGAGCTGATTTTAATGCAGATGTAAAACTGCCAGGATTTTTCTTTTCCTAGACTTCCTATTAGAATTTCGTTTCTGAAGGTTTCAGCTACTAAAAAAAAAAAAAGCGAAGAAAAAAATTGCATGGTGGATACCATCTGCCACTCAGAATTCTCCAAGTTATCAACTGTGCCAGGAGTTTATGGCGGACTATTATGAAAGTCTTTGAGAAGTGTAATTAGAAGGATATACATGAGTTTCTTTAGCACTGGAGACCTCATCCCAGGAAATGCTGCTTTTGACATAATTTGGAGTAAAATGAAAATGTGCAGAAATAAACATTTTAATCACTCCAGTTTACAGAAATTCATTGTTTAGGTCATCTAAATTTTCTTAATAAACAGCACTGTCAGCAAAATTACAAGACCGAGAGTCCTTACCTTTACATTCTGCTCCTTTCTCTAATACTGACAGTCCAAAATAAAGGTAATTTTAATTTTGTGAGCAAGCATGAAGGATGCTTTCAATTGAGAAAATATCTTTCACTGTATCTGTGGAAATAACCACGAAGATTACAATGTGTAAGAATTAAATATGAGGGTATTTTTCTGCTCCTTTAAATATGCCTGTGATCCTTTATGGACAATAAATAAATAAACAAACAAGAAATAAAATCAGTGAAATGAAAAACCATGTATTCCAAATGACGATGTTATAAGATTTTTTTTATCTGAATAATCCCTAATTTAAACACTTTTAGAATGGTTTTATATACACATAATTTTTAATAGTCTCATTGAAAGAAAAGCTGCCGAAGATACAGATAAGGCATCCTTCAACTCAGATAAAAATGTGATCTAAAAATATTAAAGTAACTTCTCATAAAATAATCAGACTTTTATTTAGATTAGACCAAAGAAGAAAGGATAGGCTTTTATATTCACAACATTGACAAACATACATTCATAATATTTTTTTCCTGGCAAAGGGTTAACAGTGGTTTTTTGGGGAAAAACATACAAAATCAAACTACATGTTCTTAGCCTTGCTCATGCCTTTGCTGGTTTTAACAATGTTTCTTTCTGAATGATAAATGCTTGTATAAAGCACTGCACCGTCCAGTCCTGTTGCCATTGACATAAACAGCAGGTATCCCATTGACCAGAAAGAAGTTAGGATTTGTACTGTTATGTTAGAGATGTGTTCATATCAACGAATACATGCTAAATAATGAAAGAGTTAAAAAAAAAAAAGGCAAAAAAAAAAAAAAAAAGGCAGTATGATATGCTGCATATTCTCTTTGGAAGGTATAAACCATATGCCAAGCTATGGAAAACATTCTTTGAGCAGCAACATCTAGCTATTTTGCATGTTCCAAGGGAAACAGTGCTGACAGACTCCAAATTGCCCCTAGGGCTGTCATATGTTAAACAAGCTTGCAGGCTGGTTTATGCTTTTAGATGATATAGGCATGATTCTGATCCTATTTGTATTGGGTTTTCCTGATACAATTCCACTGTCTACAATGAAAGTACTACTCATTTTCTACTGTGTATATGAAAGGAGATTCAGGCTTTATATTTAATTTGCCTTTCTTTACCCAGAGATATATGCAGGTTTCAATGTATTTGAAATCTAACTTCACAATTTATTTGAATGTTTTACACATCTTATGTTAACCCTTTAACATTTTCTCCCATTCATATCAGTTAATACAGAGTCCTGAAATGTGTTCTTTTTCTTATTCACATCCACTTTTCAACCATTTATTTTAGAAAAGGTATTACGAAAAAATACAAACTTCTTAAGGAAAGCTGCATTTTTTCAGAGCAGATGATTGCACATTACTTCATTTTCTGAGGTGGTGGATTATGTCTATTCATCAGTGTCAGTTCATAGGATTCTTCTGATTCTTCCTGTAATTTGTGATAACATTGCCATCTAGTTAGATTCATGATTCCTTTATATTGAGATCCAGAGTGCATATTTAAAGACAGTATCCTGATGAAGAACTCAGTAATTTTAGTATTATAAATTTGCATTTTTTCATCATCAGACTAACATTATGATTAAGAACATATATGCACACTCACACTCACATCCACAGTAAAGACACATTCTCATCTGTTTCAGAGCCAGTGAATTGTTAAGCAAATCCACTTCAATCCAAGCCTACCATACATCACATTTAGCCAGTAGGGACTTTCATACACCTCAAATTAATAGTATTTGCATACAAAGGCAAGGTCTCTGTGATTAACTGCCAACCTCGCTGGTGTGTCATCATGGTTTTAGTTTGATATTCAAATCAGTGGTGTACAGCTAAGGAGATATTTCCCACCAAAAGTCGTTGTTAATAGAAGACTTTTTGTCTAATTCTAACTGTAACTTTTCTATTTTTGTGATGTCCCATTTACAGTATGATTATTGCTCTCCATACAAGGGACTATGCATAATAACTAGGGTGTGTAGGCCACCTGCTTGTGTTAACACATCCTTTTCCTTCACTTCAAGGTTACAGAAGGAAAAAATATTGTGCCTTTCAGATCTCCAAATGCAAGAGCAGAATGCATTTGAAAAGTCGCAAAATATCAGTGTATGCCTGTATTACCATCTTCTGATTTTCTTTTTAGCCATTATAGTGTCAGTGAACTATTTTTTCAGCACTTTCCCCTGTTAACAATTACATGATAAACTATTTCCTTGTATCTGCAATTTAGGTTATGGTCTGCTTTGATTTATTATGCCAAAGCTATTATATCCATGTCAACACTTCCTGTGAAAAATAAAGAGAGGACCAATCAGAGCAACATCTTTCTGTTTTGTTTCAGTGTAAGAACACTTTGCACTCAAATTTCTGTTTTCAAGTCCTTCTGACCTTTGTGATGCCCATATGGCCCATAATTGTCCATACACATTTTGAAAGGGTTGTAACAACATAAACATTGTTTATCTTACTGGACTAATTTTATGTACTGGGAAAACTCTGCAAGTCACTATGTTATTCTTGCAGAGGTGAGCACCTGAAGCTCCAGAGACCTTTAATTATGTCTTTTTTTCTTTGTTTTATGATGCCTTATGTCCTCCCGTCTGTTTCTCTGTAAAAACAGGTTTACCACTTAGTGCTTGCATGCCTCACCAATACTAATTCCTCCGCTAACCAGCTTCCTATTTCTCAATACTCTAATACTGAGTTTTTGTGGAAATTAACACCCTTTGAATCATAAATAGCAATCAGTGTAGTTTTATAATACATGCTTTTACATGTAAATTAACCAGTTTGTTATTTGCTCTTGGGGAATTAATCAACTGTGTATTATGTCCTGTGAAACAAGCACTGATGCTGAACTAGTCATGTTGTTGTCTTGACTTCAGTTTTAACCAGAGGAATTTCTTCTGCTGTTTGTACTCCCCATCCAGGAGAATTCAATTAGGCTCAGGTAGTACATCTGGGTTCCGAAGCCCAAACTCCAATTTAAGAACTGCTGCCAAATAACCATAATAATCAAAGCCACTTAAAACAGCAATCTGCAAGCCAGCATGGTGGCTCTGAAGATCATTACTCCAGTCTGTTAGACAATCTGTTCATGAGGACTTTGGTTTAAGCCCTGGCATCACTCATTTGTCTGCACTTTGCTCTTGATTCTGAGCCATAAGTTCCTGACTGCTGCTCCAGAAAAGAATGGGAAGGAGACAAAAAGGGAGTTTTAGAAATGTTTTAACTGAACTGAAGAAAAAAAAAAAAAAAAAAAAAAAAAGCAGAGACTTTTCCTGGATATAATATAGTCAGGAAAAAAAACGGAATAGATGATAGAAAATCCTACTTTTCTGAAAAAAAAAAATGTTGTTCTTTTTTAATTATTTTTTTTCCCAAGTGGGTAACAAAGCATGTTTAACTTATGCTTGGGATACTCACATCAGTCATAGGATCTTTTTTCCAAATAATATTTGGTCAAAAGTTGTAGACAAAAGAAAGTCCACAGAATGAAAACCAAACATTTTTTATTCAAACCTTTAGGTCACAATGCCCCTTTCGTGTTGTTACCAAGTGAGAATAATTTCTCTATCAAAAGTGATGCCTTAGATAGATATACCAATTTTTGCAGTACCTCATAGAACAGAAGGTGTTTAGGAAGCTGTGAGGATTTGCTGAGAAAGTTATTTACTCTGTATGTGGCCAGTGTATATTTACCAGTCTGTCTACAGCATACACACTATACATATACACATATACACATATACATATATACATACATTTGTATATGTACAAATATATACTTATACATACACATATGTACATACATATGCACACATATGGAAATACTCAGCCTTACCACAGAACTAGCTGTGTAGACCATGTGGCCATGAATGCTGAGATCTAGCACAGCCTCTGAACTCTTGGACTTAGAGTCTGGACTGCAAATTAAATTTTTTTCTTGCTCTTTTACAGAAGTTATCACTCTTCACCAGCAGAACTAGAAGATATGTCATCCTTGTGCCTGCCTGTCATTATCCGTTTCCTCTGCTTTTTAAACACCCTGCATCAGAAACACAGAAAAAGTGTTCACTGCAGCTTGTAGAAAACAGGTATTGATGAGGGAAACCAAGTCAAGCCCCGTCAAGAGTAAATTGATACAGTATAATCTCCATTCAATTATGGAAGATAGTTTTTGTTATCTTAGCTACTCATCTGAATCAAAATCTATACCATATTTCAATCACTTTCATGATTACCACATTAAGAGTTAAGTTTGTTCGTTCTTCAGAAAGAGTTTTCTTATGAGATAGTCAGAGACAGAAATTAACTATTGCCAATTTCAAGTATTACCACAAATTCTTGTCTAAGTGCAGGGCACTCAAAGTAAGCAAAATCAGGGTGACCCTAGGAAGGATCCCAGGCCATTTTGTCTGTGTCAGATGGATTGGATGGATGGAGGTTTCCAAGACTTCCAAGACTCATCTATATGTAGATGAATGTATCAGTGTTTTACATCATTAAATACAGGGTACCCAAAGGATTTCCATTTAATCTTCACCTCTCTAATATTGACCCTCACTGCTTTCTGGAAGGCAGGCAATGTAAAGAAGCAATGAATTTGACTTCAAGTATTGTGCTGCACCTGCACAGCACTGAAGATGCAGAAACTGGGTCCTCAAAAACTTAATAGCATACTCCTGGTCATAGTGGAGCTATGGCATCCCATCCTACAGGCTTTCCCTCTCAGATAAACACAGACTGTTAGTTCACCTCTCAGTTTAGCCATCCCACCACTACAGTCCCACAAAGCTAACTTTTAATTTGCTGACATCTTACCTTTCTCCTTCCTTATGAATACTTTGTGACGTGACAGCATCAGTTCCTATGTCTATACCAGGAAATTTCTACTGGAATTTTCTATGAAAGTGAGGCCAACTGGTACAGAATAGCCCCTGTCAGTAACTTTAAGTTTCCTTGTTTTCCAAAACAGGATGGACAATTCCAAACTACCTTTTGCGAGTACTCCCTGGTGTCTGTTAACTCCTAAACCTTGCTCAAGAATTGTGTGGGACACTGAATGTTGGCCTTGGCCACAAACTTTTCAAAGGATCACTGTAAAAGTTAAGCGGTATAGCAAACTGATATTCTATACCCAGGAACATTCTCTGGCACTATTAAATTTATTAATAGTTTTTAATAATTTATCAAGAGACTTTTAAAAAGAAGTTTTCCTAAAATCAATTAGTTATATTGTTTGGCTTAAAAATTGTTAATTAGCCTTGTTTCAGTAGGAGACAGTTTCTAAGATTGTGGCCTTTCCATCTTTTTAACCTTTTAAGAGATTTGCAAACCATCCTCAAGCTTTCACTCTGTGTTTCCCATGTTCTCTGACAGCATTTAGAAGTTGAGAGACTGCCTGCAGTTCCCAGCTGTAGCATTGTTTCTCTTGAATTATGTCTGAAATGAAGATGTGAGAGTACTTCCTTACTGCCAGGTCTTGGTGTTTACCCCAGGTATAGCTTACTTCCGTTATAAGAACTAGACCTGAGAATACCTTTTACTTTTTTTTCCTATCTACAAAATGAAAGCACATACTAAATAAGGACTGTGATGCTCTCAGTCTAGATCCCAGTTTCAACCTCTAAGTGTGGACAATTTGAATGTAGATTTAAGAACATGGCAAATCAAGCCATTCTCCCTGCTGGTCAGTTACAAGCTAGTACGTCTCCTTTTTAATAACTTTTTCTTAACAGGCATCTTCTGTAAACGAGTTTGAGAAGAGTTGAAAGACTTAAAAGTCTCCTTAGCCAGTGTGGGGTTTGCCTTTAAAAAATAATTTGAAAAAGAAATCTAGATATTGTAGATATTTAATAACCAGATACTGCTAAGAAAGCAGAAGAAAATGGAACACTGAGAGGCCAAATATATGGGGAAACAAAACCAAAACCCAGAACAAAACAAAAACATAGCTGCTATCACCACAAAAGATGTATTTCATACTCTTTAAAATGCAACTCATTTGGAATTTGTAGTAAATAACAGAAAGCTGAAAAAGTCCAAGTTCAAGAACAAACTCTGAAAAAACTCAAGATGTTAGGAAGCAGATGTAAGCTAAAAATAAAACCAGTTTGAGCAAAGACAGATCCATGTTTGTGGCACTGCAGAAAACAGGCAGTTGTTGTATTTGCCCTACAGCAACCTTCTCATAATGACACTGGATACCTGCCAGTCTCTAATTATCCTTACACCAATAACTTTAAATTGCTGCTTCCTTCAACCTAATGTCTTATTTTTAGCTCAAAGGCTACTTCAAGTGGACCATCTTATCAGAATGACATAACTCTGACAATATAGTGTGCAGCAACATTGCAATGGCATAAAGGGCTCCTGGGGCATTAGGAAGAGCCTTTTCTTTGTAAGGTGTAAGTAATCCATTTCATTATGACTTTACGTGCTTCATTACATAGAAATAGTTGTTCTGGTATAGAGTTTTTTTAATACGTTTCTGTTACATTCTTAAGCAAAGGAAATACCAAGATTGCTAAAGTAAATTAAACACAAAGGAAGAGAAGATAATTTACATGTGTGTATTTTTACATGTGTATATGCCAAGAGATAAAGAAGGGCTGGAGTAGTTTAATAGTACATGTATACAGTCATTATACATTACTTATGTTTCAGATGTATGTATTTGTTTCAGATGTTAAAGACGGATGACTTTCTGTGTTGGTCATCTTCTCTTCGGATAATAATATATAAATACATTATATGTACATATAGTAAGGAATATTCCCAGCCTTGAAGAGTTTATAACTTAAACAGTAATAGCAAGAGAAAGACAAGTTATTCTAAAAACATATGTAATCCACAATATTCAATTGTGATTTCAAAGTTGTGCAAATATTTTTCAAAGGCTGAGAAAACACAATAACTTTGCTCATCACAATCAATTTTATGTTTATGAAAAAACACTGAAATCACACAAAATCTTTCAGAACTAAACTAATATATAGTTTTGCAGAACAGTTATTTTGCTGGTTTCGCTAACTATAGTGGTATTAGTAATATTGCTCGACACCACCCTTTTTTAAAGCTGTACAACATCTGAGGTGCGATCCAGTAACCTGATTTCAAGGATAAGATGAATCTCCCCAGAATTCGAGGTCACAAAACGAGAAGCTTTAACTATGATTTAACATCATGCTGTTAAATTAGTACTTGTAGTAAGGGTTTTTTTTTCCTACATTTTATATAAACTATGAAGCACATATGTACAGGACTAGTCCTTTTGAGTGAATATTACCAATGTTTTCTGTGCTTCCATAAGGTAGGGTATTAGCTACAAGTGTGAAGACATTTCTTATTGCAAAGAACATTTTGCTCAACATTTTGTTTGGTAAATATATTGCTTTGAGAAGTACAGATGTAACAGGGTAAGATTACCTAGCAGCTAATACTTAGCTGACTGATGCAAGTAGGCACACAGACAGGGTGAAGAATTTAGTTCTGGTTTGTCCTTTGTTGAAGATTTTATACAACAAATATTTTAGAACTATTTTTGGGTTAGCACAGCATGGTTTTGAAAATGTTTTCTTCCTAAAAATATAAAAGCATCATACTTGAAAATACTTTTGTGTGAAAGTATCTGCTGTGATAAGTGAACTGAGGGTTTCTAGTGCACAAAATCCTAAAATATTAGTTTGTTAAAAATGTCTATAATTCAATACAAACTGGACAGAATTTCTGAGCCATAAACTCTTCCCTTAGCTGGATCACTGGCTGCATTGTAAACATATTGTCTGACTGTTACATTCAAAATCCTTACTTACCTATCACAAGGCTATCATGAAATAATAAAAAATAAATAAAAGGCAACAACAACATCATAGTGTAGCATCTGCATTTTTTTCTTGAATGCTCCCTTGCAAGATACTATTTCCTCCTTGATGATAAAACAGCCCCAGAAACAACGCCTCCATGCTAATATTCAGCTTCCATTATGAAAGAGGATCACACACAGTAGGAGCTTGCATTGATGCATTTGATGACAAAAGCCAAGATATTACTGAGAGTTCCCACTATTCAATAATTTTTCACCAATAAGAACATCCTTGCAACTCACAGAAATGGAAACAGTAATTTTTACATTGGTACATCTTGAACTAATTAAGAAATTTCTTCATTACCTTAGTTACTTTCTTTAAATAGAACAGATATTAGTATTTCCAATCCATCACAAAAGATCCTGCAGAATCTCGATATCATGTTGTAAGATGCATTTGCAGGATGCTGTCCTTGCAACAATCTGCAAAGGGCAATATAACTCCACTGAAGTAATTTATGCTTCTCCTTAGGATAATTTGATGGAGAAGCAACTATTTTATACAGAGATAATGACTATAGAGTTAGTTGGGCCTTAGTTCCTCATCTGCAAACAGTTGGGCTAAATTTCTTCCTTCGAGAGTTTCTGTGCACAAAGGAAGAAAATTATGTCTGGTGTTACTTCCTTTTGAAGACCTATAAATGCAGTGGAAGAAAAGACAAAGGAGTGAGGCACAGTTTTGTATCCTCCTTTTTTTCCTCCTAGTTCTTTGAATTGAGAGCCTTGCAATAGCTCAAATGCATGATTTTTATAGAATAACAATGTCCTGTGCATGGTACACAAGTTCACTTTCTGTATTTCTGCACTGTTTCTTGAGTGTCTGTCTTAATATTACTTTAAGTTCACTTATTTACTAGGCCTACGAACAACCTAAACAACAGCAGCAAATAAACCTTTTTCTCATGAGAATAATTTACAGTAAATGTAATAGTATATGCTGCCTGCATCTCTTGAACCATATGAGGCACTGAATTTAGATGTCAAAAGGTAAATGCTGTATGTATAACTGACTGGTGTGATATGGCATTGCTGACTACACTGCAAAACATGATGGGGATGTGACATATCCTGATGAAGATTTTCTGTAGCTCTTTTAGTGTTTTCCTAAGGTGACTTAGTTGGCCTTAACAGCTTTCTTAAGGAAACCACCTCTCTATTATTATTAAAACAAAAAACAAACAAACAAAAACTGGTATTGTTCCAAGCTAAAAGTGAATGAACAGTGACACCCAGTGGCCAGGTAACCGTACTATAAATAGCACTAATATTCCCTGTGGCAAGCATTGAGACTTGCTAGTTAGAGCATGAGGTTCTCAATGTATTTAGTCATCATTATCTCAAGGCCAGTCTGATCCTAATTCTGGCTACATGGCATTAATTAGACCTAAGATCGTTGTGTGTTATGTTCAGTGTTTGTTTCTTGTTATTGTTTACTTTTGCTGACATCCCAGAGAGTATGAACAGACTATAACTGTCTATATTAGCAATTACAAGACAGAGTCCAAAATACAATAAAGAGCATTTATACATCAGTTCTCAGAGCATAAACCCAATCCAGTAGACTAAAAGGAGTCGGGGGGTGGGGGTGGGGGGAATAATTACTACCTTCTTTTCTTTATCACTAATTTCAGTAGACCTGCCCAAAGCAAGGGGTTTCCAATATGTGGAAAATTAAAGTTTGGCATTGAATCAGATAAAACCCAACAACTTGTTGACATTTTCAATGCAATGAAATTCAGAAGAAATCTCTACAAATGTGTTTCTGAACTGATTTATGTTCTGAGATGTGCACTAAGATGTGCACTGATTTCACTATGCAGCTGAAGATCCTAGAGTCTCCTGCTGCAGTTGGAGCTAAAGCTTTCAGGCACTGTTGTTGCAGCTCCAACTGCAGCAAGTGACTATTCCCTACCCTGACATACTGTATAAACTGGGAGCCTGTAAGATTAAATGCTAACTTTGGCAAAAGCTGTAATATGAATCTATTTTAATGTGAAGATGCCAGAAGTACTGAGTCTTAAGGCAGCCCAACCAGAGAAGATATTAGGAGACTCATTCCCTAAAGTCAGGAAAATTCATCAAATCTAACACGTCTTGGATAAAAGCATTTGGGATTCAATCGGTTATCACTTTTGTGAGCATGTGCATGTAAAGTAGAAGCATATCTTTTTAAAAAGCTAATCTCTGATGGGAAGATAAGGGCTGTACACACAAATGAAGTATAGTGTATCTTTTGCCTTATCATGATGTATTGTTTTTGGTTTATGTGGCAAGGTTTTGGTAGCAGAGAGGCTGCAGTGGTGGCTTCAATAAGAAGACAACAGAAGCTGACCTCACGTCAGACAGAGCCAGCTTCAGCCAGCTCCAATACAGACTTGCTGTTGGCCAAAGCTGAGCCCATCAGTGACATTGGTAGTGCCTCTTTGAGGGAAAAAAATATTTAAAGGTAAAAAAACTGTGGTGCAGCAGCTGTGAGAGAGGAGTGAGAATATGTGGGAGAAACAACTATGCAGACACCAAGGTCAGTGCAGGAGGAGGGAGAGGAGGTGCTCCAGGCACCAAAACAGGGATTCCCCTGCAGCCTGCGGAGCAGATATCCACCTGCAGCCCGTGAAGGAACCCACACCGGAACAGGTGGATGCACCCAAAGGAGGCTGTGATCCCATGGGAAGCCCACACTGGAGCAGGCTCCTGGCAGGACCTGTGGCCCCGTGGAGAGTAGCACACGCTGGAGCAGGATTTCTAGCAAGACTTGTGACCCCATGGGGGACCCACACTGGAGCAGTCTGTTCCCAAAGGACTGCAACCCATGGAAGGGGCCCACACTGGAACAGTTTGTGAAGAACTGCAGCCTGTGGGAAGGACCCACGCTGGAGCAGTCAGTGAAGGAATGTCTCCCCTGGGAGGGACCCCACAGTGGAGCAGTGAAAGAATGTGAAGAGGAAAAAGTGGCAGAGACAACATGTGGTGAACTGACTGCAATGCCCACTCCCCATCCCCCTGCACTGCTAAGAGGAAGAAGGTAGAGGAGTAGGGAGGGAAGTTGAGCTTGGGAAGAAGGGTGGATGGGGGCAAGGTGTCTTAAGGGTTTTTTTTATTTCTCAATATCCTAGTCTGTTATTAATTAACAATAAATTAAATTAATTTTCCCCAAGTTGTGTCTGTTTTTCCTGTGATGGTAATCGATGAGTGATCTCCCTGTCCTTATCTCGACCCATGATCTTTTCATTGTTATTTTCTTTCCCTGTCTTGATGAGGAGGGGGAGTGAGAGAGCAACTTGGTGGGCATGTGATGGTCAGCCAAGGTCAATCTACCACAAGTATTCATGCAAATCTACCTCCTCACCACTTCTATGTATCACAGAAGAGCAGCAATTAATACAGAATCCATGCTACAGTTGGGTTTAACACAGCATTTAACTTGCTTGAAAGACAGGTCAAGAACAGAGCAGTAGTCGCTCAAATATAGTAGTCCTAAGAGCATTGGAAGTGTTTTTTAAGAGGTTGCCATTGCAATTTTAAGTCATTATGCAGGTGAAGTGAATCTCATTCTCATAAATTAATGGGTGTTCCATTCAGAGGCATTATCCTAACTATGTGTGTGGTAAAGAAATGACTAAAGGAGATTTTGTATCCCCTTATTAGTATTAGATCTAAGTGTTATAAAACCATACAAAAAGTAGTTTTCACAGCAACTATCCTCCTGTGCAATTTCACAGAACTGAAACTAAAATTTTGCTAAAGATCTGGTTTTTAGCATGGAGTACTATGAGGCTGAGCCTCTAGTAGATCAGAGTTTTCCATGAGGTCATTGATTTTTAAAGTAGAATAACAATAAATTAATAAAAATAAAATAATAATATTCAAAAGGCAGCTGAAATGAAAAGGGTGAAAGAGATAAAAATTAACATAAACAACTAAATTAATTAAATAAAAGATTCTTTGTCTAGGAGCCACAGAACATGGTACAAGACGGAAAAGTTTTGAAAAAAAAATGTGTGTGAGATTACAGTAGATATTCCTCATCAATTTGATTTTCTGTCAGTTTTTCCTCACTTTCATATCCTTCCCACTTGGTTGGAGAGCTTACAGTTAAAGAAGAGCTCTGCTTACAATTAGAAATACCTCTGTTACAGTTCATATGGCCTTTCCGAGAGGACTGAATGGGTTGATGCATTCCATTGGTCTTCTCCAAAGTTTAGTGAGAAACAAAACAGTTGTGCTTCATTTATTAGGAAATGTAGCTTCTGAGTTTATACTTTTAATCAATTTTTTTAGAGGCACGAAGTCTTCAAAGAGAATGTTCCTAACTCTTCTGAACATCAGGCCCCTTTAAAAGGGGTATCCTGTGTTGGATACCCAAAGATACTTGACACCTCTCATTGTTTGGGAAACCCCTAATTTCTCTTCCTGATGTGACATCCTGAAGGTCCTCATGTGGATGGTTTACCAAAAAAGAGGACAAATGGCATGAGAAGAGTAGAATCACTAATAGAATGCTGCAGATAGCAGTCAAGCAAAGGAGTTCAGAAACATCTCTCCAGTTTCGTGCCAACAAAGATCTAGGTAATGAACTTGACTTTGAGGAAACGGCACTGCTCTATTTCTTTCCCTGCCAATGAATCTGTGAAATTCAAAGGTGAAGGAATCACAGAGTACATTTATTGAAAAAGTAGTGGAAGTACCTTTTCAGTGTGAGCTCTCCCTGGAGCCACAAAAAGAGCTGTGACTACACCAGTCATACTAGTACTATTGTTATTTTTTTCAGTAGCATGGGCAATTTCTTGAGGCTACCGTTAGACCTTCCTAAAGAGAATCTGCAAAGCAGAACTTCCAGCACTGATTCTTCTCTGTGTGTGTGTGTGATTCCAACACCTGTGCCAACATATTGACATGACTGAACACAGGGATGATAACTAGTGAAACAGCCTGTGAGTTTCTTGATATTTAAGACTTTAGCAATTCTTCACATACAAGTCAGTTCTTAGGAAGAACTGAGTGAGAAATGTTTAACTTAAAATATTTTTATTTCTCAAAGCAACATATAAATAAAAAATACTAACTCATAGAGAGATGGATAGGTTTTTAAAACTGGTAGGAAACTGATCTTGTGACTGTAATATGTTTTCCTCCAACTTTTAAGATAACGATACTGTTAGTTCTACTTGCATTTAATTCACAGTATCTGTGCAATATTGTAGATTGAAATCAAGTGATTAGACCCTTGACCAAGCCTTTGAAAAGTGAATGATTCTTATACAAGAGTTGCAATTTAAGATAATGAATGAAAATGAAAAAATCATGTTTGATAATCAAAGTATATAGCGGTTTAACCCAGCATCTGAAATCTTTAGAACAGAGAGGTACACAATTCAATACAATTTGTTTGATAAATGACAAATTATACTCTTGAAGAATAGTAAAAGATTGCAGGGCTAATTATTCACTTAATGACACAAGAGTATAGTCCATAGGGCAGAAAGGGCAAACTGTATTCTCCCTTCCCTAGCAATCTGAATTTCTGCTGTTTGAAATGGAAAAGTATAGCTTTGTTTTTTTTTTTTTTTAATCTTTTCTTCCAAGTAGAAATTTTGCAATTTCATATCAGGCTGTTTGTGATTTGCTGTTGCAGTAAAGTTATGTGTGAATTAATAGCTAGTGGATTTTCGGGTGGTAGTTAATGCAATTACCTGGATATCATCATGAGAATGTTGTCTCCACTCTTTCCACTATCCATAAGAGTCCAGCTCTGTAGCTCACAGTAATGCAAAATTCTCTTCACTTCCACTTGATGGAAAAGTGTCCTGGAAAGCAAACCAGAAAGGGAAAAAAGGGACTAAAGTAACATACAATAAAGATATTAAAATGGAATATTTTTTTTTTTTCCTAGTAATTTATAAGGCCTGAATTCTGGTACACTGTTCAAACAAGTAGCTTATCCAAATCCAAAGAGTAGCTAAGAACAGCTCTTCTGAGTAAGAGCTCATAGTTTGGGCTCTTAATCTATCAGGCACTACCATGGCTTCATGCATATTAAATGACCAAAGTCTATTTTACTCAAAAAGCACTTGTATTTAAAACACATTATTTAATCTCCAGCAGCAGAATAAACTGAATGTGTTACAGACTGTTAAGGTGATTCATTTGCAAGGCCAACAATTATGTAGCCATTTAATTTTGTACTTACCTATTACCCCTAAAGTAACTGAAAAACTTGTTCATTTTCATTTGAATAAAGCATCCAAAAGCCATTGTAAAACATATTTATTCACTGTAAACCACCTTCAGCTTTCAGACAGCCTGGCACTGAGGTAGTAGACCAAAACACACCCTTGCAATTGTTGTACATTTTTTAAAGTATAATACTAGTATTCATTATTGATTCACATTCTTTCTAATTGCTTTTAAGTTTGAACAGATTCTCACTTTTATCTCATGCTTATGGTCCAAAAGATGGAAATGTAAAATAATAAAAAACACATCTAACAAATTGCCTGTGATTTAAAAGCAGACCTTAGTGTAATGCATTCTTTTTGTAAAAGGGAAGTATTTTAAAAGTAAATGTTTCATGAGTAGTGGAAAATTATAGACAAGGTTGTGAAGAAGATGATACATTGAGAACTTAGACCAAGAATGTTAGTTCAGTTAACTTACCTCTTTCCTACAGTGTCCTGACTGAACCACATGTCTGAGTTGAATGGAAGAACCTGACTGGAAACTCAATCTTAAGGACTAAACATTGTCCTTAAACCTCAGTTCAGGACATCTAGCTAGCACTAGACAGCTGCTAGCTTAACCTAAAGTTTTTACTTAAGAATTTTCCTGGATCATCTCCAATACCAGAGAAACTAACTTTCTAAAGTAAGACAAAAGGCAGTATGTATTGGAAATAGTAGAGGAATGACAGCATCTGGAAGATTGAAGGAGCAATGAGGATATAACAATAAGGTGTCATTATATTGGCTGATGGAATGCACAAATTACAGGTTACAGACCTTTGCAAATTAGAAATAGAGGAGATATTTATTTATTAGCATCATATACTGAAGGACCATCTGATTGGCTGAAAAGAAGCTATTTGATGAAAGTTTTGGGAGTCTCACATAATGGTCTAAAACTTTCTTAAATAAAGACATTGTATTGGAGCCTACAGTAAGGAATAATGGATATGGCTCAGAAGTCTTTACTTTGTCTAGCAGCAAAAGGCAATGGTGCCCCTTTTTGCCCTCCCTTTTTACCATAACTCTGGAACAAATCAGTCAAAGAATCCAACACAATAACAGAGTTGAAGGCATAAAAATATTGGACATCCTGGATAGAATTTCATTATATGCTGTCGATGTCATTCTTTTCTTATCCAATCCGTATGAATCCCTTGGGGGCAGCAGCCAATGAATTAAAAAGTTCGAGGAAGTCTCACTGCAGAATTGTAATCAAAGGAAGTTCAAGATTCAGTGCATCAAACTTTCAACAACAATATGTGAAGCCATACTAAATATGGGTTCATTTGGACTAAACATTCAATTGGGTACTTTTGAGTGCAATTACCGCATAGTACTGATAGTCATATGATCTCATTTTTGCTCAGCTATATAAGTGTATTGACCTTGAATAGCGTAACTATATAATGGTTATAATAATAAAACTACTAAGCTTTTAGGGACAACTTTTCACCCAAGGATCGCAAAGCATTTTAGAAAGGAGGTCAGGATCATTATCTGCATTGGCTTGGGGAACAGGAGCCAAAGAAGAAAACTGACTTGACCAAAGTTGTCTAGCAGACCTGTGGCATAGCCAAAAAGAAAAAAGACTCTTTTTAGTTACAGTGCCAGCATGAGGAGACAAATTAAAGCATAGTAAGATTAACATTTTCTTCAGTCTTGCTTTATTTCTCCATTTATTGTGATATTTGAAAGTGCTTCAGATGTGTATATGTATATTTGGCAAGACAATGAAATCATATTAATTTCTTAGCTTTCAAATCTTTCCACATCAACAGCAGCTTTGTTTCAATAAGCTAATAATACCACATATCAGCATAAAAAGTTCCCAGCAGTTGTAACTATCAGCAAAACCCAAGAGTTTAAGGGTTTACACTGTGGATGAATGAGTAATGAGAAAGAATGTGTTAGTCAATGCTAAGGTGTAGGTGTGGGTTAGGCTAAGTAGGCCTATGACAGGGCCTTGGCAGTGGAACAGCAGGGTTCATCAGTGCTTGCATGGGATTCATCAGTGCTTTCATTTCAATGTGACTTGAAGTGAAAACTGAAACACTCTGTCTGACTCCAAAATCTTTTTATTGAAATATCTTACAGGAGCACAGTTATGCAATTAGAAACTTAATTGTGTAACTCCCAGCCTTTAGAAAATGGTATCTGGTTAAAAAAAGATCTTCATTTTTATTAATTTAAAATGATGAGATATAAATACTTACAACAAAATGATAAAATGAGGCTACTTGCTTTGCAAGGTCTCCCAATGCAAAATCAACAAGAAAATGTGAATTTTAGTAGGGACATATCATCAGATCAATTGCTCATATGTTTAAAGTTTACATCTAAGTTGCTCCTGAAAATTACTTTTTTGTGTGTTAGCTTGTGTTAACCCAAACACCAGTATTATGCAGTTGATTTTACTTATATTTTTGTCAGTATTGTAGGCTTGTTAACCTAGCAAAAAATTATGATCTGAAGAAAGAAATGTATAATCATTCTGCTGTGATTTTAGCTGTCAGTTAAAGTCTTATCATAGGGTGCTTTCTGTAAATATCATGACAACCATTACTGTTGCAATAGGTTTCTTATTTCAGCACAGACGTTTGATTAGTTAAAGCCTACTGGTCTGAAAAGCTGCTGAAAAACTAAGTTTGATTTACTGGGTATCCATAGATTCAAAGCTCCGCATATTGTTGAACATCAAGAGCTGCTGTCAATCATTAACGGGCTATGTTTACACCTTCTGAAAAGTTAAACTATAAACCAGCACTTTTTCTCCCCTAACAGTTCTATAAACTGCTTGCAGAAGAAGTTGTGGAAGAGTTGGAAGAAATGACTATTAGACCCTGAGAACATCTTGGCCAATCACAAGCTCTGGTCTCAGAGAGAGGCATCAGGAAAAGAATCTATTGGAGGAAACTCAAGCATGCAAACCTTTGAGATGGTTCTGCCTTGTAGTATCTTCCTCAGTGAAGATCAAGAGGGCTAAAAGTCAAGAAGTCAAGTTTTATTAGGTTATAAACTAGGATATTTAATTTTTCAGATAAAGAAAACTTGAAGAGTTTAGGGAAGATAGGGCAGAAATAATAGGTGAGCTCAGAGGACTTCCGAGCAGTCGTGAGCTCTGCACAGACCTCCCTGTTCCCTAGAAAGCTTCTGTTTTTGCCACCTCTGAAACTTGACTTTCTGCTCCTTGTTCCTTATTGAAGTTGCTTAACCTCTACATAACGAGTAAGCTCCCAGGCTCAGTGCTGTGACTAACTTTTTCCCATCTTTTGCTTATGCCTCTGAAAATTTTTCTCCTTGAAGAGGTACAGTTGCTTCCCACAATAAGGTGAGGTATCCGTTCCCCGCTTTTAGAGGGTTGTGGCCTGGTCACTCCCCTTCAAGGAACTTTCTAGACAAATGAAAAACAATCAAATCAAAGATACTGTCTGGTGCGATCTGCCTCTCCAGAGCTCACCTAGAATCTCCCAAATGAGGATGATCAGTCTTTCAATATTTAAAATAATTAATACACAATCAAGTCTATTGCTACCAGTAAAGAAAACATTCAGTCAGTCTCTTGTATAACTGTCAGTACAGCTTTATACACTCATACATAATATGTAGCCCTTGATGTTTCTATTTTAATATTTTATCTTTTAATTAAAAAGCTTGTGATTTGTTTGCCTTATCACTTTCATTTAAGGAACTGCCAATTTTTAATACAGTGAAGATGTGGAAGAGTTAAGTTGACTGACATCCAGTCATTGACCCACAAACATAAATAACTTCCATAATGAGGAATAGAGTAAATATCGACTAAGGATTTGTTCTGTATTGTTCCCATAGAAGAAATAAATGTCAGGACACTGAAGTATTTTTCAGTGAAAAATATGTATATATGTGTTTTCCTGTCACCTTGTCACACAGTATCTGGTGTGATATTTTCAAAACAATTTAGATAGCTTAATACATTAAACCCAACTTGTGGAAATGTGTTACAGACACAATTCCCAAAGGCAACACAAGAAAGTTAGATGTTTCATCTACAACTGCTTTAATAGCAAAATGAAAAACTGCAATCTACTTTTATTAAAAAGTCTTAAAATGCCTCAGGGAAAAGCGACATCGTAGTTTTAAATTTCTTTAGGCGACACAAAAAGTCAGTATCTTTTACCCAAGACTGCATTGTGTTAGGTCCTATAAAATAAAATGAAGGCACACCTGGAGCAACTTACATGCAAAAATAATAGTATACAAGAAGGCAGATATGATGACATTTTTTCACTCACAATATTTCAGAGTTGAGGTAATCAGAATTTTTGTGATGAAATCTTGAAATAAATACATATTTATCAGTTTTGGGGGAAAAAAAAGAAACACAAACACAACAACTAGCCTTTTCACACATTTAGTGTGTATTCTGAAAACCTAGCGATGCTACACAGTCAGGCTTTCATTTCACTCCAAAGCACATTCAAAGGCTCTAATTTCTAAGTCAGCTTGTGTCTGTGCATGTTTCCATATGTGTCTGTTTTTCTGTGTCTTTGTATGTGAAATGGAAATTAGGATATCCAGTTGATCCTTATTTGAGGTTAAATTCAGAGGCAAACTTTGCATCACACCAAAAACTAAAATAAAAATGTGTCCTGGTTTCAGCTGGGATAGAGTTAATTTTCTTCCTAGTAGCTGGTATAGTGCTGTGTTTTGGATTTAGCATGAGAACAACGTTGATAACACACTGATGTTTTAGTTGTTGCTAAGTAGTGCTTACACTAGTCAAGGACTTTTTCAGCTTCCTGTGCTCTGCCGGGTGCACAAGAAGCTGGGAGGGAGCACAGCCAGGACAGCTGACCCAGACTGGCCAAAGGGCTATGCCATACCATATGTCATCATGCTCAGTATATAAACTGGGGGGAGTTAGCCAACAGGCAGAAATTGCTGCTCAGGGACTGGCTGGGCATCGGTCAGTGGCTGTTGAGCAGTTGCATCACTTGTTTTTCCTGGGTTTTGTTTCTCTCTCTCTCGTTGTCTTCCTTTTCATTACAAATTATTATTATTATTATTATTATTATTATTATTATTATTATTATTATTATTATTATTATTTCTATTATTATTTCAATTATTAAACTGTTCTTATCTCAACCCACAAGTTTTCTTCCTTTTGCTCTTCCGATTCTCTCCCCCATCCCACTGTGGGGAAGGGGGTTGGGTGAGCGAGTGGCTGTGTGGTGCTTGGTTGATGACTGGGGTTAAACCGTGACAGTCCTTTTTGCTGCCCAACATGGGGCACAACGGGTTTGAGATAATAACAGATTAACCAGAGTTTATTAATTTATATCTGCTAACAGTTGCAGGTCACAATATTGATTCATCTGTTCTTTATCTTAGTTTGTCTGATCTGTACCATGCTCTTGTTTTTTGCTGTACATGTTAAAGACTGGTGTTGTTTTTTGCAGTTTGCTGTATTCTGCAGTGATTAGTGATGTTGTGCCTGGAAGGTCTGTTGGCCTTGAGCTTTATCTGGTATTTAAGCTTTGTACTAAAGCCATTAATGTAGTTCAGGTACCACCTTGTGGAGATAATTAGCAATTATACCTCTTCCTCTGAGAAGTTTTTTTATGGAGGAAATACAGAATGGCACCTTCTGTACCTTCTTCTATGATGTTTCCTCCTTCATTACAATAACTTTGCAGTACCTTGAACATCCGTGGGTAGTTAAGATTGGTATGTGTTGGGAATATTGTTTCGGTTCTGTCTAAGGTTAATAAGCACTTTAAGAATATCATCCAGAGGTCTTCCCCAAGGCTGGATAGTTATGAGTGGCAGGGTGTGTGGGACAGCATGGGAAAATGCCTAGGACGGTGGGCACTTCTAGTGTTTTGGACCTTTACCCCTGAACAAATGCAGAATCCTGAAAAATTAGTAAAATATTAGGAAAGAGTAAAAAATTAGTAAAGTATTAGGAAACTATTATTACCAAGCCCTGTCTAGCACTATTCAGTACCCTCAAGGGGAAGAGAAGGTCTCTGCATCTCATAAAAAAGTGCCAGGCGCTGCAGCTACTCCAACCCCGGTGGCAGGCACTGTGGCTACTCTAAATACTGTGACAGGCACTGAGGCTACTCCAACCTCCATGACAGGCACTGTGGATACTCCAATCCTCGTGACAGTCACTGCAGCTGAACCAGAGAACCAACCCATGCCAGTATCAGTCACCCCTCTACACAAGAAGAAATCTTGGAAGGGAAAGTCAGCTCATTTACAAAGGCATGACAAAAAAGCAGGGCCATCACAAGGAGAAGGGAAAGCAGAAGGAAGAACTCATAAACGAGACAGAAACCACCTGATCCCTATCGCACAAGCCCTCTGCCTCTGGAGGCGACTACTGTCAGGTATGAAGGACAGATATCCATTCAAGGAAGACATTATATATCGCCCAGGCAAATGGACCACCATGGAGAGAGGTATCCAGTACCTGAGGGAATTAGCCATGCTGGAGGTGATTTATGATGACCTGAACAACGAGCAGTTATCCAAAGCTCCAGATGAAGTCCAGCGCACACGACCCATGTGGTGGAAGCTGGTACGGAGCGTACCATCTTCATATGCCAACTCGTTGGCACTAGTGACCTGGAAAGATGGAGAGGGACAAATGGTGGATGAACTGATTGTCCAACTCTGGGAATACAAAGAAAGTCTCTCTTCCTCCCTTGTCTCAGCTGTGGAGAAACTGTCCCGGGAGGTCCAGCAACTCAAAGACAATAGGTCCTACTCTCCACCCGTATAGATCAGTATCTCAACTATTAGGAGTCAGCATTCCTCTGCTCAACAGAGAGGATATAGAGGGTACACGCCACAGGGCACCCTATGGTTTTACCTGTGTGACCACAGAGAAGATATCAGGAAGTGGAATGGAAAACCTACCTCGACCCTAGAGACACAGGTATGTGAACTGCAAGGAAAAACATTCCCACAAGGGGGTTCTTCCAGGAAAATTGCTGCTCCAGTTTCCAGTGGGCAGTTCCCTAGACAGGGTAGAAGGGCTGATCTCGCTTCTGATTTTAATGAAGGAACTCCTGACTTGTATTTACAAGAAGCGAGTAACGAATTCTATGACCAGAACTAGAGGGGCCCTGCCTCCAGCCACACGGAGGAGAGGGACAACCGGGTTTATTGGACTGCGTGGATTTGATGGCCTGGCACATCAGACCCACAGGAGTATAGGGCTCTAGTGGATACCGGTGCACGGTGTACCCTAATGCCACCAAGTTATACAGGGGCAGAACCCATCTTTATTTCAGGAGTAGAGAGGGGCATCCCACCAGCTAACTGTATTGGAGGCCAAAATGAGTCTAACTGGGAATGAGTGGCAAAAGCACCCCCTTGTAACTGGCCCAGAGGCTCTGTGTATCCTTGGCATAGACTACCTCAGGAGAGGGTATTTCAAGGACCCAAAAGGGTATCGGTGGGTTTTTGGTACGGCTGCCTTGGAGATGGAGGAAATTAAAGAGCTGTGCACCTTGCCTGATCTGTCAGAGGACCCTTCTGTTGTGGGGTTCCTGAAGGTCGAAGAACAGGTCCTGATTGCTACTGTAACGGTGCACCAGCAGCAACACCGCACCAACCGAGATTCCCTAATTCCTATTCATAAGCTAATTCATTGACTGGAGAGCCAAGGAGTGACCAGTAAGACTTGCTTACCTTTTAACAGTCCTAGATGGCCAGTGCAAAGGTCGAACGGAGAGTGGAGTAGACTACCATGGCCAGAATGAAGTTATGCTACCACTGAGTGCTGCCATGCTGGATGGGCTAGAACTTCAATACAAACCAGAGTCGAAAGCAGCCAAATGGTATGCCACAACTGATATTGCTAATGTGTTCTTCTCAGTCCGTTTGGCAGTAGAGTGCAGGCCACAGTTTGCTTTTACTTGGAGGGGCATTCAGTACACTTGGAATCAACTGCCCTGGGGGTGAAAACACAGCCCCAGCATTTGCCATGGACTGATCCAGACTGCACTGGAACAGGGTGAAGCTCCAGAACACCTGCAATGCATTGATGACATCAGCATGTGGGGCAACACAGCAGAAGAGGTTTTTGACAAAGGGAAGAAAATAGTCCAGATCCTCCTGAAAGCTGGTTTTGCCGTAAAACAAAGTAAGGGACCTGCACAGGAGATCCAGTTTATAGGAATAAAATGGCAAGATGGAATTCATCAGTTCCCAATGGACGTGATCAACAAAGTAACTGCTATGTCCCTACCAACTAGCAAAAAGGAAACACAAGCTTTCTTAGGCGTTGTGGGTTTCCAGAGAATGCATATTCCAAATTACAGTCTGATCGTAAGCCCTCTCTGTCAAGCGACTCGGAAGAAGAACAATATCAAGTGGGGCCCTGAGCAACAACAAGCCGTTGAACAAATGAAACAGGAGATAGTCCATGCTGTAGCCCTTGGGCCAGTCTGGGGAGGGCAAGATGTGAGAAACGTGCTCTACACCACAGCCAGGCAGAATGGCCCTACCTGGGACCTCTGGCAGAAAGCACCAGGGGAAACTCAAGGTTGATCCTTAGCGGTTTGGAGTCAGGGATACAGAGGATCCAAGGCCCACTATACTCCAACTGAAAAAGAGATATTGGCAGCATATGAAGGTGTTTGAGCTGCTTTGGAAGTGGGTGGTACTGAAGCACAGCTCCTCCTGGCACCCCAACTGCCGATGCTGGGCTGGACGTTCAAAGGGAGAGACCCCTGTACACATCATGCGACTGATGCTTCGTGGAGTAAGTCGGTCACACTAATCACACAACAAGCTTGAATAGGAAACCCCAGTCGCCCAGGAATCTTGGAACTGATCATGGACTGGCCAGAAGGCAAAGCTTTTGGAATATCACCGGAGAAGGAGGTGATGTGTGCTGAGGAGGCCCCACCGTATAATAAACTGCCAGAAGATGAGAGGCAATATGCCCTGTTCACTGATGGGTCCTGTCGTCTTGTGGGAAAGCATTGGAGGTGGAAAGCTGCTGTATGGAGTCCTGTGTGACAAGTTGCAGAAACTGCTGAAGGAGGAGGTGAATCGAGTCAGTTTGCAGAGGTGAAAGCCATCCAGCTGGCTTTAGATATTGCTGAACGAGAAAAGTGGCCAGTGCTCTATCTCTATACTGACTCATGGATGGTGGCAAATGCTCTGTGGGTGTGGTTACGGCAATGGAAGCAGAGCAATTGGCAGCGCAGAGGCAAACCCATCTGGGCTGCCGCATTGTGGCAAGATATTGCTGCCTGGGTCGAGAACCTGGTTGTAAAAGTATGTCACATAGATGCTTACGTACCCAAGAGTCAGGTCACTGAAGAACATCAAAACAACCAGCAGGTGGATCAGGCTGCTAAGATTGAAATGCCTCAAGTGGATCTGGACTGGCAACATAAGGGTGAATTATTTTGAGCTTGGTGGGCCCATGACACCTCAGGCCATCAAGGAAGAGATACAACATATAGATGGGGTCGTGATCGAGGGGTGGACTTGACCATGGACACTATTGCACAGGCTATCCATGAACATGAAACATGTGCTGTGAAACAGACTTCTCAAATTTAATGAGAAATAAAAAGGCTATTATTGAATGTATTTTAACTACACAGTTAAGCAAATAAGAATAACGATCATAACCACTGTGGTTGCTGCTGCTTATAGAATGCCTTAAATGTACCTCACTGTTGTCCATCTAATACCTTAATACCTTGTTTGAATGGTTTTGTCATTACCGTAACATAACTAGTGTGGGCCACACAGTGCAATGGTAGAGGTATCCCCACAATAGCAATAATAAGCAGTTAACTCAAAGTATATTTAACAAGTTGTGCTGTAGGAGAAAGAGGTCATCTACTGTTATGACACATGGGAAGCCACATACTTAGATGATGTCTAAGAAAACCAAAGACCCTACTGATTTCCATTCTTGGCTCAGTTCATCATTTTAGCATAGAATTTTGTACTTCCTTGTCACAAATTTTAAAAATCTGTCATTCAGGTTAAGACCTGGCTGGATGTTTTGTTTTGTTTGGTTTAGTTTTTTTCTGCATTTAACATACTGGACCAGGCCTCTACAGATGTCTACATTCCTACCAAATTTCAAACAATGATTTCATTTATTTGTTTGACATATGATTCTTGAAAAAATAATTATATCAGTTTCTGTTACGTTAATAAATATAATTAACACCAATTTTTGCTATCTAATCATAGAATCATAGAATCATAGAATCATAGCATCATAGAATGGTTTGGGTTGGAAGGGACCTTAAAGATCATCTAGTCCACCCCCCTGAAATTGGCAGGGACACCTTCCACTAGACTAGGTTGCTCAAAGCCCCATCCAACATGGCCTTGAACACTTCCAGGGAGGGGGCATCCACAGTTTCTCTAGGCAACCTGTTCCAGCGTCTCACCACCCTCACAGTGAGGAATGTCTTCCTAATATCTAATCTAAATCTACCCTCTTTCAGTTTAAAGCCATTACCCCTTGTCCTATCACTACATGCCCTGATAAAGGGTCCCTCCCCACCTTTCCTGTAGGTGCCCTTTAAGCACTGGAAGGCTACTATAAGGTCTCCTCAAAGCCTTCTCCTCTCCAGGCTAAACAACCCCAACTCTCTCAGCCTGTCCTCATAGGCGAGGTGCTCCAGCCCCCTGATCATTTTCATGGCCCTCCTCTGGACCCACTCGAGCAGGTCCATGCCTTTGTTATGCTGGGGGCCCCAGAGCTGAACACAGTACTCCAGGTGGATTTTCACGAGAGCAGAGTAGAGAGGGAGGATCACCTCCCTTTACCTGCTAGCCATGCATCTTTTGATACAGCCCAGGATACGGTTGGCTTTCTGGGCTGCAAGCACACATTGCTAGCTCATGTTCAGTTTTTTGTCCACCAATACCTCCATGTCCTTCTCCACAGTGTTGCTTTCAGTGCACTCATTGCTCAACTTGTATATGTGCTTGGGATTGCCCTGACCCAGGTGCAGGACCTTGCACTTGGCCTTGTTGAACTTCATGAGGTTCACATGGGCCCACCTCTCAAGCCTGTCAAGGTCCCTCTGGATGGCATCCCTTCCCTAGAGAGTATCAACCATGCCACTCAGCTTAGTGTCATCCACAATCTTGCTTAGTGTGTGCTCAATCCCACTGACCATGTCACCAACAAAGTTGTTAAATAATACTGATCCCAATACAGACCCCTGAGGGACACCACTTGTCATTAGTCTCCACCTGGACATCAAGCCATTGACTGCAACTCTTTGCGAGCATCCAGCCAATTCCTTATCCACCGAGCGGTCCACCCACCAAATCTATATCTCGCCATTTTAGATACAAGGATGTTGCGTGGGACAGTGTCAAATGCTTTGCACAAGTCCAGGTAGATGATGTCAGTTGCTCTTCTCTTATCCACCAATGCTGTAACCTCATCATAGAAGGCCACCAAGTTTGTCAGGCATGATTTGCCCTTAGTGAAACCATGTTGGCTGTCACCAATTACCTCTCTGTATTCCATGTGCATTAGAATAGTTTCCAGGAGCATCCGCTCCACGATCTTGCCGGGCACAGAGGTGAGACTGACCTGCCTGTAGTTCCCTGGGTCTTCCTTTTTTCCCCTTTTTAAAAATGAGGGTTATGTTTTCTCTTTTCCAGTCTGGGAACTTCATCAGTCTGCCACAACTTTTCAAATATGATGGATAGTGGCTAATGATTGATATCAAAGGAAATAACAAACCTGATCATAAGCAAGCACTTTTATTCATAAAGACTCTGTTATGCGTCTTTAATACATTTTAAATATTCTTAAATCTACTTTACTTTTCTATGACGATTTGGGAGTTGTGCCTTGTGTGAAACATTTAATAGGTGTTTGAAATTCCAAGGTGTGACTATTGCTAAAAATGAGAGATTGTAATGAAAGGAAGAACTTAGAAGGTTGTAATGAAAGGAATCACTGAGACAGTCTTCTCAAAGGGCATGACCTTTTAAATAATATACTATTATGATATAGACATGATCTATAGCTCAGAATCTTTTTTTCAACAAATCTCTTTCAGATGTGAAGATCTGGTGTCTTGAATGGGTGATTTAGAACGCTTAAGGAATCACCGACAAAGATACTAGCAAAAGTGGTTTTAATATGATGCATCCATCACATCTGGAAAGAGTCGTGACTTTAAATGCATATACGGATGTCCTGTCTAGAAAAAATTAGGATTGTTGGAATGAACTATCAGACCCATAAACCATGCCATAGCGCATAGTTTGAGCCTACTCAAAGGATTTTTTCATTGAAAAGATTTTCTTCTAGAAGTACTTTTAGATAAAAATACTGATGATGAAGAACTGTTCTGCCAAAGAATGGCCAATTCCATTACTAAATGACTTCTTTTTTTTTATTATTTTCCCAAGGAAAGTAGAATAAGGTTGTGTCTTAAATGCTTGTGTATGTCTTAAAGTTGAATAGATTGTGCCCTTATGCCAATCCAATGACACCAGGTGCCCACCAAAGCTGCTCTATCACTCCCCTCCTCAGATGGACAGGGGAGAGAAAATAAAACAAAAAGCTTAGGGGATGAGATAAGGACAGGGAGAGATGATTCACCAATTACCATCACAGGCAAAACAGACTCAACTTGGGGAAAATTAATTTAATTTATTACCAATCCAATCAGAGTAAGGTAATGAGAAAATAAAAACTAAATCTTAAAACACCTTCCTCCCACCCCTCCCTTCTTCCCGCACTTAACTTTACTCCAGATTTTCTCTGCCTCCTCCCCCTGGAGCAGCACAGGGGGACAGAGAATGGGGGTTGAGGTCAGTTCACCACATGTTGTCTCTGCTGCTCCTTTCTCCTCAGGGGGAGGACTCCTCACACTCCTCCCCAGCTCCAGAGTGGGGTCCCTCCCAGGGGAGACAATTCTCCATGAACTTCTCCAACGTGGGTCCTTCCCATGGGCTGCAGTTCATTAACTGGTCCCGCATGGGTCCCTTCCATGGGGTGCAGTCTTTCAGGAACAGAATGCTCCAGCGTGGGTCCCCCATGGGATCACAAGTCTTGCCAGCAAACCTGCTCCAGTGTGTGCTCCTCTCTCCATGGGGCCACAGGTCCTGCCAGGAGCCTGCTCCAGTGTGGGCTTCCTGTGGGATCACAGCCTCCTTTGGGCACATCCACTTGCTCTGGCGTGGGGTCCTCCATGGGCTGCGGGTGGATATTTGCTCCACCATTAACCTCCATGGGCTGTAGGGGGACAGCCTGCCTCACCATGGCCTTCACCATGGGCTGCAGGGGAATCTCTGCTCTGGTGCCTGGAGCACCTTCTCCCCCTCCTTCTTCACTGACCTTGGTGTCTGCAGAGTTGTTTCTCTGACATATTCTCACTCCTCTCTTCTGCTACAATTGCTGTTGCATGGGTTTTTTTTTTCCTCTTCTTAAATATGTTATCACAGATGTTCTTCCACCATTGCTGATTGTCTCGGACTTGGCCAGCAGTGGTTCCGTCTTGGAGCCAGGTGGCATTGGCTCTATTGGACATTGGGGAAGCTTCTAGCATCTTCTCACAGAAGCCACTCCTGTAGCCCCCCTGCTATCAAAACCTTGCCATGCAAACCCAATACAACACTATGACCCTGAAATACTTATTTGGTATGCAGTTTTTGAGATGTAAAAGCAAAAATGTTATTGACTCAAATTCTGTTATCTGGCAATTCTCAAAACAATCTTTTTCAATCAAACTCAGAAGGATTCTAAGAAAAATGTTTTCAGTAAAAGGACTTTGTTTTCTTTTTTTTTAACAACTCTTAAGACTTAATTGTGTTAAAATATTATTTGGAAAGGTGGAAGAACTATTTTAACAGTAAATTTGATAACATTTGTTGAAACAAAATTTGTCATTAATTTTTAATTGTATAAGAGATATTTCAGAAAAGAGAATGGAATTACAAAGTTATATTAAAATTTGTAAAAACAATGTCTTGCTGCAAGGAAAAAGGGATCTAAAACTCCTTAAAATATTCAAAAATTCTACATGATTAGAAAGGAAACATTTTGTTAAGATTGCCGTACAAGCTACCAAGCCACTAAATAATAGAGAGCTAATTTCGACTCTACTAAATGATGGAAGAGATTAATATACATCCTTCAGAGATATAATCTAAACATCAGGTTGTGAGGTTCAAGTTAACCAAGTAGGTCATCTCTGTGCTCCAGTCCTCAATTTTTCAATACTCGTGAAGTTTACCTTGTTTATTTCTACAAAAAGTCCACATTCAGACTACAAAGCAAGAAAAGACATCATTGGAGAAATGTTTCAGGTGTGTAAACACTGGTATCTAGTGTTATTTTTTATGTCAATTTTCTGAGGCATTTTCACAAGGCTGAATAATATGACTTTAGACTACGGGAAATATGCTCCTTTTTTGAATGACAACTTGAGGCCAAGCTGTCTACCCAAAGGTATCTAAAATGACACTACATATGTGTGTTTAAGAAGCTGAATCTCTCCCTACATAACAGGACCAAAAGGGCAAGAACATCCAATTTGAGTGATATCACCAGAATTTTCTTCTTTTAAACTCCAAATAATTTAGAGCTCTTTTTTCCGAGAAGAGTCATGAGTTCATCTTTGAAAAATAGGCAGAGGAAAAGGGCACTTAATTCACCTAAAAGACTGTTGATATTCATTCATTTTCTCACTTCAGTAATTCTGAAGTAGCTTACTTAAAAGATATTTCCTTTGGCTTCATGGGACGTACTGCTATTATCCACATTTTTTTCATTTATTGATAATGTATACTATCCCTGATTAAACAAACAGCACACACCAATCCTTCAGTGAGCTTTATGCCAAAATAAGAAAGGATTCACTACTCATTCAGAGGATAAATTATTTCATTTTACTTAAGACAGACTTCAGCTTGTCATATCTATACTACTAAGTAAAATTCAGCCTTGAGAGAAGCTTGAACACTGACCCAGGACTATCCAGGCTGATGATCTATTAGCAGCGTAACAGTTCTGCAACGTTTGGGATGTTCCAGCTTAGATTCATTGAGACAGTGTCTGGACTCTTGTCAAAAGATAACATACAGCAAAGGGTGTGTCCAAAAGTGTGGATAGGATTGCACAAGTATGGGTTTCATTGGACCTGAGTCCTTTAATACTGCCACAGAAGGTTTGAGCCCTCATACACCACTGCATTCCTTCACGCCATATAATTTTAAAAGCAGACCCTTAGTTTCAGACTATGAAACCACTTCTCTGGGAGGCTCTAGCATTACTGTCATGTTATGTCAACCATTTTGAACTGAAAAAACCCAAGAACCCCCCAAAAATTATAATGGTGCTTTACCACCACAGAGATTGTCTACATTAGTAAACTATACTGAGCCAGGGCACAGGCTTAGGCACTGACATATCTTTCATGTTGTTTATTTGTTGGTGACCATCATGATTTTGACTAATAACAACTCTACTCTCCTACTCAATGTATGGACATGATTCGGTGATGGTATTGGCCCAGGGCTGGACTATTCCCAACAGAGGTGAAAAGGGCCACCTTTTTGTTTTGTTTTGTTTTGTTTTGTTTTGTTTTGTTTTGTTTTGTTTTGTTTTGTTTTAAGGGAGTAAGGGAAAAGTTAAACTATATATACATGAATTGTTCTGTGAAGCTTTCCCTCAGGACCAAAGAATACACTCCCTGGTCCATTTTGTTTACTAATAGAAGAAAGAGGCTTCACCTACAGCACAGACATGAGTGAGGGTCAAAGACTATGTGGATCTGTCTGGTCTTGCCAACTGACTGCAGAGGTGGGCATTATTTATTTTAGGAGTGCAGATATTGCTGTAAGTATTATCTATAGGAAAGACATCCAAATAAAGACATACATTCAAGGAGTTTTTTGCCCACTAACCCTGCACAACTGAAATCTGTGAATATGACACTTACAGTTTATTTTTAATCAAAATTACTTCTCCACACTTTGCTCTGGAATACCTGCTTGTGAGCAAAATTTACAGAAAGGAATAAAATATATCAACCTAAGGGGAAAAAAGAGGTAGCATAACAATTAAGTGGTCAGCTATATAGCTTCTATACACAAAGGCTTATAACTAAATAATTATATTTGGTGTTCATTGCAATAATTTTGTCGAAAGATTCTACTTTAGAAAACTTTTTTTTTTTCCTTGATTTTGCATATTTGTATGCATTTCATAGTTTTCCATTTTTATTACACTGTAGAAAGTCAGAATAAGGAATCACTGAGACAATGGGACTTTGGAAAAAGAGAGAAAACATTTTCACTCCAAGGTCAGTGCTTCAGATACGTCCAGGGTTTTCCAGCCAAATTCTTCAAGGTCCAATCAAGATAGATTTAAGCCTAGTCAATTGCATTTAATTCATCCCTAAAGATTAATTAAGGAGTATTGTTCTAGAGATAAACCGTAAGTCATCTTGAAAACTTAATACACAATTAATTGGTCAATGCCCTCTGTAACATGCATCAATATGCCTCAGTGGGGGTTCTCCATGAAGGAATGGCTAAACTGAGAATACCAACAAAAAGGATTTGAGAGTTCATGGCTGATGCCCACTATTGTCAAGATGATGTCTGAATCCCACATAAGAAATGGACTATTAGAAAAGAAGTGAAATATATCTGTGAAAAATATGGGTTTACCTTTGTACTTTTACTTTTGTCCTTTTCTATAGATAGAGAACATTCTTCTTTGACTGTTATAAGCTTTTATTTATTGTAAATGAAAAGTAATGGGACCAGAAGAATGGCTGGACATGCATGATGCAAAGCAGGGCAAAGAAGAGCTTTGTAGGTAAGAAGACTTTTTTTTCTTTCTTTTTGACATGTAGGAAAAAATGTGTTCTGTAAAGATACTCTCTCTCTCTCTCTCTCCATAAAGTAGTTCCGAAGGCAATAATTTCTGTTTTCCAGTGAGCTGCAATGCAGGGGCAAAGTTTCTCTGAACACGATTAAACCTGTCTGGCAGCCTTATAAGGACATCAAAAATTAAAATGAGTCTAAGTCAGTTAGAAGACATTTACCCTACTCTGCTGAAAAGTAACCTGAGTTGCAACTATTTCAGAGTGGATAGTCTCTTATCATTGTGGCACTACACCTGCACATTAATAACCAAGGGATGTCTAAGTTAGTTAAGCATACACTTTCATAATTTCTGTGCCGGAAGATAGTGTACCTGCTACTTCTGTACTAGTCACAATGAGCAAATCTTAAAAATCAGTGATACTTGATTTCTGCTAATCCGGCTGATTCAACTACCACCTCACTAATAAAGAGGTTTAATTATCGGTTCTTAAACCAGTATAATTTTTCTTCATTGGCTAAGAAAATGTGTTAGTGCCACATGGAAGTCCTTTATTTGGTAAATACATATTATTCTTGGATTTCTAGAACTTGCTAAATTCTATTTACTTATCCATTTTGTTTGTACATTTCTTTTGTCATTAAGTACAATTCTTAAAGTTACATTACCTAGTTGACCAATCTTCTTATTTCTAATCTCCTTTAATCTTTTGCTTGGACTCTAAAAAAGAGCCTTTAGAACCTAAAAATGAGGCTTTAAAACCTCAACTGGTTTTCTTAAAAATTAAGTTATGAGTTTAGACCTCTCTAAAATTAGATATTTTTATCCTGCTATGGGGAAAAAAATCTACCATAGTTTTTTGACATAGACTCAAACTTAAATTTCTCAATGTTCAGAGCTCAGTGAAAAGATTTTTTTTGCCCAGATGCCTCCCTACTATATACTTTTGTCACATAATCAAATACGTCTCTTTGAAAGACTATGTAAACTATATTCAAAACTAGTTGTTTTAATCCAGAAATTTATTAAAATCTGATCATAGTTCCCATATTGTCTTTAACAGTCACAAGGAAATCCAGATCCTCCAGGCTGATAAAGATATTGAACAGCCATTACATTCACCCTTAGTGAAGCCATAACTAATGCTCTTAGACTATCCAGGTCAACAGTTCTTCAGAAACATACCACCGGGAGGTAGCCAGATCTCTTAAGTTACAAAGTAGGGTTATTAAAAATGGTTCCAGGAAAGTTTTGTGTGTTTTAAATTGCTGTAATTCCCTGGAGAAGCTTTCCAACAGGAAGTAGGATTTCCTGTAGATAGTTTTCCTGATACTAGAGCTTTTATTGAATGGAGATTACATTGAGTTAAAAACAGCTTTGCCTGTCAAAGCTGAAGATAAGAATATGTTATGTACATAATCTACCAATGTGCTTTTAAGTAATGAGTGAATCATTACCGTTAAGCTGGGTAGCATTTCTGCCATCTGAGATCTACCTTGGGAATCAAAAGCATTTTTTTTACTTAAAAAACATAACCAATATATATTGTATATAATCAAAATATAACATATTTATATAAAATATTGTTGTGGTTTAACCTGGCAGGCAGCTAAACACCACACAGCTGTTCGCTCTCTCCCCCGCCGTGGAATAGGGGAGACAATCAGAAAAAAACGTAAAACTCACTAGTTGAGATAAAGATAATTTAATAGGACAGAAAAGGAAGGGAAAATAATAATAATGATAAAAGAATATATAAAACAAGTGATGCACAATGCAATTGCTCATCACTTGCTGACTGATGCCCAGCCAGTTCCCGAGCAGTGTTTGCATCCCCCCGGCCAACTCCGCCTCAGTTTTTTTGTTCATCATATGGTATGGAATATGCCTTTGGCCAGTTTGGGTCAGCTGTCCTTGCTGTGTCCCATCCCAGCTTCTTGTGCACCTCCAGCCTCCTCTCTGGCAAGGTAGTGTAAGAAGCTGAAAAGTCCTTGACTAGTGTAAGCACTGCTCAGCAACAACTAAAACATCAACAATGTGTTATCAACATTATTCCCATACTAAATCCAAAACACAGCAATATAGCTGCTACTAGAAAGAAAATTAACTCTTTCCCAGCCAAAACCAGGACATATATATACACACATATATAATATATTTTTATATATCATTTTATATAATGAAGAGGTACGCTTAGTTCTTTTCATTTCGTGTGTAGTTGTATATGCAGGTAAGACTTAAAAAGGAAAAAAACCATCATACTTCAAGGCCTATAAAAATGTTCTTTTTTTTTTTTTTTTTTCAGAATTGCATACTTTGCAGTTGGAAAAGCACATGGCTGAATATTAGCTAGTTACCCAGAAGTGCTGAAGAGAGATGGAGAGGAAAGTAATTTCTTTTATTCTTAGTGAAAAGACTTTTACCACAGTGAAAGTAACACCTAAATGATGAATTACTAGTTATGACTATAAATAAAATTTGGGTATGATGGATAAAGAAGGTAAATTCTGAAAGTTTCCAAATGGCAATTGATAACTGCCTCTGTAGGTTCTGTCTAGTACAGGACATTTCTATTAAATAGCATAAAAAGAACAAAAAAAGACACAAAAAGAAAGAATTGCTAAAAAATAGAAAACCAGGATATGATGTTAAGTTTTTTATCCTAAAAATACTTCTCTTTCTTGTGATCACGATAAAGATTGTAAGTAACAAGAGAAAAAGAACAAGAACAATGAGGACTGCATGAGAAAAAAAAAAGTCATGGTATAGACTGATCATGTTACTGAAAATGTGGTATGTGCTCTTAGAAATAGAAATAAAATGTCTATAAATGTCCCAAAAAGTCTGTAAGTATCTTGAAGAGATGAGTATTGAAGACATAGTAATTTTTGCAAAAACTTTGTCATTATCTAATTTGAAAGCCCTGAAAGACACAGAAATCTGTGGGAAAACGAACTACGTTATAAAACAAGAATTACAGAGTAGACTTAAATTAGTCTGGAAGTTGAATAGTTAACTGCATGGTACACAATCTGGATGAGATAAAGAAGAGGAAACTGGAAAGTATATTAATAGTAATAGAGCTGTAGAGAAAACCTGAATCACATAAAGATGTTAATGAAAAGTTGAAACACAAGCCGTTGATAGAGTCTAGAGAACTTGAGACATGCACAGAGAAACAACAATATTAATATCAAAACATGTTTGAAAATAACCAGAAAGATTTTTTCAGGCAGTCAGACCACAGGGATAAAAATAATATAATAACAAATAAAAAAAAACTGTTATTGATTTTTTTAAAAGATCTATGGGAAAAGAAAGCACCAGGTAATCTTTTGCCAAAGTAAGTTGAAAACAAACTAGTGAATGAGATGGTGTTATTAATCAAAGTGATTACAATTTACAAAGCAGTCTGAGAAAGTTTGCTAATTGGTAAACACCAAAAAAAAAAAAAAAGAATCTATAATTATTGGTTACAGAGTGGGGCTAATTTATACTTTCAGCTTAAAATATATTTACCCCCAAATAAGTTAAAAAAAATATATGTAAAGGAAAGATGAAAAGCAGATCTTTCTTCTTCAGAAAAAGAAAGCGTGACTTCCTAAATGTAGACCTGTAGATTTGCCTGTAGTCTGACATATTACCCCTGTAATTATATCAGTTGAACATTCTGAAACTAATTATGTGCTTTCTCAAGAGAAGGAAGGATTTTAAAATGCTGGGAGGTGTATCTAATGACTGATACCTGCACCAAAAGTAAAGGGTTCAGCACGTATACTGACTAGGTTATCAAAAAATAATTAAGTCATGTTCCTGGATTATAAGTGCACTGGAACTGATGAAATACCGTCCAGCATTGGTAGAACTTCTATAGAGTAGCAAAGGAAAGTGCATGTTATGCTTAAAATGCCATGTTAAAACTGTACAAAAAAAATCATACACGATGGGATTTTTTGAGGAGATTCCACGTCATCTTTGTTCTTTGCTATATCATTGTCTGCAATGCTGAGTTATTCAGAGAAAGGTGTATAACCTAAAATAATTCTTATTTAAGTGTTTATTGCAAATCTGTTTCATATGCATGACCTGGAATTATGAATTGTTCAAATATGTGGATTTTCAGAAAGATATAAGAATGGCAATTAAATAAAATTTGGTGGGTTTGGGGTTTTTTTTAAGGAATCAAAAGTAACAGAGGAAAGGTGGGGGAAATGGAATATTATTAGATACAGTTACACCTTATAATTATGTAGGATTTTGTTGGAGGAAGAAATTAAGGCAAGGGTAATGAAAGACAATTCCAAGACATTAACAAAACTCTGAAAAAAAGACCATAATAAAAAATTGAAATATTTACTTGCACATACAGTTGTATGATGTTCTGCTGTCATAATGTATTAGATAAACTGAACTAACAGAATTAGGCAAAAATGGCTAGGAGAAATTAAATTCTGTATAAAGAAGTAAAATGTCATGGACAAGTTTTTCTTTTCAGAAAAGATTGAGATAAAAGCATTAAAAGAAATCATAAATACATTAGGAGCTTATAATGTTAGCAGCCTCTGTAAAAGATACAGGTGCAATTCACCAGGCCAAATACAGTTGCCTAACTTGTAGATCAATGTTAGTTAGTCTGTCCCCTTTAGTCAACAGAGGGAAATATAAATTTTGGAGGGAGCAGCTCATTTCATTCTAAAGAAATACACATACATTCTGACTTATTCCTTAAAAATATATTTTTTCCCATTGACAAGTAGGGGGGGCCTGGGATGACTAGGTCATCCATAGAGATTTTTAAAGTTTAGCAGATAGGCACCTACCCAGACTGATTAGATGTTAGAGCAAAACTAAATGGAAAATGCAGTATCATTGAAAGTAAGGCATCATACAAAGAGGACAAAGTATTATATAGGGATTTAAAGATTAAAAGGTATATGTGGCTTTTTTTTTAGAAAAAAAAATCATTTAGGAAAGCGACAAATTACAATGGCTTGCAAGAGGAAGAAAAGAAAAAGAAGCCAATCATTTGTTGCTGAAAGATATATTGTACTAGATATATTAGAAAAAAGATAAGTGATAGAAAAAATATAAGCCTCAAATGAAGGATATGTATCCAGGTACCAAAGAAGATTAGCTATGAGGATGTACCAAATTGGCCCAAAATAAATTTCTACTCATTACTCTATGTATTATATCATGAGTAAGTTGGCAGCATTATTTAGTAGGTGCTATACAAAAAATATAGAAAACATAGAAAATACAGAAAATATAGAAACATCCCATCACAGGAAAAGTCACAGAAAATAAGAATGTAAGGATACTATAGGATTTTTTAAAATTATTATAAGAAGTATAAACTAGGAAGACTATGCATGATACCTCTAAGAGAGAGGTGTTCCACTGCAGGCTTTTCCTGATATTATGAGCTCATGAAAATTAAAGTAAAAAGACAATTCACTAAACATGATCAGTTAAAACCAAAATTGTGGAAATGCTAAGGAATGAAATAAAAATAATAATTAAAAAAGCTGATTATTGCAATGAAAAGAATCTTAGTGTGGAATAACAAAAAGACCACTATATGTATTAGAATCCATGTGATTAAGACAGTAAGACAATAGAGGCTTTAGAAAGAAACATTGGTGAGCACCCTCAAAATAGCAAGGTTGAAAAATTTCCGTGTTACTAAAACTTTCAGCTAAACTAGATTTGCGTTGGTGATTGCATCCCTTATCACTCTTTTTCTAAGCATTTAGGTACTGCCAAGGTGGAAGTGTAGTAATTGTAAATTTATTAACAGTAGTTAAAATGACTCCGACTGCTCATGGCTTGGATAGAAGTGCACTCTGCACTGGGTAGAAAACTGGCTAAATGGCCGAGCCCAGAGAGTGGTGGTTAACACAGTCAAATCCAGTTGGTCATGACTGTGTTCCCCAGGGCTCAGTATTGAGGCCAGTTGTGTTTAATATCTTTATCAATGATCTGGATGAGGGCATTGAGCGCACCCTCAATAAGTTTGCAGATGACACCAAGTTGGGTGGAAGTGTCGATCTCCTGGAGGGTAGGAAGGCTCTACAAAGGCTCTACAAAGGGATCTGGACAGGCTGCATCGATGGGCCAAGGCCAACTGTATGAGGTTCAACAAGGCTAAATGCCGGGTCCTGCACTTGGGTCACAACAACCCCATGCAACGCTACAGGCTTGGGGAGGAGTGGCTGGAGAGCTGCCTGGCAGAAAAGGACCTGGAGCTGTTGGTTGACAGCCGCCTGAACATGAGCCAGCAGTGTGCTCAGGTGGCAAAGAGAGCCAATAGCATCCTGGCTTGTATCAGGAATAGTCTGGCCAGCAGGACTAGGGAGGTGATACAGGTGCCCCTGTACTTGGCACTGGTGAGGCCGCACCTCGAGTACTGTGTTCAGTTTTGGGCCCCTTACTACAAGAAGGACATCCAGGTGCTGGAGCGTGTCCAAAGAAGGGCAACAAAGCTGGTGAAGGGTCTGGAGCACAAGTCTTATGAGGAGCAGCTGAGGGAGCTGGGGTTGTTTAGCCTGGAGAAGAGGAGACTGAGGGGAGACCTTATTGCTTTCTCCAACTGCCTGAAAGGAGGTTGTAGTGAGGTGGGGGTCCGTCTCTTCTCCCAAGTAATAAGGGATAGGACAAGAGGAAATGGGCTCAAGTTGTGCCAGGGAAGATTTAGATTAGATATTAGGAAAAATTTCTTCACAGAGAGAGTGATTAGGCATTGGAACAGGCTGCCCAGGGAAGTGGTGCAATCACAGTCCCTGGAAGTATTCAAAAAACGTGTGGATGTGGTGCTTAGGGACGTGGTTTAGAGGTGGATTTGGCAGTTAGGTTAACAGGTTGGACTCCATGATCTCAGAGGTCCTTTCCAACTTAAACCATTATATGATTCTATGATTCTGTGAAAATAAGAATCATGGTTGTTATTGTTATTATAAGCAAATAAGGAACAGATTTTTAGTAAGTGTTGGACTGATGACCAGTCATGCATAACTGCTGAAATACCAACAGGAGCTGCATCAACCTGTGAAGTATTTCTTTCAGATTCTGTGTTCATATATGACAATATTTTTGAAGTTGTTGAGGTAATTGATCAGTTTATCAGCTTTCTGCAAGAAATACATCTTATAGCTTCTATTATTGCATGCCTTGTAATGAATGTCCTCTAGTGCTTGAATAATTAAACTGACTAATTTTAAGCTGAAATAAAACCAGGACCTGTCAGTCAATTACAGACATTCTCATCCTTTATCTTGCTTACTGATCTTTTTGTAAGCAGAACTGACATGTAAAAATAGCATCAGCAGTAAACCCTTGGTACTTAAATGACTACTATTCCCCATGAGTGCCTTTGTAACTATAGCTTTCTTGGCAGTGAAGTTGTAATGACAGCTGTCATCAATGGACTTTCATGAAACATACCATGACCTTTAGATGCTATATGTTACAATTATCGTTGTAAAGCCTCTGGGGCATTGTGCTGGGATTTCACACTTAAACATAGCTGCAAATTGTTAACCCTTCTTGAAATCTTCCAAGAAGATATGTGAGCTTTTCTTTTCAATTTTTTTTTCCTTTTTTAAACATCAGAACTCACACACAAAGATGATAATTTGCAGATAAAATGCACGTATTGGCTAAGAGACAACTGTTTCATGAACAGGTTCTGAAAATAAGACATTTCACTGCAGAAGTCACACATTTAAAAAAATCAAATCTCTACTTGCCTATGCAAAAAAAAAAATGAATAAAATATGAATGCAACAGGCAGTTCTTAAAAGAGCCTTTTTGGAAATCACAGACACATAATTGCTTCTATTATACTACAGAAATACAAAAGTGTTAAAGACATTTAAAAATAGCAAAAACCTTACTAAGATAAAAAGGACAACAACAGAAAAATATTAAAAGCTGGAACCCTGATGTATTATTCTGCCAAAAGAATCAAAATTGACTTACAAACCTACCTGCTGAAAAGGATGGTCCAGATTTTCTTTTTCTGTGATATTCATGCCACTAGCTTAAATGAATAAAATAAAATTAAAATGACACACTCCTTAGACAGGCCTTTGTCTCTCATGTCAACTGAAAAGCGACATATATTCTTCTGTTTGAGGAGTTCTGCTATAAACTGTGAATGCAGAAGTTCAGTACTTGGTAAAATCTATGCTGAATGAGAACAAAGACGTGTGTTGTTGCATCATATCCAAAACATAAGAAAAGCAGAAAGGATTATATGTAGATGAACAAGCAATCTACTTTCGTTATTTAAAATCATTTTACAGTGTTTTGCCAATTGCGTCATTTGCCAAAAAAGAGGAAACTTAACATTCTGTACTTTTAAACTTGCTGGTGGTCAGGATAGTTCTCTATGAACAGTCTACTGTAGATTTTAATGTTTCCTTAGCATAAAATTATGTCTTTTTTCCGATTTTTTTTCTTCTTAGTAGAATATAACATGTAAAAAAAACCAATCACTTTTTTTGTTTGTGTTTGTTTTTGTTTTTTTTTGCTAAGAGTATCCATTTTAAAGGCATTTATTTTGTCATATATAAGTCTTTGCTGAATGTATACGCCAAAGATTTTCCTTATACATGTTTCCAAGCAAAAGAGGCCTGTCAAAGCCAAAATCTACGAAGTTCTTCATGAGAGTGGCATTCTATTTCAAATTTCCCAGATAATCAGGCAGTTGCTTAAGAAACAGTTTCACACCCTGTAGCTTTACTCCTGATTATCCTCCCATTTTATGGGACTACTATAAAACAGGTAAGTAAATGTTTAATCATGTTTTCAAAAACGAACTCACAAATGATAGTAAAAAACTTCAGGAAAAATAAGTAAAAATTTGGGGTTTGGCTGTTTATATTAGTAAAATCAAGGAGTGTATGGCATCTACAATAGTTCACAGCTTTTCAAGCTTTTAATAATTTTTTCAAGAGACAGAGCATATGTTTTATCATGCAACTAATAGACATATTCCTGTCCATCATAATAGACATATTTTCTTGGGAAATTTTTAGATGAAAGTATATTCAAAGATAATTACTTCTTTTTTGGCTTGCTGACCTTAAAACATCCCTGAACCCAATTTCCAGAAAAAGGCTGAAGTTGTTTCAGGAAAAAAAAACAAAGAAAAAAAAAATTTAGATGTAGTGGATTATTCTAGGAACAAAAGACTTAAATATCACTCTTCTTTGGTTTCTTTTGTATTAATTTGGAAGGAATGACATTTAGTAGATATTATAGATAAATATAATATATTATTGTTTCATAATTATTTTATTCTGTGTGCTAGTGATTCTGAGAATCACCTTTCAGAGAAAATTTCTGTTTGAAAACTAATGAATATTGCTGATTCTAAGCAATGAACTTGCTATATGCCAAATTCACAGGAAATATAGAGAACACAGAGACTGTTATCTCATTATAAAACAAGAAAAGGAGGATACCCTTCAGACTGACCTCAGACATGAACATTTACTGAGATGAAACAAAATTTGCCTTCCAGGACAAGGCATAAGGTTATCCTGTTAAAAAAAGCTGCTTGACATTGATTCTATTTTGACTTGAGGTGAGATTTAGGCTACCACAGTGTCATCTGAAATGGGAATTAAGTGGAATTTAGGCATTGTAAGTGCAAAAATCTAGTTTAAATCGCCTTCAGTACCAGCCATTTCTGGTGCACACATGCATGACCATATTTATTATGCTTATACTGACAAACTAAAGAGGGTCAGGACCCTGTCCCCCAGACCAGGTAGCACTGACTGCCTTTTGTGCATACTGGTCTGGATTGTTTTCCTCTATAAAGGTTCTGTGTTGGAGAGAGATGGCTATAATCATGCATAACAGTGGTAGCTTCTAATAGTTTTTAACTTTTTAGAATCTCAACAGTAAATTTTCTTGTAAACTTTTTTTGGGAATATGCACTTGCACATGAGGCAACAGAGGTTTAAGAGAATGATGTTGTCCAAAAGAAGAACAGTATAAGCAAAAGCAGCAATTAAGGAAACTACAGTGAGAACTGAGCTTGAATCCTTGAGGGTTAAAAAAATCAAGTACAGTTTCCCTATTTGTCCTGCAGCCTTTAAAGCAAATCTTTTACTCTCTAGAACATTACCTACCAAGAGCGTGGCAATACTAATGAAATATTTTTAAATGGTGGGAAGCAGAAGTGTAGCTTTTTTGAATTTTGTTGAACTGAAATGCCATTCAAGTGTGTTAAGCAAGCTCAAAATATACCTGAAGAATGGTACATGGATGCAGGTACACAAACACAGGTGAAAAGCAGATAAAAACCAGACACTGCTCTTCTTCTTGTCTAAATTACCATGACACTGAAATAAGACCTGAGAATTTTGGGTCTTCTCAGTGGGCTACAAGTACAGAAGCTTGCAGTCAGCTAGGAAATCCTGAGTTCTGATCTGAAGGTTCCTCTTAGCATTGCAATGACTACAACACAGTGTTTCTGGATCCTGAATGTAAGTTTCAATTACATCTCCGTTAGAAAACCAAAGACCTTCTCCAGATTTCATCAAGGAACACTTCAAAGTCTTCCAGCTTGAGCATATAAAAATGGAGTCAACACAAGCACTAGTAATTTTTGAAAATTTACCTAATATGGTTAGTCAAGAAGCGTATCTTTGTTATGATGATACGTTATTTGGGTCTTGTAGCTTGTCATTAATCAAGTATAGCTTTTCTGTCTCACTACCTGACTTCTCCAGTAAAAAAGAGAGCTGCCAGATTTCTATTCAAGATAATTAATGGTCATCTGAATTTTTTATTCAGACTGATGAGCCTAGAGAGACTCATTCCAAAGATGATGCAGCTGTTAAGTTTAAGACAATATTATAAATTGGAATCATTTGGATGTGCCTGATTTGAAAACATCTATGTAATGTTCAAAAGTAGTCCCTGCAGAATTTTGCATACCAAATGCTACACAGCTATAATTTTGCATTCACTCCTCACTAACACATTTAATCTGTGGTAATTAATTATCTACCTGTGAAAAATTACATCTGAATATTTACTTCAAAGTTTGGGAACTAAAATAGCTGTGATTTTCTTTGTAAAAAGAATACATAAAAGGTTTTCTCTCTCTTTACACTGCAGTTTGCTACACAGAATGCTCTCAAAGACAAAACAAACAAACAAAAAGAATAACATTTTAGAGAAAAAATATATTTAAAACTTGTCTTACCAGACATATTTGACAGCTTTACCACAACAGCAGTGGTTGACATATCAATGTAGCAATGGTATCCAGCACGGAAATCCTGGAGCTTGAAGGACGTGCAGTTTATCTCTATAATCAACATAGTATAGGTAACTATATAAAATGTTTCAGAATTTTTCAGAATGTATTATCAACTCACATAGCTTCCAATGAAAGTTTTAAAATACACATAAAAAATTAAGAACAAAAATACAAGCTGACATAATTATGTATGATTTTTGTGTAGTTAAAATATTATGTACATGATAGAGGCAATGTTCAAAGCAATTCTATTACATTTATCTTGGCAATATTAGAATTTCTGGGTTTGGCCCCTATTTTGATTTTTCTAGTACTGGAGAAAGAGGTTGAGGAAAGAGCCCCAGGCCCCTTTATGATTAAAGAAAAATATTATCCAAAACAATACATATGCTGCAATTAGTCAGTTGATTCAGATATGCAGCATGCTCTACAGTTTTGCTAAAATTTCACTTCAGCAATTCAGAATTTTTAGTACAAACTGCAATGCTTCATAGAAAAAATGTCATCCTCTTTCCTGCTTTCACCCATCTCTCCCCTCCTGTTTTCCAATTTAAGAGAGAACTGCATTTACCTAACTAGGTTATGCCTTTTGTTTTCATTGAACTTTCTGTGTTTAGAAATTGTAGAAATTTGAATGTATAATTAGCAATCAAGGGTTTCTTCCAACAGATTCAGTGTCTCTTTTCCTGTTCGTCTTGTAGATTTTTGACAATATAGATCAAGAAAATGATATTACATGTACTTCATATTTTAAGTATTTGTCAATAAAGACAATATGAAGCAGGCAGAAAAGCGTAGTGGACAGTAAAAGAAAATCAGTTCAATGGCTTTCCTCTGCCATACCATATTTACAAAATCATTAAGCTTGAGGTGAAAAAAGAAAAAAATAGTAACCTTGCTTCCTTTAGAAAGCAAGCTTTGCCTTAATAAACAGATGCTTGAGTAGAGAGGATTACCTTGGTCATTTCACAAATCACTGGGGTATTCAGACAATGCTGTCAAATCTTCAGCCATGGTGTGTGTGTGTGTGTGTGTCCGTGTGCACTCCAGGCTATTTGAACCCTAGCTAGCATGTGGGAATCTTGTTACTTCCACTCTATCGCTTCATTATGTCAGAGTATGAAAAAGTCTGTATCCCTTGGGAACAAGGATGTCTCACCTTGTTATGCTATCAGTAAGTATATTATAATTTTCCTCTTTTGTCCCATTTGATGAAAAACTGTTTCAACAGTTTCAGCATATTAAATTATTATTTTTTCTATTTTGGACTCGATATATAATCTGTATTATCCAAGTATACAAGGGAAGTGAAAAATATAATATACCACCTGATTATTAAATCCACACCTATATGCACTTTCTCCCCTCACAGTAGCACATTCAGTGGACACACGACTAGCAGAAGGTGACACACACAGCAACTGAGGTTTCCAAACAAATAATGTTTCTTGCATCCCAGATTCAATCCTGATTATTTTCCCAAAAGTAATACATTATGGTGCAGTATCTGTCAGGCATGGGGAGGAAGTAAAAGGATTTTTTCAAGCAGAAAAATAATTTTCCTCATCCTCTCAAAAATAGATATGCAGCCATTTTGCTGAGTTATATTATACATGTGCAAAGGCTTCAGTGAGCAATTTACCATGTGCATATTTTAAAATATTTTCCCACTTCTGTATGACAAGAAAAATATTTACCTCATTTCTCAAATCAACATTTTCCTCCTTGAAAGTTTTAAGTCCATCTGAAAAGAAAGCTCTCAGCTGCCTATAAGATTTTCTTTTTGACAATGAAGGACCATCAGAAAATACCTTCTAATTTCAGTGGCAGGAATTGATGTTATATGCTGCAAATTTGGAAATACTATGGAAAGCCAGTAATTACTTCATTTTAGTAATTCCTTCTCTTCAGGTATGTTCTAGATAGTAACAAGTTAATAGTGATTGTTTCTCTGTTCCTGCAAAATGGAGAAAACTTACTTCATATATACTAAGGGATTTCTGAAATTGCTGTGATTGCAGTTAATAGAGAAGCAAATGCCTTTAATATCTGTGTTTGTACATTTGTATTCCTCAAATTATGTTCAGTGAATGCAATAAAATAGATTTGATTTTTTTAATTAGCAAATCGTGTTTATAAACATTGCTATAAAGATATTCACCATCCATTCCCACTGAAAAATAAAATATATTATTGAAAGAAAGAGAGAAATAAAGCTCTTGAATACTAATTCTCCTTTCTTTCAAGATCAGCATTTCAGCTCACATTACTGTCCCAGCAAACACAAGCTCTGCTCCCTCTCAGATAACCGTTTTCCTGTTCCTAAATATTTAAAAAAAATCTTCCATGCCTTTTAAGTAAATACAAAGTGCATTTTTGTGTAAGTTCATCCTTTAACACCAAGCTTAGCAAAAATTACCCCTCCTTCTCCTCACCTGAAGATAAGTGTCTTGAACTGCTATTCGATAAGAGCACTGCAAGAATAAAACACATATCAATATTACATACAGCTCTGTTCATGTAAGCACCCAACCACTCTTAATCCTATAACACATTACAGACTTATATTAGAATATCAAAAGTGAAAGCAATTGTATCATAGTTTTGTATCACAGCCTACAAAATGAGCCAAAATTGCATGCTTAGTTTAAGTTAGTCCTAGGAGTCCCTTCACTTGTAGGCACTTCCAGAAAATTATTTATCCCATTACAAAATGCTGCAGTGTACCAGCCCAGGCGTCTTAGGACAGAATGAATTCCCATTTGGAAGTGATTCTTCTCTTATTGTAGAAACATTCCACATGATTAGACGTTAACTTTTAGCTATCCAGCTTTATGGCACATTGCATGTTGGAGGGGATTCTTTTCACTGGACCTATGCATTTACAGTCATTTTAGGTACTAATGAATTTCTGGCAAGCCTATAGATGTCATTTAGTAAGGGTGAAGTTTTTCCTCAGGTTCCTAGGCTTTGTCATGGGATGTCCTAGGAGGGCATGAGTTGCCTTATAGAGGTGGTCTCTTTTTATAGATTTTTGAGGCAACACAAATAACCAGTTGAGATTAGACACCTAATATTTATATAATTAAGCTTAAGAATCACACTCCAGTTTCTATACAGAAAGTTATCTGAGGTAAATCTGAATTCTACAAAAAGTTCTTATTTTCTGGTATCAATTTTTTACATTCAATTCTGGTATCATTTTTTACAGATGGCACCGAGGTAGTTGTCCCAGATTTTCAGATTTGCCGTGGCTTATTGTGTTACTGTGAAGACAGCAAATAGGAGCTATTAACACTGAAGAATTGGTCTTCTAAGAGTTTTCTCAGCAGTGTCATAATAGATCTTTCCTTCTTCTAACTTAATCTTTCCATTTTCTAACATATTTACCATATATGAATTGCTAGCCCTGAACTTTCAAATGTACAATTTCTCACTGTAATATGAAAATAATAACAATACTTAAAATAATAAAAATTATTTTGATACTTGTAATTAAACTGGAGGTGAATATATTTTCTTTTTTCAATTGCAATGATTCTTTTTACTTTCTGGTTTGCTTTAAGCTTTCCAAGCACATGCATATTTTAAAACTTATACCAGTTTGTTTGGGGTTTTTTTGTATCCATCATTTGTTTTTTGCATTTTTTCTTTATTTTGGGTCAGTCATCAAACTGAAAAAAAAATAATCCCTACTGTATAAGTAGTTAGTATCAAATTTATAGCAGATCTTGAACTAAAATATACATCTCTCATTTACCATCTTTCACTTGTTTCACAAAAAAGCAATTTCCAAATAAAAAGCGTTAACTGGAATAGGATTTAGAGGATGCATGTGGACTAGGAGTGGGTTTTTTTCTCTCTGTAAATTTTATTAGACTATGGCTACTTTTGCTGGTTGTTAAAAATGTGTTAGAAAATACTTTGTAATTTTATGAATAGCTTTTCCGGGAAAAAATGTTTGAAAGCTGTAACACTCCAGAAAAAAAACAAAACAAAACAAAAAAACAACAACAAAACAAAACACACACCCCCCCAAACCCTAGGAAAATAGAAAGTCTGTACAAATGGAAATGCTTATACAAACACAATATTTCCACGTGATTTTATCCCAGATGGATAAATAGCTAATTTTTGTTCTGCTGATTGAAAAGTTAGAAATTTGTTTTCATCCTGTCACTTTAAGACTACCGCTAAAATGACACAAAATATTATCTAAGCAACAACACAAGACAGCAAAGTGGAACTATAAACTCCTTTATGGTACTTGTGAGTGCCTTGCTTTAGTCTGATCTGAAGGATGATGTCCTTGCAAAGTGTTTGTTGCTAGTCACTTTGGAGGAGCAAAAGACAGAACAGCCAAGTATGATTGAGGACTGTCAAACAGTGGAACAAAGGGATTTGCTTCAGGTAAACCTAAAGCAACCCAAGTAAACATCAATTTAGCTAGCAGAGGAATTGGAGCTTGAGAGGAAGGATAAGAGAAGAATAACCTTTTTTATGGCTTGTTTGCTGTAAGTGTAGTTTGATCTCTAGTGGCTTGCCAAGTAGGTCAACAAAAGTATTTGCAGTAATTGGCAGTGAGTTTCTGGAATTCACTGTCAGAAAATATGGTGCAACTCCTGAAGAGTACTTGCTCCTAAGGGAACATAACTTCACAGAATGAATTAGAATAATTTTGCACTACTTGGTGAGCCTGTTGGTTAAACTGATGGTTTGTTTTACTATGGCTGTGTTGCTTACTGAGTACTTCCATACATTTCACTGAGAAGCCAGAGAGTACAAATTACATTTGCATTTTATAATAAGCTGCTACAAAGGGCACAAAATGGGCACACTTTTTACATTGTATGCATAACTATAAACTGTTATGCTGTTACTGCATGTTTGCTCTTAGTAGAGGGGAATTGCCAGTATCCTTTATTAAGGTATAGTCAGAGCTGGGTAAGAGCAGAGCTCATCCTGGGCAACCTTCCTCTTTGTATTTGTAAAAGGAGGGAAAAAATATTTTGAACCCTGCAGGGTTCTAGTGTGACTGTTGCCATATAAAGTATGTCAAGGAAAAACAGGCTGGTGAAAGCTAAGGAGAAGGGGGAGAAGGGAATTTAGAGTAATGTACAGTGCTAAAGTGTCTCACTACGACTACAGTAGGATGCCTAGAAATTTCCATTATAAAGAAATCTGACCTTACCTTAGCCTTTGCATACTAACTTTATTCCACTTAATTACCTCCACTGCCATCCCAATTGTGCTCTTCACTCTTTTGTGTTTGAATGAGGATTGATTCTCCTACACTTCCAGAAGAAACAGATGAAATTGAGACACAGACTAAAAAAATATTTCTTAAAATTTAGTGTCCTAATTCATTCTTGCGTCTTTGTCCCCTGACATTCCACTCCAAATGTAGTTTATTTAAAAAAAAAAACAAAAACCAAAAAACTCTATGGTGACTTCTGGGGAAAGTTTACTCCAGCAAACATTCTCAAAAGGTAGAATGAGAGTCCCTCTACTCTCTTCAGTCATTTAGAGTCTTCCAAAGCCATATCAGTAGGTTTTGCACTCTTAAAGCTCCTACATGCCCTTCCTGATATGCTCCAGGACTTCCAACGCTTGACATTAGATTTCTCTTATGAGAAATGTAGTATGGTGGGCTGCAGATCATCATATTCTCCCTCAACTTGGTACAATTCATCTCTGGTACAATCCATAGGTTTGCTGTGCATGTTGTCATTTGGGTTGTTCATGGAGGTATTGAATACTATCAGCGCAGGCCTTGATTTTGGGGTACCCTGCTTATTATTAGCCACCAAATGAATATCAGACCACTGATTGTTACTCCTTGAGCCTGGCAGTCCAGACAATTTTCATTCCATCTGACAGCACATTGTTCCAACTCATAACTCCTTGGTTTTCAAGGGAGAATGCTTTGGTAAAGATTGTAAAAATGTTGCTGAAGTTAAGGTATATTACATCTACTGCCCTACCATCATCCATATGGCCTAATAGTTCATTGTAAAAGGCAATCAGGTGTGATGTCACCTCAGTAATATGCATTGTCTGTTCCTGATTATCTTCTTGTCTTTTGCAAACTTGGAGAGAAATCCAATAGTTTGCATTCTTTGTTCCAAGCTCCTTGCTCCCAGTTTTTCTTTCCGGACTCTCAGCAGCGGTGTCACCTACAAACAGCAAGTGCAGGGCTGCAGGCCTGTGACAGAGAGCAATGCTAAATTGTGGTGAGTTTTAGCATCAAACTTAAATAGATTTCTGTCGTGGTTTAACCCCAGCCAGCAACTAAGCACCACACAGCCGCTTGCTCACTCCTTGCTAGTGGGATGGGGAAGAGAATCGGAACAGTAAAAGTGAGAAAACTTGTGGGCTGAGATAAAGAGAGTTTAACAGGTAAAGCAAAAGTGGTGCCTGCAAGCAAAGCAGAACAAGGAATTCATTCACTACTTCCCATCGGCAGGCAGGTGTTCAGCCATCTCCAGGAAAGCAGGGCTCCATCATGCTTAATGGTTACTTGGGAAGACAAATGCCATTACTCTGAACATCCCCCCTTTCCTTCTTCCTCCAGCTTTATATGCTGAGCATGATGTCATATGGCATGGAATAACCCTTTGGTCAGTTGGCATCAGCAGTCCCAGCTGTGTCCCATCCTAACTTCTTGTGCACCCTCAGCCTACTCACTGGTGTGGTGGTGTGAGAAGCAGAAAAGGCCTTGACCGTGTATAAGCACTGCTCAGCAGTAACTAAAACATCCCTGTATCATCAACACTGTTTTCAGCACAAATCCAAAACAGCCCCGTACTAGCTACTATGACAAAAATTAACTCTATCCCAGCCAAAACCAGCACAATTTCTATTGCAAATCCATTCACTGAGCTTTCAGAAAACCTTATAGTTTGATCAGTTTAAGAGCCTTTTTTTGGCAGTTTGCAGAACGTGGCATTTTCCACAGCAGTAGCATAGAATCAGTGTCATTGTCAAATCCTATAAATCACTGCACAAAGATAAAGGGTAACACTGTTCCAGCGGAAAAACTGCTCAGTTTCTACAGTTTAAATCAAATCATGGTCAAAGTGGTTTACTGATTTATTAGCAACATGATATTGACTAATATCCACCAACGCACATGCTGTTGAGCAATCACCCCTGAGGGTGCACACCCCCGAGGATGCACACCCACTTGAGGTGTGGGTCCCCACATGTTGCACCCTGCAGTGTCAGCCCACTCACTAGAGTGCAGCTGCTCACAGCGCCTGGCAGAGGTCTGCTCTGTCCCACATGAGCAGGAGTCAAGGTGCTGCAAGGAGACTTCTGGCAGTCTGAAACCAGTGCTAGCACTTCCGTTTTTTTAATCAGTCCTGAGCCAGAATATTTTTATTTAAGTCTTTACCTGTATTATCTTATGTACTTCAGGTATTAATCAATTTTGGATTCATATGCATCTCTAGTCTTTTAATTTTTTTCTTTTAGCTAGACCACAGACTAGTTTATTTGCTATTCACAGCTTTTTGCAGACTCAGAAACTGGATGAAGCTGCATATAATTGACTGCACTGAAACTTGACTGATATTACAATGACTATGCCATGGTTTTGTTCTAACTGGTAGCTGGCATTCTGGAAATATTAGACTGTGCTGTCAAGTAACATATAGGAGAATTTGCTTTTTATTCAAAATCTTGTGGCTCTGAACACTGTTAGATGTTACTCATCTGATATTCTCTTTGGATAACCTACACAAATTAAAATTGTGTTCAGTATAAAAATAAATCACAGCCCACTACTAGGAGGTAATTCATGTGCTGCTGGTATTTCAATTTTTATCCACTAATAACTAAGAAATTATCTCCAGAATGCCAAAATATTCAAGCTTTTGTTGTTAAAAGCTACATTTTCAATTGCAGAACTCAGATTTCTTTGCTTCTGCCATCTGCCCTCTTCCTGTGATGTATATTTGTAGCCTGATTAAATTGTTGATTATATAGACAACCTAACAGATAGCCTGTTCTACATCTAAAAGAGGAAGAAATAATTCAAATTTATAGGGGGAAAAATTGGATGGAAGGAAGCAAAATGGTTGCTTCTGCTCATGCAATGATGGCAAACAGTCTAATGGAGAATCAAACAAATTACTAGGTCCAAGGTAGCTGTGAATCCAAATTCTTACCTTCTTATTGAGCATATATATTGCATCTTTAATGTTTGTGTGCCTGTGTGCCTACATGTAAAACATGCTTTAGTGTGTTTTTTGTTGTGTGTTTGTATCTGTAAGAATACGTGGCATGTATGTGTCTAAGAAAGGCAGAGAGAAAGTATACTGGCAAGTAATTTCCCTTAACCTTCCTTAAGTCAGTAACAAGATCATATTGAAATCAGCAGAACTAGGACTTTTCCCTACAAATATTCCCAGAACAAAAAACATTTCTTGATTCAAGGTAAGATAGTGTGTATTGATTGAATAATTTAGTGGAGAAAATTACCTGTAGTTTGCACAGTTCCGTACGTGTTAGTCCGATTATAAATTCAAAGATGAAAAATGTAAATATCACTTAACCAGACTTAATTGTGATTCCCTAAGTAACCAAATCACATCAAATAACTGCAGATAAGATTCAATCCACCTAAATTATCTATACTGGGGTTTAGTTACCTAAAATCCACATAGCGATACTACAAGGCTGCCTGCCCTAGCAGCCTTCTACATTCATTCATTTCTTTTTCTGCAGCCTGAAAATCCTCTTCCCAGAAGCCTTGCGGACACATGCAGATGCCTACCCAGAGAAAACTAGTTGACATTTAGATTTGCTTCCAGAACTTTCTGCCCAACCTCTGACTGGTGTTTCAGAGGACACAGAGTTCTGTGTCACATCTGTCAGTCACATGCAGATGTCCCAAGTATGCTACAGCATCTAAGGGAGCCATAGTTATCAGTACACAGGTATTTCATCTGCTTCATTTATTTTGTTGTGTTCAGAAGAGCCATATTATCTCCATTGATTATATAAGGATTTTGAGAAATTGTGCCATGTTAACTGTATTTTTTCCCCAAACCCCAGTATTTCTACAAATCTTGGTGAAACGATACTTGAGATATGATCCAGAAAGTAAGTTACATCCTGTGGTTTCTTTCCCAGAAAATTTTTTCGCTCCTAAAAAATTTTCTTACTTGTAACACCAAAAGGAAAAAGAGATCAGAATATTTTATCTGTAAATTAGGCAGTTATATATATTGTATTTTATAGCACAAAATGCCATAAACATCGAGGGATACAGTACAGTGTATTTTGTATCAATATTGATAGAATTTGTGTAAGGACTAATATAGAAAAAACCCAAACAAACCACAAAACAACAAGAACTCTTTGGATTAATTAACATGAAAACAGTTTTATCTAGTATGAAACAAAACCGGTATTCTTGTATAACAGTCTCAAAGCAATTAGAAAAATTGCCCTGACCTTTATGCATCCTGGAAATATTTTGTTTTAATAGGAACTTGAGACTTAAAAGAGAAAAGAGGAGTTAGATGTCTAAAAGTACTCTCAATTAGTTTTCAATAAATGAGTGGAGAAATGGAGGAACAAGTATTACTAGATTTTATGATTTTAGAATGACCAAATTGAGTCTCAGCTATTGCGGCAAGGTCTGAAGGACAAATCCTCAATGTCTGTTCTCACTGTCCTGTTCTTCAAGGGGAGGAATGAGAATTCGTGCCAGCTGCTGAATTGCCCTGTGAGTCCAGCTGGGGCACAGGAAAAAAAAAGACACTGTAAAAACAGAGTGCTGCCACAGCACTGCAATGCAGAATGTTTTAGAGAAAATCAATCATAAGCTAACTTGATAGATGGCTGAGATTTGAAAGAGAGGCAGAGCTACACTGCATGCCCCACTTTTGCTGACTTAGTCACAATATATATACTGAACATCCGCATGATTTTATTAATTTTTAAGAGCTAGACAGTATTGTTAAAACAGCCATAAAAAGACATGCTTTGTAAGCTCCATCAGACTGTGAGTGGGCACAGGAATCATTATGACTCAGAGACCAAGGTTTTAAAATTGAAAATGGATTTCACATACAGATAAGCGCTGTATCCATGTAGATTTAGTTTAAGTTTGAGATGAAGCAATTAAATGACATAAAACAGACCACATAATAGGGAAAAAAGTAGGACTGGCTGTTGTGGTTTAACCCCAGCCTACAACTAAGCACCACACAGCCGCTTGCTCACTCGCCCACAGGGGAAAGCAGGGAGAATTGGAAGAGTAAAAGTGAGAAAAACTTGTGGGCTGAGATAAAGACAGTTTAATAAGTAAAGAAAAAGCCGTGCGTGCAAGCAAAGCAGAACAAAGAATTCATTCATTATTTCCCACCAGCAAGCAGGTGTTCAGCCATCTCCAGGAAAGCAGGGCTCCATTGTGTGTAACAGTTACTTGTGAAGACCAACGTCATTACTCTGAACATCCCCCCTTTCCTTTTTCTTCCCCCAGCTTTATATGCTGAGCATGACGTCATACGGTATAGAATAACCCTTTGGTCAGTTGGCATCAGCAGTCCCAGCTGTGTCCCCTCCCAACTTCTTGTGCACCCTCAGCCTACTCACTGTGGGGTGGTATGAGAAGCAGAAAAGGCCTTGACCGTGTATAAGCACAGCTCAGCAGTAACTAAAACATCCCTGTATCATCAACACTGTTTTCAGCACAAATCCAAAACATAGCCCCATACTAGCTACTATGAAGAAAATGAACTCTACCCCAGCCCAAACCAGCACACTGGCTAATATTATTTCACTGATAATTTTATGAGCTAAAAATTAGTTGGGTTTTTTTACAACTCAGAGCAAAACAAACCAACAAACAAAAATCTGCAACTTAATATAAAAATAATTGTTCATTTTTGGTTAATGTTTCATTTATATTGACCTTTTTAAATGTTTCTTATGCTATGGAAGGGATTTCTGTATTACATAAAAAATCCATGAAAGTGTATTTCAATACCCGTGAAAAGTCACCAAAAAAAAAAAAAAAAAAAAAGTCCATACAATTAAACAGTATTTAAAACTGAGGAAGTGAGGGGATGAAAGAAGGAGAGGCAGGCAAGAAGAAGGAGGGAAGGATGGAAAGAATGAGAGGGAAGGAAGGAAGGAAGGAAGGAAGGCAGGAAGGAAGGAAGGCAGGCAGGAAGGGCGGATGGACTCCAAATAAATTATCAATATAATTGACACAATCAAACAGAAAGCATCTGTTTTAAAGTGGTAACATTTACTGATGAAAAACAGTTTTTTCTGTAATATTTGACCAGCTGCAGATATAGTTAAGTATATCAAATAAACATAATTATACAGTTGTGTGCATGATTATCCATATCATTTATGTGATATGGTGAGGATAAACACAACTCAGATGGGATTTATCTTACCTAACTTTTGACTTTACACAGTAGATATCAACATCTGATTTTACAAACTCTCATTTTACAAGCCACAGAGAGAGCATGATTCATCTGATGTGTCAGATGAGTGCACTAGAAGATGACTGCCCCTTAACAGTGTCTGTTCTGTCCTTTGCCTGAGAAAGGAGACTGGGGGAACTAGGTAAAGTTATGCTGAAGCTATATACGTAGGGATAAATAAATCCTCTTTGCCATAGTTCTGTCTCTTTTTTCTCGTCTTATAAAAAGAGAAATCAAATACTTAATATCACCTTCTGGTCTGCAAAACTTTCATTACTTATTAATTAGTTTTCACTTACGAGTGGATCTTATAAATAGAGAAAAATAAGCACATATGTAGGTAGTGTAGCAGTGATGCCAAAAGTGTTAAATAATTAACCTTAAGTTAGAGTGAGGCTTTCCGAAAAGTTAATGAGGTGGTTGTTAGATTAATTAGAGCTCAAGCAGGAACTTGTAGCTTAGATTATATAAAAATACTACATGACAAATGGCACAACACATGGTCTTTTAATGCATTATAAAATTGCAACTGTTCCTGGTAAAAGAAATATATACAAAGACTCTCAGGAAAACTTAATGTAGTAGATCATTTTCTTACTCATAATAGTTATCTGTCAGCATAAAAGTATGTTTTGAGAAATACTTCAAATTACATGGTAGTTTTTCAGTTGTCATAGCTACCACACAATTCCTATGAATTTTCTAGAAGGATTACTTTTAATTACATTGCATGAAATAAACATACACAGTGATTAAATTAAAAAAATACTTATGTGCTTGGTGACTATTTTACACTAATTTAAACTTAGAAGATGAAACTATTAAAAATGTCATATACAGTGAATGTTCATTGTAGAAAATTAAAACTATAACACTTAGGAGCATAGTATTATCATGATTTGTCATGGTATGATACCAACTGGTCACCTCCCAGATTCCATGGCTATTTTTATTGTATTACTTGCTCCATCATTGAATGAGTATAATTGGATAACCAAGTCATTCAAGGTCCTGGCGCTTGCTTCCAATTAACAAAAATGTTCTACCAACATGCTTATGCATCCTTCAAGCTATCTAGGAAATATGGGACAATCTCTGTATCTTCACCTTATCTAATTACTTTAAGAAGGGGGAGGATGACTAGGACCTTTTGAAGAATAAAGGACACAAAATGAACATGGCTTGTTTCGTCTGGAAAATCTAAGGAAGAGAGGAAATATAATTGTTGCCTATAAATAAATCAGTGGTAAACCTACGGGAGGAAAAAGAGTTATTTAGCTAACAGACAATGTTGGCACAAGAATCGATGGTATAGAATAGCCATGAGTAATCAATGTAGGCTTGACAGCGAAAGTATGTCTGTGAGCTCAGGAATGAATCTTGGAGAAACTATTTAACAGTTTAAAGACAAAAACAAACCAAGAAAGAAGCACAATTCCTCCCCCCTCCAAAAAAAAAAAAAAAAAAAGGGAAAAGAAAAAAAAAAGGAAAAAATCCTAGCTACTGCTAATACAGAAATAGATTAGTTTATGAAGTGCATTATACAAAGTGATTAACTGTGATGAGAGGACGAAGGGATCCATGACCTAGAAGGCCCCTTTAAGTTTAATATTCCATTGTATAATTTTAATTGATTGCTGAAAACAAAGCTGGACAAAGTGGAGTGGAATGATGAAATAGGTAGACAATACTTATGGTTTTAGAAGTACATTGAGAAGTACAACCACAAAAAAAAGCAGTCTAAGAGATTTTTAAAAATATGTTGAATGACAGAAAACACAACCAATGATAAAAACCGGACCATAGATGATATCCAGATTTTGCATTGATAATATTCTGTGTGGTCTACAAGATGATCAAGAAAGGTGATTTTTTTTGAAGACTGGGGGATTAAAAATTATAAATCATATTGAAATTGAACACAATGTCTTGATAGTCATGAAAAGCCATCAGAAGGTTTTCCAGTAGGCTGCATATAGGTCTGGGTTCTTCTGGATTGCATTCTGAGGTGGTTAGATATAAGACAATTTTGGCCTGAAAGTCACAACCAGTGAGGCATTATGTTGGAACCTGGATAGCTTCCCACTTTCCAGAGTTTATAAACTCAAACGTAGAACACACTGTTGTGTCTGTATGGGTTTATGTACAACAAAGAGTAAATCAGATTTGCCTGCCCTTGCTCAAGTAGATATGCCTAAAATACTATCCAGGATTTGAAACAAAGGAGCAAAGTAGTAAAATAGATTACAATGGTAAATAATGTAAGTATGTAATATTTTTTGTTTTCATGTATTGCTTTCTTTTATACTATAAATTTTGAAATTATTATTTATGAGTTCACATTTTAAGTTTATACTAATACACAATATGTTGTATATCAAGTCCCATTGGAAACGACCTCACTTGTTACTTGCACTGTCACTGGGCAGGATAAGGAAATTTTATGTTATACAGTATGGCTTTGAATTTTCTATGTCGAACCAATATTAAACACTTGTTTAAAGGTGAGACTTGTCTTTTTTCTTAAAAAGTAATGTTGTTGTTGCAGTTGCTGGTGGCAGCTTCTCTTACACCCTTGTGTGGACCTGTATCTATTGTGCATGTGAGCTATTGATGGTTACATCACATACTAAGAAACCTTCTCATAATAGAATGAGCTTTGTTTTGTTTTGTTTTGCTTTGCTTTTCCCATCATTTTGTCTTACTTTTGTTGGCTGCTAATAATTTTTAACCGTATAACCCTCTGTTGCAGATACTTTTTTATCAGAGTATTTCAGTTCTAGGTCACTGATTCAGTTCCAGCACACACTCAAGATGAAGATGTGCTGTAGGCATCAGTGCAGCTCCAAGCAGGTGTCCCCATTGCTAACATTCTAACAAGTACTTAGTGATACCCTCCTTACCAATCTCACCGGACAAACCAGGGACTGCATAGAAATATCTTCATTTCGTCTGAGATGATGATGGGCCTTCTGAGCCAGAATAGAGCCCTGCCGGTAGAACAGTGTGAAACAGCTTGCATAGGTTGCCGGTGCTGTGGGGACAGAGGACTTTGCTCTAATGATGACTATTCTAATTCTGTTACTCGTGAGTCTGTATTTTTATACAATACCTGTTATTACATTTTCTCCTTACCCACATACTATCTTCATTCCTTTCTGTTGTATTTTCCCTTTGATGGCAGGAACAAAATATACATTTAGGCACCAATTTCATTAATACAAAACAGATCCTTCTTTAACAAATTTTCATTCCGTGATTTTGAAGGGAAAGTGCTGTTGCTAGAAGTGTCAGTTACTAAAATTTTGATAATTCAGTGTTTAAAGCTACCACTTGAAAGAAAGTGCATTTGACTGGGAGGATATACTAGCAAAATAGTCAAAATGCAGTGAAGGGTCATGAGATTTGTTCCTTTTCATTCATGTGTATTGCTTTTTGAAAGATATTATGAGGGCAATATTGTTTGCTTACTCAGTGGAATGTTGCTGCTTATAAACAGAATGTCATTTAGAAAAACATTTAAATTTTTATTTTTGATTGATCATTCAATAAAAAAATTTTATTTAGACAGTCATCTAGGTCTGATCAAAGATGACGATTTCTTTTTTTGAATTTCAATAAATAAGATAAGAAGAAAACACCGTGCATTTACAAGTATCATCTGCTCTTAATTCTCATTTGGTAAGAAAATAATAAAGAAAAGTGAAACAGAAAATTGCATACACAAAAGTACAAGCAGAAGTAGGCAATCTTGCTACTCTCCTTGGGGCTACTCATAGCATTTGAGCGGTACTTTTCTATGTAAGTAATTCTACAAGTAGGTAATGTATTACTCACTGCAGTTTGGACAGTTGGTTGCAGCTCTTTGCACAACAATTTAGAGTCTTTCTGGACAAAGAATACTCTGATAAGACAAATTATTACTGTTGCAAGTCAGATTTCAATCCTCCTACAATTTTTGTGGCCATGCTGATGTAGTTATATAAAATCTTTGTCCAGCAGAAGTTATTGAATTCCACTGGACTTCAGTATGACAGTGAATTGAATAAGGAGTTACCAATAGGGAAAAATTACTTTCGTCCTAAATAACATACTTATATTTGTGAAGACTATGTTCCAAAAATATATTGTTTTAGTAGAAGATATTGCATTACAGGTGGTACTTTAGCAAACCAGTGAGCATACAATCAAAAAATTCCACCTAGATAAATCACTAGGATAGAGATATAGGGTTTTCTTTCTATGGTCAAAAACAATCTGCCAGTTGTGGAGGATCATTCTGCAATCACAGAAATACAATTTTTTATTAATTTCTCTTATGTGACCCATCTCAAGATTCCTTTCAAAGCTGTATAAAATGGTTCTAGCAGGAGTTCAATTTTTCTAACTGATTCTCGCAAGTCTGGAAGAATTTCAAAATATTACAATATTTTACTGTACTTACTAATCCAAAACAATTTAGTATGTAACATATTATGCTTTGATTTCTTTCCTTTATACAGCTTGAGAAGTTTTAGAGATTTTTCACTATTTTAAAATGCCTAATGCTGTTTAGAGGCACTAATGCGATTTATATTATGCTATATCAACCTTTTCCATCTTTTATTCAGTGACTTACTAATGTAAAACCACTAAACAGTTTTGAGATTTCTTCGTCTTAAAATCTATATCGTAGAGTCATATCATTTGTGCTAGTTCTCCTTCTGGTTTCTTGATGTTTTCGTTGCTACAGAATGGCCCATTTTGAACAGAAAGAGAAAAGAATCATTTTTCCTGCTTATTCCATAAATAGTTGACAGCCACAGTTGATGTCCAGGATATAAGAACTATAGGTGCAATGTTCCTAAGGTAAGTGCAGAACCCAAGTTTTCCATTTCCTGAGTGGATGTCCTCATTGATGAATGAATATTTTTTCTAACTTTTGCCATTTACAGACTCTTAAACATTTCTCATGGAAGTACAGACTCTTGCACTATGAATTTTAGCCACTGACAATAATATTGCTTTTCTTAATAATTTCTTTTTGGACTATTGAGGAGTCATTACATGCCTGCAGCAGTTTCTGGACCATAAATTATAATCACTGGACTAAATTATTGCGCGCTGTCACTCAAAATCTTCTTTACACGAGTGATTTTCCATCCGGAGAAAATCCATCTGAGGGACTGCAAACACTAGATCCAATGAGGATAGATAAAACCTTAAATCCAGAAGCTTCAATAAGTATTCCCATACTTCAAGTTTCTACAGCCAATTACGTAACTCCACATTGTCTGCTGTAGGATAGAAGATTGTTTACATTCTGAAAACTTTCTGGATTCTTTCTCAGTGGCAAACAACTCTTTCTTGGACATGGTATGGGAGACCTGAGGGCCTTGCTTTGGCAGTCTGATTTCCCTACTGATGAAGGTGTTTCAGTACCTAGTGGGGATGCATGTCATAGGTACAGTTGTTCAAAGCATGAGAAAGTCTCACACCAGAAGGCTTGCATTTTATATTAATAGAACAGACAGACAGAAATAGACCAATAACATGCCTGCCAAAGAGGCAAATTTCGTAGCTATGTCTGGGGAGGAGGTTGTATTTTTTAAAAATTATTATTATTTCCGAGTCCCTCCAAATTACTTCCTACAGGTGCAGCAACAAACTCAGACTATTAACTCTGGCCCACAGATCAGTTTACACACTGCAAGAAAATTAGTCTTGTGGCAACTGCTATGAAACTTAATTTATGAGTAATCAGTGTGAAACAGGTCTCTCCTGGTTACAGTTGTGGTGCAATCAGAGCTGTGCCTGTGAGCATACACTGTGCACTTAGTCTCTAATTCCTTGCGGTGGTCCAGCAACTCTCTGCTAGCCAGTGTGTAGATGAGACAATGTATAGGTTTGAGACAAAGGACTGGCATGAAAGTGGATGACGGAGAGAACTCCTAGTCACTTTCACAACATGGCATTTGACTAATCAGTGCTGGAGCTCTCAGGTGGGAACTTTGGACTGCCCTGAAGAATTCCACCAGGCAGTTTCTGCTGTGCATAGACCAATTTGTTTTCTTCAGTGTGTTGATTAATCATGGGTGGAGAATCTGGCCATTCTTTCCAGACACTCTCCCACCTGTTCCCTGCTGCAAAGTTGATCAAATTTTGCATAGACAAGGTGCTTGTAAATAGTCAATCGAAAATCTTCCTGCAGATACAAAGATAATCATGTGAGACAATATGTAGTTAAGATGGCTAGGAGACGTTTTCTATGAATTATAAGACAATCAACAGCAAAGGATCCTGCATGCCCTAGAGAGGTCAGGTGGGATCACAGAATATAAGAATTCAGCAACATAGTGGTTCTGGGAATCTAACACAATCCAGCTGAAGTTGCCATTGCAATGATCATTACAACAGAGACTCTTGTTTCCATCTGAATGGTGACCAACCATACACTTAAAGAGATCTGGTTCCCCATGTGAGCATTGTCTTATGCCAAGAACCCAATAACAAATCAGATAGAATTACTTTTATATAATGATAGCAAACTATAGAAAACTTAAATTCAGTGGGCTGCAGATTCACAGTTCTTAGTGGAAGTCAGATAGTTGTTTAGTTAAACATGCTAGGAGATGTAGATGAGCATGCTTGGGAAATCAGATATTATGTGTGTATGTTTTGGCAGCCAGAGGTGGGATGCAAGTAAAATATATAATTAGAGGATTTCCTTAAAAAGTTTTTTTTAAAAGAAATCTTAAATAATTTGCCCTATATTAACAGTTATGTCTGGAAAACATAAAAGCAATTGAACATTTTGAAAAATCCTCTTTATCAGGGTTAAAAAATGAAAACCTTGACCAACGCTACTTTCAGCCTGTCTTTCTAATGGAAACATTGCTAATAAGGTCACAGGCATAAAAGGAATCTTGATTTAGACTGGCATTAACTTATTAATTGAACCAGGACTAGAGGACTTTATCTATATTAGTAGTCTTTACTGGGTTCAGGGTCTGAAGTGTAAGACATTTCTCTCTCTTGACAGAAGGGAAATATTAATATTGTTTTTTGCAATGGTCACATATCAAATTGATTTGGATGAACTGTAATATTGTCGGGATGTAGCTTATTATTTGTGCAGTCTGAGAATTATAGACAGAAAAGCAGTTCTGTAAATTGTTGAACTCAGTCTCATAATTCCTGACCTCACTTCCCATAGATGTGTTCTGTGACCTTGGTCAAAACCACTTCATGCTTAATTCTCTGTATCTGCATCATCATTTCACAGAGATATTCGAACAATTAATTTTGCTAATGTTCGCAAGATAGATACTTAGTGGGAGTCTGGTGTGGGATTTTTTTTCTTAACTTCTGTTTTCTTTCACATCCTTTTCATTTGGTTTTAGTATTTTATATTAACTTACTGACAGGTTGTTACAACATTTAATTAACTGGCTAATCAACTTTACTAGTATAATATTAATATTAGTTGGAAGCCTAATTAGCACCTTCAGAATTCATATTAATATAATGTTTGGACCTACCTAGCACTGATCATACACCTGAGATTTCAAGTGTTTAAGTGATTTAGTACATCTTCTGCAGCTTTTATATCTTCATTTTAATGTGGAAAAATTCTCTGTAGAAGTTCAGCAATAATTCTGAAGTTCAGAAATTCTATACCATCACACAAGCTTTCATTCACAAATTACAAGGAAATATTAGACAGAACCCATAGATCTCTGAAATTAGACAGAACTACTGCTTTGTTTTTAATTGGGGGGGAGTATACATGGCTCACCAAAGGATAATTAATGGAGTGTCTTCCCTATTCTAATAGTTCTAATGACCCCTTTGGTAGTGTGTCCTGAGAGCAGTGACTTGCCAACACCTTGGAATCTAAAGCAGAGTGGAAACTATTGCTACACTTCTAAGGTGACAGCGAAATTGTTCAGTTCCAAATGGAAGTTGTAGAGCATAGGACATGGGGTACTAAATCATCTAGGAGCACAGAGAAATTCAGGCACATGATTGATGCCAGATTTCTGCTGGGGGATCAAAATCCATCAACCAAAGTAGCTATTGCCATTAATCATGTCTCTGAAGTGTTTGGTATTTCTGTGACTTATCAACATGTAGCAGCCCCTCTCGTGGCAGGAAGTGGAACCCCTAAGTGATGAGGCAGCAACAACCGCAGGGGGAAGGAAAAAAAAAAAAAAAAAAAAAAGAAAAAAGGATCAATAAAAGATACTCATTCTATGACAATCCTACAGGTAAGTTTTTATCTAAACCCACAAAGCAAGGCTGGGTGCAATGAGCCAGCCTGGCTTTCTGTGCTGGCACAGGGACTAGATCCAGCATGATCTTAATCATAAAACAGCACAATAGTGTACACAGGATTATGAAAAGTTGAGATACTGTCCTACCCTGTTCACGTGTAAAGGGAAGGGGATACGTGCTATTGGACTCCCAGTGTATTGTTTATAAAAGGGCAAAATTATGAGTGTCCTGACTCTCTCCTTGACAGTTTCCAGTGTTTTCTGAGGTTGGACTGTAGATTGACTGAAATATTCAGGACATGAACCATCATTGGGAAACCTGTGATCACTTTGGGGTACTGTAATTCTCTTTTTGAAATAAAATTGTCACTTTCTCAATATCCCCACATTTCAAATTTTAGCTCCTCTTCTCCAATGCCAGTGAGTTCCTGACAAGTATTACCTCAATGACAGAGTAACCAGCAAGTGGCCAATAATCATTTTGTTCCCACTACATAATTTCATCTTTTCCTTACCTCTTTGTAAACAATTCCTTTTTCCTTGATCCTCCATCACAGCTGGGGGAGAGAAGTGAAAAATAGAAATGGTTTAGACATCTGAGGATGCATTCAAATATAAGGATGTTAAAGAGAGAAAGGGATGAAATGGAAATGGGGAATATCTGTGCCTCCACTTTGCTGTCCTCCAAATTTGTTCATGAATATATTCAATATTTTTTAATAATTCAGAATTTACTCAGCTGCAGACTGAGTCTACAATCATTTGCTGTAAGTGTTCCTAGGACTTCCTATCATACTACCTGCTCTCAGCAATAGACTGCAGAAGAAGATCTCAGTTCCTCTCAAACTCTATTTATCCCAAGCAGACAAGAAAGCTCAGTACAATCCAACGGCAACTGCAATGACACTTGTTACAAGGTTAGCCCAGGACTTGTAAGCAGCAAATTGAACACATTAGTGTAAAAGTATGAAATTAGTCTGAACAGAAATACAAAACCACAATATTAATATGCATACTTGTAAAGTTTGCAAATGATACTGACCTAGAAAGCACAATCAGTGCACTCAGGGTATCAGGGCTGTCATTCAGAAACACCTGGAGATGCAGCAGGAATGGGCTGACAGGAATTTTATGAAATTCATCAAGGACAAATGCAAAGTCCTCTACCTAGAAAGGAGGAACGCCTTGCAGCAATAGGCTGGAGATTGCATAGCTGGGGAGAAGCTCTACAGAAAGGACCTGTGAGCTCTAGGGAACAGCCAGCTGATTGTAAACCAGCAGTGCATCCTGGCAAAAAAAAAGCCTTACTGAGAAGACAGAGCCAGACTCATCACAGAGGTACATGGCAGAAAGACAAGAGATAACGGATATGACCGGAAATGAGAGATGCCCAGACTGGATATAAGCAGAAACTTTTTCAACATGAGGGTAATCTTAGAAATGGAGCTGGCTGCTCAGAGAGGTTATGTCCAACCTTGGAATTTTCAAGACCCAACTGGATAAAGTCCTGAGCAGCCTGGACTTATTGCAAAGCTTACAAGAGCAGAACAAAAGGCAGACCACCACTAACGCACATAAGGCTCTTTTCCCAACGGCTGCCAAATATATGGCTGAAGCTTTGTTATTGCTAATAATGGTTACTTTAGGTCAATATCAACAGGAATTTGTTCTGAACTGCGGTGCTAATTTGACATGGACAAGCCTTGAAATCTTGAGCTTGCAACAAAAACGTATTAATCATGGTGCAAATGTGCATTTCAGTTCTTTCTGAGCAGCAATTAAGCTCATCTTGTCCCACAGCTGCTTTCTAAAAATGGTTTTAAGCTTTTCTCAGATTCTGAGGTGCCCAAAAATGTTTCAGGGGAGTGAAGGAGCTCTCTGTAAAGAATTTAAGCTTAATGACAACAGGCATAGTTTTCCTAATTACAACTGCAAACCCATTAGACAAAGGCTATAATTCCCCCCTACAAACATGCACAAAATTGACCAATAACCATGGGTTAAAACAATCTACTTAAATATTTTTTATAGACTGGAAGCTGCTGCCATGAACTAGCTGAAAGAAAACATAAGAAGACAACATAATTCAGCAGAGATCAGATCTATAATGTCATCCCTAAGAGCACATAATAAAGCATTCTTATAAATACCATATATTGCTTTTAAAATACAATTTTAAGGAAGCTGTATCTCATGAAACACCTTTGATTAAAGTGACTTAGAATTAAAGTCATAATTGATGCATGCACATCCATGATGGCTTGTAGAAAGCAGAAATATCCACAAGTCTGTGAATTTTAAAGACCTGTTTAAAGAATGCCCCTCTCCTCACTTCAGACATATGCAATGTAGATTTCTACATCCCAACTATTTTCCTAGATTATTGAACAGTCATTAGAGAAAACCAGTTCTAATACATTACAGTTCATCTCATTTCTTCTAAAGGCAAATGCCTAAAAAGGTCAGATGATTTGTATCCTATGTCTGTTTCCCTCCACTGACTATCAAGGGAGTCCAGGCAAGTAGCTCAAATGTAGATGCTTAAAGCTGGCTGAGATTAATTCCATCCTGATTCAGAGTTAATTATACCTAGATTATCTTTCTGATACACTGTGTTAAGCCTAGTGTTTTTCACAGGTAATATCTCTATTGCTAAATGCAGGAGTTATCCATGACGTCACTTCCTCTGTCAGATCATGTAGAGGAGCTCACAATAACACTTCTAAACACTCAAACAAGTAGATTTCACTCAGACCATAGAGCAGTTGGCCCAGAGACTCATTGTGGGGGTCTCTGAAGACTGAATATAAAATTCGAAGTGTCTGAAATACAGTGAGAGCTGTGTTGTAGCCCACTAAAACAATACTTGGCAGCATAAGAACTGGTATGTCTTTCATATCTTAGGCATATGGGTGTGCTTGAGGGTGCAGAACCTGCAGGGAGGGTATTGGGAGAATGTACAAAATGGTGAGAGTCAAAGCTCGTCCATACTGTCTTTTGATGTAGACCTGAGTGAATGTCGTTAACAAGATGCAGACCCTCTATCAGGTTTTGTTTTGACTTATTAGTTCACTTGACTTTGGAGCCCAAGGCTGAGTTGAAATTGATGGATCAGACTAGGGGTTTTGAGTCTTCTGAAGAGCTGTGTTGATTTATAGTGCAGACATATCCATAATGATGGCAAAAAGGCAGACTAGAAACAAAGCCTATGAGCCTATTCGTTGCCATTTCTGTAATTTTGTTAATTATGTCACACATTCAGGATTAAATTGTGGTCCAAAAGAAGAAATGAGAGTTTTACTGTTCATCTCAGTGATGTTAGGTTTTAAAAACACCAATGAGCAGTAGGAAGTAAATAAAGAAAAAAAGCCTAATATTTAAACCTTTCCTTCTGGAGAGACTTTAAGGGTATGTAGAGGTTGAGGTGTTGGTTTATAATGACAGATTGGGTGGGATTTATGTCAGCTTCTTCAGACACCTGCAGTGTGGTCGCTTGCTTCTGAACTAATCACCCACGTGTCCATTTGCAATGAACAGAGAGAAGCACAATTCTGTACCACCATTCCTTTGGCCCTTTGTACTGGTTTTGGCTGAGATAGAGTTCATTTTCTCCATAGCAACTTGTATGTTGTTATGTTTTTGATTTGTGATGAAAACAGTGTTGATAACACAGGGATGTTTTAGTTATTTCTGAGCAGTGCTTACACAACGTCAAGGCATTTTCTGCTTCTTACTCTGTCCTGCCAGCAAGTAGGCTGGGGGTGTGCAAGAAGTTAGGAAGCGACACAGCTGGGACAGCTGATCCCAATTGACCAAAGGGATATTCCATACCGTATGACATCATGCTCAGTATATAAAGCTGGGGGAAGAAGGAGGAAGGGGGGAAGTTCGGAGTGATGGCAATTGACTTCCCAAGTAACCATTATGGTTGATGGAGCCCTGCTTTCCTGGAGATGGCTGAACACCTGTCTGCCAATGGGAAATAGTGAATGAATTCCTCATTTTGCTTTGCTTGTGCACACAGCTTTTCCTTTACCTATTAAACTGTCTTTATCTCAACCCATGAGCTTTTGCATTTTTACTCTTGCGATTCTCTCCCCAATTCCCACCATGGGGCAGTGAGTGAGCGGCTGCATGGTGTTTAGCTTAGGATAGGAATAATCCTGCCTGAAGTGCCTGCTTCTCTTTATTGATGATAAAAGGAAATTGAATTTGGTACCAGACAAATCCCATCCACTAAATCCAAACCAAAATTACGAATATGAATATTTACTTTTCTGGGATTTGACTCCACATGTTCTGACTCAGAGAATAAGAGCTGTTTATGCAGGTAAACAAAGAAAATAATTATTATACTTTACCTTAATAACAAGGAACATCTGAATCCTCCTATTGTCTCCAGCACTGCAAAAATTTTAAAAGTTTGTTTACCCAGATCATCAAATTATCTCACTCCGTCTCTCACATTTTACCTATTAGGAAGTATACACAAGTAAAGCATTTTATCTTCACAGTGGCAGTCCAAAGTTTGTTTTTTTTTAATAAAATAGCAAAGAAATAAAGAATTAGTTCTATTCGCCCTAGGATACATTGTCATTTAATTTCAAATGCTTCTTAACAAAGGCAGTAGAACACAGGAAAAATCCATACAGACATAGAACAGCATTCTTTTCTCTTTTGGATACTGTTTTAAAATCAATTATATGTGAGCAAGGGAGGCCTGAAGGTATCAAGCCTGTCAATGTTGTTTTATTAGTACTGGACTGTCTTTACAACTGAAACACATTTTAGCCACATGTCAATCATTTTCTAACATCAGTCTTTTATTAGTTTTCCTCAAATTATTACTTTCTTCTCAGTTTAAATGAAATGGAAAATTGAAATACCCTTTTACATTTTTATATTCTCCATGAGAAAATTTAGAACTAATCTAAAATAAAGCAACTAGCAATCTATCTGCTTTGTCAGTCAGTATTGACATACTGTTCAATTCCATCTGTATGCTAATATCAAGATTCAGTTCTGCAAATGTATTCTTCAAATTAAACAGAAGCCAAAAATGTAGTTCTGATGTAATTCCAGTGAATAAATATGTATCATTCACAGTTTTGTGAAGAGTCCTCATATTTCAGTAAGATTTTGAATTAAAAAAAACCCAAAAGCCACAAAAAATCTCTGCAAAAATTGAAGACTGCATTTATATAGATTTTTATTCCAAGTTCAGATTTAATAATAAAGACATAGCTGTTGCATTCAATATCTGGCTGAGTTTCAGCAGGATATTGAGCAGCCATATCCTTATTTTAAAACAATTTATAACAAATATCTATGTCTAAACACAAAGCTCTGGGGATTTCCTTTAAAAGTAGAATGAAAGAAAAAATAAACATCTAATGTGGAAGTAGTTGCAATCACTTTTTTCATGTTAACTAGGAAGCAGCACACAAAGGAAGATTATCAAGTCTTCACTTTCAACAACATTGGTTTCCTTACAGGAAGGTAAATCTCCTGAAGTGAGCACAGAGGAGAGAAACACATTAAGTAAGCGCTATCAGTTTGCTTAGATATAGATCTTAGGGTTTTGTACCAGCAAGTATCCAGCCACACTCCACACAACATAGATTGATCACAGTGAAGTTCTTAATGGACTTCATGGAATGCCTGGCTCTTCTGCCTTTCCAGATTTATAGGAGTCTCTGCTGGAGGTTGACTACATCCTGGGGAAGCCAGAGAGGAACAGCTGATGGCATGAATGCAGTTCTTGTGAGGGTGCTCTCCAGGAAAAACACTCACATATTTTTCTCCTCTCTGTTTATGGCATCTCTCAGTGCGGTATGTATTTTCCTTTTACAACAAAAACAAGAAAAGAGTGTGGTTTTGTTTTTCTAACCCATATGGCATTACATTAAATTGTCACAGAAAAATTGTTTAAATTCTCCAGGATGTTGGGCTTTTGAAGGAAATATTACTGTGAACAGACCTAAAAAATCAATCATCAGCACTGCTGCTGCCTCTTTGTTAATTAGCAATTCATAGAGAAATTGAGCAAGTAAAGAATAATAATATCATCCTTATTCCTAAAAACAATGTTTAAAACATCTATTGTGTTAAAAAATACTTTTATATTTTCCATCAAAAATAACATTTAAAAAGTCTAATTAAGAAGTGTGTGTGTGACCTTTTACTTAATATCTGAGTGTGTGTGCGTATGTTCATGCATATGCGTGTGTGTGTTTGTGTGTCTTTTCAGGTAGGAATATTTATTACTTTGTAATAAAGATGCTTCTAGAAGGGGAAGGAAGTTGAGCTTATACTATAGTACTGTTAAATGAGTAGTCAGAATGCACAGAGTGGCACCTTGAACACCAAAGGGAAGATATTTTACACCTCAGTGGTTCTGAAAAGGTTTACAGAGGCTTGAGGTGATTATAGAGGCATTAAATGAGCAAGAAACTGATGAACACGATCCAGATCATCAATAAGCAATCCAGATGTGCAGCAAAAGTGAATACAGAGATTGATGAATCCTTTGAATTGGGTAAGGGAAGCAGTAGGAGTTTGACAGGTTATTTACTGACTGCCATAACCTTTAATGCTGCTCCATGAATCAGCTAGCACAAAGTTGCAGCAATGGCAGGCTCCGTCTTAGGGCAAAGGCGCTACTGCTCTTACAATGCCCTCATCAGTTCATTTCTATCTCTGCAATCCACTCACAGTTTTAAATTTAACTGTTCGTTGACCTTCTTATAACAGAGCTTCTAGCATAGTAGCAGAAGAAGAAAAAAAGGGCAAAAGGGTGCATTCAAGACAACATTGAAAAGATCAGGAAAAATAGGGACTTAACACTTCACACCCTGCTTAAAATGGAGTCAATATGTGCAGTCAAAGTTCAGCTATTTATTAAGTCATTTATTGTGACAATGTTGAGAAGTCTTAGAGCCTTCTGTGCAAGGTGCTAAACACTATCATTATCCAAGACAGCTTATAATTTATGACTACTCTTAGGCATTCTCTTCTGAATCTAGCTGATGAGGTTAAAGAAATTACCTTCTTCAGTTATTCAATGCTACCTCTCTGCTGCAGGTCATTCAGAACCCTTCCAAACAGCAGGATACACAGTACATTCAGCCAGTTTGTACCTCACAAACATAGTTCTTTGCTATACAGCTCATTCAGATTTATTTCTTAGAGTCTTACTACTATGCAGACCGCTATACCGGTTCTGGCTGACATGGAGTTAACTTTCTTCATAGCAGCCTGTATGGTCCTGTGTTTCAGATTTGTGGCAAAAACAGTGTTGGTAACACACCAGTGTTTTGATTATTGTTTAACAATGCTTGCACAGCATCAAGGCTTTCTCTTTTTCCCATTCTTCCCCCCAAAGTGAGTAGGCTGGGCGTGAGGAATAAGTTGGGAGGGACACAGCTTGGACAGTTGATCCGAACTGGACAAAGGGATATTCTACATTGGTTTTTGGCTGGGGTCAACTCATAACTACTGTGAAGATGCACATCAATATCTTTGGCTGTTAAAAAGACTTCAGAATCATCACCAATGATTTAGAATTAGATACAACTCAATTTTACAAGCTAGAGTTAGGAGAAAAATTAATTCAAGCATAAACAAACTGCCATGTTTTGCTCATCTGACATTTGCAGACAAAATCATTCTAAAACTGATAATGTAAAGACTTGATGACAAATAAAAGAGGTTCAATGGAAAATGAACAATAACAGAAACTTTACATTTAAGAGGTGGATGACAGGAGACTTCTATTCAATTACATAGCAAGCTACTCTGAAGCATTCTGTTTCCAGCAAACAAAAGATAAAAAGATTTCATAGCAGAGTTGATAGACTATTGTGTTAAAATAAAGAAGTAAACACTGTAGGTATCTATAAAAGAAAAAAACCTCTCATTTGATCTGCTAACACTGAACAAAAGAAAGTAGAACAGAAGATCAGATGATAAGATGCAAGGAGGAGAGAGTTTTCATAATCACTGCTAAAAATGATTAAGTCAAGTAAATAAAGTACAAAATAAATTGAGTACCAGTGGAAAGTGCAGTTGAAAAAAAAGCATATTAGAGATGAAAAACAGAACACTTTAATCCCGTTTTTTTCTCCTGTGTAGAAAAGATTGCTCATTTATAAATGTATCTTTCAAGGTACTGAGTGTCTCTAATACACTCTAATAGGAGTTCGGAGTGCTTCACACTTTACATGATACAGCCCTTCAGGAGGGCTAGAAATAAGTAAGGGAGCCTACAAGACAGTGTTCTTTTCGTATAAAACAAAATGCAGTATAATTGTTAATGAGTGCATATAAATAAGGGAGAAAAGATCAAAGTCTGGAATGATGCTGAAGGGATTTAACAATTGGTTCTCTTCTATGATCCATGTAAACATGAGTTGCAATTCCTGACAAAATAAATAACTTGTTTACAATCTATTGAGTTGCTCTGTGAAAGGGAGAAGTTAGTTCAAGAACAGACAGACTGTCTTTGACTAAAATATGCCGGAGGGTTTTTTTTTGTTTTGGATTTTTTTTGGTGGGAGTGTGTGAAAAAGAGGGAAGAAAGAACATTGAATGCATATATTTATGTCTGTTACACAATATCATAGCTGAATACATGAACTCAGCCTTTCCAGTAAGAACACGCAGAGTACGGTGCCTTAGATTTCCTTCACGTTATTTCTTGTAGAAAATATATGTAGGAAAAAGTGGTAAAAATGGAGAAAGAATCATTGGCCTGAGAGAGCAGTGACTCTGAAGACAACACAGAACCTCTCCTTGTCCTGAGGCTCTTGCAGGTGGGTGTTGAAGGACAACACAGTAGCAAGGACTAGTGTCCACTTCATATTCAACATCTGGAGAGGTATAAGCGTATTGTGGAAAAGGACATCTTCTTACTATCATCATATACTTCTTATATGTATCTGTTGAAGGAAGCTGAATTCATCAGACTTTAATATCCAGGGGATTTCTCCTCCACAGTGTTTGTGGCTGTTCCTTTTTGTAAGTTCAAATAGTAGCAAGGCTGAGCATATACTCTGTAGAGTATATGTTTGTATCCTGTAGGTGCGGATACAAACACACATGCGGATACACACACGAACTATGTACACAGAAGGCCAAGCAAATCAACAGAAGCAGAGAACACTATCTTTACTGGTACCCACATAAACACCAGCAGCCATCACAGAAGCTCATGTAACACAGCATAAATACATTCATCCTCTTCAGCCAATACAGACTGAAGTTCTCTAACAAGCATACTCATACCCTCCCTTTCTTGATCTACAGTCACATGCATAACTCCGGGTCTCTTGAATTCTAGATCAGACCTTAAGTACATCCAGGATCCATGCCCAGACTTTGGTACTCATTTATTATTATTTTATTATTATTGTTGTTATTATTTTAGAGACTTCTGGTCTCTGTTATTGTCTTATTACCTCCTGTTTATGACTTGTGCATCTGGGTGCATCTGTTTTTCCTCTCTCTTGTTTTTGTTTCTAACCCAATATACTCACAAACTATATGTCCATGCATTCTAGGTGTCTAAACTCCTTTACCTTCCACATGTCATTAAAGTTTCTCCCATGACATCTAGCCATTCAGGGCTCTTAGAGTTGCATCTTCAGCAACTCAGTAGTTCAGCTACTGGCTTAGAACACATAGAGCTAACTGCAGGGATTCACTTACATAATAAAATGTTTTATAAAATACTGACAGTGCTTAAAACCGGATGCGAGTTCAGTTACTTACACATTTAGACATCAGTGCTCTTCTTTTATGAGCAGTGTAGCTCCAAAAACTTAATGTAATGTTTGTCTTCAAGGTAAGGAGTTCACAGACTATGATAATTTAAGTCATGAAAGTAGAAGAGTTGAAAGACTCATATTTTAAAGTTTAATGATAATATTAGGTTGTGAATTAGCTATTTGCCCCTACAATTGATTAGATAACTATATGTATACTTTTACATAAACAGGCAAATCACTGCTATTCACAGATTCAGCTAAGGACATCTGAAATTTTTTCTTCCCTTTAGTAACTGGAGGCCATGGAAGAGTTGTTACGGTAGATTTTGCTGGGTAAGTTTTGTTACATGCAGCCTTTCATGTTCAGTTTTCTGAATAGGGTAAAAATGATTGATCTTGGGAAGTCCCATCAAGATGCTTCATTTTGTTTTGCTTTTTATGTGAAGCTTTGTACTGAGAAAATAATGCCTGGAGGAGAGGCAAGTATGAACTTCAGGAGGGTTTTACTATGTGCCTAGGTATCTCATTAAAATTATTTCTCATGTTCAGGCTGCTTCTTGGAAAATAGACTTGGGAGCTGGGAAAGCCTGACTACTGTTTACCCATCTACGTGACAGCTGTGTATGTACAAGTTAATTTATACTTATACCTTGGTTCCTTGTTACAGGTTAACCTCTGACTGCATTTTGCTGACATGCTTAAGTTAGCTACAGAATTACTTGCAGCTATTACTACTGTGACTGGGCTCCTAAAATGGAAACTCAAATCTGGCTCTAGAAATTACTGTCTCTGGACTCATTAGGGGTAGTAAATTCACCAATAAGACTACTGACTTGTGAGTCTAGATTTATTTACAAAAGCTAGATGGAATTAATCTGCATGTCATCACCAGCTTTGCTCGGTTAGCACTTAATATTGCAAAGGCCTTGGAAATCCTTCACTGTTTATGAACAGTCTGGCAGTAGTATTAAATATATGTTAGTGTAAATGTTACTTCAAAAGCACTACTCAAAGCTAAAAGAAGAATCAAACAAACCAGAGCTCACTGTGAAAATTGTTGCAGGTGACATAAATAAAACCTATAGAATTGTAAAGCCACTGTGTGTTCACTGCCTAAATATTTAATAACGTGTAACAGTACAAAGGAACGGAAGTATCTACCACACTCCTCTGATATAAATGTCATCATGTGACAGAGAATAAATTTTTAAAATGCACCTACATACACTAAAATCCTGTTCTTTTCTGTACCCTAATGCACCCCATAGCATGTATTCTCAAAATGCATTAAAAATAGATTTAAAAAAAAAAAAATTAACAAGAAAAGGCCTATGTCAGGGTCCAAGGCTTGCCATGAAACTTCTCTCAGAACTCAAAGTCAGTAGCAGAAGCAAGTTTTATTTTTGGTTTAAATTATATTTGTACTGTGCCTCACACAGTGAGTCTCTGGTCCATATCTGCAGCTCCTTGTCTATCACTATATGATGGTGTTGAGTAAGTGGTGTACAATTTGCTACTGCTGTCTGGATAATCAATTCAGGACAGAACCCTCAGTTCTTTTACTTCCTGAAAACAGAATCTGACCATTGAGTCTGTCAGAAATCAATGTTCTTGACCAATCATTTTAATTAAGCTCTTTCAAACTGTATGCACAAGCAGAAACAAACACTTTCCTTACATTTTCAGTGTTACATCAAAAAAGTCTTCAGGGCTTTGATAAACCAGGCCCCCAGAGAAGTGTACTTACTGCTCAGCATCTAAGTTGTAAAAGCGCTGGTCAGAAACCAGATCATGAAATGGTCTGTGTACAGTGCACCTAAATGTTATATAAAATATGAGGTAGTCTATAATTGCGTGCTTATTTAGCATATAGGATAAAATGCTGTACTTCGTTACACAGATTTCAGTGGAGCACTCATGGTACTCTGAAGAGAGTAAAAAAGCAAATGTGGGCTCTGAGTAGCAGCTGGTTTTGAATGAATATTCTTACCACAGAGTAATGGTGATTTTCTGAATTCACTTATGCCTAGCATTTAACCACAACTTTAGAACTTTATCTTTGCCGTAGCTTGGTTTTTTTGAAGATGGGGGCTATTCTTGGAGCATGACGTTCACTGTCATGTTTGAAGCAGAGCTGTCAAAACAAATGCATCAGGTCATGCAGTGAGTGGTTTATCTGTGGAAAACATTAGACTGGAGAGGACTGTGGTCTCAGAGATAGACTAGTAATTAGGTATTGATTGTTTTCACTAACACATTGTGTACCATCCTAAACAAACGTGAGATCATTTCTGACTCCTTTCTTTTAAACCCAGATATTTGTCAGTGCATTCATTTGAAAGATTACAAAATATGAAGCAGTTTTTACAGTTGATTCTCTTGGGCTTCAATTGATTTGGCTTCTATAAAAATCCTCCTTTTAAAGGGAATGTCAAAAGAATCAGCAGTATCTCAGCTCATGTCCACAACCAGGACTTTTACTTTAGATTACAGAAAAAGAGAACAATTAGCTCGCAAGGGAGGAGAGAGACTGTCCCTCCTTAAAGCTTCAACAAAAATTGGGTTTTGTACTGACTTTGGATTCTTGCAATGCATAGATATAATCAACCTTCACCCCTCTGTCCCTCTTTTCTACCTTTGTAGACACAGTTAACGGAGATAGTCAAAGGGGGTATTGCAATATTAGAGCCTACTATATGCTCTGAATGTACAAATTGCCTTGTAAATGCCATCTATGAGTACAACTGCTCCCTTTACTGTGAAGAGATGATATTCTACATCTTCTGAGCTGAGACAGGTCACAGACAACATATCTGATGCCTCAGAAGGGAGAGCACGATACTTTCCAACTCGAGTTCAAGCTAAGTGAAGAAGACTGCTCCAGCAATTGCCTTAGTGACCTCCAATCACACATATAGAGAGCACCTCAAAAGAGGATGGTCCTTACAGCCAAAATTCCAGCTTTGTTTTTTCCTTTTGGAAAGAGGCAAAGTTAACAGTGTGTCATAATTGTGCGCCATGGCAAACAAGTCCCCCGAAACTCCTACTCCATGTGCTTTCTTAACTAATGCGCTGTCTCTTGAGGGTCAAAATGCAACTATCATTTCAGCGTTGAAGTGTAAGACTGTGAAGAGTGGTAGAAACTGCATTATTTGCCACCCTCAAGCCTGTCTACATAAAAGGTAGCAGGATCAAGGTTTCACTAGGTGCCACAGCTAAGGGAGCTGCTGGAATGTATTATAACATATACTCCATCAGGGAAAAGAGATTTCATCAAGCTGAAAGTTACATGAACATGTGGAAAGCAAGATTATGGAAAAAGAAGGACAACACGTGTGTTTTATTTTTATTTACCTTTACTTATTCCTTCTGTGGCCTCTACCTGTGATAATTCCTGAACCACTTTCAGATATGTTCTCATTCATTGCTAAGTCCTTTTATGAAGAGGAATGGAGATTGAAGGTTTTGGCTATCTTACTACTTTTTGGATTCACTGCAGAGTGTAAACAAGGTTGCCACTGCAAAACAAAACATTGCTTGGTGATTCATGAAGAAAACAGTCAGTTTTAAAAGAGGTGGAGAAAAGTTGTGATTTTGTTTGCAACAAGTGGTTACATGTGATACCTTGAAATACAAAGGACCTAGTTTTGCTTCCAATTAACTCAACAGCAAAACTCTCATTGACTTAAAGGTCAGCAAGAACAGGCCCTAATTTACCAACACTTGTAATTCCCTGATTAAATTTTCAAAGGCCAGATGCTAAACTGATTTGCAAGCTTTTGATATCCTGCTGAAGTCAGTGTACAGGCTGGCAAACTGTTTCTTTGGCTCTTCATTAGGATCATGAAAATTCTCTAGCTGATCATATCAGTCTTTGCCTTGTCATGCAGCAGAGAATTCCAGTCTGTGATTCCAAGCCTGCCATGTAGTGTCTTTTCCTCTCACTTCCATCACTTTTCCCTGCAAATGAAAGTAATCTCTGATGCATAAAAGTAATCTCTGAATATTAGAAAGTTCTAGTTAAAGAACAGCACTTCAAGTATATATTCCTAGGTGTAAAACAGTTAAATCACCACAAAGGAATGCAGAAAACAAATTAAGTGCATGAAGTAGCCATTAAAGACAAACTGAAGTCTCTGAACTTCTTGATTATCTGCAATAAAAACTGTTGCTGTGCAATATGAGAAAACACAGACAAAATATTTACAACTATATACATTAATAATAGTATGATAATAATAATGGTGTTACTGCCTATTTATGTCTGTTTACTTATCTACTTTCACATACACTTTCCTATCAGAACAAATAATTAGGCGCAAATTTGCAAGACCCCATTGCAAATGTTTGAGAGACCTGAGTTATCAACATCAGAACTGATTTTTTTCTACAAGCCGTTACTAAGCAAGGAGGAATTTTTTGATGTTCTGATTCAAGCTAACAAAGCTTTTATACACATAAACTCATTTTACTCCTATATAGAGAAATTTACATATATATATATATATATATTTATCTAGGCTGTGTCTGGACTAGAAAGTGACTCCATGACACACAGATAGCACATGAAGTGGGTGCCATGGTATCCCGTACTAGTCTGAACTACCCCAGTTTGAATCTCAGAGAGCAAATCTGGCCCACATACAAAGGTTTTCTTGCCATAGGAAACAAGGAAAAGAGGCTTATGGACAAAAAAAGAACAGGATGCAAGCATGGTTTTGTTGTACAGACACTAACAGACAAAGTGTTTGTTAAAAGCATACAGGGATCTTTGCACAGGGTAACACCTGTGTGAGGAATGAAATCTCTTGTTAGCTATTCATAAGATGACAGGAGCCTCTGTTGCAAGGGTCTTTGCAATGGCATCTTCAGCCAGAATGAGTGAGACCCCAAAACCACTATCCTGCCAATTTCTGATGCCCATCTGGCCTGTGGTCATCTCTGAGTACTCCAGAGCAAGTATGATCCATCGCTGATGAGCACCTTAAACTATTTACAAAACACCGCTTAACTTTCTGTGTAAAAAACAGTCCTACATGACCATTTCTGCATCTCCAGGAGAGTTTCTACTGAGTATTTACAAGTGCCCTGTCTAAGTTTGCTCAGTTATACAGCAGAAACTATTTTGGCAAATCTCTGGGATGGTCAGATTCTCTACCCAGCTCACTAAAGAATACTAATGGTGCCTATTAATTGCTCTGGACATAGCAGGAGCTATCTGGGACAATCTCTGGAGCAGACCAAAATTCTTACTCTGAGAAATCCTATAACCACTAGTCACAGGCTTTGTTGTGACAGTGGCTAGGAATTCAGTCTCAAACTCTTCATCAATGCACGGACCACCCAGAGAATTAATGACACTGTGTGGGCATGCAGGCACAGACCTGATACCTAGCTACATCATAATTGTAACCACAGGACAAGCTTGAATGTCATTCTTGTGTCACATTGTAAATAAAATTCCACAATCCTTTCCAAAGTTTTTACATGGGAACTTGTAATATCTCCTGAATCTGATAATATATACCTTGCTCTAGAATCCAACATAGTAGGTACTCTGGGAAAGATAGAAAAATATCCTTGGTTAAGTCCTCTTTGAGGCCACTTAAAATTTGATTTGATCCCATGTTACATGTGACCTTGGAAGACTTCAGGACGGGATCTGTCATTGTCATTGAATGTTCCAGAGATCTCTATGATGTACTTGTTACAGTGATTTGCCTGTGGTTGACTAGCAAGTCCATAGATAGTATAAGGAAATCTGCTTCATTGTAAATAAGGTTTGATTTATTTTTAATTCTATATTTAAAATAAATCATCCATACTTGGGACATTTTTGATCCAAGGATACAGAAACCAATGTCTAATGTTTAGATTACATTTGTTCAAGGGTAAATTTAGATGATAATCAGTCCTTCTGAATTTCCCAAAAAATTCCTTTCTACATCTCCCACTAACAGAAAATGTCTTACTGCTCAAGACCAGAAAGAAACCAGCAAATTCTTCTGTCATTTCTACATACTGGAAGGGATGGATTCCAAGTCTTCTTCTGAGGTTGTGTTGTTGTTGTCACTTTGTCTTGGGGTGTCCCTAGGTCCCATGAGTGAGGATTCCTGTACCTGCATATATGATTGCGGTCTGGTAGAGCGGTTAGGTTTCAGTTGGTTTGGCAAGACATCTGTGGTTATGTGGTCTCTGTATCAGCTTCCTATGAGGTAGAGCAGTAGTGAAGTTTGGGGTAAACAAACACATGGCAATGGACCCTGTAGTGACAGAAACTCAGGAGTAAAATTTACCACAGGTGTCCTGGATAGTAACTTGTTATTGAGTTTAGAAGCTAGAAAACTGTCCACAGCGTTGTCATCTGCCTTATTCTGTTCCATTTGGTAAAATGTGTAAAAAAAAAAAGAAGAAAAAAAAAAAAGCTGTGATTTTTCCTTTATATGCTTAGTAACTGTAGACCATAAAATAAATAAGGACTCTCTTTGGGGTGATAACAGTTAAGAAATAATAGAGCTGTTTCATGTCTTTCCGATTAACCTGTTTTCTGTCAGAAAATGCTTATCCCATGAAATTAAAATAGTTTGCTGCAACGTATTAATTTTATCATAATTGCCAACAGAATATTATCAAAGTTTCATTTCAAGTTTATTGTTCCAACATGTATGAAATATAGTATAATTGAGTGATGAAGACAAAAAAAAAATTAAGACTAAATCCAAACAAAATCCCTTGGCAAGATAAACGAAGTATTTTCTTCACAAAAAGAATAAACTAAAATGTTTTTAACTTTCCATCACAGCTTAAAATGAAAGTGCATCTTAATACCTCACACTATGGTGCTGAATGTAAATTTCGTATTCTAGTCAGCTCAACCACTGCATTGCTTTTAAAGGCCTATACATTGTCTAACTAACACTACTCTATCAAGAATCTAAGCTTTTATATTTGGAAAAAGGAAAATAAATCAAACTGAGATAATACCTGACTGGTTTTTATCTCCTTGTAAGATACAAGTGATATTCTCATTTATAGACAGAACAGCTGAAATAAACCAGCTTTAGTTTTCAGTATCATGACATATACAATTTAAATAACTCTCTTTCAGTGAGTTTTCCACAAGTTAAAGGTAATCTAACAGACTAGCAGCTGTATAATGAAGGATTCACTAATCAGTCCTTAATTTTTCCAAACTTTCAACTAAGCTTTTTTACTGGGGTATTTCATCAGTTAACATTACTGTTTAAGACCTTTATGGAACAATTTGGACTTTGTAACATCTTTTTATTATATGTGATTAAAAGGCAGTCTTTAATTTGTGGCATCTCAGGAGCATTGTATTTACCTACTTAAGGTCGGATAGATAATTCTGTATATGAGTCAGGGTGGAAAGGAAAGGATTTGGGGGGGGGTTTCTCTCTTTTCTATAATCTTCCTACTGCAGGAGCTCTTTTTGATTCAATAATGACATTTGGTGGTGATCCCAGAGGAGTAATATTTTTGCCTGAAGACTAAACCAAGTGAGTGGTGATCTTCCTTGCTGTCAATGACCTATAGATGACATTTTGTACCTAATTAATTAGATGTCTTTCTTTTGAAAGAAATGGCGAATCATGCATAATTAGAAGAGGCATCAAAGCTGGAGCCATTGGCTCATTAATCTAATGGAGCTAGCCTATGGCACTTGACCATTTGTATTGCTCATGATGTTTGTGTTATTTTATGAGCAATTAGCACTCTATATAAGACTGATTCTTGTGATAGCTTTCATTTTTCTTACATTCATAGAAAACATTTAGATTAGTTTAGAATACAGTAAAAGCTATAACCTCTAACACTCATAATCATTCAGATATTAACGATTTACAATATGGGCAAAAATTGTCTGGAATCCAACACTGATTTTTCTTTTCTTTAGGCTAAACAAAAAATGGAAAAAATCTCATAGAACTGTAGAATTCATAGACAATAAAATTAAACAAATGATACATTGAAGGAAATGGCAAGTTCTGTGATGTATTTTTTGTGATTTTTTTTGGAACCAAGGAGTGGTTACCTCAATATGGGGCAGACAGTCCTTCTGTGTAAGGATAAAAAGGGTATTTTCTTTATTTATCTTTCTTCCAAGTCACCTACTATTGATTAAATTTTATATTTTAACAATATCTTTGAAATATATAGAGAGATTTAAGACATACTGGATTTTTATAAACTAGATTCATTAGCAGGCTTCCTGGAGTCAGTCCATTCACAGCATGAGGGTTCAAGAAGTTTAAATTTCACTTTCCACCCACAACTTGCCAGATCGGTCTATAATCCTTGATAATTATTTCTCTAGAGAGTCTGACTACTTCAGCTTTCCTAGGATTTTTTCCTGTAGAATTCCTGGTTCTTTCTCACTATAACCACGTCTCACAGAAAATAATCCAAGTAAGCTAAATGGTACATTATCATGTCATGAAGCATGCTTAAAAACACATCCAGCAACAGCTTTGGAAAATTAGACACCACTAATAGTTTCATATTTTAATTTATATTAAACCATTAACCACATGCCTGGGCTGTTCAATATACATATATGGATATGGGTATGAATATATTTGTGTGTGGATATCTTACATAGGCTATAGCTGAACAAGTAAGTGCATATTTTCCAAAAAAATAGCTAGCCAAATATACATCTTAATTAAAAACTAAAATCTCTGTTTTGTCTTTGCATTCATCTTTTTGTACAATTCTACTTCACCACAGATGTAAAGTCTACTAAGAGGCTTTACATACAAGTTTTTGCTGAATTAGTTAACATCATTTGGCAATTTTGTGTTTTATGAATTTTGTGCTTAAATCTTAATGGCGACACTTAAAATTCCCCCAGGCAGAAACTATATAACAACCATATAACTATATAGTTTTATAGTTCTACAGTTTTTAGCCAGTAAACTTATTCTCACTGTTTGGCTCCATACTTAATTGTTTTACAAAGTGGCTATGTACTGGGAAAATAAACAGCCCTGGGGAATCCATTTGTCAATACAGTTAAACAGTTAAAATAGTCCTTGACAAAGTTTTGATCTGTGTCAAGTATCAGTTTCCCAAACAGTTTTAAGCCAGCACACAGTACTCAAAACAGCTCTCAAGTGCACTGTTTTGGAGGTTTAGAGATTTTAATAGTGTGAATACAGCCAAACCATTTCAATTAACCACAGAACCACGGAATGGGTCCCTAGCACTCTTTTGTTTACTAGTATAGTTATAGCTTTTTATTTTTGTGTGATAATATTTCATGTTGGGCTACTCATGGTAGTCATAAAAAGTAGAGACTTAGATGTTAATCTTTGCTCTTCACCAAGACCAGAGCTTATAAATCAATAACCCAGACTGCCCACTTGAGCTAACAGAAAGTCTGAGATCAATAGGGTAGTCTTTCCTCCACGTGATCTTAGCCATCCCATGATGGCTCATTTATGCTCATTTACTGACTCTCAATTCATCTCCTTTTGCTTTCTGAGAACTCAATTTCTCTTCTGTATCTGTATTCCTGACCAGGCAAAGTCTCCACTGAACTTTTCTTGGCCCAGTGTCCTTGTTCTCTGGAGAACTTCCACAGACAACCTTAATTCTGTTTTTTCCTTTTCTGTTCTTCTTTCATTCCCCAGTTGCTGTCTTTGCTTCCCACTAATACTCCATCTTTTTTCCTTCATACAGTTTCTTTCTAATGCTTTTCATCTATTAAATCATGAAGTTTCTTGCTAATGCTTGCTCAAAGTAAAGGTTTCCTGAGAGCACTGAGGAAGCTACAAGAGAAGAAAAAAATCCATAACCATCTTTGTCTTCTTGCAGTTCAGTATTCCATACCCCCTGTCCCCTCTTTCCTTTTTTTGTTTTTTCCCCCATTCTCCCTTCTTTCTTTTTTTCCCTATTCTCCATTTTCCCCTATTTTTCCTTTTTTTCCTTCCCCTTCCCATTCTCTTTTTCCTTGCCTTGCCTTGTGTTCAGAAGCAAAAAGATCTGTCTTCTTTCTAAAAGTGGTTGCCGAGTCTGATTTGAATGCCTGGTAAGACGAATATTTATAGGCTACTTCTTTTAATGCAACAGTAGCATAAATCGGTATGTAAATTGCATATGCAGTAAACTGCCAGCAGTATCTGTTTCCTTCAGGCTGCAATAACTCCTGTATGAATTGTCCTTCTCCCCAAATCTCTCTCTTCAGACTTCGGACTCCTTTGGAGCATCGCTTTCTTGTGGATGTACATAAATGATGACTCATTAATGGACTGGTGCAAACAAGTGTATTTTACAGAGGAACAGAACTGAAAACTGTGCTCCTTGCTCCTGACACGTATGTATTGCAGTAATGCCATTGAAATAGGCCAAAGTATTTTTGGAGTTAACAGAGCTTTATGTCACAGTTCATTCTGACTGTGTTCTTACTGAAAAATTCTGAAATGTACATTTACCAGTGTCTTGAGTGACATCTCCTGGAGAAAGTAAACATGGTCACCCACAGTAATTTGCTAGTGAACTGTGACAAGATATTTGCAGATTCTATTCCTGTAATTTTGGTTTTGGCAATGGGAGGTTTATGCAGCAATTTTATTTCCTTTTCAAGTAAAGCTGGATCAAGATACAGAGGTTTTCTTCCTTTCACAATAGTGCTAGCTGAGTTGACTCAAAGCTCTTGTCTGGTGACATAGTAACAGCCATAAAACAACGCATCTATTTGTCTTTATTATTGCATCTTTTGACTAGGTGTCTCATGAGAGCTATGCAACCTTATCCTTCTTTCACAGACATTGGAGTAAATCAAAAGAGACTCTACAGAAACCCACGGACCAGAGCCTGATAAAATCTGTTTAAAGAAAAATCAGGCCAAAGCACTGTGAATAATGAACAGATGAAATTAATGTAACCTGGAAGGAAGAGGTGACTTTTGCCTATGCTGTGGTCTCCTGCCCTTTGGATATGCCTTTCTGTATTATGCAGTGCACAGTAAAGCTAATCCAGCATCGTTTACAGCTAGGAAATGGATTAAATAAACATGCTGTGAGGAATAATGTGTTTTCCAGTAACCAGGTTATTTAAAATAGAACTAACTTTGATATTTCACCACTGTGCATGAAGGAAATACACTTGAGATCAGAAGTGGTAACCGAAGGGGCAGCTATTCCATTTCATGTGTTCACAGAAGGTGAACGCAGGTTGAGAAAAACCAATGCATCATTCATCTTTCAACTCATACCTTAGTCAATTATATTTCAATTTTATTGTATTGATCACAAACCTGAAGATAAATTCTTTCAACAAATATATGTTTTATTGTTTTGTTTAACTGTTTCTATTATTTGCATAGAGCTGTTGCATACTGCTATAGGAGGAAAAAACATGCAAACCTGAGATATGAAGAAAGTAGAGTAATATCAGCACTCAGGTGGAAATGAAGAAAGAGGAAGAATATATGAGTGTAAAAATCCTTAAATTATCAAGAGAATTCTGTAATAAAATTTTCTCTTTTTTTTTTCCCCCAAAAATGAGACCACAATGGTTATTCATGGATAACTTTTGTTCCAGTCTTTGCTTTGAGTCCCTTCTTCACCTTATTCACAGTAAACACTCTCATACAATGTACTGACTGAAGAGGAGTTGGAAACTAAATCTTTGTTCATTACTAAACTCCAGACCATGCATAGATAGAAAGTTCAAATGAATCACATATATTTAGGTAACTTCATGTAATTGAAAATGTTCCTAACAGCTCTACTAATTTTATTGAATAAGTTCTAAGCCAAATAATTGTTCCGTCTGTACTTATCCAGACAGCATTATGTGGACTGAAATACACAGACATTACAAAATTTCACATGCAGTGGAAAAATGATCATTCTGTTTCAACTGACGCAAGTAAAAAAGCCAAATTTCCTTTCATGTTGTGTCTGCTCCATTTATGTTACTATGCAGCAACAAGATCAAGTTCGGAAATGGGTTTTGCATGTAGAAATGGATCCTCTTTCATTTAAATGTTCCTCATTTCTTGCACAATTTTTCAGACCGTTGCATAGAAGATGGACTAGTCAGATTTACTATTTAAAGTGAGTCTGTTAGCTAAATTCAGCATTTTAAAATGAGTCTGAGTCACCGTTGCCTTCTGTCATTTTTTGCTGTTGTAATGCCAGCATGAGAGCACAACACGGACACTTTTAGTGGTTCCAGAAGCAGCTAAAAGCAGTTGCCTCTGAGAAATCTTTGCAGGACAAAAAGTGTAGTATCAAAGCATACTACGGTATAGCCCATTGCAGTACAGTATTTCCTTATGAAGTTATACCAGAAGAAAATATCAGATAGAAGTTCCAAACTCTAACTCATGTGAAGAGGAAAAATGAACTCATAGTAATTTAAAGTTGCAATTTGCAATTATAACAATTAAGCAAAGTGTATAACTTTAGGCTTCTAATTCAGGTGCTCTTCATAATTGCCTGGATTATCTACATCTCTCCATTTTCTACACTGACAACATAGGGTAAACTGTCCCCCAGTTTTAGGTTCTCTGTATCAATACTAAGTGGTTCACCTCTGGCTACAGTAGAAAAACAGTAGATTGTGTGAGTATATATGTTCCTTCTCTGTTTCCCCCTGTCTCCAGTCAACTAGTCTTTTCTCTTTGAAAATATAATTTGAAGTTTCCTTAAGCAGCTTCAAGATTTTACTTAAATAACAATGTGTTTAAACCATAGTAGGTTGGTTGAAAATTTTTAAAAGGCCTAAGAAAGTAAGGTACACAGATTTAAACAGAAAGCAAAAGAACTGGAGGCTAACTCCTGTGACAGACTTAAAAATTTCCAGTCACTGTATTGGCAAATCCACTTGCCAAAAACCATGAAGAAATACATCAGTATACTGGGTCTGGCTAGTATAAAGTTAGTTTTTTTCACAGCAGCTCATATGGTGCTGTGTTTTAGATTTGTGACCAAAACAGTACTGATAACACATCAATGTTCTAGCTTTTGAGGAACAGTGTTCGCAGAGCATCAAGGTCTTTTCTGTTTCTCACTGTGCCCCATTAGTGAGTGGACTGGGGAGTGCATAATCTATTGGGAGGAGACACAACCAGGCAGATGATCCAAACTAACCAAAGAGATACTCCATATCACATAATGTCATGCTCAGCAATAAAAAGGAAAAGAGAGGGCTTTAAGGGGGTTAGCCATCTTTTGCTCGGCAACTGACTGGGCACACGTCTGCCCATGGGTGGTGAATGATTGCCTTTGCATCACTTGTTTTGTTTTGTTTTATTTCTCTCTTCTTCCACTTACCCTTCACTTATTAAACTTTTTTTTCTTTTTTTTTTTAATCTTGACCCCCAAGTTTTCTTACCACAAAGATGGTGAAGGGTTTAGAGGGGAAGCCATATGAAGATCGGCTGAAGTCACTTGGTCTGTTCAGCCTGGAGAAGAGGATACTGAGGGGAGACCTCGTCGCGGCCTTCAGCTTCCTCATGAGGGAATGAGGAAGGGTAGGTACTGATCTCTTCTCCCTAACAATCAATGATAGGACCCAAGGGAATGGCAGGAAGATATGCCCAGGGAGGTTTAGGTTGGCCATTAGGAAAAGGTTCTTCACCCAAAAGGTAGTGGATCACTGGAACAAGCTCCCCCGGGAGGTAGTCATGGCGCCAAGCCTGACAACATTCAAGAAAAAATTGGACAACGCCCTCAGACATATGGTATGATTTTGGGGGTTATGCTACGCAGGGTCAGGAGTTGGACTCGATGATCCTTGTGGGTCCTTTCTAACTCAGGATATTCTATGATTCTATGATTCCATGATTCTTGCTTTTACTCTTCCTTTCCTCTTCCCCCATTTCACTGGGGATGTGGGGGAAAAGTGAGTGAGCAGCTGTGTGGTGCTTAGCTGCCCACCAGGGTTAACCCAAAACACCCAGCAGGTTTGAAGAATTACATTGGCTTACAAATCAGAGATTTACAAAAAATATGATTTTGTGTAATTTTTTTTCCTGATTCCAGAATTGATAAAGATGGTGAGATTTTTTGTTTGTTTGTTTGTTTGGGTTGTTTTGTTTTCTGCTGCTTTAGAAACTTGAATCAGATTCATAGCAGGAACAATAATAGCTTTTCAGTTCATGAAAACAGAGGGCATCGGATAGTCATGTGAATCTACAAAATATACCATGTATCAAGAGATATAGAACAAGACTACAAGATACGACAACGCTGCAGCCCCAAGCACTGCCAGTATTATCAGTGAGAATATGAATTCCCTTTTTATCTGATGAAAGAGCTGGTCAAGCGTTTGGGGAAGAATACACTTCTAAATCATACTGTCAAATGCACCTTCCCGCTCTGTTGCAGGACCCTCTTGAAAGTCTTGTGCCACAGCAATTGCTACTGAAGTGCAGCGCATGAAGTTTCTTTTGCTTAACTAGTACAAAGTATTCAAGCCATTTATTGTCTTCAAAGGGCATTGCAGGCACTTAGCAAATGATCATCCATTCCATGTTGGGTCTACTCTTTATGACTAGCACTCAAACAATACGATGGATGTTGTAAGATAAGGACTGAAGTAGAAGGCTGAGAAGTAGGTGCTACACTCACACTGCTTCTTTCAGCCTTTCATCCTCCATGCCTCTTCAGTACAGCACATCATAAAAGCCCTTATGCATGCTGTAAGGGTCTCTCCACATACTCTGGGCTTTTCAACCCTGTGTACTCCAAATGCCACAATCTTGTGTGTTAAGGTGCAGATCCTAGCTAAGGGTATGTATTTAAATCTCTAGATGCTCCAAAGCCTGTAAACAGATTAAATACTGAGGTCCTCTGAGCACAAATGAAGATAATTTTGTCTTACTTCCTAGCTGACTGATAAGCCCATAGCTAAAAAAACCTGGGGTGAATATTGACATGAATGAGGTGTGAAAAGATAGTTAATTATAACAGCCAGTTGAACTGGTGGGAAAATCTAATTGAAGTTCACCTGTTCCTGTAGCCAGCTCTCCACCAGGCAACTTTCTTCATCTGCTGTTGCCTGCCTGTCCTCACCTCTGCAATCTGTGAGAGTCTGCATGGACTGGCTCTTCACAGTGGAGAGATAAGGATAATTCCAGTTAGCAGCAATTTGTGCATATCTCTGTGTCTCCCAGAGAAACAGCGATGTCTCCCACTACTTATAGAATACTTTAAAATACCCGAAACATTCATTATCTAAACTTAGATGATGTCGCACACCAGACTGTGGGATAAAGATAATAGTGAATGCTCTAATAATGACATGCTTTGGGCCTCACACAGATTTAAGGTGGTGATCCTAGAACTTCTTATATGAAGGCTAAGGGATCAAGTAAATGTCTGAATTTGAATCTGAATTCTCTCAGTGCCAGGAGGCACACAAGGCGCGAACATCGTTCTTCCACTTCGATCGGTCTGCGGCTGTGTGCTCTGGAGTCCACCCAAGGGCCACAACGCAGTCTTCTGTTGTTTTTTTCCTCAAGACATGACCGATCCAGTTCCATCTCCTCCTCCTCACTTCATTACTGATTTTCTCCATCTCCGAGTTGATGCTCGTCGTTTCTGCAACTTTTTTTTTTTTTTTTCCGGGAGGAGGTAGTTGGCCTCCTGCCCAACCCCCATGACTTGGAGGGCCAGTGGTTTTTCTGTCAGGGTGGCCTTCCCTTAGGCTGCGTTGGTTCGCGGCACCTTCTTCAATTTTATCTGGTGCACCCTCCAGAGAGGGATCCCCTATCCACCACCCAGGGGACGCACCTTCTAGCCGTGCAGCCCCAGATGAAGGATCAAGTAAATGTGGGCCCACATAAATTTTTCAGATGTTTTGATACAAGTGAAAAAACTGAATGCAATATTTGCTTCAACATTTTGGAAAGGGTAGCTGCTTTTGATTCTAACAATAGGGGAGATTCTTACACCCTATGATTCAAATATTTCTACAGACTTTGTGAGAAACTGAAGGAGCTCAATTTAGTTATTTAAATCACCATTTGAGATTAAGTATCTCACCAAGCCTTAAGGTACCAGACAAGGGCAGCGAGAGTATCTCATAGGTTTGGTGCAGTATTTACGTCTCTTTGGTGAAGGCCCTAGATGTGAGATGTTTCAGAGAACTTGAAATATCGCTAAGTGTTTAAGGTAATATTTAGCCATCTGACCTGCTCCCAAACCACCTGTGTAAGCACAGCAACACTAGAGCTGAAAGAAATGAATACAGGGCTTTTAAAAAAAACACATTTTTTTAACTAAGATTTTCTTTTCATAATTACAAATCACTGTCTAATGATACTGAAAACTTTCAGATCTGGAAAAATCAGTAACTATAGATAGATCTGGTAATTTATATCTAAGAAATAGGCCTTACAACTGGGTAATTCTAAGAGCTTTGTTACTTTTTTCTTATTTTTCTTCCTGTATTCTTTAGGCAGACATGATTAGTATTAAATAGTACAATATTATAATGCCTATACATAGTGCTAAAAGCTTAAATTTAAAAAATCCTCAAGATAATGGCTACTAAATATCTCTTTTTTTTTCTCTATCATATTTTTATGTAGGTGTCATTGTTGTAGAAATCACTGCAATATCTTCATCTTGTTATTTCACAACATGTTTATGAGGCAACAAAAGAACCACTTTACTGATCAAGAAATCAGGATACCGAGAGAAAAATCCCATCTAGATTAATTAATCCTACTAATAAAAAACCCAAAATCCTGAGAATCATTAAGTTCAGGTTTCCTTCATGGTGCATATGAAGAATTGGATTCCTGAGGGAAGAATCTTCAAAAATCAGCTAAGTATACAACCACCAAGTCTCAAATGAAATGTAAAATAAAAGGGAAAAGTTCTGCTCAGGAACCTGAGTTGAAAAACCTACTTGGAACAAATCCATGTTCCACCTGTTTCTTCAAATTTACTGGGGAGAAAGAATTCACAGTGTAAACTTCACATTGCAAGATTCAGGACACCCATGAAATTAAATTATTACAGGGAATCTTCAGTTGATTCATTACAGCTGCTTCCTATGGTCTTTTCATTTTTGAACAACAGAAAAAGAACAATAGAGAACTTTGGAAAACCTGATCAAAGAATTATCTCAATATTTTCAGGAAAGAAAAATGGATCAGTTGTAAGACAATAATCTCTCTGAAGTGCAAATTTAGAATCACAGGATAAAATCACCACAGGAAGATAAAGCTCTAGGATTGTAACATTTTTTACAGTAGTTATCCAAAACATCATGATTTATTTAAGGCTTATTTTTCTTTCTTTCACATGTCCTAGAAAATATTTAATTGGGCAATTCACTGGAATCTTGTATGATGATTTGGACCCATGCTTCCAAGTAATTTTACAAACTTATATTTGATATTGAAATGTTTATTACATTTTCATTCTTGTGTATGTCAAAGATTGTTTCAAAAGCAAGTTTTGCAATGAATTATATATTCTTGAGAGCCAACCTTTGACAAAGAAATACGACGTCTATTGATTTCGGGGATTCTGAAAGATTGTGCTTTATTCATAGGATAATATTTTATTTGGAGTCACTACAATTTGTCTACTGAGTCATCAATTCACCCCTATCTTCACTGAAATTAAATTATTTTTGTTTTCTTTATTGAATAGTTTTAAGATATCCAGCTTTGTTGATAGTGAGTGCAAAAGATATTTATTTGAAAAATGGAGTTATCAATAGAGATACAAACAAGACAGTTCTTTAATAACATCTATACATTTGCTTATTTTAGCCCATCAAGATAAAGATGTGAACATAAAGGGAGTCTTTCCAGCTTATATTTATCAGGCCTCACTAAACATAAGGAGAACAACAAAAATTTGTACAGTTAACTGCACCACCAAAAATAAAATTTAAAAAGCTAACAGATAGAAGCACATTTCTTCTCTGAATAAATTTATATTGCTGTCAAGCTATGAATATTAAAGTGTTTGTAAAACTATACATTCCACCTATATGGAGTACAGAAACGCTAGCTCTTTCTTGCTTTTTATAGATCATAAAGAAAAATACAAAACAAACAAACAACAACAAAACAACCCCCTCTCCAAACCCATGAAGTCTTACCTCAATTTGAATAAGTTTTCCAAATTTAGGCTTAAGTAAACATATAAAATTACAAGGAGACATCTAAATGTCAACATGTAAATTTTGGTTTCTTAAATTGGATTTGAACCCTATGCTTTAGATTGAACAAGATGGATCCCATCTATGAACAACTTCTCTCTGTTGTCCCATATCTCCAGACTTTTTTGTCCAAGAAAATGTACACACAATACTAGCTGAATCGCTAAATATTTTCAGAACTCCAAACTCCATTTTCTGGTGTGGATAATTTATAGTTATCTAATTAATATCTTTCAACGATTTGGGTGAAAACCACTGGAATGTGGCTTGAAAATGATAGACAATCTGTAGTTCTCTAGTCCAGTTCAGCCAAGTAGAACTCTCAGTTTGGTTCATGGATATGTGTCTGAGCACAGCAGGCAGTACCAGGATCTGGTAACGGGGTCCATCAACAACCCCCAACACAGCATGTGATGCACCAGGGCCAAGGGCATGAAAAGGAAGAGCAGACAGAGGCAAAGGCGGGGCTGAAAATAAGTACACCTACCACATAGCTCAGGCAGGGACTGAGTGCCTGACCCGGGGCTTTCATGAGCCCCTCGGTCCATGGGAAGGGATTCCCTGGGTGAAGCTTATCAAGGACATTAAGGCCTATTGGTGTCCTCAGGGCCCTGATGTCCCTATGAAAAACAGAAGGCATTTTCTATCTGGGAGTAGCTTGCCACTGGTCCCCAAGGGGGAGGTGGGCATTTTATGCTTCTCTAGTATTTACTAGAGATTGATGTGCCCTCATTTTTTCAATAACATTAGTTCCTTAGACCTAAGCTTGTTGGATCAATTGTTTTCTGGATGACTGGAATGGAAGGATTGTAAGTCACAGCTTTTATTTATGGCCTTCTGTATGGATTTGTCTCATATCTAACTGACATAGACTCTGCTTAGCTTGCAGCTTTCTGAAAATCCATTCCTTAGGCACTTGGCTCTTCTTTATATCATACTGGGAGCCAAAACATTTATTGGCTGCTGAATTTTCCAGGAAGTAAGCTGGCAACAGATGAGATGTTGCTTCTCTGGTTTTAGTGGAACTATGCCTAAGCACCTTTAAAAAACCTGACTTTCTATGTGGTGTTTCTCATCTGTAAAATGGAGAAAAAGCAAAGAATACTTAAGTTCATAAGCTATAAGTACGTATAAGATTGCAAGGTCCTCAGATATTATGGTATACAGGCCACAAAGAAATGTTTGATAAGGAAGAACTATAGAAGAGCTAGAGATCAGAAACAGCTTTTTAATTGCCAGCTAAGCTGGATACTGAACAACATACAGGTACTTTGAACTGTTCCCAGTTACTCATTCAATCAATCAAGTGAAAAACTGTTGAGCAAACCTGAATGCTGCATTAATGTGAGGAAATAATGATTGGCCTATAGACATTTTGCAAATAGAAAAGATTAATTAAGCAAGGCATTTATTTCAAATTATTTGCTCGGCTGTTGTTACTCAGAATTCAATGCGTTTTGCATATGGAACTCAGATATTTCAATAGAGGCCAGGGAAATGTATATTTTAAATTATTATTTTTCTTAAAGCAGGTGCAGATTATGAAAAGAAATCATTACACAATGTATAAAGTAGCTATCTTAGATTACTTGCTGTCCAAAAGAAAAAGGTACAAGATTGGCATTTTAAACAAGCAAACAAAAAGCCTAAACAAATTGATCAGCAGAAAATGAAGACATCTACATAGCTAATATACATTTTTGTGTATGAAATGTTCTGTTTTACATGCGTTAGGTTATTTTTCTAAGAGTAAGTTTCAAGAAAACTATACTTTGAAATTCAGTGAGTTCCAAAAAGTTCCCTGTGACTATGACAGAGCACACCCATGCATAAGGACACCTTTGGAGCACAGAGAGGGAGAAAGAAGTATGAGACAGACACACCAGGGCTGTGAACCATGACAGGGGAACAAATGACCCCATGAAGTCCCCTGCTCAGCAGAAAATCTTGGAGGGCAAGGCAGACTTATGCCAGGTTTCCTACTTAACTGACAGGAAGCTCTAGCAACCAGTGGCACAACAAGAAGGACACAAAAATGGGAACAAGGTACTATCATGGGAACTGGTAAGCAAGAGCATGCAAAAAGGACTTGAAATGGTGAAGGCAGCATAGTGACAGTGGTGATGCACTAGAAAAAATGGTACCTTGCCCTGGCTGATTCAGCTGCCTCTAGGGATAGTGATGTCCTCAACCTAAATGGACTACCTGGGACTTCCTCAGCTTTCCCAACCTGAGGCTGCAGGGAGTGTCAGAAAAGACCTTTCTGTGCAAGTTTATGTGAATGTCTTCTGTAAGGTGTTTATGGGTGTGGTGGGAGAAGCAGTTATCAAAAAAAAAAAAAAAAACAACCCAAACTAAAGAAAAGGAAAGTACATACTGAGGGGTAACTTGTGAAAATGTCCCAAACTAGCCCTGCTGAAGCCACAAGAACAGATACATGCACAACACTAAAAGTTAGCTGAACATGTTCAAGGTTGCCAGCACACACTAGCATCAACAGTGGAGGGTATACCTTGGAGCACCTCCAAGGTGGCAGTGGTTTCTCTATGCAGACAAAGATTATAGGATTATATGTACACATTTACTAACCAAAAGACCCCTTGAGGGACTTTCCAAACACCTGCCAAGAAGCCACTTGTGCCTCAGTATGACCCTCTGTTCCTGAGTAAACAGCTGGGGTTTGTGTCCCAGCTGTGCCCAGAGAGTCTGTGGAAGGCCCTGGGCAATCTGATATAACTCAGAAACAAGCTTTGAGCAGGGGCTGGACTAGCTGAGATCTAGCTATTTGTTCCAACCATACTTCTTCAGCAATGCTATTAATATTCTGAATTGAGCTTTTACTGACAGATGGTAACTTTCCCAGTTTATACTAGAAAATTCTTTGGTTTTAGCATTTACATGCTGCTTACAAACATCTAAGTGCTGAGGCCCCTGTGATATCTGGTGTGCATGCATATAAAGACATTCTTAAAATAAAGACTGATTATTTTGTCTCTTTGAAGGTGAAACATGGATGAAGAAGCAAAACCCATTACTCTCAGTTTGAAAGAACAGAAACTGTTTTACACATATACATCTTTTTACACATATTCCAGTATTCATGTGTAGGCTATGTTGTCCAGTGTCTTTATCTCTAAAGCCAGGATACAGCTATCAGATGTTATGAAGAGCTTTATATTGGGCTTTTGCACAAAAGATATATTTAATTTTCACAGCAAAATATTCATGAGAGCTGTAAAATATTGGTGACTTTATTCCCTGGTTAGAAGGAAATTGTACCAGTACATTCACTTATGAAGTCAGCTGGAGACCTTTGGTAGCTGTCGAAATACCAGTGATGACACCGTAATAAAAGAAGTACTTCTGTTTTTATGCTGCTTGATGTTTTTTTCACCTAAGAATGCTAGTGAAAATAGAAGATGTCATAAGCCAATGGGGTGTTTTGTAACTAAATAAAAATAACAAATCAAGTGAACTGTAGAAGACTTAGGTAAGTTAAGAGAAGCAATATATTAGAAGACTATTCCATGCTAATCAATAAGGTAATTTAATTAAACCATAAACTTTCTAATAATAGACAAAAGGAATTAGAAAGTAGCTCAAAAAGTAAAAGCTTCATCAGTGAATACAAAACCTGATATAAAACTAGGAGAAAAAGTATATTAAAGTGCCTAGTTAGGGTTTGAAAAATATGGCGAAGTTCCATGTTGTCCTGGTTTCAGCTGGGATAGGGTTAATTTTCTTCCTAGTAGCTGGCATAGTGCTGTGTTTTGAATTTAGGATGAGAATAATGTTGATAACACACTGATGTTTTACTTGTTGCTAAGTAGTGTTTACACTAGTCAAGGACTTTTCAGTGTCCCATGCTCTGCCAGGTGCACAAGAAGCTGGGAGGGAGCATAGCTAGGACAGCTGACCCAGACTGGCCAAAGGGCTATGCCATACCATAAGACATCATGCTCAGTGTATAAGCTGGGGAAGAAGAAGGAAGGGGGGGAACATTCAGAGTGATGGCGTTTGTCTTCCGAAGTAACCGTTACGCGTGATGGAGCCCTGCTTTCCTGGAGATGGCTGAACACCTGCCTGCCGATGGGAAACAGTGAATGAATTCCTTGTTTTGCTTTGTTTGTGCACGCGGCTTTTGCTTTACCTATTAAACTGTCTTTATCTCAACTCATGAGTTTTCTCACTTTTACTCTTCTGATTTTCTCCCCCATCCCACCGTGGGGGAGTGAACGAGCGGCTGTGTGGTGCTTAGTTGCTGGCTGGGGTTAAACCATGACACATGTCTACTATATTGGTCTTAATCATAACTTTTTAATTTCTCTGAAAATCACGTTTAATGTAACTTTGCATTCATCCATTTCATCAGAAATTGTTCATTTTCAAATGGAAAGAGTATATTGACTCAGTATCAGGGTTCATATTAAAGTCTTTAATTCCTTTTTCAGTGTTAGTTAAATATTTTCTGATTGTAACCAATTTATATATCAGGGACACACTTCTGTTAAAATCAATTTTATGATTATATATTTGTTATAATTCTGAGATTGAGGACCTTAAAGAACATTCACATTTTCTCCCATTAAAGTAACGAAGAAAATGAAAACAAAAGTGAATAAATTTCTTTAAAGAACAATTCCCATGTTCTTCTGATTTATTCACAATACATAATTTCATCAGTTATGTTTCATTTTAGGAGCTCAGCCTGAACGATATAGGATAAATCTAGTTTGCAACCATGTTACTGTTTACTATAATGTCCTAGGCATAATTCAGAAAAAGCAGTATTTTTAGTGGTGTGTAATATTTTAGAAAAAAAACAAACCATCTTTTTACCGTGATAGTTTATAAAGTATGGAATTGTATTCTTCGGAGTTTGCAAGTCTAATAGAAGCTTATCAAGAATAATGATATATTCCTATCTGGGTATCAAGTTCTACACACATTTTATTTGCACTGGGTGTCATCTTCACTTTATTGTAAGATGTATACATGATTGAATAGTGTTCAAAGGCAACTAATATGATTAGAGACAATCTGAATTGGTTATCTCTGAACTGAAGACTAACAGCCCTGAAATCTTGCAAATCAGTAGATAATAACGGCATAGAAATACATTCTGTATTCTCCCGTATCATTCCTTGCATTCTGTGCATCTAGAGGATTTGAGAAGGCAAAGAAGAGAAACTGGAGAAGGGGGAAGGTTGCGAAGGACGGACGGTGTGAAATTCCTCTGCAAAAGTCTAAGTGTTGTCTGAACACACATGGCTTCAAGGAACAAGAGAGTAGTGTGCTGTTTTAAACTAATTAAAAAACTAAGCAGATTTTTTTTTTTAACTAAAACAGGTTTTAGTTAAAGCATACAAACTTTTAATACCAGTTTAGGATGAAATAAACCGGCACTGTCACTAAAGAATTATCCTTCGTTCTCTCAGTTTCTTGCCTCTATGCTCTGTCACCTTCTAACTGCCAACACAGAGGTTCATGTAGCTGCATGATGAACTGGTCTGGTTAAAAATATTTTTGTCCAGCTTCCTGAACAGTTCCCCAGGGATCAATTCTCTCAGCAGCAGCTTAAATTCAGGAAATGAAAGGTGCATATCCATAATCATTGCAACAAATCTAAATTGAGACTGCTGTGATCTCAGTTGCCTTTTCCATCCCCAGCTGTGTGCTCTACTGCATTGCACTGGCACTATGTCTTCTGTAATCATGTATTGAAACATTACAGGGAGCTGAATGGATGAAAATTCACCTGGCAAAAGAAGGAATAAAAAAAGAAAAAAGGTGTTAGTCCTTAGCTGGATCAGCTCCCTGAAGCAGTTCAAGATGTGGCTACTCAAGCCCTCAGATAGTACAAGTTGGGGAGAAGGGATACGTAAGCAATAAGTAGTGGGAAAAAATCAGGACTATGACAGGCTAGAGAGGATTACATTGCTGAAGCAGCATGCAGAGATATTATTTTTGGTTCTGTGGATAAAGGAAAGGTAGAGCTTAGATAAAAACACTACAGTATAAATAAGTCAGAATTTTTCTTTCTCTTCTGTGATATCTCTGCCTAAAACTGGAAAATGCAGGTGAGATACTGGGCATCAGCTGACACATAGATATCAACTGATATATCAACAAATTTGAAAGGGTGACATAGGGCTCTGTGTTGAATCAGAACACCATGGTGTCCCCTTGGCTTACACTAGCAGCAAAATTCCCCACCATCACCGAGTTAGATTATCAGTTTTGATGTTGTTATTTTTTAACTGGGCCCCTTATACAAACCAAAACATCTTAAGTCCTTGTTTCATCGAACTACAAAAAGGAAGAATATTTGATCTCTCTTTTCTTCCTTTGTAAGGTAAAAAACTTCTGGCAAAACAACATACTGGCCATTTATGTTTTCTTAGAGCAATGCCAGTTTTTTCCCAGCTTCATGCACAAGAAGAGCGAGAAAAATCCCTGCTCACTTTTAGTTTTGGATCACCTCTGCACCGTAATGAACTTGCCAGACTGCTTACAGCAGCTTTGGGCCTAGTTTGCACTGGCTGTGGGAACAGCATCAGTAAAACCTGGCCCTCCGTCTTCTAATAAAACTAAAGCTCCGTGATCATATTTCTGTTGCAGTGGCTGCATCAAGTCACAGAGCAAAAAGAAAATGTACTGTAGAAAAAGGACAGACAGGGAAATATTGCCTGTGTTCTTCAGTGCATTTATACTACCCATTATCTGCTTAATTATCGATTACTTTCTGCTCACTCCAGTGACTGTATCAGCTACCTAGAGTGGTAGGGGAAGTGAGCATCCCAAAATGGTGTTAAGTAAGCAAGATAAACTGTAATACTGCATTAAATATTTCCTATTTAGACAAGAATATGGCTGCATTTGATCTCACTGAAGTCCCCAAACTCTCACTTCACAGAGGCTTACCCAGGCTCTAAATCAAGGAAACTGAGGACATGTTACTTTCTAACAATCTGTTCCTTCAAGTTAAAAACAGCTGAACATGATCTTGCTAGCTCCCAGTGTGGTGCTGTGGCTGAAAGGGCTAATGTGATTCTTGGCTGCATAATCAGGGGAATACTCAGCTGGAGTAGGGAGGTTATATTACCAACATAACAGCATAAATGTTTATGTTTACTGTGGGGCTTGAGGTACAAACTGTAGTATACACATCCCCTAGAGAGGCAGCTATTCTCCATGACTGCAATGTTTAAAAGAATGGTAAGAAAAGGAGACTGTTTACCACAGTAGGAAGAAAACAACTCACATGGATTTAGGTGCCAAACAATAGATGTTAGGATCTGAAAATACTGACTTCTGCAACGTTTTTGTTAGCCTCATGTCACACATACAAGCTTTTCCTACAGCAGTTTGAATAATGGATGAGGAAAAAAGAATGTGTACAGTAAGAAATGTATATTTCTGTACTGTATCTGGACTTACTGCTCTCTTTAGCCTTCTTAAAAAAGGTTTTACATACAACAGTTAGCTTAGAAATGCTTAGCAAATATCTAATTACACAGAAAGGAGAAGGAGACTGAATGCTGATATATTTAGATACAAATGTGTGTAAAGAGATACAGAACATGCAGAGCCCACATGTCTATTTTGAGGTTCTCTTTATGTCCACTTCCCTTTACCCCGTTGGGAAGAAGCACTACCTTCTTCTGATCATGGTAACAATGCCGAACTTTTACATCAGCTTTTCATCATCAGACTGTATTTACAGATGGAAAAAAAAACCAACCAAGCCACAGTGAGGGAACAACTTGCTGCAGGCCATTCAGCAGGGCAATGAATGATGATGGAAACACCCAGAAATCCCAATCTTGTTTTCCCAGGCTAATACTTCCCCAATAGACCATGCTGTTTCTGTGAGATCACAAGTGCATTTTGTCTTTGAAGCATGTTATCCATTACCTTTGAAGGGGTTTCTTTTAATAAAATACAAATCAAATACATCTAAAATAAATCAAATACAGCAAGGCTTTGAACCAGATCCCAAGAGGTCCTGATAACATACTCTGCATTTAAAAATGTGCTGATAACATACTCTACATTTACAAACGCTGCTGGTCTCAATGGGATTTAAGGATGCTCAGGATCTCACTTAGGGTTTGAATCCAAAGAACAAAACTCAAATACAAATGAAATAAAATTGCACATAGGGCACCAAGGTGAAAGGTGGAAATACATCGTGAGCTTATTCTGCCCCTTACATTGAAAACAGTGGTTGGCCACAGGTACAGTCAGAGTGCCTCATCTTTTAACTGTAAAGAGGCAAAATTTGGGCCCTCAGGCTTCCTATTCTTATAAGTCAAAGATGCTAATGATGTGTCTGCCTACCAATGTGACAAAGAGTGCCACTGCTGAGACCCTTTCTTTGAAGCGAAGTACAATTCTAAAACTTCCATTTTGTCATTGAAAAATCCCTGCTAAAGCTCTGACATCTTTTCTGACCTCACATAAAGTGCTATAATGTAATCTTAGTGGGAGCACCAGAAGTTCAAAATCCACTAAACCTAATGACAGAGTTAACACAATAATGACTTTTATAATTAAAAAGAACTTCAGCACAATACCTCAAAACCCAAATATGCCATTTACCCCCCCTTTATAAATCAGCCACTGCATAATTAGTCTATTCAGTAATTTTTAAAATGGACATCTGAACACTTCAGTAGATACTGGAAGATCCCAAGGTGCTTTGCTGAAATTTTAAATGCCTTTAGCTTGAACTACACTAAGCAGAGATGATTGCCAAATTGAAGACTTTGTTTACAGCCACTGCACTGAACACCTTTTAGAAAAATAACATTTCTGAAGAAGGATTGTAAATTAGATGATAGCAGGGTTCTGAACGTGCAGTTCAATGTCAAGGTGTTACATCAGCCAAAGCAATTTGAACAAGTATTCATCTTTTTTCTTTCAAACATGTACCATTTATGTCTGGGAAACAAGGTTATTGGCTTAACGAAATACTCATTGCAATAGAAAATATGGCATTGAATCATCCGATGACTTCAGCATTCACCTTATATTATAAAGGGTTTTAAAAGATGAACAATAAAATTTGCACTGAAAGATGACAGTAAGAGATGTGAAACCACCAATTTTCTGTTCCACATTTGGGCAATTTAAAAATGAAAATAATAGCCTCATTAACTGTCAGTCTTCAGAGGCATGAAATTCTTGTTAAAGATCTGTATCCCCTGTGAGAGTTATCAAGAATACAAGCCACCAGGAATTACGATTCTGCCTAATTTAAAATCTTTGTGCTAAAAGAAGAAATGAAATATTGGATATGACAGAGGTGAATGAAGCTGTCGTTCTTTTAATTTTATTTAACTCGCCGTAACAATCTTTCTCACTGTGTTGTCACCCATCTACATTTTTCTTATCCAACAGCACCACCAAGTGCCACTGAAGAATTCAGTGTTGGTTGTATTTTTTTTCCCCCTCACCAAAACCTTTCTTTTTTTTTTTTTTTTTTTTTTTTTTTTTAATAATTAAGATAGAAGTAAAATGCTGAAAATGTTAAATATTATTAAGGATGCAAATAAACATAATACCAGTGGATCTGTGATTCCTACAGCTTCAGTCAACAGTCTTTGGAAGAGTTTCCTCATATTAAGATACAAAGATATCTTTTATATATGAATATACAAGAAATAACTACCTACATTAAAATCAGTATATTTACATAGTTATATTTATATATTTAAACTGGTATTTAGTGTCACAGCAATAAGGACATGCTCCATCTCATCCTGTCTCTCATTCAGTTGTCTGCTTTATGGCTAGTCTGTACTGCAGGCTGTTTCTAGGAGCATGACTAAAGGCATATTAAGCCATTCAGTGCACTTAGTCTCATGGGCTTCAAGCATGCTCCAGAGGACTCTTTCTAATTGCCTTCATGCTAATGCTTGCCAGCTCATTTCAGTGTGTGAGTTGCTTCACAGCCATAGGGTGACCCACAACGGACATTGCAGACACTAAGAAAGGCATTGGGTCTTTTGAGCTGCTACTAGTTTTTCAGCTTAACCTCTTTTCAGCGTCAAAATGCAACTTCCACTGCTATAACCTACACAAATTCTGCTGTAAAAGAAATGTTTAATCTCTAATTGATGCTTTAAAAGAGTGTTTGTAATTGCTTTGGTGATGGCTTCTAAGATTAAGGATGAGGCATATGTGCCCTGTGGAAGGTAACATCCCTGTAATATTTCTCTTTGTCAAGCTATTAGTAACATCTCATCTGAATGCAGCATTTTGGACCTCTACTCTGGGTTACCTCATTCTATCCATCCCCTGTGCAGGGAGCCTAAGCTTTGAGTTTTCAGTCTATTAGCCAAGAGCCAAAACCTTTTATGGGCTTTTGCATGCTCTCTCTCCAGCCTAATTAATATTTACCTAGACTACACACAGTGGAACAGATTAAGCAGGACAGACTGAAATTACCCCATTGAAGAACATGCCCTAATTTAGTGCATTGACATGGCAAGTGGAGGTTAGAATCCCCAGAGGCAAAGACAGGAACTGAGTCTTGGTTTCCTATATCCTGAATGAATTATTTAATCACTGAGCAATTAAAGAACAGGGCGGAGGTTTGTGCTAGCTTAAGTCCAGTAGATATTTTGTGAAAGTGTCTACCAAATGAGACTTGGAAACAGAGATGATCTGTGGATATGTCAGGTACAAAAAAAAGAATTAAGAGTCTCTGAATATTTCCAAGACAGAGGCATTTATCTGTGTGTTTGTTAGAACGTTATTCAGAAAATACATACAGGCAAAGAGTGATAGGAACAATGTAGCAGTTTGGACTGAATTTTGGACTTGGACATCTAAAATGTCAGCCAAGGAAGAATATAGCAACCAAATAATTTTATTAGTCTTTTTTTTTTTTTATATATACACCAGGAGTGTTAAATCAGAATTAATATTTGGGGATGCTTTAGATGCTGTAATAGTGAATTGGGTTTCCCCAATTGGGACGTTCAGAGATCTCTCATTTTCCTCCTCTTCTTTTACTCCATCCATTAAAAAGATAGTTCAGTGCAATTTAATTAGATTTTATCTTTTCAAACTTTTAAGTGAAGGTATGTCATGGAATTTTATTAAAAGAAATGGTAAATTCCTAATGAAAATACAAAATACAAATTCTCTTGTTTAGTTGTTCTTAATAAATAGATCTCTTAAACTATGTGGCTCAAGTTAACATGCTTTGGGTCAGGAACTCTGGGGAACTTGCCAACTGTGTCACAACCATTCTTATTTAACAACTTCATTAGAGCACTTAGGAGGGAACAAACATTATGTTAATACTACTTGCAGATTGCACTTATTCAGGGGATCTTTCAAACCCTAACAAGGACATAAATATAACAAAAGTCAAGCTAGAAAAGTTGAATAAATGGATATACAAATCAAAAGGAGATTTTGAAAGAGAAAAAAAAGTAAACTACATCATCTAAGGAAAAATGAAACTCCTACTTTGCATTCAAGAGGAGGGATAAAACATGGAAGCTAAGTAGATCAGGGGGTGATGGTAGACAAAAAGTTGTATGTTAATTTATAATGCAACATGACAAAAAGCAAGAATAGTGTAATTTATAATATTATATAAAAGAAACATTCAGTCACAAAACACAGAAATGACTGTTCCTCTGTGTTATTTCATTTGGGAGACCATGTCTGAGTCTGGGATAAACCAATACTGTAGAAACAATACTAGAATAAAAAGTTGAAAAAACAGTAAGTGTGTGACTTACCTTTCATGACAGTCTGTAGTGCAGAGAACTCTGCATTGTATTAATGAACAGCGCTTCTTGTATGTAGTTGCACTGGCTCTTAGAACCAAGTGGCATTGCCTGCTCACATCCATTCTGCTTGGAATCAGCTATGATCTCCCAGATGGGGGTTGGTGTGGTTCATGGAAGAGTAGTAGCTACAGACTGCTTCTAGTAGTCCTTGTGGATGTGATTTCCTGTTTAGTGATAGGGACACATTGTAGGCTGCACCACTTGCTTGCAGAGAATTACAGGCCCTGGTATCTTATAAATAGACGTAGCATTATACTACCAAAGTCTTTTGCCGTTTAGTATCATTAGAGACATACCTTAGCTAAATCTATATTACTAAGTGCATTGGACCCAGGGAGTGACACGTAGCCCTAGGACAAGTGATGAGAAGTAGCTTGCAGTCACAGAATCATAGAATCGTTTATGTTGGAAAAGACCCTTAAGATCATCAAGTCCAACTGTTAACCTAGCACTGCCAAGTCCACCACTAAACCATGTCCCTAAGCACCACACCTACCCGTTTTTTAAATGCCTTCAGGGATGAGGACTCAACCAACTCCCTGGGTGCTGTTCAAGCCTTTCCGTGGAGGGGAAACAAATTTTCTCTTCCACAGAAAATTAGATACTATCTACTATGTATGGACTCTACAGCACTGGGTCTTCTAGTCTCATCCACCACTTCTGTGACACTAAGATGTAATAATTATTTTCCATGTGGGTTTTTTTGTTCATTTTTTCTTTTTATCCACCCCACCCAGTGTAATATGTCCAAAACATTGCAATATTAATGCTGCATCCCACCAAAGTATTTTTTTATAGCGTGAATTTCTGGCATGTGTCACATACCCTGTGGTGTGATATAGGGACCTGTAAGTGTGCCAAACATGTTGGGACAGTTTTGGAGCACTACATAAGGTGTGGGTCAAACTAAATGTTTGTGTTATCTTGTTTACATTGCTTTTTGTGATTAGTCCCTAGAGTCAGAGTTGGACCTATGTTTTATTCAGGAACACTCTAGTTTCATGAATCCGAGAGAGACACCAAAGAACAATTTTGCTTTTCAGTAAAAATGGCTTGCTCATTAAAAATATAAAAATATATTTGAAATTAAACCCATTGTTTTAATGAAAATGCTATTTGAAAGTCAATATAGGTCTATTCTCTACATGTCATTATCCCTTTCAGAATACACACTCATATATTTTCAGGTTATTTCAGATAATGAGACCTATGAGACTACTAATGCCAAAAGATGATATTAAAATTTATGTTTTCAAAATATTCCACAAAAAATAACTAGAATTTTCAGTCATCTCAACTGAATAAAAAGCTAATTAATGAACTGTACTGGGGGGAAAAAAACAAAAAAAACAAACAAAAAAAACCAAAACCCCCAAACTTGTGGGTGATTTTTTCTTTAGTTTAGGAAAGAAGATATCAACCTACAGTAATATGTCGTGACATACAGATTGTTGCCAGATCTTTAAAAATAGCATTAAGTAAATGAATCAAACCCCAACTTCACTTATGCAGTCTGTTATTGTTAAAATCACAACAACTAGAGATATCCATTATTCTTCCTTGTATTGATATGTTGAAATTAAACAATATTACACTAGAAATCTTGCATTTGTGAAGGTTGTTTTTTACTAACAGCCAAAAAAAAAGCAAAATAAAAGCTGAAAATTTCTTTTGGATGCAATAATTTGTCTTGTAATTTCTGAAAACGACTTTACAAAAGTCCTGTTTCTACAGAGAGGAGTGTTTTCCTTTGTCTTTATTATAACCTAAATGCATTAATTAACAGGATTTGTTGTGTTATCAGGTACTGTATTAATTCACTTCCCTTATATTGATATTTAATAGTGAGTTCTACTCCTGAATGTCACAGCCTTTTCTTCCTTAATATAAACAATATTCAAGTGCAAAATTTTCTTTCAAGCTTTGCACTCATTATAAATATTGTAATTACACATGATAAGGAAAAAAGTTATAGAATTTATCATGAAAGACCCAAAAGTAATTTGTTTTGAAAGGTGCTCAAAAGAATCATAAGTGTGGTGTCAAACAGATAAAAAGTCCCTGCTGTATTCCTTTTTGCAAAGTAGCTTTTAAATTACTGTTCATTATTTGTAACAGCTGGAAAATATTTCCTCTACCGTTTTTCCTTTTCATTTGTCAATTCTATTATTTCAATTCCCTTTTCTCTCCCACTGGTCCTTTAAATTGAACTGAAAATAAAAAGGCTTTTTTTTTTTTTTTTTTTAATTTCACAGTAACAAATTCCATGTATATGATACTTTGTCCTACCAAACTACATTGAAGACAATCACCTTAAGAATTGTTTCATACCTGAAGGTGATGTCAAAAAAACAATCTCCTATTATTTTCTTTAGGATGATAAGTATAAAATGAAGGCAGATTTTCTTACAAGAACAGTCATCATTTAGATAAGTTTACAGAGTGTAACTGTTTCAAGGTACAGCAAGGCATGTCACAATACCAGTCTAAAAACTATTACCTTTTATAATCACATCCCACAAAAAAGGATCTTACATATGTATGCATAACAGGGAGATTAAAAACACAGTAAAGTGGTTTGGGATCAAAGAGAAACAATTCAGAAGAGAAGAAAAGCAAATCCATAATCTTAAATTCAAATCACAGAATTCAAGACAATGGCACTTGTGCATCTAGTGGTTCATCCACCTGCCTCTGTTCATAGTTAGTTAGTAGCTAATAGTTAATATATGACATATTCCATAGTTATAGTATCTCCTGGGTGTAGAAACCTAATGGTTATGTACCTGAATCAGAGCTACTTCTTTTTGTAATTGGCGAAGGGTCATTGGTGTTTGGATGTCTAGCTAGGGGTGGGATGAATTGTGTTCTGGGGATGTTGTTTGTTAAGTATACAGAGCAACCAAACAGGATGTTCCAGAACTCTACCTTTGTCACACACATTTTTCTCTTGGGCAAAAGCATTTATCATCCTTTACTTTCTATTCTCAGCCTTTAGCTTTCTACGATCTTCAGTGTGTGGCTAATTGTACTCCAGAAATGAACTAGAGCACATTCTGCAATTTTTTTTAAATACAAACTCCAAAACTGAGACTGTCTATTTTAAATGCTAAAAAGCATTCAACTTTATTCTGAGCTCCTATGTGCCAGGACGTTCTCCATGGTAACAGGAAATTGTAGTCCAATTAAATGATGTCTTAATAGTGTAGTAGTAACAGTGTAATACCTTAATAGTGTAGTATGGTGGGAGTTATCAATACGAAACTGAATAAAGTGCTTCTTGTCTTAGTTTGAACCATCTCTGGACAACCACTGAATTTTAAGTGGTTTGAAACAACAGACATGAAACAGCTCACTTTTACTTAAGAATGAGTCAGGTTCATCCAGATTTTTTTGAGTCTTCAGTCAGGCTTCAGAAATTGCTCTGATTTTGGCATCAAGTTTGTCATTAAAACCAAACTGTAATGCTTGGTAGGAAGTTGGAATGCAAGCTAGAAGGCACCAAATTTTTATGAATTGCATGAACCAGCTCAGTGGGAAAATGTTCTGATTACAGAAAACACTGAGTTCATACAGGGTGTATTTAGAGGTTTAACACATCTATTACAAAACACTGCTCAATTAACATTGTCTCTATTAATTAACAAAAGCACTGACAGACTAGTGATGTGACACCCACCCTTACAACAAGCAGGCGAGAGTTGTTAGAAAAAAACTGTGTGGGTTGCTGCCAGGATGAAGAGGAGCCATGGGAATGCAGCTGCAAATCCTTACAGAGCAGCTATGAAGGCAATGAAAAATCACTGCTGAGGCAAGGGAAAAAGAAAGAAAGAGGTTTGTAACCCTGCCATAAAAGAGAAAGAAAAAGGTACAGAGATAAGAGAGAAAGAAATCAAAAGACAGAAGGGAATATCAAGAGAAGAGAAATGGAAGGAAGGCAGTAAATCAACACAGCCTTAGGACAACTATATTCCTTTTAATTGATGCAAATGATTTAATTCAGCATGTTTTAAATGGAAGAAAATGGAAGAACTGGGGAAGAGCTACCAGGCTGATAGTAGCAAGGAGAAACAACAAAACATTATCCTGATAAGAAAAGGAGAAACAAAAATTTTCTTGGTAATTTTAACTGTTGGCACTCATTAGGGGGGAAAGAATGGTCATGGCTTCAGACTATGATACCAGCATTGCTTATTGCCATGGAAATGAGTAATACACCATTATTTCAAAATAACCACTTGGCTGCAGGATCAAATGTGTGACAGATTATTGATTGTGAAGGGAAGAATCTCTTGTTTAAATTCAAATACCTTTGGCTTTGATTTTTACTTTAAAAATAAATAACCAGAAATATTTTGAAAAAGTACAGTGTTGAAGGCATGACTCAGAGTGAGTCTAAGATACAAATAGTCAGCACATATGACACCAACTACAACCGAGAAAGAAATTCTCCTTCCTGTTTTATTTTAGCGAAATTTCACTGAAATCAATGAAATCTAAAAATTACAGTATTCTACTAGGAATAAAATTCTAATGGCAGGTCCAACTGTTTGCATCTTCTTTGCTTTTGCCAAAGTGGTGAAAAAGCTGATTTTTCATCCAAAAGCAGAAAATCACTGGAGAAACAAGACCTAGGATTAGATCCAAAATGAGATTCAGGCACCTGACTCCCATGTCAGAGATCAAACTCTGAATTACATATCCGATATCCTTATGTAAAGCACAGGGAAAGCTACAGGCCTCGGATTTGGATCTTAAAATTGGTAGGCTGAGTGTCAGTGATCTAGGCTACACATTAAAGAAATGCTGAGTATATGCTGCTTTCTAAGTTTCTCCTTACTTCAGTCCTCAAGGTCCCTCTGCATCTTGCAATTTATACTTTCGGGGCATTATATGTAGTCATTTCAAAGTCAGAGGAGAGTCCACAACATATTTCTTTCCAAAGTCAGCGACAATGGTAGTCAAGCTGCTTCCTTTTCCTCCTTCTTTTTTATGATAGTCGAGGTTAGCCATTTCAGCACCTATATAGAGAAAAAGAGACATAGCGTCAATTTCTTCTTCACATCAAGAGATTCAGACTTAGATTTAAGAACTCTCAGAAGATTGCCCTGCTATACAGAGAAGATAAAAACTGGCATTCTTATTCCTTTCTGTAAAAGTGCTTTGCATCCATAATTAAAATGAATTAGCCCAGAGAGATAACAAGACTGAAATTCATTTCTCCCTAATTTTAAGTGTTTACTTATAAGCTAGGAGTTACTCAAGATTATGCACCTAGTGTGTCATTTGAGATGCCTCATATAACTCATCAAGACTGCATCTGCCACTTCAAAAAGAAGTGTGTCTCTTGTAGGTCCTGTGTCATATTTCCAATTGTGTGCGTATGACTCAAATATGCATTTCAAACAACATCTGACAACAGCAATTCAGAGTATTTCTCTGTTCTACAGGGAGTCATTTCTAGCTGCAACTAGATCATCATATCTCAAAAATCCTATTAATCTATCTGATATCCACAGCCTGTAATTATCTCCTGGGAACAAGGGTAGAATTCATCATACCTAAATGTGGCTCTTTAAAAATTAAGCCTAATCTAAGAGAGCCCTCTGGGTTCCCACTACATTCAGTTGTGCTCTATGTAGGTAGGAAATACTGCCTTCTGGAGTGGCTTGTCTCCATAAACTGTAAAGGGAGTAAGGCAACTATGCTTTTAAACCAAGACAGATTAAGTTAAAATAAGTGAATCCCACCCTGAATGTCAATCACTACTTTAAAGAGCTAGAAGTAAATTTGGTTTTTTCCCATTTAAAATAGAACCAGGAGTTGCAACTCTGCACCTTGCAGCAGGAAATCTTAATCCTTGTTCCTAATATACATAGTCAGATATGGATCAAATGGAAGAGGGAATCTGAAGCTCCTGCAGATGATCCTCTATGTAGGAAGTAATATAAAATTCACAAGACTAAAAAGAAAACTAGCAACAAAACTATAAAAAGAACATGATTGTAGCAAAGTTCCTATGAGGAAAAGATGAGTTCACTATACAACAGTAAAATGTTTTGTAGAATCAGAGCCTCTTGAATTTAATTTCTTAAGTAATATTTCTTTGCTTCAATTACTTTCTGAGACTGATGTGACTTTGGATAATATTGCAAACTGAATCTTGTTTTATGTAAAGAACACCCTGAATGAATATTGTTAGTTGCAAATGATTATACCATTCCAGAGTAAGTCAGATTCTGTCTGGTTGCCTACAGCACATAGTTATCACGGCTTGCTTGAAAAAAGATAAAAAAAAATCACTTTTGTATGTTCCTGTGTTCCTAAGCTTATAACTTTCTTCTAAAGTTAAATGGTATTATCCAATAATAACAAAAACAATTTGACATGAACAGCTGGAAAATTCATTTTGGGAATATCAGTAGATAGTTTTTGATATGTACTTCTGCCACTTTAACCTTTCACAAAACAAGTTTGCATTTTCAGTGCACATCAAGGCTGTCCTTGGAGTACACAGATGGTTCTGTAAACCGTATGGCACCAAAGCCTCTTCACTGTACATAGTGGAAACTGTTAGTCATCATCGAAAAAATGAAAAGTATTGTGGGTAAAATGCTTGTTCTTAATGTTCCATTGAGAACATTTTATTTACATCTGAGGAGCATGTTTAACAAAAATTAGATAACGTTTTACAGTATCTCATTAGACCAGTTTGTCCACAGGGTTAAATACAAATTACAGTACTTCAGCTGGTGTTGCATTGCACTGAACAGGAGAAACTGACCTGGCATTCACAACTGAATAAACAGTGTTCAGCATCTGGGAGGTAATGATTTTTCTCATGCATTCAGCTTGTTTTTCACTATACATTATGATTATGATATTCTAGAGATTTTAGGTCAAATTTCTAATTTGAGGTCAGAGTCTCAAATTCAAACTTAAAAGCTTTAATGAAATACTAAAATCTGCTTTGGTTTACTTAAAGAGAAACAAAAAACAGTTTGTGTATATCCATGCCAATAATTTCCAACAATGAGGGTATATATTCAGATGCCAAATTCATCAGAATATAAACCCCATGCCAAATGGTAGATATAGGAGCTTACTTTTAAATATGCCCTCCACAAAACATTACTCCTACATTCTGACTTCAGTGCATGAAAAATAAACTTCAAGAGGAATGAGCATCTGAAATAGTGCAGTTTATTGGTATTCAGCATTATGGATTTTAGGTTTTAGGTTTGCGTATTCTTTGTTCTTAGGTTTGTCATATAAATCAGAATTCTTCAAGTTCAGAATCATTATTTTTTGATAACTGATTTAGATAATTAGTCTGTGCTTCTTTTTAGTAATCATGCTATATATACCTGCTATAACAGTCAGTGCTTAAATTATACTTGAGATGAACCACAAGGTAAATGATTCCTTTATTTTAGAAACAGAAAAGCAAAAAGACTTTATTACATATGCACAGTAACTATATTTCAGGATTACCGGTATTTATTTATTTTTTATAATCTTTTTCTACTGCCCTTTTCCAAAATTTATCTATTTGGAGTTAACTGTTGTCCTGGTTTCAGCTGGGATAGAGTTAATTTTCTTCTTACTAGCTGGTACAGTGCTGTGTTTTGGATTTAGGATGAGAATAATATTGATAACACACTGATGTTTTACTTGTTGCTAAGTAGTGCTTACACTAGTCAAGGACTTTTCAGCTTCCTATGCTCTGCCAGGTGCACAAGAAGCTGGGAGGGAGCACAGCCAGGACAGCTGACCCAGACTGGCCAAAGGGCTATGCCATACCATATGACATCATGCTCAGTATATAAACAGGTTAGTTGGCCAGGGGGCAGCAGTTGCTGCTCAGGAATGGGATGAGCATCGGTCAGTGGGTGGTGAGCAATTGCATTATGCATCACTTGTTTTGCATTATTCTTATTCTTATCCTTATTCTTATTCTTATTCTTATTCAATTATTTCTTCTTCCTCTGCTGTCCAATTAAACTGTCTTTATCTCAACCCATGGGTTTTACTTTTTTTTCTGATTCTTTTCCCCATCCCACTGGCGAGGGGAGGGTGAGCAAGTGGCTGTGTGGTGCTCAGTTGCTGACTGGGGTTAAACCACGATAACTGTTATGGAGTAGAATGAAGAAGCTCTTGGTGTCAAGATTGGAGGAAACTAAATAGTTTTGCCCACGTTAGAAAAAAAAAAAATCTAATAACTTTCACTGGAAAAATCTACTTATCCTTAGCTGATGAAGAACAGCTTTGAAATATGGTATAGTCCTTTAATTGGCCTAGATATGTATAAGTATAGTCATCTATATACTACAAAATCATTAAGCTTTAAAAGAAACAGTTCATACCTAATTAGGATCTTAATAAAGTTATCACCTAACTGTACTGCAGGTTCCATCTGTGCTGGAGCTGCTCTAGCACAGGGCAGCAAAATCTTAGTGAGGCTTTCACTGCAATTATTGTTATCTGCAGTAATTCCCAGAATAGTAAAAAGATAGTTTGCATCTGGGGAACATACAGCTGTTCAATATCTTTATCGATGATCTTGATGAGGGGATCGAGTACACCCTCAGTAAGTTTGCAGATGACACCAGGTTGGGTGGAAGTGTTGATCTGCCTGAAGGTAGGAAGGCCCTACAGAGGGATCTGGACAGGCTGCATCGATGGGCCAAGGCCAACTGTATGAGGTTCAACAAGGCTAAATGCCGGGTCCTGCACTTCGGTCACAACAACCCCATGCAATACTACAGGCTTGGGGAAGAGTGGCTGGAGAGCTGCCTGGCAGAAATGGACCTGGAGCTGTTGGTTGACAGCCGCCTGAACATGAGCCAGCAGTGGGCCCAGGTGGCCAAGAAGGCCAATGGCATCCTGGCCTGTATCAAGAATGGTGTGGCCAGCAGGACCAGGGAGGTGATAGTGCCCCTGTACTCAGCACTGGTGAGGCCGCACCTCGAGTACTGTGTTCAGTTTTGGGCCCCTCACTACAAGAAGGACATCGAGGTACTAGAGTGTGTCCAAAGAAGGGCAACAAAGCTGGTGAAGGGTCTGGAGCACAAGTCTTATGAGGAGCGGCTAAGGGAGCTGGGGTTGTTCAGTTTGGAGAAAAGGAGGCTGAGGGGAGACCTTATTGCTTTCTCCAGCTACCTGAAAGGAGGTTGTAGTGAGGTGGGGGTCGGTCTCTTCTCCCAAGTAATAAGGGATAGGACAAGAGGAAATGGGCTCAAGTTGTGCCAGGGGAGATTTAGATTAGATATTAGGAAAAATTTCTTCACAGAGAGAGTGATTAGGCATTGGAACAGACTGCCCAGGGAAGTGGTGCAATCACAGTCCCTGGAAGTGTTAAAAAAAACATGTGGATGTGGTGCTTAGGGACATAGTTTAGAGGTGGACCTGGCAGTTAGGTTAACAGGTTGGATTTGATGATCTCAGAGGTCTTTTCCAACCTTAATGATTCTATGATTCTGTGATTCTATGACCCTCCTTTCTAGTACCTTCTCTTTCTTCCCAGCTCAATTCTGCTCTCAGCCACAGAGTGCCAACAAACCTTTTTGCCTGCAGAAGCAACATATACTAGATCTCAATCATATTTGCCCTCATGCAGTGCTCCTTATCCACGTTATGCCCTTGGTATTCCCTCACTAGTATCTATATGGTGGATTGAAGAAGGAAGCAAGAGCCAAGCAGAGAAAACCAAAAAGCTGGATGTGCGGATAAGGGTATAAGAGTAAACAGAGCAAAGCAGAGGCAGTAGGACTGAGAAGCATGGGCTGGAGCAGAGGCAGGAGAGCCACTGCGAGTGATCAGAAGCCATTGGGAATGAGAGCCAGAGTGAATTGGGACCACAGGCTCTGGGGCAGAAGAGTGTTAATTCAGGTAACTGATGACCATAGTGCACCATGCACCACCTACATGTGGGGAAAGAAGACGGCTCAAACTCTAGTATTTGGGGAATAAGCTTTAAGGGGGGGGAAAAAAAAAAACAAAAAAAACCCCAAACAAACAAGGAGGCACGAAACATCCCATTCACTGGAAGTATTTAGAGAATAAAAAATAGGTTATACTCATGCTTATCAGGGACAATTTATATATGCATAACTCCATGAAGGGAGTAATCTCTTGGAGTCCTTTCCATCCCTAAATTTCCATGATTTTAGACTGCTAATAATAATCTAGCTTGACTGTATTGAAGTCCATGAAAATGACTTCAGTCTGTGCGTGTGAGTCCACCGCACAATGTCTTAAACCAATGGTGGTAACTTTTAGCATTTTTCTTCATGAAACTGGAACACACTGAAACTACCCAGTACTGCTGAACAAATCATCATCAAAGCACATTTTGTTCATATTTTCCATATTAATATACTCTGAAATGTTCAAGTTCAGGTTAAATTGCCTTCACTGAAGAGAGAAATTCTCACCAAATATACAAAATCCAAACAATTTGTGTTTTAAAGTGTGTTTTAAATACTTTAAGTTTGTGACAACTAAAACATTTTCCCCTCCTATACATGGAAACAAAAGAATTGCAGTTTTCAAGTTTTAGTTGTCCGCCATGATTCACCCACAGTTTAAGCTACAATGGACATGGTCAACCAGTCTACATTCAGACATAGATTTGTAGGAGTTAAGTTCTTAATTTCTTTTCCAGTCCTGAGGTTAAGGTACAGAAAGTATTCTGGACCTTCATTTCTGCTTTCAGTTGATATGAATCAGTACATATAGTACATCACAGAACAACAGTGGAAGTAGCTGAATTAGATGTCTCTTATAATCCAACAACCAAGCTCGGTGGGAAAATATTTCCACACAGACGTTTTGAGTGGAATATATGCATGGAATTTGTCTATATACACAAAAGATTCCAGAACAAGCTAAAGTTCTGTTTATCATAGAAAGCTTGAGGTGGTGGTTAAAAATGTATTTTCATTATTGGACTTCTCTCTAGAAAAATGTAATTCTGTTTAACGCTACCTTAGCCCTCACACTTTGACCAAAAGCTCAATGTGCAATACTGAATACATTTGCAATAGAATATTTAATTAATGGCAACGAGACAACAAAAAATACAAAACAACTCTACCTGTAAACCCTCATCAGGTAGTGGTTATTTAAAAATGAGACAACAATAATATAAATGTAAACTTCTGGGAAAGAGTTTAAATGTTATTTTTACTGAGTTTGTTGGTTTGTTTTCTTTTTTTTTCCTTTTTTTTCCCCTCACATAAACTGCAGTCTGTGAATAACCTTTTTGGACAAACATTTTGTTGCATATCTTTGCTGAGTTAGTTAGACTGTGATGACAGGGATAAAATAGGCAGAAAAAGTTACTTAGGAAAGTGGCATTGCAAAACAGACCTTGTATGCAGTATGGACTACACTTCTTACGATAATTTGACTTAAATAAATTAAATGGGATACAGCAAACAAGAAATATTAATGGCAGGTACTAAATTGACTTTCTCTGAAGGTTAAATTAATGATGCAGAGAATCACTGCTTCATACTAATGTAAGGCAAACTTCATAGCTTTCACAAACGCAAAAGAAAAGCACGTTATCTTCTTCTCTTATCTCATCATTCCTGGGTAGGGGGTGGAAGTAACTGGAATGCAGTAGATCTTGCTCTCATGTACACTAAGTGATTCTGCTCTGTGGTTTAGAACATGCTTAAAGTTAAGTGAATGCCCAATTTGCTCTCTTGGGCCAGGGTATAGTGGTCAATAGCTTAAAGAATGGGTCCCAGAAAGGGAAGGGTCACTGTCTACTTTTTTTACAGTAGTCTTAAAGGCTGTCTGTCTTCCTATGAGATTTTATTACACCACTCTTCCATGCTCAACAACAGTAAGCTACTGGGAAAAGACACCTGCTGTAAATCTTTTAAAATCACAGTAGCTGTTTTAATGCCTTATGAAAGAGGATGAGGAGGCTGCAATGATTCTCAACTTCACAAAATACTAGATATTAACAAAATCTTACCATTTCCCACACTCAGAATAAATGATTTTCATGCTTCTGTGAGTCTGTTTTACTACTTTGAACCCATTACACAGGACACCTATAACATCTCAGACTCATTAATCTCATTAATCTCATCTGGGAGGTTAATTTCAGTCTTTTGATGCAGTCTCATCTGAGTCTTTCCAAAGCACTGTTAAATGTAGGGATCCATCAAAACGATCCAAAGCCAGATATTTTTCACATCTTTGTTAATTTCTAAAAGCTTAAACAATTTTATTGAAATAATAGAAACATAATAACAGAAAGAAAACAAATAGACTGCAAGACAAATAATAGAATAAACTTAATATCTTGCCTGTTTTCTTTATTTCATTTTGAGCAATGGTCTGACCAAAAATTTATGGATCAGATATTATATAATTATTTAACAACAGAATATTTTTGTAGTATAGCCAGTAAGAAAGATGTTTTATTATTCTGAAAAGTTCACAAACACATGCTTTTAGTCTTTTCAACACATTTGTCATTATATCAATTAATTGTAATGCTCACTTCAAGCACAGTAGAGTTAAAAGGCTGTAAAAATTAATAGCTTTATATAATATCACATGTATTTTGCATGGAGTGCCACTGATAATACAGATTTTTCCAAAATATCAATTATTTTATTCCATATATCTCTGTGCTCATATTGACTAGCTCTCAGTCTCTCACATTAATTAATTCTATACACCTCAGTCTCATATCAATTAATTTTGTGCTCCTCTACCTTTAGAACATTTGTCCCAAAAACCAATAGCAGGGACCAAAAGCCCTATAGTCTATAGAGAAATCCTCAATAGCCAGCTTTGCATTTTAACAACTGATTGTGAGTGCTGAGCTGATTTTTAATAATGAGTTTTCACATTGGTACCCTTATCCCTAACATTCTACTTGGGCTCTTCTTAGGCAATCCTCTGTCATCAATCTCAACAAAATTTATTTTATTTAAGAGCTCATATTTATAGGCATACAATGAAGACCCAATGCATCTGATTGATTAAGATACTACTACTAAAATATAAATAAAATATTTCTATTTATTAAGCATGCCTGTTTCAAAAAAATGGAAAACATTGCACCTGCAGAAATAAACGTAACTTTTTTTATTTCTTTTGAATGTTAGTAAACAATGAAAAAAATGAAGGATTTTGCCTCCTACAAGAATGTTAGTAAACAATGAAAAAAAAATGAAGGATTTTGCCTCCTACAAGAATAACTGCAGAATGCAAATATCTGAGTACAAGTGACATGAAGATTAGTACAAAACCAGAATTACAATTACCGTCTTTAAAATAGTTTGATGTCCACCTCATTATTTATGAAAATGTCAGCTAGGAGAGATCACACTGTCATTTCATCCCACAACAGGAAGTTTTCAAAGATAAAAGAGTAAAAGATTTTTTTAAAAAAAAGGACTAAGAATTTAAGAAACAAAGAATATGCTATGGATGGCAAATGTTTTGTAAAATATGTGCACATCAAATGTCTGAGTTTTGTTTTGTTTTGTTTTTTTCCGAAAGAAAAATGGTAAAAGCAATGTTTGATCTCAGTTATCTTAGTTCCAGAAAACATCACTTCTAACATTTTAAAACTTGAGCAGTTTTCAAAATTCTGCTATTTAGAAGCTTATAAGAATGAGGTACAAGAAAAAATGATGATTATTGTTTTTCTTGGTTTTCTTCTAGACATCAAGGGTCAAACACCAATTGCACTAGGGAATTATGCTCACAGGTGAAAGGTCTCCTTAGAATGGAAAATTTTACTATGGTACCATTAAAAAGAAAATAATCTTCAGTTCTATTAAATAAATACATGTTTTTGTTCATGTAACAGGTCAGAAAGCAGACTCAATAAACTTAGGATACAAATTATCATTTGCAAAAAAAAATTGTACCAAAAATGTCATCAAAATGGACAATTTTAACATCACCAAAGCATTTCATGTATTGATTTAAACTTTGCAAAACCTCTTTGGGAGATAAATAGATTAATAAAAAATAGCTGAAGTTTATTTCCAGCATTGCAAAATTTGAAAGTTTATTTTTTATTCATAATCACTTTGTAAAAACAAATCAATACAATTTCAGAATATTTAAATTTCAGGTAAATACATAACCTCCTTAACACAAACTGAGCTGTGTTTTCTTTTTAGGTCTAAAAGTCACCAAAAATGTTAAAAATATTCTGATTTTTAGAATGATCATCCAAATGATTCTTTTTTCACCAGCCTGAAATGAGGACGTAGATGTGAACTTTTGGGTCATTGCAAACAGCCATAACCATAACACCTACATCAAAAGCTGCAAGTCTTAAAACTCCCCAGCATTAATTGGTATTCCAGAAAAAATATTTATCCTTACTGTCTTTGCAGTAACTGTTTTCTCTTGAAAATACAAAACTATGAAACATCCTTCTACTTTACAAAAAAAGATCTGAAACCAATTAGGGATTATTACACTAAATAGGACAGCATTTTAGCTTATGTGAAATATATCTTCTTTCTTTATTACAGAGAAAAAAAATATTGAAATGTGACAAAACATGCCCGGACATCTGTTTAACTTATTTTTACAGTACTTTAAAATTACATTTTTTGCTTTTGCATTAAAAAACTTCAACTCATTAAATATTATTAAAATGGCTTTAGTTCATCCTATTTATTTTTATATTAAGATTACTTGTTCCATATTACAGGTAAATAATAATGAGAAGAAAAACATTTATTTTCATGTAAATTATATTGACATACTGCAGTAACTTTGTTTAAGTAAACTCATGATAATTCCCTTCTAAATACAACTGGTTTTGTTTCATATATATTTCAAGGTAAATGTTGAATAATTTGATTGACATATATATGAAAACCAAAAAGGAATGAGTCAAATTAAAAACTGGTTTTAGCAGAGAAAGCTGGAATAATATGTGCCTATCTTTGAAACTGCCTGGTTTAAAATCACCTACACAAAATCTCACCTTGGTTCATTAAGACAGACCAGTGTTACGTTTTCTGAATAAACATATAAAAATGTATGCATGTAATGATCTAGTTGTACTGAATCAATCAAAACAATCTTTGAAGAAACATGGAAGGAAAAATCGGGAAAGTCATTCAAGATGAAATTTGTTAGCAAGGGGCTAGAATTGGATTGAACTCATGTTCTCCCCTCTTCTAAAGAGGGTTCAGTCAAGGCTAGATTAGTTCCCATCTTTTCTCTAGAAGTTTAATAAATGTTGACTGTGGATTATGGCAAATAAATAAGAAAAAAATATTATTTTGCCTATTCTTATAAGTTTTCTTAGAGTTTTGTAAGAATTTCCTGGTAACTATGATCATATTCTTTTCTTCCCCTAACTTTATTTTAACTTTTGACATACAAATGTCTAAAGATACAGGTCAATAGGTTCCACATTTGCAGCACAAGTTAGTAAAAAGTCTCTTTATTTGTCCCCTAACATTTCTAATGAGCTACACTTCAACAATCTAACAGGATGTGAAAGCATATCTTCATTTTGTAAATGCATTCCTGGACCTCTACACAGATAGACAGCATGATTTTCACTATGCTTAATCAAGTACTTGAAGCAAAAGTTAACAATAACAACAACAACAAAAACCAATCTCATTTAAAACTCCTCCTAGATATACCTGCATGGGTTGGGAGTGGAATCACCATCGCTATGCATGGTTTGTTTTTCAATATCTCTGTTTTGTTCAGTCTGGCAAAGAGGCAGCTACTGTGAGACCTACCAGCAGATGCTCGGTACCTAAGGGGAGGTTACTTAGAAGAAAGAGCCAAGCTCTTCACAGCAGTGCAAATTGTGAGGATAGCAGACAATGGACATAAGCTGAAGGTTCAGACTGGATATAAAGAAAAGCTTTTTGTATTGGGTTTGCGTGGCAAGGTTTTGGTAGCAGGGGGGCTGCATGGGTGGCTTCTGTGGGAAGCTGCTAGAAGCTTCACCTATGTCCAATAGTGCCAAGGCCAGCTGGCTCCAAGACAGACCCACCACTGGCCAAGTCTAAGCCAATCAGTAATGGTGCTAGCGCCTCTGTGATAACACATTTAAGAAGGGGAAAAAAACTGCTGTGCAACAGCAGCTGGAGAGAGGAGAATATGTGAGAAAAACAACTCTGCAGACACCAAGGTCAGTGAAGAAGGAGAGGGAGGAGGTGCTCCAGGCACCAGAGCAGAGATCCCCCTGCAGCCCATGCTGAGGCAGGCTGTCCCCCTACAGCCCATGGAGGTTAATGGTGGAGCAAATATCCACCTGCAGCCCATGGAGGACCCCACACCAGAGCAAGTGGATGTGCCCAAAGGAGGCTGTGATCCCACAGGAAGCCCACACTGGAGCAGGCTCCTGGCAGGACCTGTGGCCCCGTGGAGAGAGGAGCACACGCTGGAGCAGGTTTGCTGGCAAGACTTGTGATCCCATAAGGGACCCACGCTGGAGCATTCTGTTCCTGAAAGACTGCACCCTATGCAAGGGACCCACGCTGGAGTAGTTCATGAAGAACTGCAGCCCGTGGGAAGGATCCACATTGGAGAAGTTCATGGAGAATTGTCTCCCCTGGGAGGGACCCCACTCTGGAGCAGGGGAAGAGTGTGAGGAGTCCTCCCTCTGAGGAGGAAGGAGTGGCAGAGAATGTGTGATGAACTGACCGCAACCCCCATTCCCCATCCCCCTGTGCCACTGGCGGGGAAGAGGCAGAGAAAATCTGGAGTAAAGTTAAGCCCCGGAAGAAAGGAGGGGTGGGGGGAAGGTGATTTAAGATTTAGTTTATATTTTCTCATTACCTTACTCTGATTGGATTGGTAATAAATTAAATTAATTTCCCCAAGTCAAGTCTGTTTTGCCCGTGACAGTATTTGGTGACTGATGTCTGCCTGTCCTTATCACGACCCATGAGCCTTTCATTGTATTTTTCTCTCCCCTGTCCAGTTGAGGAGGGGGAGTGATAGAGCACCTTTGGTGGGCACCTGGCATCCAGCCAAGGTCAACCCACCACACTTTTTCACAATGAGAATACCCCAGCGAGGTTGTGCAGTCTCCATCCTTGGAGGTTTTCAAGATCTTACTGGATACAGTCCCAGGCAACCTAGTCAAATCTCATAGCTGACTTTGCTTGGAACAGGAGATTGGACTATAACCCTCTTGAAGTACCTCCCAGTCTGAATTATTCATGTTCCTATGACTGATTTTTACTGTGCTAATACAAACTATAATTAGCAAGTTGAAAATCAATAATTTTCTTCAACAAATTTAATAACATTTTATTCCAAAATGCAGGAAAACTGTTTTTTTCATATGGATGCTATGGTAACACATTGTGAATCTAGACATAAAGACATAATGATTGACAGTCAAAGTGAACCCAGGAACTAAGGAATCCAGATCCTACGAGATCCTGTTTTCAAAGCTGTGGGAAGAGCTTATAGAAGGATACATAGTCATAACACTAAGCCAATGTGTTATAGCTATTAGCTTCTTCCAGCTTCTCAAAAAAATAATTGGTTTATTTGTTTGTACTTTTGACCACACTTACTGAGTCTTATGCACTAAGCATGAGAATCACTCAATAATTCCTATAAAAAGCAACTTTTGTTTGACTGCATTTCCTAATTATTTTTAGATATCACTGTGCATACACACACATAGCTGAATAATGGCACCACGATCAGTGATCACTGAAGAGCTCTGCTTAGTACAACAGGTTAGCAGAGGAGGGAGAACATCTATCTGTGTTTCATTGTAGTCCTGCACTTTGACTCATAAGTCTAATATATCACTCATCAGTTAGCATTATGTTATTTCAATTGGCAAAGAAAAAGCTACAATGAGAGTCTGCAACAATAGTCAGACTATTGTTTTTTGGGAAAAAAAATTCTGAATAAAGACTATTGATCTAGTGGGGTCAGTCTCTAAACTCATTTCCATGAATGACAACACTTTCACCCCACAGTGAGCAGGCTATCATAGCTTATAATGTTACAAAGTGTGAGTGCTAGTATCAGTATCTCATCCTATCAGAACATCATCCTAACACTGAAGTGTTATTGTAAGCAATTATTAAACTCAAAATAATTTCCAAGGATAATTTTTCAGTAAGTGCATAAAAAGGGCTTTGCATATTAGCAGTCAGTGTAAGAGCAATGGACCTTTACGCTCAGTCAACCATGCTGATCAATAACAGATACCACTAATCAACAAGCCATTAAAAATCTGAGGAATTAATCTACTTTTCTGCATGAAGTTTTGCTTGAAAAGGGGATAATTGCCAGATTATTTTGAGCTACAGATTAATTTTAAATAGTACAATATCTATGACTGAAGTGCCTCTCTTCTTACATTTAAACTACCAAAGAAAGTAGTTTCATATTTGGAAAAGGTGTTATTACAGTTTAAACAATTAACTCCACTAGAGCTACTCTTAATTGTCTCATTTTTATTGGCTGCTCTAAACAAATGCTAAAAAAGAAAAATACCACCTAATCTAAAAAAAAAAATCTCAGAAAACAATTTTCACTATAATTCTAACAGTGAAATCTGTGAAAACAGTTGCATAAATATATATTGTAATTCTACCACACTTCATGAATGATGATATTATCTTTCAACAGAATAATTCAGCAATATACCTAAGTATGCAAGTAACTTTATATGCACGATGAATCAAAATGAAATATGAAATGGTATGTGGAAGGAGATAGCATCTGCTCCTTAAAGGGTATCTGGTCAAGGACCTTTTCAGGACAGAAGGGCATAATAAAAAAATAAGGAAGCTATGAACAAGAATCTACATAGATGCAAATTTGATGAACAAGCGATAAGGGAGGCAGTAAGGAGAACCATACCAGGTCAGTCACATTAATTGATAAGGGTTTGTGGAACGTGGGGATGTTTATTTCAGTATGAATATCTGATCAAGTACCTTGTCAAATGGGATACTAGGGAAAAGGAGGATTTGGTGCCAGCTGCTGGAGTCAGACCAGGGGTGTGGTCACCCCTGGCCTGTCGTATCAACTACTGGAGCCAGTGGGGTCTTCAACCTCCAGCCACTGGGGTGGGAATGGCATGTGTCTCGAAAAACAGCTGCGTTGGGGGATGGGTGTAAGTGAGGCGAGTGAGGGGCTCTGCACCAGCAGCTGGAGCAGGACCATGGGTCACAGCCCATGTGCTGGGTGCCAGCTGCTGGGGGCGAGTGCCTGTACCGTCCTCAAACTGGGTGTGTGTGGGGTGTGTGTACGGATTCGCTGACAAACTACATGCTGGACCATCGAGGGAGCAGGGGGATCTTGGGTCTGGGCAGGGGTATCAGGCAGCTGGAGAGTCTGCGCTTATATGCCCAAGGGATCTTGCAAGGGGAACAGCGACAGCCGCGCCCCTCAGCCTGAGCAGAGAGCTTGGGTCCCCAGGGCACTGGGATGGGGTCCAGAGGCTGGGCAGGAGGGTCCTGGGCTGGGGCAGCTGGAAGAGGTGGCAGCTTCTAACATAGCTTAACAAAATTTAAAAGCCTATATAAAAGCTAAATTTTTTTTTCATATTGCTGTGCTCCAAGAATAGGCTTGGATACAGCCAGTATCTAACTATGACAGATTCTTCTAGCTCTAGAAACTTAGTCACCTAGTCATCTGGTCTTTAAACCTACAGTTTGCATCTAAATATAATTTAGTTAAGCACCTCCATGATCTTCCTCCTGTAATCTACAACTAACAAGGTAAACAACAGTAAGGAAGTCTGAATTAATCTCCTTTATATAAGACTCAGGTCCAAAGTAACTATTTGCTGGCCCCTTGTGTACCTCTGTGCATCTGTTTTAGCAGATGCTGAATTAAGCCCACAGACTGGACAGTTTATTTTATTACATCATTAGAAGCAGGATTTTTAGCTGGTCAAAGGACTTTGAAGAAGAATATAAAGATGCTCTAACATCTGTACCTAAAGCAATGATAAGAGCAATGCTAATTGGGGATGAACATAGTCTCTCAGCTTGTACTAAAGGATGTGGAGAGAAAAGATGGACAAAAATCTGTAGAAACAAACAACAGATAAAGTAAACAAATATAACATGGCAAAAAGCTTGACCCATTTCTAGCCCAGTAGCTAATTCCATGTTTTTTTTTATGTTTGAACAGGGCCAAGATTAGACTGACAGGAGCCCTGTAGAGCAGAACAAGACTATTCTCCCCTCCACCTGCAACTATTAGCAGTCCAGCTACTAATTTTACATAGTGTTTATAGTTTGATTGCTTGCACTTAAACCACTAATCTCCTCCAGGAGAAGGGAGAAAATTAATCTGTCTGTTTTGGTTTCTTTCACAGTATTGAAAAAAAAAGTCATTGTCAGTTGTTGTTTACAAGAAGAAGAAGAAAAAAAAATCAATTTTTCTACCAAGCCTCCCAATGTTTTAATACAGTGAATAACACTTCCTTTACAAATGATTTTTGGGTGCCAGTGGGATTCCAAGCTCTGAAAAGATTTATGTAGAATTTTGTTAGCTTGGTTTAATGATAGATGTAATACAGATGGTATTCTTCACTTGTATCATGGGCTATATCTATATAAAGTGCTCTTTCTTTAAATAAAGGTAAACCAAACAAGGAGCTTGAGCCTCACATTACTTAACTATTGCTTCAGTTTCTCTGATGCTTTTGGATCACTCCAGTAAGTTCTTCCCATGAAAATTCTGACATGGAGGGAGCTAATTTAAAGCAATGCTCGTGTGAGCTGGTCCATATTGCTTGGTCATGAGCTCATTTCATAGAATAACATAGCTATGCAGACAATAGCTATATCAATAAAGAAAATGGCCCAGTTTCTGTCCTCTGACTCTGAGGGCAAGTTATCTGGCATAATATGACTCTCCCCACCATGTCATTAAACTCTATCACCTCCTTAAAATAGGGTAACTTCACTCATACTACCAACTGGAAATATCTTCCATCATGCCCTATACCCATGCCTAACATTGACTGACAGTTTTGCCAGGCATGCAGCAAAACCATTCCAGAAAATCGTTTCAGAAAATAAACAGTATTGCAAGCCGGTTTTTAAGTCTGTTTAGTTCATATGGTTAGCTTATAATGGCCTGCTAAGGCCATTATAGTTTGTGCTCTGAAGAATTAAATACTCCCTCTTGGGGTGTGCATAGTGGGTGACCAGAAAGTTTGGATGCAGTGCAGACATACAAGTGTCAAAAGGCTGGAGTGGTCTTCTATCCAACCAGTCAGTAGTATTCATTTCTGCTTTTCCTGATCTTTGCAGCCTGACTGGTTGTACAGACCATTTTATTGGAGGGGACAGTACAGCAGATCAGAGACTCATTAAAAAAAAAGTAGCATTTATATCTGAGGGGTTTCATTTCAAAGCCACTTCTAGCTGACCCAACTATTTGAGTCAAGGATCCAAGGTAGTAGGACAGGGAACCAGTCAAAATATATATGTTATTAGATATATATTGGTCCACACTAGTACTATAGATCTCCTACACTCAGGTGAACTTCTGAACTTCCTCTTTTCGTTCATGTGCATCCCTGAAGAGTACTTTTAAAAATACATGTATCATAATGGCATATGAAATGCTCAAGGTTTGATATCTAAATTCTGCTTTGTGTTGTCCTTCATCTGACTTAACTTTAAAATAACTGCTCATTTTAAGCCTATCTGAAGTTTAGAGCAGATGGCAAAATTGCCCATCTTGCTAATAAGATGTAATCTGTTACAAGATAAGGGGGGACAGAAAGCAGAAGATTTAGAAAAATAAGTCAATTTCATCATTCAGGAATGTAAATCATAGAGCTGTAATGCTCTTTCTGAAACTTCTTAATGATCAGTTACTAAAATAGCCAAACTAAGAATGTCAGCCTTACAGCTGCAGCTTCTTAAAACTGATCAAAGCTAAACCCTGTGCTCTCCAAATTTTTAATCTAATACTGTTCATCCTGCCTATCACCTGTTTCTTTTTGCACAACAATGTTTGATCACTGATTAAGAAAACTCTGTATACATACCAGTAATTAACCCTTCTGCCCAGTACTTTCAGTTAGCAACAAAAGCCAGATTAGGTTCTTAAAAATTCATACTTAGAACAAAATGACAACAAACACTCAAAGATCTTCTGATCACACTAGTTCAAGTTTCCACCTGAAAATATGCCAAGCTTACTGATACCATGTGACCACCCAATAATAAGTTAATTCCACACTGACAAATAGTGAATTCCCACAACCATACTTATATAAAATGGAAATTTTAACCTCAAGTTACTGAAAAGCAAGCTAGCCTCCCCCTTCACAAGTCATTGTCACCTTCACAAGTCATTAGAGTTAGAAAATTTTTCTTCCTGAGAAGTCTTGGCTTCAAAGTAAGGAATATACAATGTTGTTGTGCTTTATTAGCTATCGTGGCTGAAGTGATGACAACTCAATAGCTGAAAGGAAGGTTCTCAACAGTCTTTCACTATTTCTTTCAGTATTTGCTTCATTTCACAGGTCACTTTTCACCCAGTGTCACTACTGGTCTTCCACTTCACAGATCCTCCTCTGGAAAACCAACTTGTGCAACAGCTCTTTTGGAAAAGAGATTGTATTATGTAAGACCCCACAACTCTGCCACTGAAGGTAATAAAACTCTTTTTAGCAAGGTACCTAAGTAAGGCTCCTTTACCCTAGTCTGAGGACTGTCTACATGAAGCTGACTCATTGACCACATGATTTAGTTCTCTTCTTACTACAGTTCCAAATATCAATGTGTAGTCTCCGCAGTGTTAAAATTTATCAACTTATAGTTTATCTAAAAAATGTTTTGTAAAACTGACATGCAAGCAACATTTAGTTAATTCAGTTGACTTCCCCTGCAAACACCCTGTGAGGAGGCCTCATTGTTAGGGAATCCTTGGGGAAAGGACCTGCTTTTCTCCATTAGCAGGTGCCAGGAATATACTCCCTACTCAGTGGCAAGGGAAGCAATGTGCTTTGCATCCAAGAAAATTGCCCCTTGGTTCACCTAAAGAATATGACCAAAAAATGTTAATGGAAGAAGGAATATTTATTTACTTACAGTTTAGGTGTACCTGATAAGTATAGATACTCTGTTTCAAAAATTTGTATTTTACTATATTCATATGCATTCCTAATTTAATGCTACAGTGTTTTGTATATTTGTTTTCAATTACAGACCTTGAAAATACTCACTCAAAGGGAAATTTTTGTAGTTCTTTTTGTTCATAAAAGTCACTTAAAGAGAGAACTTGAAAACATCATTAACTACAATACATCCTTGATCCTTTCATCCCTTCAGAGCTTATTTAAACTTCAAAGTCTTGACCCATTGAAACAATTTAAACAAGTGGTCTGAAGTTGCACAAGATACATGACAACCAATAAAACTTCTCATAATGTGATCTTTCCTTATTGTGAAATTTCCTAGATAGGAATGATGGAGAAAACCTGTAATATATGAAAGAAGAGAATCATGTTAAGAATAATTTTATGAAAGAGCAAGATGGACCTTAAACAGGAAATACTCTGATCACATTGTTATTTCAGCCTTAGAAGCAGATATTTATCATCTTGACTGTATTTGGCATATTGGGATTTTTTCAGCATGGTCATATACAAACACAATCTTCAATGGCCACATTCATACAAACACAATGAAAGGCAAAACAGTGACATGGTTTATCATGCCTGGATGGATCCATTTTGGCTTAATCCTAAGATTAAAAAAATATAAAAAGCTAATTGCATAGCCTCACTCTCCTACATAACTTATTTCTCATGTCTTTTAAAGCTCTTCTTATTTACTTTATATTTCCATGCTTATCCTTTTTTTTGGTCACTTTCCCTTATAACCAACAAAAAAGAAAAGTGACATGACAATATTAAAAAAAAATCCTTAATTTTTATGATTAATTAAGAGTTTCTGGAATCACATAAAGATGAGAATCTTATTTTCATTGCCTTTTAAATGATTTGTAACCCTTCTTCATAACTAAGAAATCTTGAAAATTAGACCATAGGGCACCTTAACAACTAATTTTGGCTCTGGTCTAAAAAAAAGGGAAAAAATGCCACCAATTAAAAGGCCCTTAGCAGAGATTGGTACTGCAATACCAGTGAGCTAGTTCCTAATGACCATCATTATCAACCAGCTTCTCAGTGATGTTGGAAAAGAATAAGAACCCTCCCTTCTTGTGTGACCTGCATAAGGGACAGCGACCGTCACCAACCTTGAGGAGTGAGGAGGCTGCCTGGAAGATACTGTTCTTCCTATCTTTCTTCAAATACTGTAAAAGAGTCTGGGAAGGGATACAGCATACATCATACCTGACAATTTGTTTATTTGTTTGCATTGTTCATTCTCTTGCAGAACTTGTGAGAACTTAGTTTGTAGAACAAGTGAGTTCCAATGGGGTCAGTATGCTGCAGCCTTTGAAAGGGTAGCTTTGTAAGCTACTTTTTCCCTAGTGTAAACTTGAATCACAGAATCATAGAATGCTTTGGGATGAAAGGGGCCTTTAAAGGTCATCTAGTCCAACCCTCCTGCAATGGGCAGGGACATCTTCAAGTAGATCAAGTTGCTCAGAGCCCCATCTAGCCTGTCCTAGAATTTTTCCAAGGATGGGTCATCTACCACCTGTCTGGGCAACCCATTCACCACCCGCATCGTGAAATTTTTTTTTCCTTGTGTTCCATCTAAATCTACCCTCTTTTAGTTTAAAACCATTACCCCTTGTCCTGTCGCATCAGGTCTTGCTAAAAAGACTATCCCCATCTTTCTTGTAGGTCCCCTTTAAGTATTGAAAGGCTGCAATAAGATCTCCCTGCAGCCTTCTCTTCTCCAGGCTGAACAACCCCAGCTCTTTCAGCCTTTTCTCATAGGAGAGGTGTTCCAAGCTCTAATGTTCTTGAAATTAATAGTTTAATGTTATGTTATACAAACTCAGTAATGTATAAGAATGTAATTCCAGTATATGTATATTTTCTGTCACCTTATCCCTAAAAACTTCAGTGAAACCACTCACTCTTTAACTAAGGAAAATACAATTAGTTCTCATTAGTGTTATTGATCATTACAGACTGACCGCTATTCATATTCTTGACTAAGAAGGTAAGAAAAAAGACAAAGTAGAATGGACCAGTTTTGTCAGAGTGCAATCTGTATTGGGTTTGCATGGCAATGTTTTGATAGCAGGGGTGGCTTCTGTGGGAAGCTGCTGGACACTTCACCTGTGTCCAATAGAGCCAATGCCCGCCAGCTCCAAGACAGACCCACTGCTGGCCGAGGCTGAGCCAGTCAGTGATGGTCGTAGCGCCTCTGTGATAACACATTTAAGAAGGGGAAAAAAAACCACACAACAGCAATTGTAGCAGAAGAGAGGAGTGAGAATATGTGAGAAAAACAACTCTGCAGACACCAAGGTCAGTGAAGAAGGAGAGGGAGGAGGTGCTCCAGGCACTGGAGCAGAGATCCCCCTGCAGCCCGTGGTGAAGACCATGGTAAGGCAAGCTGTTCCCCTACAGTCCATGGAGGTTAATGGTGGAGCAGATATCCACCTGCAGCCCATGGAGAACCCCACACTGGAACAGGTGGGTGCACCCAAAGGAGGCTGTGGCTCTGTGGGCAGTCTGTGCTGGAGCAGCTTCCTGGAAGGACCCGTGGCCCCGTGGAGAGAGGATCCCACGCTGGAGCAGGTTTGCTGGCAGGACCTGTGATCCCATGGAAGGGACCCACGCTGGAGTAGTTCATGAAGAACTGCAGCCCATGGGAAGGATCCACATTGGAGAAGTTCATGGAGAATTGTCTCCCCTGGGAGGGACCCCACTCTGGAGCTGGGGAGGAGTGTGAGGAGTCCTCCCTCTGAGGAGGAAGGAGTGGCAGAGAATGTATGATGAACTGACCGCAACCCCCATTCCCCATCCCCCATCCCCCTGTGCCACTGGCGGGGAAGAGGCAGAGAAAATCTGGAGTAAAGTTTAGCCCCGGAAGAAAGGAGGGGTGGAGGCAAGGTGTTTTTAAGATTTGATTTTATTTCTCATTACCTTACTCTAATTTGACTGGTAATATATTAAACTGATTTCCCCAAGTCAAGTCTGTTTTGCCCGTGACGGTATTTGGTGACTGATGTCTGCCTGTCCTTATCTCGACCCATGAGCTTTATGTTTTATTTTCTCTCCCCCCTGTCCAATTGAGGAGGGGAGTGATAGAGCACCTTTGGTGGGCACCTGGCATCCAGTCAGGGTCAACCCACCACACAATCCCTGTCTGTGACACAGGTATTGTATTTAGTCTCATTTATTTCATAATGACTTAGTTTAGAAGCTTCTCCAAAAATTTTGAAGGTCACCCTAACATGCCTGTATCTTTCGCTAGTTCTTGATTTTTAATACAGTTGCTGTATTAGCTAGTGATAAGTACTCATTCCACTCCTACATTGATACAATTACTGAACATTCTTGTTATGTGTTGGAATTTCATTTATTAACATGTGTGTATAAATGTAGCGTTTTGTTATGTGAGGCACTTCATATGAGTGAATCCATGCGTTCTTTCACTGGGTTGAGAGGAAACGGGATCAGGCTACTAACAGAGGAGTGACAGAGGAATATAAATCAAATGCTCCACATTTCTACACTCCTTTTCAAGCTGTGCTATGGCTCTGGGATCAATAAAAGACCTCATAAGTGGCATATAACACTGCAAGAAGTTTCTCATGGAAGTGTTGTTGCCATCTTTGCAGAGGATTTCCTTGTTTCCTTGTTTCACACTAATACTTAGATCTGAGGCCGTGTTCTCAGCAAAACATATTTCAGTATCTTCTAACTAACTTACTAGTTGAACTACTTCTTTACAATAGTGATAAGAAAGTAGCAAGTAATAGTTGTAGACAATGTTTTCTTTGTACAAATCACCATGTAAAACAGCTATTTCTACCACTGAAATTTCTTAGTACCATAGACCTTAGACAGCATCCTCGTTTTTGTTTTCTAATACTCTGCTGACACCTTCTGGAATACAACACTATTTTGTAACTTTCTAGCGGACTTGTGTAGTGATAATGGTGGAGTCAATAAAGAAAACCATCTGGTGCTGCCACATGTACCAAACACAAATATCAGTATAGCTTTTACATTCTTATTGACATTTTTCACTGATTTTAAAGTATCAAAATCATAGAGCAATTGGGAAAACATAATAAAAATGACTTACCTAGATCGAGAGGATCAAGTTTCAGGAAAACAACTATATTGCTGTTACTGGTAATGTTTATATTTGAGGCTGTTCATAAAAACCTAGCTATTGGAGTCAAGGGATTAAGGCAAAATCTCCGATTTCTTTTTAAAAATGAGTAGAGGTTAATATCAGGAACAGGGCATCCTTTCAATCCCTATCTCACCTTCCCTATTTAATTGCTCTATATTCTTTATTCCCCATCAATGTATCTGAAGGTGGAAGTCTTGAAGCACTTAAAGTTTCACCACCTGAGTGTGAGCATGACCCAGTTATTCATGACCTCTACATGAAGCTGGCAGGTACAACACAAGATTAATGGGAGACCTTCACCCTTCTGGAGCTGCAGCTGGAGGCCAGGCATCCAATGCCTAAAATGACAACAAATACTTATATTTAGGCTACTGAATCCCCTTGTTCCTGTATTCAAAGACAATTTCATGGACATCTAGTTGACTTTCATCCTTAATGACTAAAAGATAAAAAGCACTATTATTTCTTCTTTTAAAAAAAATTAAATAGTAAAAAGAACATGTGATTCATAAAGGTAGTGTCTCAGGTTCCTGCCTTTGATGCAGCCACAATAATAATGCAGTGCAACAATGATGAGAAAACTTTTTGCTTTTTTGAGGGGAGAAGAGGTTGTTAGATTCTAACAATTTTATTCTATGGGTTTTTTTTAAACACGAATGATTTTACATGCACTGTTTAAAAATTCTGACAGAACAGATTTCTGTTCTATATTATAATAATTATAATTATAATTATAATTATAATTATAATTATAATTACTACTACTACTACTACTACTACTTTACTTTATTTTGTTTCAATTATTAAATTGTTCTTATCTCAACCTATGAGTTCCCTCACTTTTCCTCTTCCAATTCTCTCTCCCATCCCTCTGGGGAAGGGGGAGTGAGCGAGTGGCTGTGTGGTGCTTTGCTGCTGGCTGGCATTAAACTGCGACACTCTTACTGACATAGATAATGTACAATGATGTAAAGCAGCCTTTTCTCCTTTAATACTTGAAAGAAACCTCAAAATTAGTTAGAGGAAACTGAGGACTCAATTTGTATTGGTTTATAATCTGTGTGAAAAGAACTGGTGATATAGGAAGCCAAGAAATACTATGCATGTTTATTTTTTTCTTAAACAGCGTAAAACTAATATCCATGAAGCTCACTTTGTTATTTAGCAGTTCAACAAAATAATTCCACAGGAACTAGGAAATTATATGCTTAAATCCTTAAAACAGCCACTAGAAACTGAGTGTATGGATTCCAATATTTCTCCATTCATTTAAGATTATTTCTACATTTCAGAGTTGTTATTTAAACTATGAGATAGACTAGAATGGATTTCTGTTTTGCTGTTGCAGTGCTTATATATTTTGAAGAATGTTTTATCACTTTTATGTTTCTGAGTGAAGTTTTGTTAGTTACTAAAGAACATTCCTTACAGAATTTAGTGAAAATATTTCACATGAAACAGACTGTAGCCTACAGTTTCTAAAAGTATATAAAATCATTAGATGTGGAATGGAATTTACATATATAACCAGTTCTTATCAATTGCAACAGGAACTCTCCAATAGTGGCAATGAATGCCAACCAGCCAACCAGGCATATGAGACACAGGTAGTTCCACATATAAAACAGTAGTAAAATTTGAATCAAAAGTGCTAGCAATGACAGAGAGCACAGAAATTTGTCTGAATTTTTTTATCATAGAGTGATCATAGAATCATAGAACGGTTTGGGTTGGAAGGGAATTTTAGAGGTCCAACCCCCCTGCGATGAGCAGGGTCATCTTCAACTAGATAAGGTTGCTCAGAGCCCCAACCAGCCTGACCTTGAATGTTTCCAGGGACAGGGTATGTACCATCTCTCTAGGAAACCTGTTCCACTCTTTCACCACCATTATCATAAAAAAAATTCTTCCTTATTTCGGAGAGAACATTGTCTGGCTTATTACTGCTGATATCCTCAGAACAGCCTTATGGCTGCACTCCCTCAAACATTAGGCCAAACCTGGCCAGACTAGATTGCTCCTGCATGTCCTACTGAGAGTAGGACAAATTGCAACCAACACTGTTCTTTCCGGATGCAGGACAAGGGAGTAAATGTTCTCTCCCACACCTATGGGAGATGTAAAGGTGCTGCATAAAGGGTAGAGAAGATTTAGAATCAAACACAAGAATCAGTATTGTAACGGATGCACTTGACCCCTTAACCAAACTAGCAGTGTTTTCGTACAGGCTCCAAAGGAGGTAAAGGCCTGAGCTGTAGCCAGGCCAAGAACTCTTCTAGTTCCAATCTGTTCTCTGAAAACTCACAAAGGAGCAGAGTGACACAATAAGCATTGATTCATATGATCTTAGAACACTGAACATGCGATTAACACATGAACAGTGGGTGGCTTTTCCAAGACTCATCTATCAAGGAACAAAGAAAGTTGTGGGTACAAGGAGTCTCATGCATACTTTTCCCATTGCATGTAATTTGACTACAAGCTAACCACTTTATTCCATAAATATGACAGCCTAAGTGAGCCTTCTTTGGGCTCTCCCTGCTAGGCGGCGTGGCTGCATGGTGGTGATCTCCCCTTGAGCTAGGACACCTCTCAAGGTTGCTCCTCAAGGCAGAGAGATCTTTTACTAATGACAGATCCTTGGTAAGTGACCGATATCACACATAACCTTGTAGTATGCTAACTCTGATTTTGTCTTTATAATTTTGATTTGTGCCTTGGTAACTTTGATTTTGGTAACTTTGGTTTGACTTGGTAACTTTGATTTGTGTCTTGGTAACTTCGATTTTGTCTTGGTAGTTTTGAATCATTGTTCAAATGATTGTGCCGTACAGTAATAGAGTGAAACTTGCCATTGAACCTCGTTAAGTTGCACTTTTACAACTTCATATTAAAACCACTTTTGCTAATACCTTTGAAAGTCATTCTTTAAGCGATCTAAATCACTCTTTCATGACAAATTGGTGTAGTCACCAGGATCCTAAATCAGGATTCATGACAAGTATCTCTACCTGTTGCAGTAAATAAAACAAGGGTAGGACAAGGACTCTTTCACTTATCCCCGGTTCTGATATTAGTTCATTGTTAAAACACTCCCCAGCATGGTTTTGGCCCCTTCCAACTCTCAGACTCCTAGAAAACACCAAAGCAGTGCCTGGTGACATGTGTGTGCCTGTTGCCTGTCATAGTAAACTGGGAAAAGTAAAAAACTTTCTTCTTTTAAGAGGAAGGAGGAAGAAAGATTTTTAGGTCAAGCCTATTTACAACTGCAGGTGTAGCCAATGTCACATCAGACAAGGACATCTACAAAAATCCTGGGCTATAATCTTCCACATAACGCTAGGAAAAAAATCAGACAAAACCCCAAGGTTAAAATTCACTCTTACCAGTAATGATTGAGTATGGACAGAAATTGGTGATAAAGTGTGAAACTGCAGCTGACTGTAAATTAAAATAATGCAAAATCAATCATTTCTGACTGCCCCTATCATCAGGTATGGGTAATAAATACCCAGAAGATTTTTTTTTTTAACTAGATAATCCTTTTATTTTTATCGTAGTTTTGGTTTGGTTTGGGTTTTTTTCCTCAAAGAAGGTAGGATATACCTTAAATGTAGCAGATGGGTTATACCCTAAGTAGAACTTTTCTGCTGGCTTAAAGATAGTTCACACCCCTCAGCTTATTTGCCTGCAGAGGTACTAATGTAACCCGAAGTCTACAAATCCTAGTTTTCCATGAGTTTTATTTGACTATATGTCCCCATCAGATGCAGAAAAATATTTTCTTGGCTTGGCATGACAGGCATTTAATTAATGAAGTATTATGAAAACAGTGTGCAAGCTAACCAAAAAACATATCCGCTATATTCAGTTATATACAGTTTTTTATAGCTGCAGAAGAATAAAGGGAAAAAGCCTTTAAGGTTACTTCCTAAGCAACATAAAGGCATTTTTTTCCCCTATAATACCTCAGATTTCATTGTTTCCTCACTTTTCAGCCAAAAGAGACCTTTTGAAGATAATCTATTGCATGAGGCAATAGATCATCCAATATCCAATGCTAACATAAAACTGAACTGTTTCTCTAGGTCTCAGGAAAAAATAATAGAAGAAGAGAGGGGTAATGAACATCTATCCCTTATCTAACCTCTGATCTTTTTCTCCAGGGCATCTGAGATCCTCTCACACTCTTCTAAATCACTTTGGTTCACACCATGAATGTTGGCCTTTTTCATCGTAATGAATCTTTCATCTCTGAACAACTATCTTGTGAAAGCTGTTGACAGAGTTCATTGTTCACAAGATGAGTCAAAAATATCTCATAGCCAGGATTAAGAAGCCAAGTTTTTCTTAATGAGGGGTACCAAAAATATGCTATGAAGCAGTTGTACCACTTGATGGAGCCATTATCAAGTTGCCAGCTAAAATGCTCATCTTGAAAATTAATGAGTGCAGCTGTAGCTGTCAAGAGAAGAGTGAATCTACTCAATTTTCTAGAAATTCAATAACTAGTGAGCCTGGCCTGCTTAACAGTGGGTTACATCAACCTGCCAACCTTGGAATAAATCTTTATACTATTATCATGATAAACTACAATTCAGTTTGCTGTGTGAGAATGCTCTGAGAGCTGCCCCTCACCTTTGATGGTTTTATGGTGTTTTTTTTTTTTTTTCTTCTTCCTACTCAACAGACACATTTTGCCTATAATTAGTAGCATTTTATTTTAAAATATTTAACAGAACTGGAGGGGTTTAATCTGCTTACCTTCTTTACTAAGTATTTTGCTACTTTTTTGTTCTTTCCAGGGAGGAAAACAAACAGACTTCTTCATCCTAAAATCAAAGCAACTGTTTGAAGAGCTCTGGCAATAGTCTAGGGAAATACTATTATCTCTGAATGCCCTTGTCAAAATTTTTATCTTGTTTTTGCAAGCCACTTCTCTCCCTTAGGACTCGTGAATATCTCACATTTAAAATTGGAATGTAAGTAGATACGCATGGGGTTCTACTTCTTTATAAAAGAGGCACACTTAAAACACCAGAACACATTGTGGACATTTGATGAATAATGCCTACGTGTCAATACATTACTGGTAGTCATTTTCAGGCTTCTGGAAGGTGACCTAATGAATATAAAGTGAATATGAGTAATTAAAAAATAATGGGAAAATTTTCCGTCAGCTGCAGGCTCTTCACATACTAAATTAACAGGGAAAACAGTGAAACATTGAAACATGAAATCATTTTGATTTGTTGTATGCTTATAAAACCAATTTTCCACCTCTGCTCTAAAGGAATTGCTGATCGGAAGCACTTCCTATTTTCAGTTGAAAGTTAGTGCAAAACTCCATCCAATGCTAAAGTTAACTGTCACTTTAGACCATGCATGGTATTTCAGAACAGAACCACAGTATATTCACATTTGTTTCCTCATTCAGGGGTAAGAAATGGGGTAAGGGCATACTTTCCACTTCCAGAAAGTAAGTGCTTTAGGAGGACGGTGATGAAAGGAAGGAATTCACCAGAGTAGAGTAATTGCCTTTCACATACATATCACCATTTCTCTGCTCAAAGGAAAACACAAGCATAAGTAGAGAGACTTTATATTTAAAGCTCCACATAGATTAAATAAATATCACTCATTCAAAGATTGGACTGCTTTCTCTTGTGGTATAAAACTGTAGGCTGAGTTGAGCTGCACAGTGATTTACACCAAGATAATCTGACAACACTGGAGGTAACAGATTGATGGATTAACTATACCTAGCACTTTATAAAAAGCTTTCTCATAGTTTTAATATTTTTTTTTTTCATTTACTCATGTTTTTGTAGCACCTTGTGAGGAACCTTTTTTAACAATTCAGGGTTTTAAGATTATGGGTAGCTGTCTTAACTCCCATTCACTTTAATAGGAATTGTGAACATTCAATACTTCTGATACTCAAGTTTTCTTATTTCAGCTTCCAGATGGGCAACTCTCAAAGCCCTGGCTTCATTGTGTGTTCCTTTTTGGCTGCAACATTTTGATCCCTCATGCTGGACTTGCATGCTTTTAAAGATCTCTTAATGCAAGTAGACTACTGTAGTGTCTCTTCCTTTTGATACATTTTTCTGACAACAGCATGTCTTATTAAACATAAAATAATATCTTTACATGAAAGATGGACCATTTAGACCTCTTAACTACTCATATCTTTGCTAACACACTGATGTGCTCATTCACACTCTCAAGCATCTAAATCAGCTGCTACTATGATTTTTTCTGCAGAACCAGAGACAATACACAGATTTCATGACAGTTTACAGGGTTTACAAGAGAAACTCATTCTGTTGTACGGCCCAAGAAATACACATATCCAGCCACAATGGTACAACACTCTCATATCTTTCCTGCCTTAGTTTTCCCTCCAGTCTTGAATATTTCCTCTTCCTCCATCCATCTGTCTTCTTCCCTGGAACATGAACTGTCTCCTTCTTATTATTAAAATGATTGATAAGACAGTTTTTCTCCTACTCAGTTTTTAGACCACTTTGTTAGCTAATAGTCCTGATCAGCCTTAGCAGATGACCAACATCCACAATGATGTAGTTCACTGACAGCCTGTCTGGATGGTTTCTTTTGCTTGGTTTGATCACATTCTTTGCCCAAAGCATTTCTTTTCTAACAAAAGATTATGAAAATTCAGCCAGACAGACTTATGGGTCATGTGTGTCTGTTCCCAGGAACTTCCCCTGAAGTTGAAAGTTAAAAAAAAAAAAAAAAAAAAAAAAAATAGAGAAAGTAAGCAAGCCTCAAGTTCATAATGAACTTCTTAGTTTCACATAATTCCCAGTATCAAACAGAATAGTTATAGTGTTTGTGCACAGATTCTGTATGACATCACAGAATATAACTGAAACATACTGGGGAAAAACTTCCTCTAAAGCAGAAGGTGGGTAAGAGAGAAAGGAAGGTAAAGGCCTTGACTGTGTGAGATTATTCTCTCTCATTAAAATGAATGAGAGCTGACAGCACGTGGTCTATCACAAGAGCAGATAAGATGACAAGATAGCCCAAGAGGCATCAGTGCACTCTAGAAATGGTCATACTTTGATTCGCACCTTCCGAATTGGAGATGGGCTTTCAGTACAGGATAAGCTTGAATATACATGACGAAAAGTAATCCAGTGTTATTTGTATCAGTTGACTCTCATCATTACACGTGATAACAAGTGAGAAAATAAAGTTCTTGTTTTTTCATAACATGAATTATTTGGATGATGCCCTTTCCAGAACTATCAGGGCAGGATATTAATTGCACAAAACATCTATATATCAGAAAAGAACTGCCTTCTATCTCAGCAGCACATTCTTCATTAATCACAAGGGAGCTGGGGAGAAACCCATTTCCTTGTAAGCGCGTGATACAATAACAGGATTTTTAATAGTCTCATGGCATGGCTTTGATAACACTAAGTAGATGACTGTCAAGCATGGCTACCAGAGAATGCAGAGACTAACTGCAGTCCCTGACCCATCAGCTACTGAGCCTGTATTTCCAATAGAAAGACAGGAATCACTAGCATGAATAACACCACATCTTACATAAACTATAATAGTTCTGTTAAGTGTTTTGTTTTGGTTTGGTTTGTTTAATGCCAAAACCAGGCTGTTTCTTCCTTTCTGTGGTATCATACTGTTCATGATTACTTTGGCAGGCAAACACAAGTTAATTTTGGCCACAGATGCTTTGTTTATACTCCAAACTCACTTGACATCACACTGGTGCGTTTTGCCAGGGTATCTTATCTTAGACTCAGCTCTGCTCTACCCACAGCTATACAGCTTCCACTTGAGTCTGGGGACAGATCAAGTGAGTCTGCAAGAAGCCAAGCACACAGTTCCTAAGTAGTTTGCAATCTCAATTTCCTAGTAATAGCGCCAGATTATCTGAATTTATTTTGTACACAGAGGATGCAGGAGCTCCTCTTTGTTACAACAAAAAACTGCAGTAGAGGGACAGGGAAAGCTGGGCTGTGGGCCGTGCTTTTGTGCCCCTGCAAAAGCACCATGGAACAGCAAAGGCTCTCGGGTGTTTCTGTCTGCACTATTTCTTCATTCATGCTGCATGATGCCTCTTTTCTAGCTTTGTCACACTTGCTGGCTACCCGACATTGCACTACATAAGCTCCTCTTTTTGAGCATCTTCAGGTGCAGCAAAGGAAGGGTCAGTCTCTGCAACCCACTTGGCTCAGAGCTCAAAACCCCAAACAAAAGCAAGTAGACATCTTTGTAAGAAAACATACTGCACAGTACTCAGGCTATACTGCAAATAAATAAACTAACTGCTTATATCTTCCAGCATAGCCTCCAATGGCAGACTTTGTCCTAAAGACAACTAGAATGTGCCAAACCTCCTCTCATACTGGGGCCTGGACAGTCGCCAACCTCCACAGGCTGGAAAAATAGTTACAACAACCTAAAAATACTCTGGACCTGCAAAAGAACAAAGAGATCATGGTACTGAATGGCAGTAATTCTGGGTGGCCCCAGAGGTCTGCAAAGCAAAGTCTCAAACTAATTTCTTGCCTGAAGCGCGTAGAAATTATTCTTGCCAGCATTTTCTAACGAGGACCAGGTTTCATTAGATAGCTTTTGCCCTTGCTTCTGGCTGACCAGATGAGTCTACATGTGCAGCATTTAATTTTATGCATACAAGTTTACTGGAACAGTGTCTCCTGTATGAATAAGAGTTAATCTATGCTCTAGGACTCAACAGCTAAGGATAATTTCCTCACTGCAGATGCCATCTGTTTTGCTCTTTAATTACATTACTTTCCATAATATATTTTTTTCCTGTTATAAACAGTTGGAAGAGCATTAACTTTTACAGGCCCAAGAAAAAGATCCAAGTATTTGGCACTCCCTATTGCCCAGTGACCATTGTGACTATACTCATAAAGTAATTTGATTGCAACAAAGTATTATTTGACTGATTATGGAGTAAGGGGTAAAACAGATGAACATTTTGTTGTCAGACAAACAGCAAGACAATTTAGACATTTTTATTTACTTTGGCATAATTTTCTAGATTTGATACCAGTTTTGTGATCACATAAACCTGCAGAAGTCCCAAGTATCATTCATACATACGGAGACATCAGAGCAGAGAGCCTTCTCTGAAATCTGTTTATCAATTTATCAAATCAAGAAAAGACAAAACTACCATAAGAGAACTTTCAACTTGCATTGTTAACCAGTCAAAAAAACTTTGACACGCCGAAGCATGTTTGCACATAAAGCATTATTTCTACCCTTTGTATGTATTTGATTACAATACAGTGCTTGGTTTCTCATTCCTTATAATAGCATACTATGGGGTTTTTTTTTAGAATTTGTGAGCTTTTCAAGTACTTAATTTTTTTTTAAAACAACTTCAACTAGTTTTTAAAAATCTATTATATTAGTTTTGTTAAAATTCCTGTACATGAATGTGCTTCTGTATGCAGTACTTAATAAGGTGAAATCTTGGGAAATAAAATTTGGTTACATTTTTTTGGCCAAAATGATTTTCATTACAAAAAATAAAATATTTTTTAAAAATTATAAAAATATTTGTAAAATTACATAAATTGGCTTAATGCTTTCCTTTTTTTCTTATTTGCCCAGTACCTTGCAATAGAGCAGTTCATATAGGATAAATTCAAAAGCTCTTGACATGATGATGCTATGTTCATCCTTTGAAATTAGGCCACCCCTCACTGAAACTAAGTCAACAGTAAATCCAAATATCCTCTGTATTTTTTAAAACCTTCCCATGCATAAATAGGTTCAGCTCCCAAGCTGGCCACAGGATGATTGGGACTGTCTTTACCTTCCCCTCCTTGCTTGTTATCTTTTGCCAGGCACCGCCCTTTGTACCACCTCTGAGAGACAGCAGGGCCAGGCTTAATGAAGGCTAAAAAGTAAATGATGCATTCTCACTCTCCACTTAAGTAATTGGCTGCCACTGCTTATTTTGCAGATTTCTGAGTGAAACCTTAGGCTCAAAAAAGTTAAATGAGCTTGAACAAAGGACGGCTAAGCTTTTCTTTCCATTGCCTGGCAAGTAACCTACATGATATTAACCTTCTGAAGCTAACTATTCACTCAAGATAGAATCAGAGATAAGGCATAATTGTAACCAGAGTTGTGGATCTGCAGCACTACTGAACAAAAACGCCTTCCTACGAGACTGAAATGTTTACTCTGTTTTAATAGGGAATGTTGTGTCTTTTCACACAAATTCTTTGATTAACAGAAGGTAGCATAAACCTTTTGCATTTTCCCAGTAAGCAGAACAGTGATAAAATCACACTGAAATAATTTTCAAGAGGAATTGTGAGACCCCAACTTTCATATTTTATCTAGGAAAAACAAAAACAAAACAAAAAAACCCAAGTCTGTCCAGTGTTAGTAAGAGCATTAATACACAGGTAATTAATACACAAGCATTCTGAATCTTAGATAAATAAATTTTAAGTGTAGATCCACAAAGAAAGTTTAGAATTATAATCCTGAATATTTCCACATATATATATATGTACAAAAGTGTTTAGCTCCTTAAATGAAATTTACAGCACTTTTAGGTGCCTAAGATACTTGTGTAATAGGAGAAGATAAGGAAAAAAAGAGTAAGACTCATAGCCATCACCACAGTGAGCAGTAGGACATTTAAGACAGACTAATGAAAACAATGAATATAAGGATGCATCTAAAGGTTTTCTTTTTTTCTGCCCTTCCCACTTTTTAGTTGTAGTCAAGTAGGTGGTTTTAGGTAGTTCAAAGCATGATCAAACTGAGGGTTTACAAAAATGGCTTTAGTGCCAGGAATTCACAAAGAAAGGGAGCCATTACTGAAAGGAGTTGGGATTGTTCCCTGTGTCTCCAAGGTCCTGTGCCCTGGATGGTTCAGGGTGCATCCATTTGGTGCTGCTGTTATCATCCCTTCTAGGCTGGGACAGTGAATTCATTCTTTCCAGAATAAACACCTGGGAGTAGTGCAAGAACTGGTCCTGAGGCTACAGTTCATATTGCACCCATACCAGGTCTCATTCTCTTCCCAAGGCCTGTAAAAATAATAGTGATTTTTACTTCGCTTGGGAGGTAGGAAGGAAAGGAAGTTGAAGAGACACAACCAAAGAATTTTCTGTCTTGATTAAACTTAAATTTGATAATGGAGGCTACATATAAAGATGGTGCAAATGAGGTAAAGGACAGGAAAATCTAGACCATACAGTTCTCTCTGCTGGTTTTGGCTGGGATAGAGTTCATTTTCTTCATAGCAGCTACCATGGGGCTATGTTTTGGATTTGTGCTGAAAACAGTGTTAATAATACAGGGATGTTTTAGTTACTGCTGAGCTGTGCTTACACAGAATCAAGGCCTTTTCTGCTTCTCACACCACCCCACCAGCGAGTAGGCTGAGGGTGCACAAGAAGCTGGGAGGGGATACAGCTGGGACAGCTGACCCTAACTGCCCAAAGGGCTATTCCATACCATATGATGTTATGCTCAGCAATAAAAAGGCTGAGAGAAGAAGGAGGAAGAGGGGGGAACGTTCGGAGTGATGTCATTTGTCTTCCAAGTAACCATTAAACATGATGGAGCCCTGCTTTCCTGGAAATGGCTGAACACCTGCCTGCTGATGGGAAGTGGTGAATGACTTCTTTGTTTTGCTTTGCTTGTCTGTGCAGCTTTTTCTTTACTTATTAAACTGCCTTTATGTCAACCCACGAGTTTTTCTCACTTTTACCCTTCTAATTCTCTCCCGCTTTCCACTGTGGGGGAGTGAGTGAGCTTAGTGTGGTACTTAGTTGTCGGCTGGGAATAAACCATGACATCCTCCTATTTCCTGATTTTCTCACAATATGGATCCACCAAGTAACATTTTCCAGAGAGAAAGGGATAATTTTCTGTAGTCTCATAACCATAAACATGTTGGATTTTTTTTTTTTTCTTTTGTTTTCAGGAAAGCCTCTGTAAATACTTAAATACTCTTTAAAAACTGTACCTGAACCACTTTGGAGCTCTCATAAAATTCCAATTTTCTTAAATATTACAGATGAAGCTTTGCAGTCCAATCTTCAGTCATAACCCTCTTCATAACATACGCATACCTAGATATTATGTGTGCCCAGGTGGCCAAGATGGTCAATAGCATCCTGGTTTGCATCAGGAATAGTGTGGCCAGCAGGACCAGGGAGGCGATAGTGCCCCTGTACTCGGCATTGGTGAGGCCGCACTTCGAGTACTGTGTTCAGTTTTGGGCCCCTCACTACAAGAAGGACATGGAGATGCTGGAGTGTGTCCAAAGAAGGGCAACAAAGCTGGTGAAGGGTCTAGAGCACAAGTCTTATGAGGAGCGGCTGAGGGAGCTGGGGTTGTTTAGTCTGGAGAAGAGGAGGCTGAGGGGAGACCTTATTGCTCTCTCCAACTACCTGAAGGGAGGTTGTAGTGAGGTGGGTGTCAGCCTTTTCTCCCAAGTTATAAGTGATAGGACAAGAGGAAATGACCTCAAGTTGAGCCAGGGGAGGTTCAGATTAGATATTAGGAAAAACTTCTTCACTGAAAGGGTAGTCAGGCACTGGAACAGTCTGCCTAGGGAAGTGGTTGAATCTCCATCCCCGGAGATGTAGATGGGGTGCTTAGGGACATGGTTTAGTGGTGGACTTGGTAGTGCTAGGTGAACGGTTGGACTTGATGATCTTAAAGGTCTTTTCCAACCTAAACGATTCTATGATTCTATGATTCTATATACCCCTCACAGAAACCATCATACTAGAAAACTTTCATCAAGTAATCACACCAATACCACACATGTAATGACAATTAATAATGTCCTAGACTTTGGAGATAAGAAGATCATATGCACGCTGTAATAACTATTGGTGAATTTTTGCTCCAGTAACTTGTTCAATTACTAACTGAACACATGTAAGTTTTTAAAAACCACAAATTCTTTTGCAGCCAGAGTATGTATTACGGAAAGAAAGACCTTTTTTTTTTTTTTTTTTTATTTTTTTTTTTCTTTCAGCCAGAAATTAGTTTTATTTAGTGCTCCAGATATTAAGAAACTCCCTTCTCCATTTTCACCTTTCCCATTCCATTCACATTTTTATAAATCTCTGTCACACTCTACCCCTTCATTTTACTTTTCCCAGACTGAAAAGCTTTATTGTCTCATAAAGACATGTCACAGTTTTGATCATCTTTGTTGTTCTTCCCCATACTTTTTTCCAGTTCCAATATATCTTTCTTAGGATAGGAATTCTTCCTGTTTGCCTATTTTTTTTTTTTTGACTACTATCAAGAATTTAGGTTTTCGTTGAACTATCTATGGTGACACCAAGATCTCATTCCTGTGTTCTCATGGTTAGCTCAGAGCATATCATTATGTGTGTAAATTTTGGACCATTCATTTTCAATTGCATGACATTACTTTTATCTAAGCTGAACTTAATATGCCATTTTCTTGAAGAATGTTGAAAGGTTCTTTTGTAGTTCTTCAGACAGCGCTTGCTTTTATTGACTTGAATAAGTTAGTAGTCAAGAAATTTTGTTGTCTTGCTTAGTCTCCTTACAATATCACATAAAAACAGTTTAAAGAGGACAGGCCACAATACAGTTCCCGGCCACAGTCTTCTGTTCCTGTGACCTCCCTCCCCCATGAAAAATGAGCATTTATTTCTACTCCCTATTTATTCTCTTCTCAACAGTTTTCCCTTAATTTGAGAACCTTTCCTTGTATCCTGTGACTGATCAGTGTTTTTAAGAGCCGTTGGTGAGGAACCTTGAAATATTTTCACCTTTAAAACATTTTTGAAGTACAGATTGGAACAGACAGGACAAACAACAAAATGGAGAAATTTGAAGCACTGGTGTACTCTGGGAGACTTCTATTGAGGGGGGACATGGCTGTAGCATGTCATGACACCCTTTTGCAGTTTATGACTGGCTTTTCTTCCTGCAGACCCTAACATCTAAATCAGTCTGGTGCATATCCAGGCCTTCTCAGTACTAGGATATTGTTGGGGGATATACCTGGACATAGGAGCTAATCAGGACTTTACAGTTCAGCAACTTGGAAGGTGCCTAAGAAGACAGAGACCTGCCTGCAGGACTAGAAACCAAACTTTAGATGGCTGCATTCGAGTTATTCCAATCACAGAAACCTCTGAAAGTGCCTCAGCTGGAAAGAAGGATTTGAGAGGAGAGGACAACACGGTGGGCAAAAGGGAGATTTACTCTTAAAGACTTATATTTCAGCTATTTCATCCAGGAATTCTGGATTACTTTATTTAGAGTTACAATGCTCTAGATTCTTGTGTGTGTGTGTGTACTAATAGGACTTAACTTTAGAGACTATAAGTTGTCAATGTCTTTCAGAAAACTTCAAGAAAAAGGGAGGAAATGTTCTGCTTCAAGCCCCTGGGAGACTCAGGGAACTGTGACAGTCATGTATACCATTAACCATTTCAACAGGATCTGAAAAAATGATCACCAGTGAACAACCTTGAATGAGATATTTGCAGCTACAGTATTCATACACTTAGCAATGATTTCCTGGAGCTCTGCTTTTATTTCACAATAGAAGAATGTGAATATTACATTGTTAATTAATTGACACTTTCTAATTTTGCTACAACTTATTAGAAGAGACATAGAAGCAAGCCCTAATGATTTTCTTGAATTTTACCAGACAAATATATGTAAGGTAATTGATGCTCTTTGATCATGACTGAGCTTGATCCTTAGTTGATTACAGTTGAGACTAATTTGTTTTCCTAATTGAACAACTTTCATTCCCTATAAAACTGTTTCAGTGAATTATACCGAGCACTTGAAATGTTGCCTTTGAATGTTGCAAACAGCTTAACTCAAATCAGATGGACTTCAAGTCTGAATTGATTTGCTTCATATGGCACTCAGAATAAATATTTTTCTGCAAACTCGAGTTTCCAAGTTGAAAGTTAGTGTCTTGTTTCTTCTTTTTTTTTTTTTGTTTGTTTGTTTGTTTGTGTGTTTCCTGAAGCTATTGCAGAAATGAAGTTGCTATTACAGAAATGTCTCTTTGGTTTAATTTTTTTCCTTTTAGGGCCCCTTGCCTTCTATTAGCTTCATTTTTTTAAAGCCAGCTGCTGTTGTGACAACTTATTTGACTAACTTGTGAGTATGATGACTACTTAGAAACCCCAGCAGTTCAAATGAGAACTATATGGATTCACATAATTGTTCCAAGCAAGAAGTACATACAAAATTTTGCCAGTTTGGAAAGCTCCACAAAAGCATTCTGTATTTATTAAGCTTTTTTTTTTTTTTTAATTAAGATAACAGAGTAATATATAGTATTATAATAGCTACAGTTTAAGTACTGCTACTACAGGACTGCTTTATATTAATAAGCTTTTATGCGCAAATATGCAGTTGTAGCCATAAATAGGGTGAGTAATCAATTAGCTGAAAGTGTAAGGACTTGGGTTTGTACACCTGAGTGAGTCTCAAAAATGTAGCTATTAATAGTATTATAATGATAGGGAAGACACCAAAATGTTCACATTTTAATCCCTGATTGAATAAAGCATTTAAGTATGTGTGAATCTGTGAATTGATTTGGATGGGACTACCCATGCTTCAGGGTTAAATGCAGTACAGGACTGGGACCTGATGAGAGAAGTCATCAACTTTCAGTCAGCATCTCATTGTAGCAGCAAAGTTTAGAGGCAAGTCACTAAATGTGTTCAGGTGCCTAACGAGTAGGTAAATGGGATTTTCAAAAGGTACCACAGGATATGTCTGAAAAAGGCTACAGGGACTGCCTAAGTGAAACATTAAGGTTAATTTATGAACTTAAATCCAAAATTACAAACCCAAAGTCTTACTTATTTGAGAAGTTATCCTTACAGGTTCCTTAAAAAAGTGACACCTAGAAGATCATCAAGAATTCAGCAATTTAATGAAGATTAATCTGACCAAATGCAGACATAAATTTTGAGCTAGTCACCCTAGGTACCCTTAATAGTAATTAGAAAGAAATAGGCACTTTTAGGATGGTTCTCTCTCCACAAACAGTACAGGGTGCCTGTTCTGATCAAAATATTAAATAAAACAGAGGAAGGGATGTCATTCAATAATGTAAAAACACGTAGATGTACATGAGATGAATCCCATAAGTTACGTCAGACTTTTCAGGGGAGCCATGCAATGGTCTTCACAGTTGAAAGTTAGCAGCTTTTCTGCTGCCTACTGTTCTTTCCTGGGATGTTATTCAGAACAGACAAGCTTTAGGGAAGATTTTCAGCAATTCAGCCACCTAGACGGAAGAATACCAACAAATGAGAATCAGTGAAGAGAAAGAAAATGGATTTAACAGGCTAGGATGTACAAAGGAGATTTAGAGTTGAAAAGTGTTTTACTGCTGTTAAAATAAAGGAGAATAACAGCATATTAAAACAGTACTTCCTTTAAGAAACAAGAAATTAACTTAACAAGTATTATAAGCCTAGACATTGTTGGGACTATGAAATGGATATGGAAGAGCCAAGAACAGTTCCCTCAGCTGTTTTAGGAAACAGAGCAAACAATTGCTGGTATGGATCCTAAACAAGAAGTAGATGACAGGATTCCATTAAAGTTGCTATAGGAACAAGCAGTAAGAGAATAGAGTCCAGCAATGGGAGTAGGAATTTGTAGTTTTCCCCAAAAATTCTTGTTCTGTACATCTCAAGAGTTCCTTACAGTCAAGACAAAGCCCATCAGAATTGTACTGGAAATACTACTGACATCCTCTTCTCCCATGACCTAGTGCTGACTCACTCTTCATTGTAGCTCGATTTCATGCAACAATGAAAATATGGCAGTTGAATGGTAAGAAGAAAAAGCTAACCATTTTTTCGTCTCTGTGGGGGAAATGAATCAAGAATGTGTTAAGTTTATAACTCAGTCCTTTAGAGGGTATACCATACGTTAATGCCTAAAGCTGTGTTTTCTTGAAGGAGAGCTCTGGCGTTTATTAGAACTCATGGATTAAAAGAATGCGAATACCAGCAACCATATGTCTTCAAAAAGCCAAGGTACATTGATTGAAAGCAAATCAAACAATGTTGTATTTAGTACTTTAAAAAAGTTCTAAACATCCTCTTTACATAATCATTAAAGATTAAAAGGGTGCAACAAGTCTTCATTGTTTGGTATAACAAGCTTTATTTCAATTCGTAGTAGACTTCAGGTAAGTAGATAGAACTTCATTTACTTTTCTGTGAGAGAAAATTATATGTTTATACACAATTTACACCATGTACTTTGGAATCTGCATCCTTTTCTGTTTTCTCAGAACCTTACTTGGAGATGGAATATGTTTAAATAAAATGATGAAAACAATTACAATAAAAATAGCCTTACTTGGACCATGAGTAATAATAAGACATATAAGACAACTAACTTTTAAAGTACATCTGTCCAATTAAAACAGTTGAGATGGTTTTAATTTCATCAGCACAAAAAAAAATATTTGAATAGCCATTTATTATAGCACCTGTTCCCATTTGGACCTGTCATTATATAACTAAATCTGTGCCTATATATGTTATGACTGGTGTTTTTATTCCAGATATCAAAAGGAGTATCCTTAGATTTTCAGAGCGGGTGATATACTTGTGCAAAGGAACAACCAAGAGACTTATGGATATTTGTTATATGCTTTTGCAAGTACAAAACAGAAGGCAGAATATAAAGGGCTACCTAGATACAAAGCTTATTCTGGTTTCAGAAGTGCAAACTCAAAATAGTAACAGCTAAGGTGAGTAGCATGTGGGTTTTGTCTTTGGTAATTTATCAACACATTGTACAGGTAATATATCTGGTGTTACCTTATCTAGACTGTCAAGGCTTGCTGCCAGACTGATTACTGTTTTCCTCTTTGATAATGTAGACTTTCACATTTTATGGGTTTTTTTTGGTCTTTGCTCTGTCTAGTTCTGAGTTCTCCCCACTACTTCCTGATTTTTTTCCATGACCATCCACAAGATGATTACCACAACTTGGTTTTGATTGCCACATTCATGTTTTAGGACAATCCTCTGCATAAAAGCCTTGGCTTATGCATTATTCTCTTTTTGTCGTGGGAACTTATACAGTAGTTGAGAATTTGGGCACAGGAAAAAATGAGCTATGCCATACAGATGCAACCTGTACTCTGTAGAGTTACTTAAAAGAGAGGACTGCGTATTCTAATTATTTATTCCGTAGCGTATACGAAAATAATGGACTTGAGAATCATTGCGGGGGGGGGGGGGGGGGGAGGTGTCCTTCTAGGCAGGAGGTGAAGAATCTTGGTGTTCTCAGTATGCCCATGAAAAATAGTGGCACTTACCATTTGTGCCAAAGTCTCTTTGCTGAAGTACCTTGCGGTACTAATCAGCTCTTAATAAAATCAAACTCAAAATGCCTTCCCAGCTATATTATAACTTTCTTCCTTATGACTGAGAGCAATTCTGAATATTTTTTTTATGAAGCTGTGTAGACTAGAAAAGAATCTATGTGACTAGAAAAGAAATAAAGCAAAAGAACCGGTAGAACAAATTCCACTGGCCCTAAACCAGCAATATTGAACATATGAGCCCCTGAAGGTTACTGAAAATCTATACACCAGGCTGATTTATTCTTATAGAGATCTGCCTCTAGCTACCATGGTGATCAGCATTCAGTCTGTGGCTTTCATATCAGGAAATGATGGCTCTCTAACAGAAGCCAGAGAGAGCAGTAATATCAGTAATGAGCTCCCATGTTCTGGACTGCACAGTGGTTTTCTCAGTCCTTTATTTTCCTCTGCTTCAGACAATAGTTGTTATGATCCCAGAGACAAGGGAGGAAGAGATCTGGGGAAAGACAAGTGTGTAATTTGGAGAAAAATACAGCAAAATGAGCACAGAGTCTTTCTCCTTTCCTTTCTCACCCCACAGAACACTCTCCTGTTTTTTCTGTCTGGTTGAGCTTCATTTTGTAACTAACTGCCATATAGGACTCTGGACTATGCAATTGTTTTCAGTATGTCCTTCCCTAACACAGGGGAAAAAGTATGATCTTTGAACTAAAAGTTCAGATTGGCAAATTCTTCTCTTCAGTGAAGTAGACCAATAGGCATGCATTAAAATTTGAAAACAAACAAACAAGCAACATAGCTAGACAAGACAAATAGATGTTTATACAAATCATGGAACCAAACAATGTCTCAAATTTTTTAGGAAAAAAAAGCTAATATAGACTCTTGGTAGCATCTCTTGTTCAAGAAAAAATTGTCACAGAATTGTGAGAGAGAAAGAAGACAAAGACGACAAAAAAAAAGAAGTTTAATAATGTCTTAGAACTAACTGAAGAAAAAAATTGAGTAAATGGAAATAGCTGAGCAGCTATGGCAAGGAGTGAAATTAACAGACAAAACTGAGAAAACACAGAGATGATTTTGTCTATTGCAAACATATTCCATTTCCACACTCCCAGAGTGTAATCTAAAACATCCCTTTCCTGTATGTTATTTTTTTGGAAACTATTACTCTTACAATATACTGGGTAAGTTAGAAGAACTGAGATACTCTTGATTCCTGATGTGGCTACTGGCTGTGTTGAGGCACCCACTTCTTATAGTGAGGCTCCAAAAATCAGCCTCTTGACAAGTTCATGAGAGAAGTTTCCAAAAAGCCCAAACTCTCAGCTGGTATCTCTGGTGTTCATTAAAGGTGCTTTGATGATCTGATGTGCACCACAAGCTAAGGCATATACTTGAAAGGGCAAAGCATAGCATTCACTCCCAACTGGGTAAAAAAACCCCAAAAACAACACTTTACCAGTGTGGGTGGCTGAAAGGAAAGAGGGAAACACTAACTGATTTTAGATACATAACTCTATGAAATATTGGTAAGTCAGGGAGAAAAAAATCCCATTCATTATGCACACCACTCGCTGCTCTACTTGACTCAGCTTTACTGCACATCATTGTCAGCATAACTTTGAAAAGGAGCAGAAAGGCATAAAAAGGCAGGAAACAGGTACTGAAAATCTACATGTAACTGCATCTGAAAGGCATCTGCCTAACTTTAGACCACATACTTCTCCATGATAAGACTACAGAGGCCTTTTGTGGAAAAACACTTTTAGTACAGTAGAACCTAAAAGAGAGAGGTTAGTTTTCATAAAAGTTACTTCAGATTCAACCTAGCTGAATCTGAAACAGTGATCGCAAAATCTGTCTCTTTTTTCAAAGTTTAGGCACAATCTACAGTGTATGAGCAGAGTGCATTGCCGTTTACCACATGTTACTTTTCCTAGGTTCCTAGTCAAACTCTGATACAACTGCAGGATTCACTTAAATAAATCGAAGATTTATTCCAGTAAATAATGTCTTTGCAAGTATACATAGAAAACATTTTTGAGTAGTTTACCATGTGTATCTACATTTGAAACATTATTGTATTTTGAATTTTATACTTATCGAAAAAAATGGAAAAGAATGGAGTTTCTGAGCGCCATCACTCCTTAGTGGACAATGAGGTCAAATCCAATATCACAGATGCCAATGGTAAAACTTCCCTGTAAGTTTAAGCAGTAAATTTCATTCCATATTTTTCTTTCTCTTTTTTACGTGACGTCAGATTCTTTAGGAAAGCACAGTGGACACAAGGTGGAGCCAAAGACCCTTGAAACAAACTATTAATTACTTTTTTTTTTTTTAACGGAGAGCTCTTTTGAAGAGGCAAGTGAGAATAAGCTCCAAATCCAGCATTTGAAGCAAGTTGTTAAAATAACTAGAAGTGGAACCTAGCTATTACTGTCTATAATTTAATCATAAGGGAGTCGATATATTTTAATAATGAAAAAATCAACTATATTTTTCAGTCCATATTTTGTTTTTAAAACACACATTCAAACTTAATAAGATTATTTTTCTTTAAAACTCATAGTAAAAGAAAAATGTAAATTCCCAAATTCCTAATGAGTTTTAGATGTTTTTCTGAAAGGAAAAAAAAAAAAAAAAAAAAAAAAAACACCAAAAAGTTGGTCCTTTATTCTTATTTCACTAGGTTTTTGACTGATTGAATATTTTACTGTTTGGATTTTTGTTTTATTTTATGTGAACTTTAATTATGATACGTGGAAGAAAAGGGAATTATAGTCTAGATTACATCTATTATTTGGTTTTGTTGACACTAAGACACTTTGGAAAGCCAAGAGTAAAGTGAGAGGGAAATTAAAGCTCTTTTCATTCTAATGTGAAATGATTAATCTTTAATGCTCGGAATTGGGTTGATAAGGATTGTCATTACCACATGGAGTAGGCATATTTTATATCAACTCCTCTATGGTTTCAACAGCATGGCTCACATCAAACTGTATTTCATGTCCCCTGAAACGAGAATATTTATTTTCTCTTCTTTTCTTGACAGTACACTTGAAGGATCAGATGACTGATAATATTTCACAGCTGTCATCATCATCTAGTTCCACCCACATGCACACGCCTTGACAAAACAAATGAAAGGGACTTCGGAAATTAGGGTCACACTCCTACTCATGTTAACAGCTACAGAATTTAGTTCATAAAAAGGACTGAGACTTCAAAATTAGCCATGCTAGAACTGAAACTGATGAATTACGTATCTGAATTGTCTGTATTTTCCTTTTAGTTTTATAACAAAAATATTTAGATGTTTATGCAAAAAGAACTTTCCAAGAGCTGAGGTCTTTCTTGTGCTACAGCCTCAATTAACACTTTTGCTGTTGGAGGCTCACCATGATGCTGCTGAAAAGAGAGATAGGAAGATCTTGAAGCACACAAAACCAGACTCACTTGATTAATGGCAAAAACATTCTCAGACTTGTTAGTAACTATGTTTAGCTGTTAACATACAAATGACCCATATTAAAAATGCTATCTTGAAAATTCTATGCATATTGAACTATACAGAAATATTGACACTCACATAGATTCAGAGTAAAACCAGTTGTGAATGAAATATTTACTGTTCTTTGCTCTGAGTAAAAAAAAAAAAAAAAAAAGAAAAGAAAAAAAGGAAAGGAAAAGGAATGGAAAGAAAAAAAAAAAAAAAGAAAGGATCCCCAGGGCTGACAGTGTGATAGAACAGAATAGGGAATACTTTCTTCCCCATAACTGCTATCACATGCTTGCACAGTGATGAATGAAGGTGTCTATCTTATCTCTTAGCTGCTTAAGAAAAATCATGTATAAGCAACAAGTATCTTCAAAATAATTACAAAAAATGCAAGGAACAAGCATCTTCAAAACCATTACAAAAAATGCTTGCTGCATGCTACTGCTTCTCTGCTTTTCCATTAACAGTCCAATTCTCCTGTAATCAGCTTTCAGAATTAAAAAAAAAAAAAAAATCTTTAGGAGTTGTGGGTTTTTTTTTAATCTTAAAGATCACTATATTCAAATCAGAGATCTAGCTCAGTACAGTAATGTGAAACTAATAGTAAAAGTGATAGAGGAAACTGGAAATTTACTTTTCTCCCTTACTGTTTCTGGTTTGTTTGTTTTTAATTTTTATCTCCTGAAAATGGAACTCTCTGACTGCTACAGCTTATGTTTAGATCTGGGCAGTAGTGCTAAGCATAAAAAAGAATATGCTGAAATATAACCAGCTTAAATATCCTGAACCGGAACATTGAATTTCAGGACTGCAAACTGCCAGTTGTTTTCAAAGCCATTCCTGTAAGGGGGCAGGGAGAAACATGAAAGCTGTGTACTTGGAGGAAGGAAAACACACATGAAATGCTGTGGCAGACTGTTGGAGTGAAAATAAATCTGACTTCTCGGCCACGTTCAAAGTCAACCTGCCACAAAATTCTGAAAGAAATCATACAAGTCAAGAGCTGTATTAAGCACAGGAGCATAAAGCAGTTCAAGTATTACAGTCAAGTGAAATCATTACATTCAGTCTGTACTTCAGCTCTGTAAGTGAAGGAAAGGACAATATATTACTACAAATTAACTTAATCTGATGGTGCTCTACAAAGTAAAAAGAAAAGAAACACAAATAATAAAGCATTTGTCAAATTAATTGACAAAACTACTGAACACAGAATAAGCATCTGAAAATCAGCTTTTACAAGCTTTGTATCAAAGGAAAGGAAAGCTAGAAATATATAGATAAAATCCAAATTGTTTTTTTCCACATACTTAGGGCAACTGGGAACTACTGACCTGTCAGCCTCAACTCTGTGCCTGGAAAGATCATGGAACAGATCCTCCTAGAAGCTATGCTAAGGCACATGGAAAACAGGGAGGTGATTCGAGACAGCCAGCATGGCTTCACTAAGGGCAAGGCTTGCCTGACCAACCTAGTGGCCTTCTATGACACAGTGACTACATCAGTGGACAAGGGAAGAGCTATGGATGTCATCTATCTGGACCTCTGTAAAGCCTTTGACACTGTCCGTCACAACATCCTTCTCTCTAAATTAGAAAGATTGGATTTGATGGGTGGACTGTTTGGTGGATAAGGAATTGACTGTGTTGTGGTTAAACCCCAACTGGCAACTAAGCACCACACAGCTGCTCACTCACTCCCCCATGGTGGGGTGGGGAGAGAATCAGAAGAGTAAAAGTGAGAAAACTCGTGGGTTGAGATAAAGACAGTTTGATAGGTAAAGCAAAAGCTGCGCACACATGCAAAGTAAAACAAGGAATTCATTCAGTACTTCCCATCGGCAGGTAGATGTTCAGTAATCTCCAGGAAAGCAGGGCTCCGTCAAGCATAACGGTTACTTGGGAAGACAAACACCATCACTCTGAACGTCCCCCCTTTCCTTCTTCTTCCCCCAGTTTTATATGCTGAACCTGTGTCATATGGTATAGAATATCCCTTTGGTCAGTTGGGGTCAGCTGTCCTAGCTATGCTCCTTCCCAGCTTCTTGTGCACCTGGCAGAGCATGGGAAGCTGAAAAAGTCCTTAACTAGTGTAAGCATTACTTAGCAACAACTAAAACATCAGTGTGTTAACATTATTCTCATCCTAAATCCAAAACACAGCACTATACCAGCTACTAGGAAGAAAATTAACTCTATCCCAGCTGAAACCAGGACAGGATGGATGGTTCCATTCAGAGGGTAGTGGTCAACATCTAGATAGAGATCAGTGATAAGTGCTGTCCCTCAGGGGTCCATATTGGGACCAGTACTGTTTAATATCTTCACCAATGACATAGACAGTGGAATTGAGTGCACTCTTAGCAAATTTGCAGATGACATCAGGCTGAGTGGTGTGGCTGAAAAACCTGAGGGATGGGATGCCATTCAGAGGGACCTGGATAAGCCTGAGAAGTGGCCTCATGTGAACGTCATGAGGTTCAACAAGGCCAAGTGCCAAAGTCCTGCAGCTGGGTCGGGGCAACCCCCAGTATCAATACAGGCTGGGGGATGAAGGGATTGAGAGCATCCCTGCAGAGAAGGACTTGGTGGTAGTGATAGATGAAAAGCTGGATATGAGCCAACAACGTGGGCTCGCAGCCCAGAAAACCAACTGTATCCTGGGCTGCATCAAAAGAAGTGTGGCCAGCAGGCTGAGACTCCACCTGGAGTACTGTGTCCAGCTCTGGAGTCCTCAGTACAGGAAGGACATGGACCTGGGCCACAAAAATGATCAGAGGGGTGGAACACCTCTCCTATCAAGAAAGGCTGAGAGAGTTGAGGTTGTTTATCCTGTAGAAGACAAAGCTCTAGGGACACCTTATTGTGGCCTTTCAATACTTAAAGGGGGCTTATAAGAAAGATGGGGACAGACTTTTTAATAGGGCCTGTTGGGATAGGACAAGGGGTAATGGTTTTAAAGTAAAAGAGGGTAGATTCAGACTAGATTTTTTTACAATGAGGGTGGTGTAACACTGTTGCCCAGAGAGGTGGTAGATGCCCCATCCCTGGAAACATTCAAGGTCAGGTTGGATGGGGCTCTGAGCAACCTGATCTAGTTGAAGATGTCCCTGCTCATTGCAGGGGGGTTGGACTAGATGACCTTTAAATTTCCCTTCCAACTCAAAGTATTGATTCTATGATCCTATGAACTGTTTTCATATAAACGTGGGGTAAATCTCATGATGTCTTTACTTTTGATCATGCATGATCTTAAGTGTGCGCCCAAATTTGAGATGTCTATCTAAAATAGCTTTGGCTACACTACATCATGGTGTGGTTGAAGTCCCCTTTGTTTTGGATGTTTGCCAAGCTGTTGTGCTCACCTCACCCATTGTTCACTCTTCTCATTTATGCATCATCTATAGGCAGCAGTAGGAAAGTCCTCATTTTTTTAAAGAAGTTGTTCTCAGGAAACTGATGCTATGTAACTAAGCAGGTTTTTGGATTTACCTGTAGTTCCTAAATTCTGGAGGAAAAGTAGTTAGGGTTCATAGTGAAAGTAATTTATTTATACTAGAATGCACTGGAGAGCAAAAAAACATACTTAAATCTTTTTTATTATTATTTTTGTAAGTAGCTTATTAAAGATTTAAAAAAAATCTCTTTGGAAAAACATCAAAATGCACATAAAAAAAATAAACGTAATGGCAATCAACTATTTCAAGATGAAAATTAAATAAACAGTGATATATTTCAGCTAAAAATGAAAACATTCATCTGGGAAATGATAAAAAGATATTTTCTGTTTCAAAACAGTTTAATGAATTTATTAACTGTCTCAATTAATCCAAACTTATGTTATTTTCATAAATATTTTAATGAGATATTTCAGAGATATTTTGTCACAAATTCTGCCCAGTTCTAGTTTGAATTGCTGAGTATTTTCTTATGTTTTACTAGCTTCAATAAAATTTAGAAGAAAGCTTTTCTTGAAAAGAAATATGGATTTCAGTTTGCTCCCTCAATGATTTTGCTTGAATAAGAACCAAGCAAAACTGGGTAAGAAAGCGATATTCTCTTCATTGACTGCAATGTAAGACACATCTGCTTATCAACCCTCAAGACACTATTAACAGAACCTTCTTAAAAACATTGCTTACAAAGTAAGTACAAAGCTGTGAGGTTTTTAGGTCCATAAGCAAAATCAAAGCTGACTATGGATATAAAGTCTAATTCCACAGAGATCGGAAATGTTTGAAACACCTTATACAGTAAAGGAAGGATTTCTAGCTTAAGAAAGTTGTCTTGATGTCATACAGGTAACCTTGACAGTTATGGAGCTAGGAAACAGATAATGAAAATGCTTGCTTTGAAGATAAATCAGTTCCAGTTTCTCAGAGTAGTGATTTAATATTCAGGTTTTGTAACTCTAACTGTTTCAAAGATGTTGCCTAAACGTCCTCATCAGTGCTTCCACTCCTTCTTGCCCCTGCAGGTATTCAGCTGTGCTATGCCTTGCTGAATTGTCCGATTCCTTTTTCTGACACTGAGCAAGAGATGAAAAAGAAAAAAAAAATATGGAAGAAGCAAAAATTAGAAAAAGGCTGATATAAGGACAAATAAAAGAAATGGACTTCTGTCTGAGGAGCCCTAAAATTCCTCTTTTCTTTCAAATAATTTCCTACTGCAAAAGACAAATTACAGTGAATAAACTTCAGCTCCTGTTACACAAAATGTTCCCACTCTATGGAAGACCATGGAATAAGAAGACTCTGAGACCTGTATGCACAAATGTATCTGTATTCATTGCTGCAAAAACAGATGTAGAAACCTCACTAATTGAATCTTGACCAAATAGCCTTAAGATTTAAACTTACAAAACACCTTCCTTTGAACAATACTCATGTCAGTAGAACCTTTGGCCTGGGATGACCCCAATATTTTAATTATTTATCTTTAATAAGCTGGGGAAAATATATCAGACAGGTTTTCTCAGTTGAAATCTGTTTAGCAGCAATGCCTGCCTGATCCCATTTTAGTTGAGTGAAAGAGGTTACTATTAATATTCTAAGTTTTTTTTCTCCTTGTGTCTTACAGCAAGGAATTACAAAGGCTGTTAATGTGTTCTATGAAAATATCTTTCCTTTTTATGAGTTTTAAAATAGCTATTTTTGCTTTCAGTTAAAATTCTGGTTTTATACTTAAAGATAAAAAATAAAAGTAAGTTCTTGTGCTCATTCACTGTCTCTGTCCAATCCCTCAATGTTAATTTCTTTGGTAAATAAACATTTTCAAAAAACTTAAAAAAAAACAAAAACAAAACCAAACTTTTAAAAGCTTCTTATACTTAAGCTTTTTTATTTGTCCAAAAGTTACACAATTCCAGAATAAATTACTACTATTACTGGACCACACACAATACGGGTACGAATTGATCTTTTCAAACATCCAGTTTTGGAAACAATGTGTGGGATTTGTCTGCCCTTACTGTACATGTTTGAAAGTCAGAACTTTTCATCCTACCGTCCCTTTCAGTTAATGGACAGAAAATCCCTCTAGAGCATGATTTAACTCTTCCTAAGGGGGAAGGATTCAAGTTAAATAAATCATTGTTTGGAAATGTCTGTACCTTGCCTTTTGAGAATGGAGGGATCCTTAGGTGACCATCTCACTTCAGATATCTAACTTTTATACATATGCATATAAAACCAGGGAATCCCATCTAGAATTGCACAGCCAATATTCAATACACATTCAGTATATTCAAGAAAATACTGAAAGACCTCCAACTTTTGGTAAAAGAAAATTAAAACACATTCCAGAACGCATGTATAATACAGTGTTATTATATAAAAAGATTCTTCTTTCTCATGAAATGTTGTGTGAAGTACTTGTCTGGATTCTTCAGTAGCAGCAAACTGATCGTATTTCTGATAATTGCTAAACATTTATTCATGTGATGCATTTTATTCCATGCATTACTGCTGTCATTGATAACTATCTACTCTGTTTTCAACGCAGTCTGACAAAAAGAGTCTTTAAAACATTCAGTTGTAAAATGTTCTTTCACATAACACAGCTTTCACAACCTGTTTTCAAGGATCCTTCTAACAGCAGCTGCAGAGCAGGCGTGGAAGAAAAAATTACTGCGTAAACAGCAAATTCTATTAATCTCCTGTCAATGAACTACACAGAGAATCCAGTTGAAAAAGAATTGACTAGATGTTTGTGAGATTTATAATTAAGCCCACCCCCCAGTCCCTGGCACATGCTGTCTTGTCAGGCTGCTCGTAAGTTATGACAAATTAGAAACACCGTCTGCAAAAAGCTGTTCTCATTCAGTAGGATTGCTCATAAATAGTAAAAGAGCATATCCCCATCTCAGGTACACCATCCTGTGTCAATGTAACAATAACTTCCAACTCTATATTTTAAATTGAGTCACATGCATTATGTTTTACCTTTCAGAAGTAACAGATGAGTTTTCATTTAAAGTAATGACACTTAACGGAATATGGGGGAAATGTACTGACTGCTGCCTTTAGAAACTAAATTTCATTTTATGCATTTCTTATAGAAAAATTTTAAGAGTTAAGTGGACCAATCAATTGCTGAAAACTTTTTTTATTGCTTAAATATATTTATATCTTTTCTGTGGAAGAAAAACAAAATAATTATAAAACAATGATAAACAGCTTTATGCGGAGAGACATCACAATTATTATGTATTTTGCCAACATGATAATACTAGATGGGGTTTTACTCAAAGGAGCTTAAGGAAGTTAGATATCTAATTGACATCAAAATTTAGTAATAAATTCTCGTTTGCTTGTGTGAAAGTTGCTACTCGTGTGTGTGTTTGTGTGTAAATATCTATAAAAACATAGATATAGATATATATGCATATGCGTACCTTTCGGTATCTATGTGTTTGCAATACAATGGGAAATGGGATGAATAATAGGGAATATGTTATCAGATATTTCATCAGCATCCTCAGCTGAATAGAATTCCTAAGACTTCTCTGCTTTGCTGAGGGACATCTTTAGTGGAATATTGTAACACTGTTCTACTGCTTCCAGGTTTTAACAATATTTCCCATTATGACTGATAAGAGGAAGGATACTTCCCTCTGTTGTATTCACTATTACCCTGCCATATTCATCAATGGCTCTAATTTTTTCATTTTAACCTTTTCTACTCATATTAAATTTTTCCCCAAATGATTATTTATTTTCTTGTTCTCTGACTTGTCCTTGTCCCAGTCTTAGGAAGGACTTCATGTTGTTTGGTTGACAGTCTAAATGAATCTTCACTGAGGACAACAGAAGAGAAATAAATTAAAACTGATTTCATACGTGTGTGAGAAAACCAAATGATTATTTGACTTATGGTTGGATGCCATTGGTGTTGGAGTTTTGGAAGCCTTCAAGGAACCGAAGGACTATATTAACAGCCTGCAATAATCACAGATCCTATAGCTTTTACCATTCGAACTCTCTTAGTCTTCTTTGAACACTGATGGAATGAATTTGCTCCACTGTTACTGTATAGTTCATCCTAGAATGTGAATGTAAATCTATGTAAACATCCAGTGGAACAATCTCCCAGGAAGAAACACTGCAGCTCATCTAGGAACAAGAGGGCAATACAATGAGAAATAGAGACAAAGAACTGCAGTTTTCCGTAAGGGACACATATACTGTGACTGAATGATGAGTCAATGACTCAACATTTGTTATTTTCCTGGAAGGTTTCTTACATCTTGATACACCATTGTCTTTTATACTTGGCTGTGAATGCTGCCAGAGTAGACAGTCCAATATGCATAGGTAGGAAAAACAGACCGTACTTCGTTTTTATTTAGGGTTGTTAAAATCAGCCAGGGCTGAATAAGTTGAAAGTGACACTGGTGATCCCATCTAGCAGTACTGACAAATATTCCAAAAATTTTTAGTGGACTGTATAAAGTCCTAATAATCAAGATGTGAAGGAAATTTCATAAGATATAATGCACTAGATCTTTTAGCCCTTATACTAAGATAGTTTCCCACTGGAATGCTTGCAGACGTGGCCAGTGTGAACAAGAACTATGTGAGAATGCATAAAAAGAAATTCTGCATGCCTGAACTGCCATCATATGCCAAGGATTACATCAATATTCACACTCCTGTCTGAGTGTAACTCCAGTTCTTTAATAATCTTTTGTTGCCTTTCACTGGACTCACTCCAGTAACTCCTTATAATTTTTATAATGGGGAGCCCAGAACAGGACAAAGCACTGCAGATGTGGCATCACCAGTACTGAGTAGAGAGGAAGGATCATGTTGCTTGACCTTCTGGCAATACTCTTCCCAGTGCCTTCCCAGGATGCCGTTGACCTTCTTTGCTGTAACGGTGCGTTGCTGTCTCGTGATCAGCTTGTTGTCCACCAAGCCACCAAATTCCTTCTTGGAAAAGCTATTTTCCACCTCATCATCCCCTGACCTATACTGAGACATAGGGTTATTCTTTCCCAGGTGCAGAACTTGGTATCTTGGTCTCCTCCAAGCAGTCATCAGTCCTCAAAGAGGGTCCCTTTCGCCTCACTAAAAGGATGAAGGAGAACGCTACCTAGCCCCTTAGGTCCTCGATCACCTAGTCCAGAGCCACATAGTCATGCTCAACACTGTTCAGGTCTCCCCATGTAGTACCATTAATGCCCACACAAAAGAGCAGCAAGGGATAATAGTCTGAGTGCCAGACAAACCTTGGCAGCATCTTTACAACTTCCTAAGAGTGAACTATGGGCAGCAGTAAACCTCCCTAGATGACAGATCAGATCAGCAGATGGGGACCTCTGTTGTTCTCCCCAGGGAGTCTCCCACTGTTGTCACTCACTGTTTTATCTTGATTCTGCTGTGTGGCTCAGGGCCAGCTAGCTTTGAAGCTTCATTAGTCAACACTCCCTGCTCCTCATCAGCTCTGAGGGTAGTCAATCTATTGCATAGTTGCAAATTTTAGGCTGTAACAGGAACCCTCTTTGTGTCTGAAGTCACCAGCTTCCAGCCTTTGCCAGCAAAGGAATTTCCACTTTCCAACCTGAGAGGTGCAGACTCTTCTGCAACAGCTGGTGATTTGGGTTCTTGAAGCATCAGGGTCTCAGAACAGAACCGGTCTATCTCTTTCTCATCTTCTCTGATGATACACAGTCCACTGACCTCCACCTGCAGCTCTTTTACTTGGCAGCACAACTCCTCAACAGCTGCAGACCTCCTGCAGGCTAGGAAGTGAATCTTCCCCGGCCTCAGAGAGAGATCCCACAGCTATCCCACAGCTTCCTGCAGCCTGAGCCTTGCAGGGCTGCATCCTCCTTCTGAAGCTCGAATTGGGTCAAGGCCTCCAACATCTCAGGAACAGTTTCTCCAGTGGCTGTCGGGGATCTGTTGTGGTTTAACCCCAGCCAGCAACTAAGCACCACGCAGCTGCTTGCTCACTTCCCCATTGGTGGGATGGGGGAGAGGATCGGAAGGGCAAAAGGGGAAAACTCGTGGGTTGAGATAAGAACAGTTTAATAACTAAAGTAAAATAAAAATAGAACAGTAGTGATAGTAATAATAACAATAATAATAAAAACAAGTAATGATAGTACAATATTAATACAAAGCCAGCGATACACTGTACAATTTCTCACCACCCGCCGACCGATTCCCAGCAAATCCCCCAAGCAGCGATCGTTGCCCCTCCCCCAGCCAACTCCTCCCGCTCATATACTGAGCATGACGTCATGTGGCATGGAATAGCCCTTGGGCCAGTCTGGGTCAGCTGTCCTGGCTGTGCCCCCTCCCATCTGCTTGTGCCCCCGGCAGGGCAGGGGAAGCTGAAAGGTCCTTGACCAGAGTGAGCGCCACTTAGCAACTACTTAGCACTACTTAGCAAGAACCAAAGCATCAGTGTATCATCGACATTGTTCTCATCCTAAACCCAAAACACACCCCCATACTGGCTACCAAGAAGAAAATTAACTCCATCCCAGCTGAAACAGGATCGTATCTTACAGCGTGTCACCACCATAGCTGAGGATGTGTACACTTCTCTGAGAAAGGTTGCTGGCTCCATCTTTGTACCCCTTTGCATGAACTGCTGCACAAACTGCTTCATCTGTTGGCTGCCTCTGTTAACTGCACTCAGTTCATTCATGCTTGCAGAAGTGACACCAACAAGCTGTATGGCACTTTGGCTAAAAATTCTAAAATTTGAAATTCTGAAGTTTAGATGTTTTCCATGGAGTGTTTGGAAATAAACTTATCTATCTCTTGAATGTGTTTAATAGTACAAAATATTGTTGATTTTCCTACAGCGAGCCTCATGTCTTCCTCAGTCTTTTCTTCAAAGAGGTGATAATACCCATTGATATGTGATCTAACCGCAGGTGAAAGTGAATGGATCTTCAAATGCTAAATTAAAAAAAAATGCTTTGTATACTATTGTAGTTTTTTAAAAATGTTTTCAGTACCTGAAGATTAACTTAAACTGAATTGCATCACTTATCTGTCCAGGAGGAAATGGAAGCCCTGTCTCTTCCATGATTATTTGTTTTCCAGAGTGAATGGTGGAACATTCTTCCTACCAGCCTTTTTCTACAGGAAGCTACAACTATTTTCATAGACTATAACTCATGTTTGCTGAGCTACATTTAACAATAGGCAGGCAGCCAACAAACAATGTGGTATTTTTTTTTCTGTCAATCTTTTTGCAGCCTGTGAAGCATATAGTTTTATCTGTAAACAGTATAATTTAATGTAAAGAAAAGAGAAGAAAAGACTGGGTTTGGACTTTCTGTGAATGTGATGTGACTTAAATTAGATCAAATAATAATGTTTACAAAGGCAGTAGGTATCCTAAAACCATCCCTGATGTTCTCCCATCTGCTACATTAAAGCAGGCTTTCATCTTCCCCAAAGCTGATTATTAAAGGACGTAGAAATATTCCATATCATGATAAAGAAATGAAAAGATGTATGACTAATCCATCTATTTTTAACATCTTCCTTCTGAACCTCAAATGCCCAGAACAAAGTTACATGTTGCTGCAGACGATCTTTTTGAGATCTTTGCCTTGTATATTCCCAAGAGCATCTGCATTGAAGGGTAGAAATAGCACTGGTTTTAATGCTATGGGAAGTACAGTCAAAGGCCTGAGGAACCTTTCACCAGACATAACCTTACAAAAAAAAAGATAAAATATCTGATATATTCTACACAGAGCTCTTTAGGGAGATTTTGTGAGTCTGTGGTTACAGAATTTAGTTACAGAATTCGCTTTTAAATTTACCTCTTGTCACAGAGCTGTGCTCCAGGATGCTCACAGTAAAATGATAGTTTGAGGTACATGGAGATAAATCTGAAATCCTGATGCAAACAAGAAAGATAGTAGACAGAGTTTGTACATATCTGCCAGACCATGCTGTTAATCTGAAAAAAAAAATCATCAAAGAAACATGAGCAATGTAATGCAGGCTACTGTATTACTGAATGTGAAAACTCAACCTGAGAACTGAAGCTATGGAAAGATCACAAAATTGAATGAATTTGATATTCAACAAATTAATTAATCAAGGGTACAGTGCTGACTTTTTCTCATCTAATTCAATAAAATCTTGCAATTCCAAAATGTATCTGAAGATACTGCGCAATTCAAGTAATTTTTGGAAGTAGGCAGCACAACTTAAAAAAGTCACCCTGTCGGGTAAGTCCAGCACACTGCAGCTTCAAAAGGCAGCATCCCAAGGAACAAGTGACAGGATGAGAAGAAACGGGCTCAAGTTGAACCAGGGGACGTTTAGATTGGATATTGGGGAAAATTTCTTCATTGAAAGGGTTATCAAGCATTGCAACAGACTGCCCAGGGAAGCAGTTGAGTCTCCATCCCTAGAGGTATTTAAAAAACTTGTAGATGTGGCACTTAGGGACATGGTTTAGTGGTAGACTTGGCAGTGTTAGGTTTGTAGTTGGACTTGGTGATCTTAAAGGTCTTTTCCAACTTAAACAATTCTATGATTCTGTGGCTCTATGAGTAGTGTGCTTTTCCATCCAAAAGGCAGGGTATGCCTGGATGAAATGTGTCACACTTGCCCAGCTGCACCGTTAACTCTCAGTCACTCCTAGATGTGTTCACCCTGTTAGCCATCCTGTGATGCTGGCACCAACCCGGATCAGCATGAGCCAGGAGAGCTGGCAAATCTTGGTTGTTTCTACGTGGTACCATGTAAACGCAGATAAGACATTTGTGGACACCAGCTGATACAGTCACATGGCCCTTCATTTTTCTACATGGATTTTTCAGCTCAGTGAAGATTAGCTCAAGGATCTCTGTGCTTCATAGACATGTCAGTGTCAATGACTTTCCTCCATTTTATCCTCACTGTATTTCACTGAAGAAAGAAAAAGTATCTGCTCTGTGTTTTATGCAAGTTCTCATGCTTACTATTACTCCATATATGTGACACTGGATTCACGTGGTCACATTGCACATCATTGTAACCTACTTTTTCAATCATTGCACATCGTTGTAATCTACTAAGATTTCAGTCCTTCAGAAAAACTCATAAAGATATGTATTGGATTCCTGTGGCAAGATTTTGATAGTGGGGGAGGCTGCAGGGGTGGTTTCTGTGAGAAGAGGCCAGGGGATGCCCCTGCATTGGACAGAGACAGTTCCAGCAGGCTCCAAGATGGACCCACTGATGGCCAAAGCTGAGTCAATCAGCAACGTTGGTGGCACCTCTGTGAAAACATGTTTAAGAAAAGGTAAAGAACTCTGTGCAGCAGCTGTGAGAGGGACGAATCAGAAAAAACGTGAGAGAAAGAACCCTGTGGACACCATGGTCAGAGAAGAAGGAGGGGGAGAAGGTGCTCCAGGCACTGGAGCAGGGATTCCCCTGCAGCCCATGGAGAGAACATAATGGTGATGTAGATTGTCCCCCTGCGGTGTGTGGAGGGCCACAGTGAAGCATATATCCACCTTGCAGCTCATGGAGGACCCCACAGTGGAGCAGGTAGACATGTCCTGAAGGAAGCTGCATGCCATGGACAGCCCATGCTGGAGCAGGCTTCTAGCAGGAACTGTGGCCCCTGGAGAGCAGCCCACGCTGGAGCAGGTTTGCTGGCAGAGCTTGTGGCTTGTAGGGGACCCATGCTGGAGCAACCTGTTGGATTGCACCTGAAGGATTGCATCCCATGGAAAGGACCCATGCCAGAACAGTTTGTGAAGAAATGAAACCCATGGGAGGGGGACCCCACACTGGAGTAGAATAGCGTGAGGAAGAAGGACTGGCAGAGATGAAGTATTACAACTTCAACCCCCATTCCCCAACACTCTGCATTGCCCGGGAGAGGGGAGAAGGCACAGGAGTTGGGAATGAAAAAGTGAAGCTAAGCTTAAGTTTTGTCTTTGTTTCTGTCTTACTCTATTTTTTTAATTGGCAATAAATTAAAATAATCTTCCCCAAGACAAGTCTGTTTTGCCTGTGACAGTAACTGGTAAGTGATCTCCCTGTCCTTATCCTGATCCATTAATTTTTTAATCTTATTTTCTCCCCCTGTCATTCTGAGGAGGAGGAGGAGTGAGAGAGCAGCATATGGGTGTCTGGCAGCCAGCCAGCCAAGTTTAGCCCACCACAGGATAACATGAGTGTGACTCACATTGTGGTTAATTAAACACTCATAATACTGAAATATCACTAATTAAGCTATAGTCCTCAAAATCATTAGTAGAGAACTCTGCATAGTGGAGGAGCTTGAAGTTATGATGATTACCTCTAATTCACACAGGTAAGTCCATAAATCTTCAGAGAAAATAAATCATCTGTAACAAGTTGCCATGTATGTAACATTACTTAAACATTCTGCTAATTGATCATTCTTCGGAAAACAAGTGGGGAAAAAATACCAAGAGCAATTATATTGTTCTTAGCTCACAGTACTGTTAGCAAGTTAATATTTTTTCTTTACTCAGCTGAGTAATTAAACTTCCCATTGCATAGATTTGTTTAAACATATTGCTTTTATTTATATTAATACTGTTAGTCCCTAGTATATATAATTGCAATCATAAACCACACTTGCCAAAGAGATGATATAAGATTTGTTGTTGCTGCTGTGGAACAAGCAGGCTCAGGCTGGTATGAGCAATCACCACGGTCTGATTAGCGTGTGGTGTTCCAGCCCCGCTATTGCTTGCTGTGAGATAATATTTTACTATGAGGATGAATTCTATTCACAAAGTACAATGATAATATGCAGAGGACCATGTCTACTGATATTCATTTAGCAACATGCCTTTGCTGACACTTATATCCTTGCCAGTTTATCCATTACAGGAAGGAATATACAACCAGGACATTATAAAAATCTTGGAGGCTTTTCCAAGACTGTCAGAAAACACTGTTCATAAACAATAAATATGAGCTGAAAAATGCCTTATTTGCAGAACAACCATACGGTTTTATTCAGTGTAGCACAGTGCAGTGCTATATTGACAATTCAGCAGTGGTTTTATGCTTAATTCTAATTGGTTGCTGCAGCTCAAAACCCTTATTAAGGTTTCACCCTTTATTAATCCAGAATTATGGGAAAATGCAGTCACCTGAGCTAAACTGACTCTTCTTGCAGTTGCAGAAATTTCTGACTTTGTTCTCAGAGTACGGTAGATATTGTCTCTACATTACTGCCTTGTTCACTTCCGGTGTCCATGTCAATTTCCAATGGAAATAAATAGCTATGTCATCCATAGGTCAGCAGGTAGATAATTAGAAAAATTAAGAAGGTTGTATTTCATCCAATTCTAAACACTGCAATTTAGAGCCATCAGTTCTGGTTATACTACATTTTCCCGCAATTCAGTAAATGCTTCAAAATTTTCACTTTGTTTCTGTTAGCATAGCTGTTTGTGCTTCTGACTCAAATTTCACTTTAGTATTTAATTGCTCATATTCCTCAAGTCTCAAAAAGCTAGTCAGGGAAAGAAGATGAGAATTAGAGAAAAGAAAGAAGAGGCAGAATAGGTAACAATTCTGAACTAAACCGAAATCCATTAATGTTTTTACAACGTAAGTTCATAATAGCAATAGAAGTTTTTCCTTTGGTCCATGAGAACTGTAAATAAAGTTTTCTAGTCTTGTTACCTCAGGAATGACCAAGTATGCCCACACTTGATTGGTAAGTACAGATATTTTTAGAAATCTTCCATATATGACAGCAAGAATACCGAGTCAGGTTCTTAGACGACACATAAATCAGCTGTGACTGTTCAGCTACCTAATGGGTAGTTATTGAGAAGAGTCACACACTGCTCAGAGGTGCACAGCAAAAGGACAAGAGGCAAACAGGCATGACTTGCAGCCAAAGAAATCTCAACTGAATATAAAGCAGAAGTTTTGACAATAAAGGTGGTCAAATATCGAAACAGGTTGCCCAGTGAATTTAAGAACCTCTGTCTTTGGAGATATTTAAAATTTGACTGGACAAGGCTCTGAGAAACCTAGTGTAATTTTAAAGTTAATCCTGCTTTCAGTTGGGAGTTGAACCAGAATAGCTCCAGAGGTTGTTTCCAATTTGAATTATCCTAGGACTCTCACATCATTCTATTGGTTTAACTATTTCACCTGAAGAGATGGCTTAACTTACATAGTAACATAAATCCTGCAGCACAAAAAAAAGAAGGCTCATCATTTAAGAGGCATTTTTACCAGTAATTACTTTAAGTTATACCATGGGAATTACAAGCAATTATTTCTTCTATTAAATAAAGGATTTGACAGACAATTAACTTAAACTTCAGTGTCAGGCACACAGGGAAAAAGCATTAAACTACTGTATTCCCTATATTGGGGGGGTGGGGGGACAACTCTGAAGACCACCAAGTTTCATCCACTTAAGTTTAAACAAGTGGTGTGCAGACAAGATCCCTCTTCTGCAGGCATGTGCTCTGCTTTGGGCCTTGATTTTCACAGAGAATTTAAGGCCTTAAAGGGAACTTCTTCAGTCTGTGCAATTCGAGTGCCTAATGCACCTTGGTTGTCCTCTCCTCATGAATAAATACTGAATTCATAATGCTATGTATTTGATTTCAGTTAGTTTGGTTCTTTGGCAACTCTATGACAAGGAAACATCTTGTAATGATAGCTTTGGGTTCTTTCCACAACAATTACTTCAGTATAGTAATTAATAAGGCATCTAAAGAACTTATTGTAATTTTGTTAAACAGAATGTTGACTGAAATAAATATTTAAAGTTGACTACTTAATTCTGGAGAACTTCTAATTTTTTATTTTTTTTTTTTTTTTTTAAGATTACATATTATGAGCTTGAACTGACCTGGTGGACTTTGTGACTTGTTTCAGAAGCCAGTAATCTAACAATATGTGAAATAAAGTCTTCCAGATACATATCTAACAAATAGCACTGCAGTTCTTCAGAAGATTGTGTCCTGGTTTCAGCTGGGATAGAGTTAATTTTCTTCCTAGTAGCTGGTATAGTGCTGTGTTTTCGATTTAGCATGAGAAGAATAATGTTGATAATACATTGATGTTTTAGTTGTTGCTAAGTAGTGTTTATACCAGTCAAGGACTTTGCAGCTTTCCCTGCTCTGCCCGGTGCACAAGAAGCTGGGAGAGGGCACAGCCAGGACAGCTGACTCAGACTGGCCAAAGGGCTATGCCATGCCATATGATGTCATGATCAGTATATAAACTAGGGGGAGTTAGCCGGGGGGGCAGCGATCACTGCTCGGGGATGCGCTGGGCATTGGTCAGCAGGTGGTGAGCAACTGCATTGTGCGTCACTTGTTTTGTACATTCTTTTATCATTATTATTACTTTTTTTTTTTTTTTCTTCCTTTGCTGTCTTATTAAACTGTCTTTATCTCAATCCATGGGTTTTACTTTTTTTTTCCAATTCTCTCCCCCATCCCACCGGGGGGTGGGGCGAGGGTGAGCGAGCAGTTGTGTGGTGCTCAGTTGCCGACTGAGGTTAAACCACAACAGTCCTTTTTGGCACCCAACGTGGGGCTCAGAGGGTTGAGATAACAACAAACATAACAAGAGTGTGTTAAAACAAATTTGTTAAAAGCATTCATTATATTAGTTTAGTAATGGCTGGTCACAATGTTGATTTACTTGCTCTCAGACTTTGTTATGTAACACCTTACTTGCCATATATACTGTTTATCAGTATTTATGTGCTGTTTACCACCTCTGGGAGATGGATTAAAGTTGTCACTTTGCTATACTGTGTAGCACTGGCTTATAGTATGATAAAATTATTGTTCATGAGATCAGTCTGGTATCTGTACTCAGCATTGCCGTCACTTTGTACTTAGGGAGCCAAACAGCTGTGATCCCTTTCTAGGAAAGGGGGCATTGACAAAGCGATTGGAAAAGGGGCACAAGCCCTCTGCCTCTGCAGGTGATTACTATCAGGTATGAAGGAAAGATATCCCTTCAAGGAACATGTTATATATCACCCAGGCAAATGGACCACCATGAAGAGAGGTATCCAGTACCTGAGCAAATTAGCCGTGCTGGAGGTGACTTATGGTGGCCTGAACAATGAGCAGTTATCCAAAGATCCAGATAAAGTCGAGTGCACACGACCCACGTGGCAGAAGTTGGTATGGAGCGTACCATCATCATATGCCAACTCGTTGGCACTAATGACCTGGAAAGATGAAGAGGCATCACCAATGGATCAAGTGGCTAGCCTGCTCCAGGAATATGAAGAAAGTCTCTCTTCCTCCCTTGTCTCAGCTGTGGAGAAACTGTCCCGGGAGGTCCAGCAACTCAAAGACAACAGGTCCTACTCTCCACCCATATAGACCAGTATCTCAACTATTAGGAGTCAGCATTCCTCTGCTCAACAGAGAGGATATAGAGGGTACACGCCACAGGGCACCCTATGGTTTTACCTGTGTGACCACAGAGAAGATATCAGGAAGTGGAATGGAAAACTTACCTCGACCCTAGAGACACAGGTATGTGAATTGCAAGGAAAAACATTCCCACAAGGGGGTTCTTCCAGGAAAATTGCTGCTCCAGTTTCCAGTGGGCAGTTCCCTAGACAGGGTAGAAGGGCTGATCTCGCTTCTGATTTTAATGAAGGAACTCCTGACTTGTATTTACAAGAAGCGAGTAACGAATTCTATGACCAGAACTAGAGGGGCCCTGCCTCCAGCCACATGGAGGAAAGGGACAACCGGGTTTATTGGACTGCGTGGATTTGATGGCCTGGCACATCAGACCCACAGGAGTATAGGGCTCTAGTGGATACCGGTGCACGGTGTACCCTAATGCCACCAAGTTATACAGGGGCAGAACCCATCTTTATTTCAGGAGTAGAGAGGGGCATCCCAACAGCTAACTGTATTGGAGGCCAAAATGAGTCTAACTGGGAATGACTGGCAAAAGCACCCCCTTGTAACTGGCCCAGAGGCTCTGTGTATCCTTGGCACAGACTACCTCAGGAGAGGGTATTTCAAGGACCCAAAAGGGTATCGGTGGGTTTTTGGTACGGCTGCCTTGGAGATGGAGGAAATTAAAGAGCTGTGCACCTTGCCTGATCTGTCGGAGGAACCTTCTGTTGTGAGGTTGCTGAGGGTTGAAGGACAACAGGTGACAATCGCCACAACAGTACACCGGCAGCAATATCACACCAACAGAGACTCCCTGATTCTCATCCATAAGCTGATTCATCAACTGGAGAGCCAAGGAGTGATCAGCAAGACTTGCTCACCCTTTAACAGTCCCATATGGCCAGTGTGGAAGTCTAATGGAGAGTGGAGACTAACAGTAGACTATCGTCACATGAACAAAGTCACGTTGCTGCTGAGTGCTGACATGCTCGACATGCTAGAACTTTAATACGAACAGGAGTCAAAGGCAGCCAAGTGGTACGCCACAATTGGTATTGATAATGCTTTTTTCTCAGTCCGTTTGGCAGTAGAGTGCAGGCCACAGTTTACTTTTACTTGGAGGGGCATTCAGTACACTTGGAATCAGCTGCCCCAGGGGTGGAAACACAGCCCCACCACTTGCCATGGACTGATCCAGACTGCACTGGAACAGGGTGAAGCTCCAGAACACCTGCAATGCATTGATGACATCAGCATGTGGAGCAACACCGCAGAAGAGGTTTTTTGACAAAGAAAATAATTGTCGAGATCCTCCTGAAAGCTGGTTTTGCCATAAAATAAAGTAAGGGACCTGCACAGGAGATCCAGTTTATGGGAATAAAATGGCAAGACAGATGTCGTCAGATCAAGAAGAGGGTGAGCAAGCAGCTGTGTGGTGCTTAGTTGCTGACGGGGTTAAACCAGGACAGATTGTAAACTTAAAGGGATCAGCTTCATAAGAGACTCTGTTCCAGTCTCCAGTGTTCCATCTATAACTCTTGCCATAACTGACAAGTTTTATTGTAAAGGCAGCTGAGTGAAATTTCTGTGGGTATTTGGTTTTAAATATTATTGGAAAGGCAACCTGAGGGCACTTCTAATTCATTGCCTAAATGAATTGATAACAATTTTATAAGCATTTGCTCCTGTTTATGTAAGGCTACACAGTTATTCAACGTTGTAGCACAGCCAGTGGATTTTGGTCAGATGACCTAATGACTGAGTGTTTTAACAAAACTCCCATGTTAACTTGCCAAGATTTACTTTCCCACTAAGCCAGAAGATAATATACAGTGATAACCTAACTGCACTGGCAAACTGGAAGGAAATACATTTCAACAACGATAGAAAAGGAGACGAAGAACACCCAAAGAGAACAGAAAAAAAAATAGGCTGAATATTCAAGACACTCGTTGTTGGCTTTATTTGTACTGGATCAATGCCAAAAAAACTCAGGCTTACAGAAACAAAAAACAAGAAGTGGCTTCAGCCAGGAATATCAGAAATTGATGGTGTCAGACTGCTTTCTGTAGTACAGCTCTGACCATTTTTTTCCCCTCCTTTTGTGACTGACCTTCAGCTCTCTTCCATGGCCTTTTTCATAATCTTCACTTCAGCCACTTTACTGATGTTACCATGCTTATCTCCTTCTTCTCCTTTATTCCCTTCTCAAAAGCACCACCATCACACAGTAATTCCCCCCCTAGAAGAATTAACATTGACATTTTCATTTTGTTATAGGCAATAGAAACTGAGCAACCACTTCCACACACATTCAGTAGGGATCAAGAAGGAAAATGATGGTGCTACCACAACTCTAACAAACTATCAATATACTTGCTCTGTTGTATATTATATCCATTTCTCTGACATACTGCTTGTCTTGTCTATTCAATTTATGTTTTTATAGTGGTATCATCTTTATTTCCACAGTACCTTACATTGAAAAAAAGAAGGAGGAGGTGAAGAATGATAGTAATAATTCACAACTATACATTGAATTGAAATATAATTAGAATGGTGATGAAGAAGACGATAAAGCTAATGTTCTAAGATGGCTGAAGGTAAGTATAAATTGACATGACAAAGTTGCTAGTATTGTGTAATGCAAAGGCTCCAAAAGAACTGACTTCAGGCAGAAGAACAATATTGGTATTGTAGTCAATACAAAAAACCTGAAAAGTGCAAGTATATAAAAATAGAATCAATTTTTTCAAACATTACTTTTCATGAAGTCTATGTTTAAAATGCAAACATGGCTGATGATATAAAAAAAGAAGTGGGACAATACTTCAAGGGAAGATTATTCTTTCCTCCTGCATAGGAATACTTTACTCAGAAATGCTGGAAAAGAGTAATAAAATTCATCAGCTAAAGCAGGAGTTTAAGAAAATATGGGTCAAGAAAAATATAAGCATAATGCTGTTGTTTTTTTAAATGGTCCATAGGGTTTTCGTGATGTAAATGTCACAAAAAAAAGGTTTCCCTTAAAAACTGGCTCTGTCTTAAGAACAAAGGCATTTTGCACACTCATATTGATGCTTATCTCTAAAATACCAAGAATGGCAACAACATCATAAAATCACTGATGACTCGCTGTAAGTTAGATTTTTCTTAGTAATCATTTCCACTTTTGACTTTGATCCAGGGCTTGGATAAAGGAAATAAATAAATAATTAAAAAAACCCAAACCCACTGCAACCAACTGATAAGTGTATTTAAATTCTGACTGGTGGTTTCATCAATGTATTTAGGGAAAGACAGGAGAGATCTTCTTTACAGTCAGTGCTCTAAGTGGAGTGGGATGTGTCACTACATTTCACTTACGTATGCTTTCCAAAATTATCATAACAACACTTCTTAAGTCAAATGGCTGGAATGCTTGCAAGAACTCAGGAAGATTCACCGCCTCACAGAATAATTGAAGTTGAGAGGGACCTCTGGACATTGTCTAGTCCAACCCACCTGCTCAAAGCAAAATTGGCTACAGCAGGTTGCTCAAAGCCATGTACAGTTGGGCTTTGAATATCACCAGAGACAGGAACTTTGCAACCTCTCTGGGCAACCTGTTCCAGTATTTAACCACCCTCACAGTAAAAATTTGTTTTCTGATGTTCAGATAGAATTTCCTGTGTTTCAACTTGCACCCCTTGCCTCTTTTGCTGTCACTGGGCACTACAGAGAAGACACAAGGTAGCAGCATGGCTTGGGAGGTGCTGACTTTTATAGAACCACACACTTTCAGTCAGGAGCTATGTTCCCTTAGCATTCACCCAATTTTAAACTCCTTAGGAGACAACAGTTCTTGGTACTCATTTCCCCTAGCAAGCGATGGGGTTTGCTTGTTCACAGTTGCAGTTGAGTTTTCTTACACAGAGAAGCTTTCTTGCACAGAGACCAAGCTGGCATCTTGCTTCTGCAAGACAGATACTGCCAGCCTATAACGAATTCAGAACCCTAACCTCCAATTTCATAAATGCACGAAGTTTTTCTTTCTCTTCTTGTAACATCAAAGTAGGGTTACCTTGAGAACCTATTTGGGAGAAACATAAATAGTTCATTAACCTGAATTAGCTTGACTAGAGCAAGTTTGGAAAGCAGTGCAGAGCAATGAAGATGCAATGGAATGGATGTCAGCATAGGTTTCATAGTTAATAAATACCTACAGTCCAGGACACAGCTTTATGGCCTGCTTGGAAGTTGGTGTTGCCCCATCTCCACTCTATTGCTACCCTAGCTAGTTACATTATTTCAGATATGCCCATCATGCTTCCTAAAAGCAGTATAGACATTGCCTGTGATGCACTTATTAAATGATGTGATTCTAAAATAGAGTGATTTGAGCAGTGTTTCCATTGTTTACCTCTTTCCAAGTTAGAAAACCAGTAAAGCACTTACCTTGGAAAAACAAAAATTCAGTTGAGATTCCGAACACATAGGCTTCAGAAATGGGGTATGCGCTGTTTGTGATGAGTTAATGAATCAAAACATATGAATATTCACGTTTACGGGCAGGGGGGAAATAATCTACCGAGGCAGAAGAAGGTGCTGCTTCAGCATAACTGTATTTCCACCTAGACTGGCACATGAATTACCTTTTTTTTTTTTTTTTTTTTTTTTTTAGCAGTGATAGCTAGGAAATATTAATAAAATTCAACAATTTAGCATTTCAGGGTGAAATCATGGTCACAGTGAAATGAGTTACAACATTTCCACTGATTTCTGTAACATCTTTACAACTAATCAGTAGTTTTACTTGCTGCCTAAGTATTAGAACCTACTTCGTCTACACTTGGGGTCCATTAAAAGTACCAGGAAAATAAGGTAGCTAGAGCAAATTAATGACCTCTTATCTAAAATATCCTTGGCATTTGGCCTTATTGTTTCTGACCACAGGATCCTCTTTAAGGAATGAGGACTGCCTGAGGAGAGACAGATGCCATCTGACAAAGCTAGGGAAAGACATCTTTGCAAAGTGGTTTGCTAATTCAGTGAGGAGGACTTTAAATGAGGCTGGTGGGGAATACTGACAGTACCTGAAGAGAAGCAGAGGCCTGAGGAGAAACGAAGAGCCACCCAGAGGAATGAATCCATGATGATGGAGGGACTCTCATTACTCCTATGGAAGCTGCATGACTAGGGACTCATCTCAAGTGTCTGCACACAGCATGGGAAACTGGAGAAATTAAAAACTGTCTATGAACAGTTCTACACCTGTGGTCTCATTAGGATCACAGAAATGTAATGGGGTATGACTCATGAACAGAGTGCTGTGATAGATGGATACAGGCTCCTTAGCAAGGATGGGACAGGAAGGCAAGTAGGAGGGGTTGAACTTTGTGCAATGGAGCAGTCAACACGCATGGAACTTTACCTTGGAGCAAAAAGCAAACTGATCAAGGACAGACCAACATGGGTGATGTCATGGTGGGCACCTGCTACAGACTGCCTGATCAATAAGCCTTCTAAAGCTTCATGAAACCTTCTTTAGAAAAGTGTAAGTGAGATGAATAGCAGAATGACAGATCCAGACTTCAAAATGTCAGATTTTAGCTTCTTCAGGAATCTGATTGGTGGGAGCACATGGAAGACTGCCCTGTATACCCCAGGAGAGCTAGCACAGTCCTTTCCAATGTGCAGACAGTCTAGTAATCATGTGAGATGGCCAGCACAGATGAACAGGGAACACGTGACTGAGCTCAAGTGCAGAGGATGAAGTATACAGAAGGTAGAAGTCGAGAGCGGCTACCTGGGAGAAATATAGAGGCATTGCTCAAGCATACAGGTTTGAAAACAAAGCCAGAAGTTGAAACTTGAGTTGAAACTAGAAAAGAGTGCAAAAGGCAACAAGCACGATTTCTGTAAGTACGCAGGCAGCAAAAGGAAGACAGAGAAAAATGTAATTTCACTTTTCACTGAGCAAGGGATCTAGTGATGAATGATGCAGAAAAGACTTAGAGCCACTTTTGTCTCAGTTTTACTGACAAGGTCTGCTCTCAGGCTTACCAGGCCCCTGAGCCTGGCAGTAGTCTGTGGGAGTGAAACCATTACCCACAGTAGAGGGAGACTGAGTTAGAAATGACTGAAACAAGTTGGACATACACAAGTCAGTGCAGTGTGATGACATGGGGAGCATCTGAGTGTACTGAGGTAGCTAGTCAATATCATTACAAGACTGTTCTCTGTATTCAAAAGGCCATGGCTATTGAGAAATGTTCCTGATGACTGAAAAAAGGCAAAAAACCACACTCATCTTAAAAAAAAAAATGGCAAGGAGGAGGATCCAGGTAACTGTAGGCCAGTTAGCCTAATCCTGGTCCCCAGAAAGATTATAGGACAAATGTATAGACAAAAGTAACTCAGCAAATGAAAGGTCACAGTGTCATGTATCACATGAAACGAGCTTGAGGACTGTATTCAGGATCTTATCTAAAGCTTGTTAAGCTCAGTAAATCTAAGAGTTTGGAAAACTAATCTCAGGATCTGAAAATAAGACCTGGAGTCACATCCATTCTGTTTAGAAGAATGAAACTCAGACAAAACTCAGCTCCTGCCCTTGCATCAGATCTGAGTTTCCCTGCCTGGGAACCAGATGGTTTGTTCAGCATCATACCACAGTACAAATCAACACATGAACAATGAAGAGGTTTGAACTCAAGTTTGGATTCAAATCCAAGCTGACATCACAGCACAGGCATAATCATAACTTAAGACACTTCCTTGCTCTTCACTGAGAGAGACTCCAGCTCTCTTTGCTATTTATGCTATTAGGCTATTTTGCTATTATGCCGTTATCTGGACCTGTGCCACATATGTGCATACCTATCATTGGTTGAATCCCACAATGACAGAGTTAATGCTTGCCTAGATAAATTCCACATCAAATTTCCTTCCTCTGACATTTCTTTGTACTCCATGAAGAGTCATAATGAAATGCTAATCCTCAGCATTATTCCCAGTGCAGACAGATTTTGAACTGTATCATGACAATCATGTGATGGACATGGATTTCCCCATGTACAAGACATTCCTCTTTTACATGGCTTTCAGTCTACTTGACAGCTTATTTCTTTCATGCTCAGAAGGTTTTACATTGCTCCTTGGCTACCTGAACTCCTGGGCTGATTTTAGCCCAGTAGGTCAGTGAAGTATGGGTTAATTAAATCCTCTGAAAAATTAAATAGAATGCAAACCCCAATGTTTTTCTTCTAGCAGTAACAGAAGAAGAAAGTTATGCACAGTAACTAAAAATGTACAAATCTGTTATTTGAAAAAGGTTATAAAAGAAAGTGTTACTTAGGTATGTAAATAAAATTTCAAATATTTGCTATCACTTCATAAAGAGAGAAATACTGGGTTGATTTAGCCATCCAAATCTTATTTTACAATTATCTGTCTGTATCTTATATTAATTTTGCTTAAGTTAAGGTTACCATCTGCTACACTTTCTTGAATGGAATGGGGATTATGTTGTATTCCCAGGGGAAAAAAAAAAAATTGTTGCTTTGCGTGCAGTTTCCTTAGAGCACCGGGATAATTTCTTTTCTTGTGATCACTTGTAAAGGTTTTCTGAGAAAATGTTTGGACTTCTCTTCAGGTTTGAGCACAGTATTACAGATCCTTCAGATCCCTCTTGAGATCTAAATGTTTATGTAGAGCTGTGCTCAAACAAGCTTGTTCACAATTTCTGAAATACAGTGGGGACAGGCCTTTTAAAAAACAAGAATCATCTGTCAAAATCCTTAGAAGTTCATCTCTGTATCCTGAAGGGAGTAATACTATGCCTCATCTCAACTTCAGAACCAATAACACCACCATTACAATGACTTTCTTTTTTTCATCTATTATGTTACAACATTATGACAGTGATGGCATACAGGTAATGGGTTGGTGTAATACAAGAAACAGAAGAACAAAGTTTCAGTGACCTCTGAGTCCAGTGATGGCTTTTTCAAGACATAATGGAGCCAGAAACCTATCTTAGTTAGATATTTCATAACACCAGTCTACCGCAGAAATACTATATCAGCTTTCTGGCATTACTTGTGGTATAGAGGGCTGGATTTGTTATTCAGTAGTTCAACCAGGCTTCAGGCCTGCCAACTCAGAGCTACATTTCATAGTCAAGCTCAGATTAGCCTGTATGAAGAGAAGAAAACATTAATAAAATGTGACAAATAAATTAGTGTGACTTGGCTTTAAAATATTACTCTTTTTTCCTTTCTTCCCTCAAGGAACAGGAAATTATTCTCTCTAAGACAGGCAACAAAAGTATATTGCCTGTGTAATACAATGATAGCTAACAAGAGCTTTTCAATTCAGGAACAATGTCTTTTCAAATATGTGTTACAAAAAAATTAGTCCATGACATTGGCTTTGCACAGAGAGCTTCTACATGCTTGATCAGAAAAGGCTTGCCTTCCTCCAAGAGTGAGACCCTGGGAGCACTGTATGCGACCACTACCACTACTTACTATCCCTTTTTCCATCACCATTTATAGTCTATCTAGCCTTTATGTAAAGGTAGAAAGGTTAAACTTTGATTCCTCACGTCCCGGATTTGAAGCATTTGAAGAAAGATGAACAACAATCATGTATTGAAATGTACTCCTAATTCAACATGCAAAGCTCCAGACACAGGATGGTACAGGAAGAAGGGTGTCCCTCCATGCTGGCACATTCTTCTCCAGCGTAGTTAAGGAAGAATAACATCTCACTTGTCCTTTCTCCTGCAGAGATCTTGTGGAGACAGCAGTGCAGCACAAAAGTCATTGCCAGGAGAGTGAGGAGTTAAGGCCACTGATTCTTTTAAAACGTGGCTGCTTTCATGTATTTTGGACAGAGAGGGACAGAAGAGTTCTGTTAAATATAGAGCTGTTTCTTTGAGCTGCCATGTGGTCCATCATGCCAATCAGTTTCTCTGTCAAACTACACACTGCATCTTCACCCCTGTGTCAAGGTTTCAATACAGGAGATTTAGCACTTACTAGTCTCCAGTTGTCTTCTGGAAGGGTTACTGCCCCCAGGGAATCTTCTTTTAGCCTACTGCAAGGCTTGCTCCAGGCTCTGCTAAGGAGCATAAAGGTGTGGGAGTGAGAATTTAACCCTTAACATATAATCGCAAGTTTAAGATACAGTTTCACGTCAGGCATATAATAACAAGCATTTTGATCAGACAGACTTGCTTCACCTCAATTCAGAAACCTTGAACACAGTTCATTAATCACAAGCTTTTTTTTTTTACATTTTATTCTGGTTGCCTAGTGGAAGCACAGGTTTTTTTGTTAGACCTGAAATCTATTCAGATGGGAAAGCTTATGTATTCTGACAAGGAGTTCTGCAATTAGCCTAACATAACACACATAGTTTAGCACTGAAAATAAACTAGAGCTTCTGCCTGTTGGATTTCTGTTCATGGTAAAGAACTGGAATGTGGGCAAAGAGGAAATATCTATTTTCTTTCATCAAGTAACATATTTTGTTACCTGATATGGACATATATAACTCATTATTTCACTCTTGTCAACTAAAGAAATTTGTACACTAGTATCATTATGCATGGCTCATATACCTCAGATCAGCTCACTTTTTACACAAACTCTTGTTTAGATTTGTATGTGGTCATGTTTCAATAACTACACTGTCTATGGCAATGTCATATGGGAAGTAACAAAATAATCCTGCATAGTAAAAAGCCAAAATTTCACTTATGCTGTCATGTATTCCTGGGGAAATAAGCTGGATTTAATGGATGTTTCTTTTAAAATAAAATCTATTTTTAATTTATTTAATCTATTTTTAAAATTTAGGGCTGGCAGAATCAGAAAATATTTCATATTAAATCATACTGATAGTGAAGAGAAGATATAAAATTCCATAAACTAGAAGTTATTTGGACTGTAACAAAATCCCAAACTAAAATGTAAAACATCAGTTCAGCATGTGAGTAGCAGAAGCTTCCTACTTCAGTGTGGGAGTTTACAAGATACCCATGGGTCTTCTATGCATGCCCAGAACCAGTCCAATCAAAGCAGCTCATCATCTATTTCCGGAAACTAAAAAAGTGATACGCACATTCTCCAATGGATCTGATGCAAGAGATGTAGCCATACACACTGTTTGTAACTACTGGAGATAATGGCACTTGAAAGAATTGCATGAAAAAAAAAGTGTTCATTCATGAAGTGAGGAACCAGCTCCAGATCCCACACTTCAACATTGTCTATGTCATCAGCTACATCTACTGTAAGGCTACCAACTAATTTAACTATGGAGTACTTTCCACTGCTTACATTGGTCCCCTGTACAGAAGGATGTACAAGGTTCAAGGGTTCAGGAGAAAAGCATAAAAGCATGCACCTCAATTACATGTTCAAATTTGCACTCTTTTTCTGTAGAAGGGCTTTGAGAGAACAAGTCCCAATTCAATAAAAACACTACAAAGTGCCTGGTTTTTTTTTGCAGTACAGATTTAAATGTCTGACTTTACAACCCCAATTTTGAAAATATTAACCATAAACCTTCACTTAAACCCTTACTACAGCAACCAAAAACTAACCGTGGCTTTGCATTATAATGTATTTCAGCATTTCCTAGGAGCAGAATATAATCTTATAGACTTTGATAGCATGACAGGTAATGTGACATAAGAACTAAACCAAAAAGTGAACATGTTTTTCATAGTCAAGATATTAATTCAGAGTTCAGAGCTTCTTTTTAATCGATTCCATTGATTTAGGACTACGACAGGAGCATTCCTGACTCAGTTTAAAGCAGTAGCAACGTTTCATTATCAGCTGCAGCAAGGAAATCCAGAAAACCTAGAAAATAATTTATGAAAATATTCTTTATTTTATGATTTTATTTTACATCAATATTTTTATGACAGTTATAAAAATAGCCCAATAATTCTGTAACCCTCTTTAGTTTAAGTGTGGCTATCTTGGTAAGATCTTAAGCATCATGATTCAAAGGACTATGCATTTTTGACCAAACTGACAATAAAACTTACTGTTATTTTATAGTAATGAAACTGATATGAGACTTTATTATGCTACTTGATGCTTCTGTAATGAGAAGATACCTATTTTCCTGCTGCTGACCTTAAACAAGGTAAAATGAGAGCTGACTATCAAAAACCTTGCTCAAATCATTGTAAACATCAGTGCTTAGTGGAACAAAGATTGCTTCAGATAAACTTTTGTCAGCATCAGCTTCAGAGTCCCTAGTAGTATATGAGAAAAGAAGCAAAATTCTCTTTTTTTTTTTTTTCTTGTGAGACAAGGCAAGGATATAATTAATATTCTAGTTGCCCTACCTGTGCTGAAAATTTAGAGAAATGGTGTTATCATAGATCTGAAAGTGACACAAATGCCTGACTTTCAATGGCTCAATAACTTGTTAATTTGACAAAGTGGAACATCTGTGATGACTGCACTTTTAAACAACCTCACATCTTTCATAAGAACTATTTGGTTTAAAACACTGTATTTTATAAGAAAACTAGGATTTAATAGAATAATAGAATCATAGGATCATAGAATGTCCTGAGCTGGAAGGGACCCACAAGGATCATCGAGTCCAACTCCTGTCCCTGCATAGGACAACCCCAAAATTCACACCATATGTCTGAGGGTGTTGTCCAAATGCTTCTTTAATATTGTCAGGCTTGGTGCTGTGACTACCTCCTGGGGAAGCCTGTTCCAGTGCTCCACCACCCTCTGGGTGAAGAACCTTTTCCTAATGTCCAACTTAAACTTCTCCTGGCATATCTTCCTGTCGTTCCTTTGGGTCCTATAATTGATCACCATGGAGAAGAGATCAGCACCTGCCCCTAATACAATTTTCCAAAAGTAGGAATCAAATTACAATTGTCGGATAGCTTGTCTTGTCTCTAATAGAAATTATATCTATATAGCATAGACTTTGGCACTTAACAGTATGGTCACATGCAGGCATGTAGTTTATACCAACTACTGCAAAATCTATTTTGTAAATTTTAACTACAACAGTGTACAAAGCAAAAGAATATATTTACTGGCTCTGAGGGCTATCTGAATTTTAGTTATCAAATTTCTTAAATTAAAATACCTAGTAATATATAAAAATCAGGCTTGACATGCTGGATGAGAAAACACCTTTAAATAAGATCTACTGGATTATAAGCAGATATGTTAAATATAATTCCCATAAGTTAAGTTAATATCATCTAAGAAAAATCACAGTTCAGGTATTTGTATGAGTCTTTGGAACTTGAATATACAAAATGGAATATATCAAGTTATTGTCCTGTTTAACCGCATTTATGTCACACAACTGGCTTGATTTAATTTCTGACAAACTTTAATCTGAAATCTTATTGCTCTGCAAGGCAAATCATCAGGCAGGTACCTCTGAATCATGATGCAGGCACTACAGCAAAACCCCCATACTTCTAATGTGTCCAAGAGAGAGAATACAGAATTTAAAGCACTCAGAAAAATAGTTTAAACTCAGTGAAGTAGTAAAAGTAAACAAAGGTAGAGTAACAGAAAAAAAGATTTGATTGCAAAACTCATTTAATATTGCTTACCTTTAAAGCATATATATACACCCATGTATCTAGTACACCAGCTACCTTAGATTTTTATCACCGCATTTGATAGTGTTTGAGTGATTTCGATAAGAAATGGTTTAACAGTAGCAAAGGCTATACAGAACATAGCCTTTGCCTTTTCTTTGTGGAAAGAATGAAAATCAACAACAAGCCACTGTTAAAGTTACGCTCTAACTCGTGATAGTCACCACACTTTCAACAGCTTTATATTTTTAAAATGTAGCCAGTATCCACAAGACTGAAAAATTTTGTGAATAGGAATTGATTTGCTTTCAAGAAGAAATTGCTAAATGTACCTGAGCCAGAGTCATCCTCAGCCAGGAGTAGTTCTGTGGATTCCACCCACCCTTCCTAGGGATGCTACCTTCTAAACCAGCCTGACTATTTTACCATGTTATATAATTTTGCCTGGTCTCCTCTGACATCATGTAATGCCCTTGAGGCTCTAAAACATCATCGTTATTTGAAGAGGTGTTATTTTCCTCCTTCCTTCTCAAGTCATAGTGCCTGGAGTAATGCAAAGACTGTATAACAGCCCAGAATTATAGTATTTTTATATCATAAAACTTACGGCACGTATTACATAATCTAGGATTCAGTATGAGGTAATGTGCAGGTCCTTTTTTTTAATGGGTGCTGGCCTAAAACAACAGGGCTAGAGGATAAAGAGTGCCAGAGCTGGGCAGTTTCAGCCCCTCTGCCTATTGAGAAAGGTTCCAAGACAGGATTACTCAAAGACCTGCAGAAGACAACTAGCTTTTTTTACTCCAAAAAAAAGTCTGTGTGATCTCTTATTTCTGTTTTAAAGCAATCCATACACACTTTTATGTTTGACACAGAGACATGCAGACATATATATTTTTCAGATGGATGCAAATGAATTCACAGGAACATTGTACACAATCTAAATATTTATATTTTGCCACAAATACTGATAGGATTTGTCTATGTTTAAGCCATCTTTCCCACTGTATCCTTTAGGAACAGCCACAATTATCAAATGTATCAACACAGGAAAGCTCTTAAACATATAGTTGAGTGTTTAAAATATTTACAGTAAAGAATAAATACATTTTCATGGCCTAATTCTCTATTTCTATTACCAGAAAGCATTGCTGTGACTCCATTGTATTATCCAGACACAAAGCTGGTGGAAAAGAATCAAGCTATAAACTCATGACATAAAAACACAACATTACAAAACACTTTCCTTAAAAGCATTCTCCACATTTACATCCATTAAAATATAACAAAACAAAAAGTGGTTTGGTCAAGCTGACCTTTTTTCCTCCATGAAACATTTATTACCTCATTCTACTTGCAGAATATGAACATACTTAGCAATTCTTTGTACGTACCAGCCTCTGTAAGTAAAATAATAATTTCTGCCTGTTTGAAAGGAAATTTATATTGAATTAAAATATTTTGGATATTCAGCATAATATCAAAAAGTGATAAAAAAAAATTAATAGCTCTGACACCAACTTTCATAAAGCAGAATTACAGCATGAACCATTTTGAATCCGATTCAGGAAAAATACACCTAAGTAGTTTACATAATAACCCTGAAATGACCATAGTTCGCGGCGTGTTAATAGAAGACAAACACATCCTGAAATCACATTGGGATGGGATCCAGATGTGCACTTTTGGAGTCCCCACTCCAAAGCAACTTGAGTCTACATCCAAGGAAGGTCAGAATTTTATGGGTTACTGATGCTACCCCACTTTACCCAGTAAATAGAGATGTAGGGTTTATGCTTCCTTGAACATAAGAGTTTCTGTTCTTCTGTTTCATAACAAAATGTCCCATCAGAGGTTTAAGCAGAGAGAAGGAAGGATTTTCTTTACCACCCTTATAATCACTCCATTGTGCAGCCAAGAACAGAGGATTCACAAGAAGAGAAAGCAGAACAGGGTGTATAGGCCTCTTTAATCCACAGTGAAGTATTGCTCTGATTGAGGGGAAACCTCTGTCTATACAGCAGAAATATGTTTTTCAAACACTGAAATGCTATAGGGAAAAAAGGCATCGAGAGAAGAACCACAACTCACTACTTGCAAGTGAAGACTGAAATCACTAGGCTACAAAAATCCTCCTTCATTGCTGCACTGACCAATATTTTGTCCCTGGACATGAGACTTGCATTCTTGCCTCCATAACAGTAAAGTTAGGACACAAAGCACTATTGCTTAGTTTTTAAAGATTTTTACAAAATTTCAGAGAACTCTAGCAGGTGAGTTTTTATCAGCTGAGAGTCGTGAAGGACATTGAACCCAGGTTGTCCTCATCCTGACTACTTCTCTAATTTTTTACTTTTTTTCCAAGCAGATGGACATCATTAACACCTCCACCGCATCCATTTTCTAAGACAACTTTTCATCCTCATCACTACAGATGATTTTGCTACTTAAAGTGAAAGGCATCATAGATTTAAGTCTCAAATTATTACCTTATTCAGGGCTGTAAAGGAACCCTTCAGGGCTGTGAAGGAACCCTGGAAATTAGGTAGATTTTCAAACACATCTATTGGTTTACTATGTCCTCTTCACTGATTTGGACAGAATTACAAACAGAATGTTGACTTTTTTTTAATATTTTTCTTCAGGATCGAGCTATCTTCTTTCATGGCATATCTTAAGTTTATTGACTTCCCTCTCAAAACCAAGGACTAAAACTTCAGCAGTGAAATGCTGACCACTATGTCTTGTGTCTCATGAGTTTCATTCCTGATGTCCAACCACATACTCATATCGATGGAACTGATTATCTTCTCTTCACTGTTCTTCTCCATTTTCAAGTTCACCTTTTCTCTTCTCTCTTGTGGTTTATATGTAAATATTTTTTCCATTCTTTATCTTGTCTTTCTATAAAACATTGCCTTACCATTAATCCTTCAAGCAGAACAGATCTTTTTTTTAATCTGGCACCCGAACAAAGGAGATGAACTCCTGCTATTCTCATTTTTCAGATGGAAAAATGAAAGAACCTGCCTGACACCACAAAGTAAGCTAGTAGCACTGTATGGATTGCCTCCTAGCCATGTGATATAGCTCCCAGTGCCTCAGTGATATTAGCTTGATTTGAATGGTCACTGCCAAGGAACACTCCTGAGAGTGGGAAATTGTGATCTGTCAACTATGACGACCAGACAAACCCAAAGGATATCAGAGAACTAGTAAAAGACCAGGCACATCGTTACAAATGGAGACCATCATGAAACAAATGCTTGTGCGTTCCAAATCACACAGCTGTACAGGCTGGGACATCCAAAATTTGAAATATGTGTGGACTTGGAAGTTTCCATCTGGCTTTAATAAAATTCATGAGTGCAGCTGACCCAGAGTTTTGCAGTCCCAGTCAAGGTTTTGTCCCAGCTTTATAATTTTGGTTGTACAGTTTTAGGCTTACTCAGGGGTTACAATGAAAAGATCCCAGTCAGGAATCTATGATGTAGCCAATTGTAAAGACATTTTGTAATACTCATATATTAAATGGTGTAAAAGAGTCAGGTTTTGATTGATCTACCTCAGAACTTGAATGGCAGGTTACCTTAATTTTCTAAGGTGGAGATGTCATATGTACACTGATAACATTGAAAAAAAATAAAGTGCAGAAACTTGACAAATTGTATTTTTAAGATCTTTTGGACACTGTTTCATCTTCGTGCTTCATCTTCAAGCACTGCAGATGCTGAGATGCAGTCAAGGCTGTGGATTTTTTTGGTTTGTTTTGTTTAGTGTAAACTATAATCATTCAGCAGTTACTTCAAAGTAATCTCCAAAATTTGCTCAAGAAAGGAAAACAATATAACAGCATATTCAGAGTCCCGAAGAATTACAGTCTTGGGGTTTTGGGGTTGTTGGTTTTTTGTTTTCTTTTTTTTTTTTTTTCCCTGTTTGGTTGGTTGTTGATTTTTCTGGGAGGAGCGGGGCGAGTATTATTTTCAAGACATCACTGGTAAAGACAGATTTTAGCAAATATTTTCTCCGGAAGAAACTCAAGGACTGAAAATTGTGTTGCAGTGGAATTACTGGTTTTTTTTAATTGACTTCAAATGTGCCAGGATTTTACCCTAGGAATTCAAAATCTATTTAAAACACATTGAGATTAATTCTATTTAACTATAGCAAAAGCCCATACAGCTTCCTGGATAGTCAATGGAAACAGAGAGAGAGATTAGAGACTTCTCTTTTTTTACCCCAATTCATTTTTATAAGGAACTTAGGCTGACTAGGTTCTTAAGTACTTCAGCTAAGGGCCTGAAGATACCTTTTCATGAAAGTGACTCAATTTACCCATGGCAACAGAAAGGAGAAAGGAGACTTGCAGATTGTCTGAAGGGAGGAAAGTATTTCAGTTCTTTGTTTGAAGCTTATCTTGGAATCCTTGGAGTATTTCTATTACTTCAAAAAATATCAATTTAAAAAAATAAAACTTTTAGAAGTGTTTGTTTTGTAGTTAATATTTTGTTCACGTGCCAGCCGATGGTTGGGCATGTAAACATGGAACTGTAGATGAATGTTGGAATTCCAGCTGATAAAAGTGTGCTTTAAAGAGAGACTGGAATGAAAAGTTGCTTACTTGGCCAAAGGAGAGAGGAGACTATGCCAGCTGTGGTGGGATGCTTGGGTAAACAGATTGAATGGCAACTTGGAGAAGGCATTCTGGATTGAAAAATACATTTGCTGGGATATATTTGGCAGAATATCTAACATTTACCCCTTTGTGTAACAGTAGGCAATGCATTTCATTTCACGAATCTTTAAGTCTCAAATAGACTGTGGATCAAAGTGTGTGACAGCTTGTCCAATCTTGCTTTGTAAGGGTAAATAATTACTATTTTCAGTCTTTTGTCCAAGAGTGTGTGTGTGGGGGGGTATTTCTTTGTTTTTCACAAATATATTTCTGAAATATATTTCAGCTCATTAGACAAAACTGTCTATGGAAACCTGTATACCACAGGTTATGACAGTGTATCGCAGGAATAACCTGTGGTATATGCCACAGGTTATGCCTAGAGCTGAAATTGAACAGATCTTGAAATACTCCATATTTTCTTGCAGTGGTTGAGGAGGATCTTAGGCTGCAAAAATAAATAGTGCCACAGCAATTTCCTTTAGATTGTGCTGACTTCATTATGAAGCCTCCATTGGTGCCATAGTTAGGATCTTCCAGTAATTCGAATAACAGTGTAGCATCTGTAGACCCTTACCTGTGGAGATCTTCAGAGAAAAAGGAAGAAGAAGCTAATCCAAGAGATTATTTGCCCCCATCCTTCTCTAGAGGAGAATTTTTTCTCTATCTACAGCCAGACATATTGACTTATTTCTATGTTCTTTTACTTCGTACGATAAAGAGCCAGAACAGACTCACAGGGATAAGTGGGAATCACTTAAATTTAGATATCTGAAAAATTAGACATATAAATCTTATTTTAATAGTTGAAAGAGGAACAAGCATAACAAAATGGAAATTCATCTGACCTTCCTCGGGCACACATTTTAGGATAAAATACCTTGCCTTCTAGGAATTTTCTTTTCATGGACTAAAGAAGAACTGAGACTCAAGATCTTAAATATTAAGGACAAATTTTAAATGATTATGCTATGAAAAATAAATGTTCCTTAATAACTTTTGTACTAACTGACACTGATTTTCTGCTCCCTAACACATAGCTGATAGAGCCTTCAGGTCTCTGTATCATTTGCCTATGGAGCCATTACCTTTAAAGCTATCATTTTAGTAGAATTGAAGAAGATATGAGAATCAGAGGAATCTGTAAGATGCACACAGATTGAACTGCCAAACTGATCACAAGTAGTGACCTCAGGATGACAGGGTAGTCACTTCAGAAGAAAATCTGGTCATCTGTGTTGTTACTAGACTACATATGTGGAAATGCAACATAGTAAACCAACTTGTGAAAATATAACGTTAGTTAAAATATACTTCCTTATTAAAAAAAACAGGTTATGAACTTTTTTGAAGAAGTGAAAAATTTCCTATGACAGATCTTGCTGTCTGTGGTAAAAGCAGTCAGAGAGATCACAATACATACAGTACCACTGATTTCATAACCAGGAAGGTGAACCTTCCTGAAGAAGTAATTATAATAATATATTGGTATATGTTTTTCAGCTTCAGACAAGTTTCAGCAGTCCTTCACTTGTATTCTCAGAAAACACCATAAATAATCAAAACTACAAACATATCTTAAATTGATTAATGAGGAGAAACAAAAACTGAAGGTCTTAGGAGATATGTTGAATATTATTGCATTCTGATAATACAGCTAGGATTTCAATGTAACTAGAATAGGAGTGACAGAAAGAAGTGTTCTCTTTGGAAAACAGTACAGTCAGGACAAGATGCAGCTGAGTAGCTTTTGAAGATGAGCTATCTCAGGGCATTCTAAAATGACAAGTAGTAAAGAGATTACTTTTAAGTCTCAGTGGCATTTTCTGATTTTACTGGATTAAGACTGTATTTTCTAATTTCTTTTTATTTCTAATGTTATAATCAATAAGTGAGCTTTGTATTCTGTTGTACAGCTGAATATATATATATTTTTCTTTTTAAACTCATCTGTTTTTTAAAGTGAACTCAGGGGTAACTAATAACTCTGATGTCTTTTTTGCATCCATTGAGGATGTCAAAGTAAATAAAATTTCATGTAAAAAATGTATTCTGTGTACCTGAAAATTAAGAAAACTAGCTGAGTCATATTTCCTACCAAACATTATTTTGCTTCAAAGGGTTGATAATATTTGCTTTAGGTATAAAAGAGAAGTTCCTCCCAGTGAACATATTCTGACAAACATCTGGCCATGAAGAGACAGCCTGTGATGTCCAGAAATATCCATAGTCTCACAGAAGCATTAGATTTACTAGGAAGGTAAAAAACAAGTTGAACTGAAAGATGGCTAAAAGATTAAAGAGTTGAGAAAGACAGAATTCCGGGTTGTACATCAGAAAAGGAGGAAGGGTATTAGAAACAGAGGGCTGAAACCAGGGTAAAAAAAAAAAAAAAAAAAAAAAAAAGAACAATAAAGCATAAATTTTATGAAGTTAAAAGATATGGAACAAACAGTAAGACAAAAAATGTAAGATATCCAAATAACTAGGGGAAGAAACTGTAGAATTTGATTATTTAAAAATACTATATGAAACAGATTTATTGCAAGTGGCTTTGCAAATATGGCTTCCCAGTTCCTCAGTCCTTGGGAACCCATCAGTCCCTGGGACATGTTTTGTTTTTCACTCTTATCAACATTTCCTAAAAACTAAAGAAACAGATTGAAACAGGAAATGGTTATTTCATGCCACGCATGTTTAGGTTTAGAAAAAAAGTTCCCATTCTTCATGAAATAAAAAATGATATCTTTTGATAACTAGATTCCAGTACTAGACAGCATTAAGACATAAAGAACTGTAGATCAAGCCTTTTAAAAAGAAAAAAAAAAAAAAAAAACAGGTAGAAAAGAGACTTTTGTACAGGTATTCCAGATAGTAGTCTTAAACACAGGACTGACAGCTCTACTGTAATTGGTAAGCCTCTCTAGTTTTGACCAGAAATTACATCACTCTCAGAATCATAAAATCATAGAATAATTTTGGTTAGAAAAAAACTTTGGAAGCTACTTAACCCACTCCCTGCTCAAAACGCATCTAATTAGACCAAGATCCTCAGGCCTGTGGTAGTTGAGTCTTGAATATCTTTAAGGACAGACATCCTACAACCTCTCTGAGCAACCTGTTCCAGTATTTCAGCATCCTCATGATAATTTTTTATCTTAGTATCTAATCAGTATTTCCTATGTTCCAACTTCTTTTTTTTTCTCATCCTGCCACTGCAGGATTACAAGAAGAGGAGTCCCAGAAGTTGGCTCCATCCCAGCTTATGTTTAATCACTGTAATATAGCAACATATAAGGGTGAAAGAACTATTTTGTTGTTTTTTGTTTGTTTGTTTGTTTGCTAAGACATAAGCTTGTAACATTACCAAGGAAAGGTTTAATGTTGACAAATCAATGTTTTCTGGGGGAAAAAAAAATATTTTATTGAAAAACTGATGACTGAATCTAATCAGCATTCAGTATATCCCATTTTGATTAGCACTTGTATAAGAAATTACCTGAATGGCCAAGTACAACTGATGGTTTGATGTTTTAAAAATCCCTAAAATCTTTGTGTTGCTGATTTCTTTTTAATTGAGTTTTAGAACTCAAATAGCTGCATAGGAATAATGAAACTGTAGCAACTCATTCAGATTGAGACTGCTAGCACAAGCATTTCAGTGACATAGGCTGGGTTTTCCGCATTGCTTTTTCACCAATATGCGGCAATTCGTCCTGTATACCTCTTTCAGTAAAAATGGATCTTGAGCAAGGATACATTTATATTATTTTTTTTGAAAAAAGTTTCTCCTTAACACTCTAAGACTACCAAGGAAAGTGCCTGGACCCACTGCTTGTTCTTTCTTGATGTTAACTTGAATGAGTAGTAGGGTTTCTTTGATGGCTTAATGTATGTAACTAAACATGCTAGACAGGCATCCAGCTATGCTACAGGTCTTCTGCCTATAAGCAGTGTATTTCTTTCTATTCAAATCTAACAAATATCTTTTATTTTAAAGATTTTTTCATTTTTACTGCATTTGGAATTTCTCAATGGCAAAATGGTCAATAACGGAGTTTCCGCTTTACTGTGAAGGACTGACATAATCCTTCCCATCTCCACTTATCTGTTATCCTTTGCATGCTGCCAGTGACCCTAGCTATCTCTTTTATCCCACCAGCTGTAATATTTATTCACAGAACACCTTTTCTTAGAAGGCTGGCTATAATAATTTTTTCTAACATCTTACTTCAGACACTTTCCAAGTGTGCCCGTCTAAGTCACAACGGTGATTTTATGATTTTTTTTCATCTGTATTTTTTTTTCCAGAACTATTCTATTCCTACACTTTTAGTTTAGAATCATCTGCCAGAAATAAGTATAGCTTGTTACTTTAGATATGACATGACATGAATGAGGATAAGAAAATATTAACTTCAATGAGCTGAGTTCTTATTTTACAGAAATAAGGGGTGGAATATTGGGAAAGAAGAGCACTGATTTCAGCTGAAAAGCTACCTTCCCTCCCCCCCCCCGAAAAAGTGCTCAGAATTTCCTATACATTGTTATTGCTTGAAAATTGAAAGAAAAAGTTGTGAGGGATGATTATAGAAATATGCATTAGCATTTAAAGAAATACAATATTTTGAATTAGCAGAGTTTACCTGTAATGAGAAATATTTTCATGTTGGCTGTGTCTCTCACGTGCTGACTGTATTTGGGAGCTGGTAAAATATTGATTTCTTTTTTGACATCTCACAGACAACCAGTGGCTCATAACAGGTTCAGTAGCATTGGTAAAAAGAAACCAATATCAATTAATCAATTTCTAATGCAATTTTACCATACTATCTGAATAGGTTGGCATGAATCTGAAAAATTATTTAGATTCTATAAAATATAGACCTCTTTTGGTCTGCATATATTAAAAGTTATATGCAAAAAATATTAAAGGCAAAGAACAAGAAAGAGGAAAAAATATTTTCCAACATCAGCTACAAAATTCATTTATTTGCAAATCTGAGTACTTCATGATGGAAGCAAACAGTCAATTTTTTTTTTTTTTTAATTAAAAAAAATGAACAACATATGTAAAGTGTTTTATAATATTTTCCTGAATTCCAAGAGGTTTTTAGTAAATTAATGTGTGAAACAAAGTTAAAATTAGCTGACATCTTCAACCTTTCAGTGTTGTTTGGGGATTTTTACAGGTTTTAGATTTACTACAGTATTGCATTTCAGGTATTTTTAGACCAAAGAAGCAGGGGTATTATTTTCAGGCAGAGATTAGCAGAAACTTTTAATTCAGACATGCTACTTCTAGAAAGCAATTTGCTTTATTGTCTGAAGGTATACCTGCGTCCTTGCTGTAGTAGTTCAATATTAATTACATACACTCAGATATATCTTAGTGCAGCAGGAATATGTATTATTTCATCCAAAATCAATTATTAAGGAGCAGCAAGGGCCAGCTGCTCCTTAAGAGCACCAGGAGCTGAGGTGATGCCCAAGGGGGCTGGCAGAACAGGTCCTCATCAGCCAGAGCCCACCCTACAGTACACAGTGAGGGAGCAAGGTAGATCTGGAGATAGTGGCCAGGTTCAGCCAGAGGTCTGGTTATAAGGACATACCATGGGAATACGGCAGGGCCAAGATCAAGCCCAGAAGTCAGTTAATAGGTCAGAGTTAGGCTCTGGTCCAGGACAGGTCCCTCATGATGGCACCAGAGCAAAATAAGGCCAGGAAATCAGTCCATGGATTGGGGTTCTGACGATGGGGCTCCATGGCCAGGCAGGGGAATGCCTGTGGTTGAGCAGAAGATCAACACTCTTCCAACATAGCTCAGGAAGGGGCTCATGGCCCCAGAAGGAATTCAAATGGAGTCTTTGGGGCCATAGGTGTGGCTGGAAGCGTCAGGTAAGGCTCGTCAGGTCCATGAAGGCTTATTAATGCACTCGGAGCCCTGACATCAGCCTGAAAATGCTAATGCAACATGATGGTAAGTTTGATACTTGTTTGACGCTACTCCAAGTACGATAGACTCTGAAGGCAGAAGACCGCTGAACTAGCTCAGAAAGTCAAAAGCATCATTACTGCTCACCAGCCAAGCATAAAACCATTATGAATCCCCTTATTACACAGCAAAAAAGGTTAAACTACATTTGATCAGCTCTATGCTTATTAAATTTGATAAAACCTATAGAAATGGATTTTAGGCAAACAGGCAATTATAATCATACTCTATGATCTCCCTGGAAGAAAGCATCCAGGAAATTCATTTAATCTTTCTTCTCTCTGCCTGGTTGTAAGACTAATCTCCAAGGTTCTAGATAAACACAGTTTATTTTGTATAGAAAAAGATAATGTTCTTTTAAAAGATCTTTGAAAATTCAGAGGATTGAGGTAATTGAACAGCTTTTAACTGATCAAGGGAGTTTTTAAAATTATTAAATGGGAGTTAAAAGTGTTGGCTTTTTTTAACCAGGTGTGTACTTTCTCCTAATCTATAATTCTCATCATTGTGACTAGAATCTCAACTTTTTGCTCATAAGCCTTCACAAAAATTTCACTGAATAAAGGAAAAGTTTCTGCAGTAGAAAATGTAGATAGAGGCAAGCTCATATGTTTGGCTATATTTAAACAAGATAAAGTCAAGCGACTCCAGTAAAAAAAAAAAAAAGCAAGCAGGGTTTTTTTAATATTAAAAAAATTTAATTTGATGCAGTAAATATAAACACTTTACTATATGACATGAAACTAATGTAAATAACTAAGTTACATCAGTGCCTTGTAAAAATTTAAATGTTTCAATGCACTCAATACAAATTAGATCTTGACATGGGAGTACCCAAAAGCTGCCTGTTTGCAGCCTCGTACTGTGAACTGCTTCAACAAGCATTCAGTATGTTTTCTCTCAAAAGAGTACATAACAAAATGGCCTCTTACCTATTATTTCTGGGGGAAAACTACTTAGACTGGAGGGATTATGGATAGGGTTTTTTTCAGAGAAAAGATATCTTTGTGATCTGGGCTATATTTACTGACAGTATCACAAATAGGACAGAGGGAGGAAAGTAACTGACTTAAGAAACATTTAATTTACTTATACTGACATGGACTGTTAAAACTATTTAAAGTAGTTTTGCATGAAGTCAAAATTGGAACATATTCAGAAGAAAAAGGAGAAAGGACAGAATGGCAAGAAATCTGAAGTATTTCCATTCAGGAAAATAAAGAGATATCTGGCAGGGTGTAAGTTAATAGTGACAGCTTGTCAAACTTACTAAAAAAGATGAGGATGCCGTTTGAACCCAAAGGATCTCTAAGAAGATGGCATTAATAAGACACATAATCTTGCTGAATTCAGCACACTGAGAAATACAGTGGCAGATCTCTTAGTTGTTATCCTCGGGATTTATTCTCTCTCCTCGTACTGTGGTATGCAACAGCTTCTTAAACTTTTCTGTGTTAAAGTATCAAACATTTATATTTCTAAAACATTTAGGAAAGCTGTATAATTCAAAAGCTAGAATGAATAACCAGTAGTAATGGTGATTATTAGATGGCAACAGCCATGGTAAAACTAGAAACCTAAAGAGCTTTAAAATTTCCAGCAGGAACTTCTGAAGAAAAAGGCACTGTCTGGACCTTAAAGAAAAGGGCATTGAGACATGGAGAAAGTAAAACTGGGGATTCATTTCAGGCAAAGCTTAACTTTACCAATTATCAATGGAGAAATGCAAGCAGCTCCAAAAGGTGATTTTATCCTCACTATTTTAGTTACCTGAAGAAGAAGGGAATTAGCTTTGGAGGCACCTGTACCTTACCATTGACTAAGCAGCTACCAAGGGTAAGGTACCCAACATTAAATGAAATAAATCTGATACTCAGTGATTTTCCCTATTTACACAGGAAATCACTGGAGCAGCTGAAAAGGAGCAGTTACCTTTCTTATGTGTTTTAGCAAAGAATACATCATGGACTATACCTTTTACATGCAATAATATCTGTGCATTGGAATCTTGATTGCTTCAAAGAATTAAATCATTCTTGAAATGTCACAAACTTGAAATGATGTATATGAAATTACATTAGTATGTGATGATTCAATCTGTCTGCATTGAAGTCAATGGCAAAGTTTCCACTGACATCAGATTAACAAGAGTTACTGGATATTCCCATATGTTTTAAATAATTATAGATATACCTAGAAGGGATGTACGTGGCTGTAGCTGGATATATCGAGGACTGAAAGATAACAAAAGTCTTAGACTCAAACTAAATCTTTTTACAAGCTCCATAACATTTAGTTTGTTGTTGCTGTTATTATTCATTTTGCTTTCCTCTACACTTTTTAATCTGTCCAGGAGAACTAGTGCTAAAATAAGATAAGAAAAGCTATTTTCACTACTTCCAAAACCAGCTGGCACCAGGAGAAAAGTCTGTTCTCTTAAGTTTTCCAGACTCGATTTTTGCAGACCTCAGGGATTTAGACAGCTCAGATAGCTCAGCAAAGTTCTTTGTGTGTATGTGAATTTAAATCAAACTCTTCAACCTTTTAAAATTTTGCCTATTACAAACTCTTATTTATATTTATATATCCTTTTATATGTGCAAACAAGCAAGCATTGCCTTTCTTTTGTCTAAACATTTTGTTAAAAAGTTACAAATGTTAACAAGTTAATAAAATCAATGTATATACCAATTAGAAGATCAGATAACATTAGTAATAGACAAAAGAGAAAACTTAATAAAGAGCTTTTATTGTCTAATTTATAGACAGAGAAAAAGAAAATTACTTGCATACAAAAGTAAGCAGAAATTAGTGAAGTATGCTAAAAGAGCATGGACTGGTCTTTTTCAAAGCAAATGCAGTTTATAAACAAACCCTCATCACATCCATTATTGTCTTTGATTTTTCAGTAGAATATATAAAAACCACAGTTCATAAACCTTGGTTTGATTTTTTTAAAAAGCAGTTCAGAAATTGCTTGAACATTAGTAGAAGTTAATGTCAGGAATTTCATTACCATGCTGTCCTTTAAAATTTCTAAACTACTGACCACATGACAAAAAATTGGGTCATTTAGGTAGTTCTTTTTGAAGGTAGAAACACAATGATAAAATTTGTAAAAGGACAGTCAGAAAGCCAGTAATTACATTCTGACTTAATTCTCAATCCAAGTGTCTTCTTGTAGATAATGAGATATAATGGTCTGCAAAGCCCTGGATAAATCTCTTCTGGTCATGTCTGACTGGCAGCTACTTTTAATAGGAAAGCAATTAGAGAAATGTTCAGAAACCCAGACACTAGTAGTTGGCTAGGTTAAATTAGATTTTTTAAAAAAATACAAGTTATTCTTGAAAACAAGAACAGAGAGATACCTCCTTTTTAGAGTCTGTGTGTCAAAGTCAGGAACTCTTGAGTCAAATGACAACTGTGGATCATCTTTTATCTTGGAAAATAAACATGAGCTCATGCCATAAGATCAGTTCAGAAGATGAGTGATATAAGGATGTTATTTTGTTTTGTTCTGTTTATTTTTTTTTTCCTAAATCCTAGATCCGTATATTTTGATATAAAAATGCTATTAATTATAATTTTAATAACTTACAATTTCATTCTCACTTCTATTCCTCTTTAAGAGATAGTGATAAACATTCATATACAAAATACCTAAACATTGATAATTGGATGCAGTTGGATTTGGTTTTTTTCATTAAATGAGAAGTCCAAGCTAATTAAAGAAATGTTGAAGAAGCCTTTGTATTCTCAAAATAAGTGACAAGCCTGAAGTCCTTCAGAGATAAGAGTATCCAGCCTTGCTAGCGTATGGTTGGATACTCTTTTTTCTAATGATGCAGGTATTTGTGGGGTCCTCTTATAAACTGGATGATTTTAGGTACTAATATGGAATCAAAAGATATTTATTGGTTAGTAATATAGACAGCCATTTGAATGTTATTTGAATTAACCGAGGAATCCATTACGTTTCTGGTAGGTCTCAGGACACTACGTAAATTCAGAAACATAAAGAACACTTTTCCAAGGTTGATTAAGAAGAAACAATGACTATTCAATGACCAAAAAAATTTTATACTATTTTTCATTTAAAAAGACTACTATGAATTATCCAAAATGGTAAGGTTTTCTAGATTTACGTGAAAGAATATTTCAGCTTTACAAAGACTTCTTAAAGCCAAAAATGTACCCTGAAAGTTTACTCAAGTGTAACATCGAGTATGATTTATCAGACTAAAAGTAAAAATCTAGACATCTGAGTTCTCATTTATGATTTTTCTTTACTCTTCTGTCGTTCCTTTGTAAGCGTCTTGGCTGTCTTCCTGACACTAATCACATGAAACTCACAACTGCTAGGTAGCTGTACCCAGGTGTCCAAACACAGGAACTCAGCCTTGTGTCTCTCATGTACGCACCATATATATAGTCACAACAACCTATGCCTCCTCTTGTCACACAATTCATCTACTCATTCTAGGTAGCTAGAATGCACATTTATATAGTCATAGCCATCTTCGACACACAAAGAATACACTTTGCTAGCTGTACACCCATCTGTATAAGCATTAAAAGGGATATTTGCTGTGCCCTTTCTGTCTGCTTGATCAACCCAACACATGGCCTGACTGTAACTAGCATCATCCTGTGTCCAAGATGTTGGGAAAGTTCATGGATACTCTGGGAGTGAGTACAGAGCACCTTTTTCATTTCCCCATATATCTTCAAGGTAATTTTGTAGAAGGCAGTAATGGCAGATATGATGAAGAAATAAGATTGTATAGAAAAGCCTGGAGCTATGGAGGGCAAGTATGACCCAGCTGATTTTTGTCTTCCCTAAAAGCACGGTTTCTTTGTAGTGAAGTATAGGCGTCTTAGTGAGTGGCCTACAACCTGACTGAAGACTAAGTGTAATGCTTCCCTGTGTGTAAGTAAATGGAGAAATAAGGAACTCAGTCCAGTTGTCCAGACACAGGATAATAATGTAACTTGAGATGCACTAGGATGCTTCTGCTGCATTTCAACACATCTCTCTTAGTTATCTACTACGTCTGCCAGCCTTGTGGGAATAATATATTGGACAATTAAGGGCATCTCAAATGGTATGAGATACCTATGTGTGGATGAGTGACCCAAATTAAAAATGTCTGCCCTGGGGCAAGAATCTAATGTGGAAGAAATGACCATCCTCTGTGTAGATATGCTTCTGGCCAGTCTGCAATGACTTAAGAAATATTCACCAAAAATTGGTGAAAATCTTCATACAAGGCCTTTCAGGTATCCAAATTAAGGTATCAAACATAGACCTGCAGTTATCCAACTGCCACTTGTTCCCCAGTTCAGGCACCTGAGTTGTTCATACACTTTCACCTGAGTCAGGATACATTCTTCATATAGAGAACTAACCATTTTGGCCTTTACCAACCTTGAAAGAACATAAGGAGGTAGAACATCTTCAAATGTAGAGGAAGAAGACCCAGCAGTAGGCACAGTCAAGAGTGTCTCCATCCTCCCTGAACACTATAGGTAAGAAAATAGTAAGCTGAATCCAAGAAAGGATGCCCATCGTGTATTGGAATCTGCCATCAGACTGTCCTTCTCCATTTCTTTGCAGCTTTGATTGTCTCATCCTTTGCCCTCCTACTGCCTCCTACTACTATTCTCAATACATCTGCAACATGAGGCAGCATTTCTCCCAGAACTGGCTATTACAGCCTGCACCACTTGCATGGTACATCAGCTCTCTTTGTTGCTTCACCATGCTGAATATAACTGGTGACATCTATTCTGTTATGTCAGAGCACAGAAACAAGTAGTGCAGCTCAAGATGCAGGCCAATGCACTCCATAGCATTTTTTCTGTCCAGAGAATTGGAAAAAATAGGATTAGCTAAACTGTCTCAGTGGATGCACTAACATGGTTCCATTTATTCCACTGATTTCCTGCCAAAGGACTGCACCCTGCTAAATGACAAGGGAATGATGATAGAGCCCTTGCTAAAGTGGCAGAGAGATGGGGCATGTGGACGATGAGAAGATCGTTATCCTGAAGGTAACTCGAAAAAGGGTAAGAATGACTGCTCTAAAAAATCTGCAAATAACTTTCCGTGTGGCACTGGCTCACACAGCACTGCACTGACACTGAGAGACCATTATTGAATTTAGCCTTTCATTTCTTGTTTCTCTGGACTATGAATTTTTAGTAATATTGGGAATAAAATTATTGATGCTCGACATTTAATACACCTGATTCTTTTCCACAGCAACAATTGTTCAAAGAACCTAAAAATATTCCCTTTTCTCAAATGAACTTTGCGAGGATAAATTTATTAATATAGATGAGACGCTCAGCATCGACAGAGTTGGGAACCATAAAAATATCTTGTAGGAGAAACACTGTTTGTTTTACTTCTCTGCTTTGATAGTGTAGTTGTAAAGATTATGGCTCTGATTCTGATCTCACTTATGTGCTTGTAAATCAGGCGTATCTTCACAGCCATGCAGTTACTGGTGTAAATGGAGATGAGAATTAGGTGTTACCAGATAAATACTCAGCTACTATAAGCTGTTGTGGATCGATTCCATACTTCAGACATAAATGAAACACAACACTTTATAGCAAATGAAAATGTGTCCTTATTCATCTTTTCTTTTTAAATCACAGATGTAAAAACTCCTGTTGATACCACCCCCTTTCCCATCCTTGACGTCGGTTTTACTGCATGGCTTACAGCCTGTGTCATGTGATGAGCAGAAACTCTGCCACTGCACACTTTTCCTTTCCATATTAGCACCGTGGTTACATGCACAAGTAACAAACAGATTTCTTTTTCATCACAAATATAAGATAATCTGAGATGTATCACTAAGGTGACAAGTCTTGATCCAGTTATTTTAAGTCAGTGGGAGTACTGCATTGATTTCAGATTAATTTTGCATCATACCATAACACGATAAATCTAAGAGCTCAATCTGATTGCACACAGTTTGAATAGCCAATAAAGTGTAGAATAATATTTATCCTGAAGGGAGATAGTTTATTATGTACGTGGTGACAGCAAGGACTGACAGTAGCTTTGATGGAATCTTGGAATTGGCATCAACTTAATACAAAACAAAAATTATTGTTTTCTGTAATCTCCCTTTAGAATAGTACCTCTGTATTGATTACTTTCTTGTTGCTTAATAACAAACTCAGCACTTAGACATGAAAAGTATACTCAATTGATTTTAGGTACGTATCTTGTAATTTTATCTTGAATTTTCTTATTCTACAACAACATGGGCAGTTACCTGTAAAAATTATAGTTTCCATTGACTGTGGTCTTCATAGATATTACATTCTGTGGCACTATTTTTTTTTCTGGTTAGACCTTTTCTGTAAAGAGCACTTTGGTAATGCTTTAGAAAACAAAAAATTAAATAAATCAGTGAACTAACAACAACCTGTCAGTGGGAAATAATGATAGTATGCTCAGAATGGTAGCAATATTGCTGCCCAATTACCATAGATGTCTCATGCTCCAGTCTCTATCTGTGATAAGTATATTAGTATTTTTGGTTCATGTTTTGTTGCTTTTGTTCTTTGACAGTATACCATGTACAACATATCTGAGTATACTATGCAGTGCAAACAATAATAATGTTAAATTTATTAAGATGGAATGTCTTAAGCATGAGAAACTTTGAGTGTTCAGAATACTAAGGAAGCTAAAATTCATTATCTTCACAATATTTTTCTAACTATTCTTTTCCTTTAAATGTTGCTTGTTCTACACCTTCCGAATTTCTGGGCATCAATATCTCAAGTGACAGCATTAAAAAAAATAATTGTCTTCTATATATGAAATTTACTGTGTATTCCCATTTCAGACATTCTGTTACTGCTAACCCAGAACTGCATGTATCTCCTTTAAGTCCTGTATCATATCTGCCAGACTCATGCAGATATATCAGATGTCCTACAGAATCTTGTAACAGTATTAGATACATATATTCAGGCAACTGAATCAAGCTCCTAGTGACTAGTCAACCGCCTCACTCTTTAGGCTTCACTTAACGCATTGACTTGTTTTTTTTTTTCACCTGGACAAACACAGTGATATTTGAAGCATCATTGAGTATGAGAGACATCTGTATAGACCTACATAACTTGTAGACTGCTGTAGAAGTGGTTAGAAGCCAGGTGAACTATAACAGGGCATCTCAAATGAACTGGATGCATATATCAAGGCAAATTAATTGAGCCCCACTGACTGGAGAGAGAGCATAGGTGCCTGTGTTGTACATAGACACCTGGATATGTAGGTATTTGAACTTGAACCTGAATCCCACATCAATCACCAAACATAAATTATTAACTCATGCAGTTGTGTTCCTCAAAGCCTGAATTTTGGGGAATTATTCTAAACCAAAACAATCAATAAATACAAGGAACCAAAGTAAGGTAACTACAAAAATGAAACTAAAGAAATGCTGAAATTGGTACCTACCCAGGATAAATTAGCCTCCATTCTTTCCATAGGGGGAATTTGACATCTTTGGAATGATCAGTTTTGGACAGTCATGTCCAGTAACAGATAATTCATAGGAAAATAAACTGGTTTTGTAGGAATAATCCATTACTCCTACAAGTCATTATGTCCAAGGCAGCACCCATCCCCACCAATCAACACAGGCAACAGGCAGGTAAAAATAAAATTGCTGGTCTGTGGTCCCTGTTGAAATAAACTTTCACAGGGACATTTTCAGTGAATATCAAGCCAGAATAAACAGGTAAAAAATGATGAAAAAGGAGATGAAATATATGACAGCATCATTAGACAGAGAGAATACCTGATGAAATGAAGAGATAAACAAACACCTCAAAAAAGACTTTAGAAAGAGGGAAAGTACAAAAACATGGGCTTAAAATTATATGCATCTGAAAGAGGGAATGTTTGTGGAAGGTTTGTATACAAGCTGTCAGTTCCTACAAAGATTGTTCAATCATACTTCCGAGAGGGAAATCATGAAAACATATTAACACTGCTATGCAAAGTCAACGCTCTGGTACTTGGTACTGGTAATCTTTAGTTGACTCATCTGTCCACAGAAAAACAAAAAGAAGAAGAAAACCATACTACAAAATCTTCTCAGTCGAGGTAGATGGCTTGTTTAGAAAGTGTCTCAGCTCAGAAATTTTAAACTTTATTACTAAATGTAGAGCTGAGAGGAGTATGTTGTTCAAACAAGAAAAGCAGTGATTGTTTGATGATGTTTTGAATTCATAAAGGGTAAAAAAGCCTTTTAAAGTCGTTTTTAAGAACAAGCTAGAATGAATGCTTTTGGGAAAGACAGAGACTCATAAGTAATGCATGGCTGTTCCATGTCTGTTTCTCACTGTTGGTTCCATTCACAAAGAAGCAAGCCTTCAGGCATCCAAATGCTTTGCAGTAATTATCCCCAAATGTTTGGTATTTATGAAAAATGCAATTTACTGTAGGGGATACTTCACTAACTTCACTACAAAGGCATATCACAACAGTACATTCTAACATTGCTATAATTATCAGCCTATCACTGATTCTCATTTTTTCATAGCAAGTCTTTTTTTTATAAAAACTTGCCCAAGGCTGAAGTTTAGCATCAGGACCAAACTGGGAAATTTTCCCTGCATCTAAGAAAGCCGATCTCATTTGAAAATTCAAGGATCAGATCAGAGCTGCCTTTTTGAATAAGAACACTAGATCCAGCCCACGCTGTCTTTTAACAACGCCACTTCAATATGCCAACTCTGAAAAAATAGTTAAGAGGCAAAGTGCTAGTGTAGCTGCTCTGGAAAACACCATAGAAAATGGGTTTCATCATTAATAATACAAGTCTAGACAGCAGGCAGCCTTCTGATGGAAAGAAGCCTGAATCCTGCTCAAGAATTGCATAAGCTGCTGTTGTTGCTACAAAGAGACAGAGGGAAGCAGACAGACCCATGGCTGCATGCAGCAAATGTGCCAGCTTTGGCAGGGGTCTGCATGCCTTTGGGTGGGTATTCTTCCTTGATCTCCACAGAGGAGCTCCATGGTGTTAACTAGGTATGACACACCTCTGTAGGGAGACAGCAGTGTAACACTACATTTAAATGCCAGGTTCACAAATATTTTGTTTGAGAGGTTATTTTCACAAACAAATTTTTGTCTAAAGGCTCTCTTAAGGAAATTGCTAAGCTGGTCCTGCTTCTAAACCATAAGGCTTCTTTTACCCAACTGAGAATAAAGCAAGTTAATAAAATATGCTTCTTCAATGATATAATTAATATTGGGCTCTAGTGACTTTGAAGACTTTTTTTTTTTTTTCTTTCTTTGGTAACACTGGGGAAATAAAATATTGATTGGGGAGGGGGGGCTATTAAGCATAGCAATTACTTCACACAGTAGTTTAGTTTAAGAGCTGAAAATAGTTTAGTCCCACAGGTCAGAAACTAAAACCTTAAGAATAGAGAGAAAATGCTCTTTAGTAGGAACATTCTGTTAATTCCTAGGAAGTTAGCGCTTGGAGGTGGAGCCCAAGTCTCCTGTTGGTCTTGTGTGGTTTGCCCCTTTGAAGTTCATGTCCTGGAACCTTAAAGCTCAAATATTCACACCTACCCGAGATAACTGGTAGGCCTTAGCTAAAGGAATTATCTTTGGAAGATAATTCTATCAGATCATTCAGATTGTATGTGATGGCCTAAAGTTAGCCAGAGAATCTGGGCTTAAATGTACTTCATGGTCAGTGGAGCACACGCTAAGAATACATACCCCACAAGAAAGTAATTTGCCATTGAGAGAGATAAATTTTTGATAACCGAAGTTTAAATATACGTAAGGCACTGAAAGACCTGATTTGGGCCACAAAATCAAACAGTGTACGTAAAAATTACAATCTTGAAGAAAGAAGGTGAGTCCAAAAGTGACTCAAACTCCTGACTTTTTCTCCGTAAGCACAGGACTGTATTCAAGAAAACTGATTTTTTCCTTCATCTGTCACTGGCTCACTAGGTGGTAGTGACTGATTGACTTAGGCTAAATACCAAGAAACCAGGTGAAGGTCACAACATATCATACTTGGATATGCACATCTCAGCACACCCATCAGTACAGAGGCAATAAAAATGCTGCAAATGAAGGTATTAAGAGGTATTAAGCACTCCAAGTCAATTTAAATTGGGCATGATGTGTAGGGAATAAATCTGGCTAACAGTTAGATACCTAATTTTAGTGACAGTGAACGTTTTGGGGGGTTTTCAGTCCATTTCTAAGGCAATAATACATATTTCACTCAGATATATTTCAAGGCTTAACATTTAAACAGTTAAAAAGCACTTTTGTCCTTGAATGGAAAGTATTACAGAAGTGTGATTTTTTTAGAGACTCCCAAAACAGAGAGGTATGAAAGGAATCTGTGTCAACTTTGCTTTTAACCTGCCTTCTAGAACAGGACTCCTTCCTCCTGACTGCTGTTACAGATGCAAAAGACTGTTCTGCAGTGTCAGTAGATTGAATTAAGGACAGACTGTGAACTTAGTCTTTCATCTGTAATTCTGGTTGTTTGCTTTCTTTAGACTTCATGCAAGCCCCTTGGGGGCTATTTTCTAGGCAGCCATGTGCAGAATTATAGACAGTCAGTATACATTAGTTTTAATGGACATAGTCTCCTTTTACACACAGCTTTTAAACCTCTTGTTTGCAATCACCTGTTAGAAGCTCAAAAGAAAAGTTTTATGATTTTCCTCTTGTTAAACTGACAAAAAAAATTTGCCAAGCATGCGCAACTTATACAACTGTATTGACGTAAATAAGTTCTATTATTTATATAGAGCAACACATATAAAATCTGCCAAAGTATAGCTCTAAAATACTTTTTAATTTGTTATCATTATTTGACCAAAGTTTCCTCAGTTACTGTACTGCGTCTGGAAAAGATGGGGTTAATTTTCTTCATAGCAGCTTATAGGGTGTTCTGTTTTGAATTTGTGACTAAACCAGTGTTGATAACACACCAGCCTTTTGGCCATAGTTAAGCAGCATTCACACAGTGCTGCGATTTTCTTTTTCCCACCCTGCCCCTGCAGTGTGTAGGCTCAGGGAGCTGAACAAGAAGCTGGGAGGAGACACAGCCAGGACAGCTGACCCCAACTGACCAAAAGGATATTACATACCATATCATGTCATGCTTAGCAATAAAAGCTGGGGGAAAGGAGGAGGAAGGGGGGATGTTCAGAGTTATGGCATTTGTCTTCCCAAGTAGCCATTACACGTGCTGAGACCCTGCTTTCCAGGAGGTGGTTAAACATCTGCCTGTGGATGGGAAGTATTGAATGAATTCCTTATTTTACTTTGCTTGTGCATACAGCTTTCCTTCAGTTTTAAACTCTTTTACCCATGAGTTTTCTCACTCTTGCTCTTCTGACTCTTCCCCATCCTGTTAGAGAGGAGTGAAAGAGTGACTGGGTCAGCTTAGTTGGTGGCTGGGGTCACTGCACCACAGTTACTCTGTAGAGTCTGCGTCACTTTTATTAGCCACAGAAAGCTGATGTTGAAACACACTGTTTCAGTGATGTATTGCTGTCTGAAAACAAATATAGTGATCAGAACATACAGTCCTTTCATTGTATCTAACCCTTATCCAGACAGTTTCCTAACTCTGACCTGGCATTTATTTCAAAAATATATTGACATTGCATTACAGCAGGTCAGTAAGTTTTATAAATCAGTAGACATATAACCAAACAATATAATAACTCATATGATCAGTATTAGTTATCACGTAATTTAGTAGTGCACAAATTTAAAGCTGTCTTCTTTAAACATTCATTTAATATTTTGCCAAACGATTTCCATTGCTGTGGTATTAATAAGCGATAGCCAGTTGCTCACATGTTTTTTAGGTGTCTGAAGACTCCCAAATCCTTCAGCTGTAAATCATGTATTTAAATGAGCATTGTTCTCAGACTGTCTCCAGCTAAAATAATAATCATGATATTTACAACAGTAGTAGATTTAGACATGGGCAAGAAAGGTTTTTCTACTCTTAAAAGAACTTGCTGTTACTAATTTGGAAGTTTGAAGGTGTCAAAATAGTACATTTCAACAACCTGATATTTTGTCTTTCAAAATAGGAGATTAATTGAAATTGGCCTTTTCCCTTCCCCCTTTTTGTCCCTTCCCTCAAAAAAAAAAAAAAAAATTTGTTAATTTTTATTTTCAGCAAAACAAAGGTGTGTCAAAAATATCTGAAGCACTGTACGCAACATTCCTCTTACACCATTCTTCAAGTTCAGGGCTGAGTACTTTGCAACTCTCATGATGAATATAGTATGTGCACTTATTTACACATTTACCATATGGTCTCTTTAGCTGAGGTTCATTCATCCAAAGCTATCCTCTGGATGTAGGTATTAACTTTTAACCCACTGACAGTTTCTGTATTTCCCTCTGCATCCATAATTATCTGAACAGCAGAATGATCTAACATTTTAGACCAGTGTCACAAATGCCTAAGAAACTCACAAAATAAGTGGTTTTGCCTTGATGTTATGAACTTAATTATAGGCGGGATCATTGTCCTGAAACCACTGTTGCATGTCAGTGCCATTGAAAGTGGTCTTACTTCTTACTCCTAAATCAATGATGAAAATGGATGTCTCACAGGGTCAAATAACATCAGTTCCCTCCGGCTCCTGTGAACTCCAAATGTGCAAAACATGTCCCTCCTATGTCAGTTTGTAAATACTGAGGGGGAAGTGAACTTTTTTTGTTCTTTCTACAGGAAATATTTGATAACGTGTTTTAAAATAGTAAGCACAGGACCCACGGTAGATGCCAAGGGTGATGCCAGCTAGCTTTAGACATCAGTCATAAAGGTCCACGTTTGAGACAGACACTTGATGCTTCTTTTTATTCAGTGTAGAGGATTAGGCATACTGAAGAACAATTCAGATCAGGATTATACAGAAAGAGATCACAACGTGAAAGCTGTTATTTTTCTCCTTTGACCGCACAGGCAGTTGGGCTGACTAGCTCAGATGCATACATTATTAACATCTACAGCTGGTCAGAGGCAACTCAAATTTAGTAACTTTTGCATCATCTGGGAAGTAGCTATCCATGCTGTAGCTAAATCATGCCACAGGTGCAAAAAGATCCCAGTTGATCTAGGCAGGCCAGTTCAAATGCTGCACAGATTGCTGCACCAAGTGTAGAGCCACGAGTGTAATGACATCCAGCTTTTGCCCAGAAACTTTGTAACAGCTTCCATGCTATGCTGAGAGCCCTTGCCAGTGATCACGAGCTGTCCCAGCTGTCTTTGCATCAAGCACTCTGGCATATCTGGAGGGCTCATTGGTTTAGATGCTGTACACCAGGAACACAGCTTCAGACCCAAAGTGGCTGCATGCATTTGGACAGCATAGCATCTTTCATGGAGCCAAATGGGCTGTGCATGGGGCTGATCCTGGGCAAGTTAGCTCAGTGTGGAAACCATAGCATTAACTCTGTTTCGAAACTCTGCCAAGCTTCAGTTAGCATCAATAATGGAGAGCTGACTGTATTGTGATTACATTAGTAGAAGGAATAAACTCATGCTGAACTCAGTGCTGTTGGGACTTCACTGCTTCTGGCACGTGTGCTGATTCAGGTGTCTCTTCAATTCACTGCAGACTATGCTTTAAACAGACTCAGTGGGATTATAGATGCTAGTAATTCACGAAATAGTGTGTGAAATGGCTCTCCAAAATCTAGGTGAAAAGCATATGAAATACAATATTTAATTCTCACTTGAATTTCATGCTGCTATGAGTCATATTTCTTGTTTGCAGATTATATAAAGTTATCTTTATAGGTAGAGTGAATGCTTAGTTTATCAAAACAGTATATATGCATCTGCTTATCATCAGTTTTTTACTAGCCTTTACGCCTGATACATTTTAAACCAGTATGTCCCTTTAATCTTTCTCCTTTTTTCTCACTTTACAGCTGATATGCTTGGATTGGCTAAGAGAAGGTGGATTTTTGCATCCATCTGTCTTTCACTGCATTTTAGTTTCTCTTAATCAAAAAAAAAAAGATATTTTATTTATCACAAAAAATAGCAAATATTAACAGAAGTGATAGAGGGCTAATGAATACAACCGTTTTGTTAAGTTATCCACTCAAGAAAAGTAGATGTAACTCTATTCATAATTCATAAAGAAAAACCTAAAGTTTCTGTGGATGCTTTTCTATTCTGAGAAATGGGTTGAGATTTTTTCTGATTTTTTTCTTACATTTTATTTTCCTTTTAATTTTTTTGTAAACTGATGAATACTTGACAGATAATATCAAAAAGATAGGCAAAATTCCAATTTATTCTTTAAGATCATACCAAAGATACTACCTGTAAGATATTAGCAAATTAGAAACAAAAATAAACAAAACCAATGGGTCCTCCTAAAGAGGAAAAACAAATAAATTAAAGGAATTATTTTCTGATTGCCTAAATAAGATCTTAGAAGAAGAAAATAAGCCAGCAAAGTTATTAAATGATTTGCCAGCCTAAACTCAACACTTGTTTATCTAACTTCTAACATAATAGTTGAATACCTCTAAAGAACGTATGAAACTACACAGGAAAAAAAATCGTTCCCCTAAAAATACAAAATTTTGCAAGGAGGGCAAGCAAACAGGAATGAGTTTAGAAAAAATACTCACAAACAGGTATAAGTACCCAAAACTTTCTAAAAAATTAGCATCTTTTAGAAACAATGGTACTTTGTGACTGAATTCTATGTGTTAGAACCAAAAGTTCTAATTAAAATGTAATTACTAGTTTTATTTTACAACTTTTTTAGTAGTACACACAGCTACTCACATCTTATTAACCGCAGACCAGAGTAAGCACAGAGTGAGGCATCATGACCCAGCGTCTCCATCCCAGGCTGACGGATGCGGTTGCAGCTTTCCCATTCGCAGGTTCAGGGCACTGTCTTTAACAACATCCACATATAACGCATAAACCAGGACTCTCATAAAATATAAAAGTACAGATTGCTAAGACCTGTTCCTCCTCTCTGACTGATCATGATTGAAGTTCACTGGTGAAAACATGCATGCCCTCACTCTCCAGATTCACAAATACACCCATATTCTCAGGTCCCTTGAATATCCACCTAACATCCCTGCCTGGATCTCAGGCCCCTTTACCCTCTAAATGGGTCTCCTCTTACTCACTGGCTTGTCCAGCTTGATGTTTACTAGCAAACAGGTGCATGCAATCACCCACCTGCTTCACAATCACCCCACACTCACAGATCCCTTCAGTATTAACACAGGTTTTTCAGGCTGCCTAATATCCATGACCAGACTCTGGGCTCCATACCCACCACTGTCTCAGATCTGCAGTCTTCCCAGATGCAGGTCTTCTCCTACTCACCTGCTAGTCTGTCTTGAAGTTTGCTAGTGAATTCTGCATACACGCACATGCACACAGGATTAAATTACCTTGGGAAAAAATAAACAGCTGTTATCACCTTCTCCTCAGGCCTGTATATCTGTATGTTTAATTTATCACTTTCCTTGTCCCTTTTTATTTCTTTTGTATTAAATAGTCCTTAACCAGATAGCTTAATGAATCAGATTCTGTCATGTTCCACATACTCTTACTGAACTAACAATTCCATAATGCTCCTTCTGCAATGCTAAGCGCGTCTGTCCTCTATACATGGCCACAACTTAGCAGCAATACCGTTTCCTTGCTCATACTCCTCTGATTTAGAACATTCCCAAAGTCTGAGGTGCAATTACAATATTTGTCAGACATGTACTAAAAATTACCGGTGCTCTTTAAGTCCTAAATATCTGTTCTCCTTCTGAGGAAGTAAATCCTCAGGTCCATTTACTAAAAGATGTGTAAGGCTACACCTCAGAAGAAAAAGAACATAAAGATATGATTGAAAATTTCCCATGTTGATTAAAGAACCTATGACTGTAAAAATAGCTTGAGCAAACAACGGATTCCAGCCTCACCTTGACATGACAGACTTTTTGGTGTCCCTGGAGATCTTTTTTCACAATCCCACTGAGAAAAACCTATTCTGAATGACAGTCGGTAGTGTGCATCTACATACACACGTAAGATGATTAAGTCCTCTCCTGATGGTATTGTATCATGACCAGAAGTTGGAGTACTGTGCATGATCTCCAAAATACTTTCTTCAAAAATCTTGGTAATGACAATGAGAAGATCAGTCCATCTCTTTGCACCTCTCCCCACCTTTTGTTTGAAATGAGAATATAAATTCTTTCAAGCAGATCCTGTTTTCCACTACCTTTTTACAAAGTCTTTGCAAAATAGTACCTCAGTCTCAGCTAGGACCGTTGCATATGCTACAAATAATAGCACTTGTAGCATTAACTAACTATTGTCTCTTTTCTCAGAAAACTCACCTAGAAATTCTGGCACTTTGTAATACAGTGCTACTTTGGTTTAGAAAGCTTGTGATAAAACTAACATCATTGTGCAGAATATAGCAGTATGTTAGTCAGCCCAACAGACTAGAGCTGAATACTATGTTTGTGTTGATGTGCATCTTGTACCCACAGATCCTTGCCTTATAGATCTCTTAAGCTCAGAGTTGCGCTCAGAGTTGCACTCAGAGGACAGAATCCCTTGGCTACTGTGACGAAAAAGCCCTCCTCTTCTGTGATGGGACCTTTATTCCATTGTACGACACCGTTTTATCTGGTGTAGACAGGATGATCTACACAAGGCACTACTGGCATATACATCTAATCCTAAATTAAAGAATGTGTCAAACCTGTTGTAATCCTGAAATACTGTTTAGAAGCCTGAGAGGTGATTCAGAGATATGTGAAAGTATCAATAAGTTATGTCAGGTACTGGAATCATTCCACTTGTACTGTGAAGAACCTCGATGAAGTAAGTTAACCTATATGTTGCTACAGATATGTTACTGATTGATAATATCCACACTGTTTTAGTTAACACAGATATCTTACTCTATACTGCAAGGCAGACAGACCTGGAATTTTCAGCTTCAGTTCCAACTTCCTCTTTGGAAATGGAAAAGAGAACCAGTCACTCTTTTTAAAAAAAAAAACAAAAGGAAAAGAGAAAAAAAAAAGAAATCACTCCTCATTTTAAGTCAAACCTGAATCAAAGATTTTGTTGATGTTTGAAAATTATTTACACAGCCTATTTTCCAACACCTTTTTCTCTCTTTTTCATGCATCTCTGCAGCTTTGCACTCTGCAGAGACAAGAACTGGAAGTTCTGAAACATCAAAACAAAATCTGTTCATACAAGATTTCCAGCAGAATGTTACACATCAGAGAGGGGGTTGACAGTTAACAGATGAACCTCAGTATAGAATCTTTTGAAGTTTCTCCATCCTTATTGGTGGTGCTATAGTGATTCTGTTGTTTCTGGTGTTGTCTTCTCTTTCTAAATTCCATTTCCATTTATTTTTTTCCTTTGGGACATTTAATGTAAGCTACTGCTTGCTCTTCTGACTCATCCTCAGTCTTCTGGTTCTGAGAACTGAAAAGTATCATTATATTCAAACAGATTCAGTAACTGAAAGAAGTATCCTTTCAAACACTGTAATTATTTAGGCTGTCAGTGCTCTATTTCAGACTCTTCTTCAGCATTAGAATTCTACACAGTTCTGCATGATGTATATTAGCTGGTTTTATTCTTGAACTTCCTTTCTATTTTCACAATTCCTTGTCGTCTAATAACTGAATAGAAATGTTAATAGAGATATGACTAGACAGGTCAATATTCACAAACCCCTTATATCTCTTTATTTTTTTTAACTGCAGTGAAATAATCCAGTGGAAATTTAACACGTTGCACAAAATTCAAGTGAGAAGAGTTGTCCCACTTCATGTAAAAGTTAAAGAAATGCCTAAAGGTCTTTTTTTCTGGACCGAAAAAAAAAAAAAAATCATCAACTTTACAGTAATTTACAATGAGGCAGCCCCAAAGCAGTATATCCTATAACTCAAGTTTAGAGCACTTGCTTATCATGTGGGTGCCCTGATCCAAATCTGCTTCACTCTAAGAGAACTTATCCTGAGGTTTTCTTCTCCCACATAAATGTCACAACCTCTATCACATAGCATTATTTTTGCACTCTCTGTTCCTATAAATATTTAATTAGTTACACAAAGTGAAACTATTCCAGCAAGGATGACAAATTCACACTTACAGCATAGAACTGAAAGCTTTTGTGTATACTATAAAAGAAAGATTCTGAATCCATTTTTTCTGTATTTCGAGTGAAATCTGTGACACTTTACCTACTTAATTATTAAGGGGACAGCTATGCTTTGTCTAACAGCTAAAATGACTGCATTGGTGATGTTTTCTTTGAAGTTTGCCCATTACTGCCCAGAAGCCATACCCTCAACATTTGATATTTTATCAGAAAGTCACATTCATGTCTAATGTTTAGTGAGCATTACCTGCCCATCCTTTGCTCCTGACCTAGTTTCATATAGCTGCCAGGAATAGGATTTAGCAGGCTATACAAGTATACGGGATCACTCTAAGTAGTGTGAGAACACACGGTGAATCTGTTTCTTTACTTTTGTCTGGTTTGGATTTACAGGACATGGTATAAATGTCGGAACTGGTGAAAAAAAGCCTAGGACACTACCATCTGACACTTAAAGTCATCTTGAAGAACATTCAGTCCTCTGTTACAGTCCAACTGCTTCTCTTATTTGCCAGGCTAACTCCTAGGCACACAGACTTGTGTGTTATATTCTTTTCTTTATATAGCGTGTTCAAAATATTCATGCACAAGGAACAATCACACACTTCTAACCTGAATGACTTTCTTCTTGAAAAACAAAAAAGAATAACAGAGACTCTGCAAGAGAGTCTTGTGGCTTCTCTTCTCATTCTGCAGAAACATAATGTAACTTTAAAGGATGGTATTGAATAAATAAATATATTGTAACTATAAAAAGTTTCATAAGCTACTTCTCTGTATCTTAGAATGTGAATGTAGGTTAAACCTCTCTCAAACTTGCCATTTTAATATGAAATATTTGCTTATCTGGCTTACTTCTATGACATGAAATCCCCCTTTTTAGATCTTGTAAATAATTGCAGCGGACCTCACTGAATTAATACGCCTACCATGGGTTTGAGTATATCCAAGATGAGGGGTTTTAAGCTAATCAACATCATATGCCTAGATAATTTGTTCATAGCACCATCTACCTTGCAGTGATCATGACAGATTGCTTAATACTTTAATACACGTAAGGAGATTAATGGAGTATTTTGATGTAGTAGATGAATATTTACCAGACAGAGGATACATAATGAAAGGACAAAGAGGATTCTTCCCTTAGCGTTTTTTTTTTTTTTTTTTTTCTCTAAGAGCAGTTGTGTGCATTTTCTGTAGGGTTTGGTGTTGTTTTAATTTATTTTTCAAGTAGCCGCTACACGTAGTCATCACCACTGTGGCACCCTGAAATGTATAATAGCTATTTGAACCAAACACCTTTCCTGAAATATGCTGGAAACTAATCAGACCGTTTACTGTGTTAGACATAGAACTAAAGATGATAACTGCAGGTTTTGGGGCAGAATTTTTTATTTCTCCAATCTTTTCTCCTATACAAATTAAAACAAAATTCTTACTGTCCCAGTAGACTACAATGCATAGTTATAAAAGCTGAAAACAAGGATTGTGTTCTTTTCACAGCCTGCTTTCATGGTGTCAATAAATATTATAGTATCAAATTTTAAACTCAAGGCATTTATAGCACAGAGTAAGCAAGATAAAATATTTAGTCCTATTAGACTTTGAACTTCATCTTCTAGAGTGTTTTGTGCCTTCGGTCATCAAAGCTATTTGATTTACTTTTACCTCTGTCCAATTGCTTAAATATATTTCTGTGTTGAAATATGTCTTCACTAAAAAGTAAATACGCCTGTTCCATTGACTACTCTACACCATGTAATAGTATTTGCATGGAAGTCTTTGAGGATTGCAGGGATAACGAAAAGTCATAAACTGTTCCTTCAGAGGTAGAGATTTTTCCCAAATTAGGGAGTCTAGCATTCCACTGATATATTCCTAACTCAGATTTACATTTATTCATTCACTTCTAGAAAGTAGGTACATTAAGGTAGCTATAAAACATCTGCCATTGTTCAATGTTGAATCTGTCAGATTCAAACCAGAACTTTTACTACAGCTATATTAGCACAAAAACCCATGGTCATGTCATATACACTGTTAGGCATCCAGCCTAGGAGAGTAAATGCCATTTATACTCCACATTTTAGTGATAACACTGCTCAGAAACAGAACAACCTTGAGAAAAGGGTATTTGAACTTGGTATAGGAAAAGAAAACCAATCACATGAACAAAACAAAACCTGGCATGTATTCCTTGTATTTTTCTGAGATTATACAGTTTTATGACTAAAGTGTCTTTTTTAAATTTTTTTTTTCCTGGTAACAACAGTCTATGCAGCATATGCCTACATTCTACAGTAGTTACTATTAATATTATTTATTAAATTACCTGATTTGGATTTAAGTCCACACACACTGCACTGAAAATTTACTCCATATAAATCCATCCTACTTTTTATAGCTCTGAAAAGACTTTCTAACTGTTACTAATGGATTTTCAATAATATTTAAATCCTTTCCTGCACAACAAAAGCATAGGCTGTCTCCAAGGCTGCAAAAATCCAAATGGATTGGAAAATTGAAAAGGTGAAAATACATTGTATCCATCCCTCTCAACTGTCCTGTCCAGTTATATCTTCTTAGTTTTGAAACGAGGATAATCTGAAATATTGAGGCAAAGTATTGGAATCTGCCATCCCAGAAAAAAAGAAAAAAAAAAAAATCATCTCCTGTCAAGTTTTTCTGCTTTATAACTGAAGGTTTGAGCGTCACGTTTTCCAGAACTGACATTTGTTCTATTTAAAGGGGAATGTCTATGGTGCTGAAGTAGATAAAGCAATATATGGCCTTTGTGGAGCTGAGGCATTTAATCAACTGCTAAAGTTGTTTGCTGCAAGTATGCTCCTGCACCACACACATTATTGCTATCAAGAGGACAGTTTCAGACATCAGCATCTTAGAGAAGATGAAATTTTTCTTCCTTTTGTGAGACTTTGGAAGAAATGTGATGTGTTCCTGTCACTCTCCTCTTGACACTTTGAAATGATGCTGACATCGTGAATGTGGCTCACTCTGGATAAATGAGAAGTCACACAGTCCATAAACAACAGTGAGAGTAAATTTCTGCTATCAGGAGAAGAAAAATCCTCCAGCTGTGCTATGCCCAGTGAATAGGACACCAGGATGGAAAAGGGGAAATATACATTGGTTCTTCAGTGTTTACCGCTTCTTTTAATTCTGAGTTAGTGTGACCCAAAGCTTAGATAGAAACAGGATTTTTTCCTTCTACTCTCCTACCATTTGTCCTTTTTCTCTCTTTAAGCTCTAAGGCCTTACATGTCTTAATGTCATCCAGAGGGACCTGGACAAGCTGGAGAAATGGGCCTGTGTGAACCTCATGAGGTTCAACAAGGCCAAGTGCAAGGTCCTGCACCTGGGTCGGGGCAATTCCTGGTATCAATACAGTTGGGGGATGAAGGGATTGAGAGCAGCCCTGCAGAGAAGGACTTGGGGGTACTGATAGATGAAAAGCTGCACATGAGCCAGCAATGTGGTCCTGCAGCCCAGAAAGCCAACCGTATCCTGGGCTGCATCAAAAGAAGCATGGCCAGCAGGTCGAGGGAGGCGATTCTGCCCCTCTCCTCTGCTCTGTGAGACCCCACCTGGAGTACTGTGTCCAGCTCTGGGGTCCTCAGTACAGGAAGGACATGGACCTGTTGGAGAGGGTCCAGAGGAGGGCTACAAAAATGATCAGAGGGATGGAACACCTCTGCTATGAGGAAAAGCTGAAAGAGCTGGGGTTGTTCAGCCTGGAGAAGAGAAGGCTGCAGGTGACCTTATTGCAGCCTTTCAGTACTTAAAGGGGGCTTATAAGAAAGATGGGGACAGACGTTTTAGCATGGCCAATAGTGATAGGACAAGGGGTAATGGTTTTAAACTAAAAGAGGGTAGATTTAGACTAGATATAAGGATGAAATTTTTTACGATGAGGGTGGTGAAACACTGGCACGGGTTGCCCAGAGAGGTGGTAGATGCCCCATCCTTGGAAACATTCAAGGACAGGCTGGATGGGGCTCTGAGCAACCTAGTTGTAGATGTCCCCGCCAATTTCAGGGGGGAGGGAGTAGATGACCTTTGAAGGTCCCTTCCATCCCAAAGCATTCTATGATTCTATGTGCAGTGCCTAAAAGCACACTACTGAATATCTCTGAGAATTACATTCTAAGTATGCTAATATTCTTACAAGTGAAACTCTAGTGGGGTCAAAGTAGAACCTCTTTATACAGAAGATCTTTTGAAGGTTAAAGCTGGTATCTGTAAAAAGTGCTGTAGGAGGACAGAAGCCTGTTTTCTTACCTGGGTTAAAACATGATAGGGTCCTCTTACTTTGTAGCAAAATAAGCCACATGTACTGCTTTTGAAGCGCTTGCTTTCACTTCTAAATACCTTGCAGTAGGAGTTCCCAATCAGCATGTTTGCAACACATTTACTGTAGACCTTATTCCTAAAAGAAACATTGATGGAAGCTGAAAAAGGACCCCTTGAATTGCATTACTTCGCACTGTACACCATGTTCAACATTCTTGAGAGCCTTCAGTCTGTTTTATCTATTTTTTCAGTGCATCTAGCCTTTAGTAATTAACAGGAAAGGAATTCCTAAGACAATGAACCTACAGCGTAAACAACTTCCTTACATTTAAATTAAGCTCAAGCATCTCTGCTCCAGCATTATACTTTTGAATTGAAAATTGCTTTTATGACTCATTCTACTCAAGGCAAAGATCAAGCATTGTAGTAATGTCTCATCCTAGACTTTTAACCAGTAAGTCAAAAGCCCACTTGAGTAATACACAAATTGAATATGCAGAAAAAGGTCATCAGAGCAAAAGAAGTAAAGAAGACAGTAGAACTGGCGGACTGAAGTACCTATTGAATTACCTAATTAAGTGGACAGGTAACTCACAAGTGATTTAAAAAGAGTTTGTATACTGACGTGTCACACAAGGAAATTCTTATGATTTCCAGTAGGAATCTACGTGAAACTATTAGAAACAGCTGTATTAAAACCTAGTTGCTTAAAGACCTGGCTAGTACTGAACGTACTACTAAATATATTAATAGTGAGGAAAGACAATAAAGACAATATATTTGATTTTATACTTTTCAAAGTTATATTTAATTTTCTTTCCTTGCGATCTAGGCCAGGGAATTTATTTAACCCCTAACTCAAGTTAGAGAAGCTTTCAACTTCTTTCAAGGACTTCTTACACATCGTAAGGCTATGTCTGTGTCACTCAGTAAAAGAGGGAAGGACATAGGCTGACACCTGGGTCAGATGTCAAATGGTCAAACAAAGGTTTGAGCCTACACTGCTTATGGTTAACCCACTCTACATGACATGTTTGTTTTGGACAGAGCTAGCCAGAATGTTCCATGACAGAGCCAGGAACAGAGATGACAATTTAGTAGTGAGTATGATCGAGGTCCATATTCAGGCTCACTCCTGACCCTCTTATTTAACAGTAGAGATGTAGCCCTGAGAGCTACCTGAGCATTTCATTAATGTTAATTCTGTAATAATAACTATACTGTAGCATTCTACCTAGAGCTATCCAGGAAAATAGGGCAAATCTGGGGAAATATTTCACTCCAGACCTTCCTTAGAAAACAGGATCAAGGTTGTATCAGGTTTGGATCCCTCCATTCTACAGGGCCCTACAACACATCCCAGAAGCATTTACTCCTACAAATGCTACCCCATATTCTTATGCCACATCCCAGAACCAGAGCTTCTGACACTCTAAAATTTACTCTATCAATACACCCTTGTGGGCTGTGGGCTACACTGCAGGTATGTTACTTCAGATACTTAGAACTGAAAACCACTATCCAGTGTGGACATAGCCTATCTATCCTCCAAGAAGCTAGTCCTAAGAAACGGACATGAGCCTTTTTGTACTTCATGGCCTTAAATCCAGGGAGTCACTCCCTGAGCAATGTAACGTATTCTGAAGAGCACAAAATAGCTCTTTTAGCTAATGCCATAGCAGAGCCAAACACCTATTTTACATCCCAAGACATTAACTTCTGAGGAGCAGGTCAGATCTTTACATCGGCAATGTTGGATCTTTGAACCATTCAGGAAAGCACTGGGACAAGCATGCTTGGAAAGGCAAAACTTCTTTTGGGGATTTATCAGAATAAATGCCTTCACAGCAGGTATCTTCTTCTGAGTTAGCCAACCTCAAAACACTTCATTGTCAACAGATAGAAATAAGCAGTTCAATTAATCTGAAGAGGTGTACTTTAGGATGTGATGAACGGCTTTCTAGAAGAGCCTTTTCTTTCTCCACTGAGTATAAACAAATCCCATCTAGACTAACTCAGCTTTTAGCTGAGTAAATACTGACTTATGTAGTGAAAACAGAATAGACTCAGGGACTATTTGAGTGTTCAACGGCAAAATGGATTTTTTCCCCCACATTAAGATTTTTTTGTCTTTGTACTTAAATTATTTTTTTTATTTCATCATTTTCCTAAGGTTAAGAAATTTGTATCCACAAGAGTGTCTGCAGGGTGAGTCTAGTAAACTTTGGTCATTACAACATGAGGTCAATAAGTTTGCTTAATTGGCATTTTGGATATTTTGTCCTATTCTTTTCAGTATTGTTAAAGTAAGCATTTTATTATGACAAGATGTGTTTGTGATCTTTTGTTTTATATTTCAGGCCTAGTTTAAAATATTATATTTTACTATTCATAGTGAATATTCTACCTAAGGGGACATTTCTGAATCTCAAGTATCTTTTGAATGGGAGATCTTTTTTTTTTTTTTTTTCCTGTAGCCATTGTAATTATCAATATGTGGAGATGGCAGTAATTATTGTTATTATTATTATTATTATTATTGTTGTTGTTAACCAACACATCTATTTTCAGTTATTTTTAATTTTGCTGACCTTTATTCTTCGTACTGAAATTTTCCATGCCAAGTGTTTGCCTCAGGCTGGATTTTTTTTTTTTTTTTGAACATTTGTACCAAAAGGGATCAGAGAAAGAGGAGAAAACACTTTGTTTCAAAAATCTCTTCCAACTATTTCATTGAGAAGCTTTCAGCCAAGACATTGATATAAAGAAGACCATGAGATGAAACACACAGTTCAGAAGGAGAAGTTAGGACTGAATAGGCTGGAACATTAGTACTGGGTCTACATTTCCGTGAGCCCAGAGAATGAGAAAATCATTGCTTGATTTTTCTGACTTCCTGAAATATTCTTTTGGATGCATTTAATGTTTTAGGGTTTGTTTGCTTGCTTGCTTGCTTTGTTTTGTTTTGTTTGTTTGTTTGATTGTTTCCTTTTTAATGAGCTTTCTGAAAATGGATTAAGACTTGTAATTAGAGCAGTATGAAATTTTTTGAGAGAGTAGGATCGATTATTTTAAGTAGTTACAATTCTGATAAAATACTTTGCTTTGTCAGTAGAACACGAGTGAGCACCAATTTAACATTTTATATGCCTAAATTAATAAATATCCTTAACTCAGAACAGCTGAACCTGGAATGTCAAAGATTGTTACAGACAGAGTGACGTGCATCTGGTTTATATGGCAGACTGATGTAGCTAAACACATTATAGTATGGAATGGAATGGAACGGAACACAACAGAACAGAACAGAACACAATAGAACAGAACAGAATTAGAATAGAATAGAATATTTTCAGTTGGAAGGGACCCACAATGATCATCTAGTCCAATTGCCTAATTATATGTTACTATCTAATGTTATCACAGTGTTAGTATGCTGCAATTTATTGTTACTTAAAACATCTTTAAAGCAGCGCCGACAATATTTAAATTCAGTAAAGGTGAAAGCAACAGTGAATTATACTTTTAATTTACTAAGATACTGTTCCAGGATAATTTTCCATGGATCATGTACATATGTTTCAGAGGCAGTGGACTCTATTTAGATTAATTACTAGGCCACAGCAAGCTTAAGGAACACAAAAAGATCCTTATCTGATAAAAGAAAATGGTTAATGTGGTTTCATAAAACCACAATACCAAGCACACTACCTAAGTTGGATAGTAGGGACTGGATTTCAGTAAATGAAGCTACAATATCTCCTCAGCTTAGCATTAAGATTCAAAGATATCTTCAGAAGATTTTGAGTTTGTGACAGTGCCTCAGTACAGGAAACTGATTACATAGCAATAGTTAGGTTTCTCATATGAGAAATGGCAACTAAACACAAAAATCAAATCTTATTCTTATCAGATTTAGTACTGAAGTTACAATCTTTCATATTTTTATTACAGTTCATTGTTACAGCTGAAAGCATTCTCTACCCATTCAGCATTAGAACTACATGTGCTTTGAAATTAATGAGCCAGAATGAAGCTCAGACCTTACAAGGTTAATTTAAGCTTGTCCTACTCCGTGTTTTCCTGGAGTTTTACATTATGCAAATTGCAGGTGATGATGTGAAGCTGACGGAAAATCCACAAGTCATGAAGCCAGGTCACAGCTGTGGAACAGAAATGAGAATAGCTGATGATCAGAGGAAATGACCCTACCTTGTCTTTCTCAGCAACTCATGCAACTTTTCTTCCTTCTAATGCAGGCTTTTGCAGAGATTCTGCTTTTATCCCTTCAATGAGATTATTTGAGACATAAGCTCATTTAGAGCTAAAAAGAAAAAAAAAATATATCTCAGGGTTAAGATTTCCCCAGAAAGAGGGGAAAAAATGGGAAAAAAAAAAAAAAAAAAAAGAAGAAAGAAACAGAGAAAAGAGGAACCTTTATGGTGCTTTAAACTCTCAGTTGGATGCCTACTGACTGAAGTGGACTTTATTCTCTTTATAGATGATTCATTACATAATCACATTGCATTTGAAAAAAGATATTTTAACAGTAATTATTCTGTCACTCTGCATTACCACTAACTTAACAGACAAGAGACCCATGGGGAAAACAAAAAAAAAAACCACCACAAGTCTCAAGACTTAACAGGTCAGGTAGAAGACCTTTCATTTCACTAGAAGTGTTCCTACTTTTCACAGACTCATAGAATCATAGAATTATTAAGGCTGGAAAAAACCCTTAAGATCATCGAGTCCAACTGTTAACCTAGCACTGCAAAGTCCACCACTAAACCATGTCCTCAAGCACCACATCTACCCATCTTTTAAATACCTCCAGGGATGGAGAATCAACCACTTTCCTGGGCAGCCTGTTCCAATGCCTGACTACCCTTTCAGTGAAGAAGTTTTTCCTAATAACCAACCTAAACTTCCCCTGGTGCAGCTTGAGGCCCTTTCCTCTTGTCCTATCACTTGTTACTAGGGAGAAGAGACCGAGTCCCACCTTGCTACAACCTCCTTTCAGGTAGTTGGAGAGAGCAATAAGGTCTCCCCTCAGCTTCCTCTTCTCCAAACTAAACAACCCCAGCTCTCTCAGCTGCTCCTCATAAGACTTGTGCTCTAGACCCTTCACCAACTTCGTTGCCCTTCTCTGGACACGCTCCAGCACCAAATGTCCTTCTTGTAGTGAGGGACCCAAAACTGAACACAGTGCTTGAGGTGCAGCCTCACCAGTGCCGAATACAGCGGCACTATCACCTCCCTGTTCCTACTGGCCACACTAGTCCTGATACAAGCCAGGATGCCATTGGCCCTCTTGGCCACCTGGCCACACTGCTGGCTCATGTTCAGGTGGCTGTCAACCAACACCTCCAGGTCCTTTTCTGTCAGGCAGCTCTCCAGCCACTCTTCCCCAAGCCTGTAGCGTTGCATGGGGTTGTTGTGACCCAAGTGCAGGACCCAGCACTTAGCCTTGTTGAATCTCATGCAGTTGGCCCCGGCTCTACGATCCAGCCTGTCCAGGTCCCTCTGCAGGGCCTTCCTACCCTCCAGCAGATCGACACTTCCACCCAACTTGGTGTCATCTGCAAACTTACTGAGGGTGCACTTGATCCCCTCATCCAGATCATCAATGGAGATGTTGAACAGGACTGGCCTCAGTACTGAGCCCTGGGGAACACCACTCATGACCGGCCATCAACTGGATTTGACTCCATTCACCACCACTCTCTGGGCTCGGCCGTCCAGCCAGTTTTTAACCCAGCGCAGAGTGTAGCCATCTAAGCCGTGAGCAGCCAGCTTCTCCAGGAGAATGCTGTGGGAGACTGTGTCAAAGGCCTTACTAAAGTCCAAGTAGACAACATCCCCAGCCTTCCCCTCATCCACTAAGCAGGTCACCTTGTCACAGAAGGAGATCAGGTTAGTGAAGCAGGACCTCCCTTTCATAAACCCATGCTGGCTGAGCCTGATCCCCGGGTTGTCCCGCATGTGCCATGTAATCGCACTCAAGATGATCTGCTCCATGACCTTTCCCAGCACCGAGGTCATGCTGACAGGCCTGTAGTTCCCTGGATCCTCCTTCCAACCCTTCTTGTAGAGGGGCGTCATATTTGCTAACTTGCAGTCATCTGGGACCTCCCTGGTTGACCAGGACTGCTGATAAACGATGGAGAGTGGCTTGGCAAGCTCCTCTGCCAGCTCCCTCAGTATCCTCGGGTGGATCCCGTCTGGCCCCATGGACGTGTGTGCATCCAGGTGGAGAAGCAGGTCGGTGACTGCCACCTCTTCAACAACTGGGACTTCATTCTGCATCCTATCTCCATCTCCCAGCTCAGGGGCCTGAAAACCCCAAGGATGACCAGTCTGACTATTAAAGACTGAGGCAAAGAAGGCATTAAGTACCTCTGCCTTCTCCTCCTCCTTCGTGGCAATGTTTCCCTCTGCATCCAACAAAGGAGGGAGATTCTCCCTGGACCTCCTTTTGTCGCTGATATATTTGTAAAAACATTTTTTGTTGTATCTTCAACGGCAGTAGCCAGTTTAAGTTCTAGCTGGGCCTTCGCCTTTCTAATCTTCTCCCTGCATAACATCACAACATCCTTGTAATCCCCCTGAGTCGCCTGCCCCTTCTTCCAAAGGCGGTAAGCTCTCCTTTTTTTCCTGAGTTCCAGCCAAAGCTCTCTGTTCGGCCAGGCCGGTCTTCTCCCCTGCCTGCTCGACTTGCGGCACATGGGGACGGCCTGCTCCTGTACCTTTAAGATGTCCTTCTTGAATAGCATCCAGCCTTCCTGGACTGCTTTGCCCTTCAGGACCGCCTCCCAAGGCACTCTGTTAACCAGACTCCTAAACAATCCAAAGTCTGCCCTTCTAAAGTTCAGGGTAGCAGTTTTGCTGACCCCCTTCCTTACTTCTCCAAGAATTGAAAACTCTATCATGTCATGGTCACTGAGCCCAGGACACCCTCCGACCACCACATCACACACCAGGCCTTCTCTGTTCATAAACAGCAGGTCCAGCGGGGCACCTCCCCTGGTTGGCTCGCTTACCAGCTGCGTCAGGAAGTTATCATCTCCCACACACTCCAGGAACCTCCGAGACTGCTTTCTCTCTGCTGTGTTGTATTTCCAGCAGATATCTGGTAAGTTGAAGTCTCCCACGAGAACAAGGGCTAGAGATTGTGAGACTTCGGCCAACCGCTTGTAGAATACTTCGTCTGTTTCCTCATCCTGGTTGGGTGGTCTATAACAGACTCCCACCAGGATGTCTGCCTTATTAGCCTTCCCTCTGATCTTTACCCATAAGCACTCAACCTTATCATTACCATCGTTGAGTCCTAGACAGTCAAAACACTCTCTAACATACAAGGCTACCCCACCACCGCTCCTTCCTTGCCTGTCCCTTCTAAAGAGCTTGTAGCCATCCATTGCAGCACTCCAGTTGTGCGAGTTGTCCCACCATGTTTCCGTAATGGCGACCACATCATAGTTTTCCTGCCATGCAATGGCTTCCAGCTCCTCCTGCTTATTGCCCATGCTGCGTGCATTGGTGTAAATGCACTTCAGTTGGGCTATGGATCCCTTCTCCAGCACAGGCATGCCACCCCGAGGCTCATCCCTAGCAAGCCTGGTTTTATCCCATTCCCGCTTTGCATCTAGTTTAAAGCTCTCTCAATGAGGCCTGCTAACTCCTGAGCCAGAATCCTTTTCCCCCTTTGCGACAGGTGAATCCCATCTGACTCCAGCAGGCCTGGTGCCGTGTAAACTGCCCCATGATCGAAAAATCCAAATTTCCACTGCTGGCACCAGCCCCTGAGCCACGTGTTAATGAGATGGGTCTTCCTGTTCCTTTCCGTATGCCTCCCGCCTACTGATGGGATGGAGGAAAACACTACCTGCGCTCCTGATCCTTCAAGTAATCGCCCCAGTGATTTTTTTTTTTACCAGTAAAGAACTGACCCTCTCTTCCCAGTGTACTTCTCATATATTTCACAACACTTTGAAGATATATTTACCCCACCATGTACATATTTTATAGCTGCAACACAGTATTTTTAATGGGATTTTGAAAGACTGTTTCTCACATTTTAACCACTCTATGTAACGCACTGGCATTATGTATATATGTAACACGCATAGATGTAGATATAAATTCAGTATATTTTGTGACAAGTTAGATATAAATTATTATAATAAATTTATATTACATTACATTATATTACATTATAATAATAGTAAAGTATTATTATACAGTATTTTTTATTTTTTCTCCTTTCTGGAAATTTAGTGTCTGAACATTCACAAACAACACTAAAAATAGTGGAGAAAAGCTGACCTTGTTTAAGTTAATAAACTGTTCAGAGCATAATAATACTAGTTTGGCTATATTCGTCATCATTAACATTACTTGTAAATCCTATGCATTTCTGTGAAAAGTGCTATAGAGACTAGGATGGTATTGATGAACCTTTTTCACACTTTGTGCCAGTATTTCTCTATCCCCATCTGCTCTTTATTCAACCTTATCTCCTTTTGCTTCTTACAGCCTCTAAGCTATATCCTTATCTTTTAGCTGATGCTTTGAACTCTTCCTATAGCCAGCCACTGCTTGCTGGACAGCGTTAGTAGCGAAAGCTCCATAGCAGCCAAGAGAGCAGATATCTCAAGCCCTGCTTGCACACCATTTGCAACAGCATGGGTTCACCATCCCTGTCGTATGATCAGTTCTAGAAAATTTCTGCCACTGCAGGCCTAAAATCCCTAAGGCCCTTCCTTCTGTTTTACAGACACATAATCCCTTTCCTTCATCAGCATGGAACAAATGGTTACCCCTGCTGTGTTACTTCAATTCCCCAGGCCAGCGCAGGGAATGAGAGATGGTTTCAAAGTCTTTGCAGTGTGCTGCTGCCGGATGTAGAGATAAGTAGGATCGGTCAAGTACTGTGCTTCTCTCTGTGAAAGATTAAATCTTCTTGCGTATGTCTCCCTTCCTATAAGCATATTTAAAAAACAGTTTTATAAGCAAAGCTCATGCACTTAAATCATTTATAGGTAGGAATGAGACAGGTGAAAATGTGGTGTGCAAGCCATATGCTGTATGTTGCTTATAGCTCTTATACACATACCCTGCAAGTGCCTCTTACTCTTGGGACTGCCTATTTCAAACTTAGAGTTTGTACCTTCATTACCTGTTTTGATGTTTTCTTTTTGTAGTCTCTTATTCAGTTCACTGCATGCCAGAGCTGTCTAACACATCCCACAATGGGTCTCTGTAGCACAAAAGGCCAGCTCTCTGTTTCACATAAATAAAATAATTTCCTAGTACAAGCCAGGGTGCACTCATCAGACTTGCTCTAAAAGCTAAATCCCTTTCTTCTTCCCTGGCTTCTTCACTCAGACTGGAAAGTCTCATCATCAGAATGATGCAAGAGACCAGAATCCTATTATTTGTTATTAATTATTGAAGCATGGGCTAGAAGCAATATTGTCTCTCTCTCTTTCTCCTACTGGAGTTTCTTGGCTGAGCTGTGTTACTTGCAGTAGGCCTACAACAGTTTCTCTAGCTGCTCTGCCACAGAAGAGAGAAGAGAGAGACCCACAGATCTGTAGACAGGGGAGAGCAGATCTGCCACAAGGCCTCCTTGCGCAGCCACTGTGGATTTGCCATGAGCTGATCTGTGTGTCATATTGTGCAGGGGACTCACCTGTAAGAATCAGTCAGTGCATGTTACATAGCTATGTCCCAGAAGGCTCTGTGTCATGTAGTCAGTCCTTAGGCACTGTTTGGAGCTAATTTTATTTTCTATTCTATGAACCCACAAAATATTTTTTCCTGCTGAGGTTGGAGGAGCTCTCAAAAATGATCTCCCAAATGCCTGGCAGCTCTGTGACTTTTGTCCGTGAGCAAATGTATTGTTGTGTGATCTTTCTGTTTTAAAAACTGTTTTGTTTTGTTGTTGTTATTCCCAGAAGGATTATACAGCATCCCCTTTTACTGGTCATCTCATTTCATAATGAAACACAGGGTTTCCATGGCCCTAAAGATTTCCTATAGTTGAGGCATGGCTGTTATTCAGTGCACCAATTTGTGTTTTGACATTGTGCTTGATATTCCTTGTGCACACAAAAGATTTTCTTACACAGCCCTCTGTGCAAAAGATTTAAGTGTTTTTGTCGCTGCTGTTCTGGTTTTCATGCAGGGAACTCTTTTCCATTTCAAAGACGTCACACCAAGATCGAATTGATATAGTTACGCCAAAAGACATTGTATTTCCTGTGAGCAATTATGGAAGCAATAAAATTTAAGACAAAGAGCTGTGAGAGTGTGGGAAAACTCACATGGCAGTGAAGTTGACTTTTAAAGCAGAAAAATAAAGTGCTAAGTATTCCACTAGTATGTGATAGTGGAGTTTATTTAAAGTCAAAACAGAAAAAAAGTCTTTATGTAAAAGTACTGCATTTGGATTAGAAAAATTACAGTCTATGGGGAGGCTACGAACAGATTCAGGCATGAAATAAGAGTGATTATATCACTGGCAGCATCACCCTCATGAAAAGAGTTAGCCTTAATTCAACATAGAAGTCTACCTAATTATAAAGAAACTCTTCTATGATAAAGAACACATTTCCCATGTGCAAGTGCTAACATAAAAAGCATCGTACAGAAAATGCAATATCAGGAGAATATGCTGCGGAGTGGCTTAGACCAGTGTATGAAAGTCCTGGAATGCCCCTCCTGTTGCATAAATCAATTACTAAATGAATACTTGTCCAACTTCTGGCATCATAGATATCTTCTGTCATTTAAGGAGAAATAAAGGCCAAATATTATTTTATGGCAAGTTTTCAGAGGTATAAATGAAAAACTAATCAGCCTTATTATGCTTATTGACTTAATCTGATCTTAGATCTGGTTTTGTACTGTTCTGCACTTTACTCAATTATTTCTCCTTGGTAGTATCATACCCCACTTCTCACAGGTATAGATGATGTGCTTTTATATGCCTTCAAGGACAGATTTCACTACTTTTCACTTGCCTAAAATCCCCTAGAAATGCTACATCCTCACACATTCATTTGGACTAAAAACATAGTCTCAGTCTACTCCCTCTTTCTAGGTCCCAGAGACGTTCATAACTTTTTAAATTGAATCTAACTATAGGCTGACTCTGAATCTGGGTTTGCTTGCCTGTCTTCGATGTATGCTAATCTATTTCTGGATGTACTGTGAGAAGCAGTGGATGAAACGCTGCAGTATGCAGAATTCTTTATCACAAGATACAGTATTAAATTGATAATAAACTTACTTGCTTTCATACTTAACATCATTCGTCCCTTCCTCAAACTCTCTCTTTCATTGAGATCAGCATGGAGAAAATGGAATAAAATTGGAACTCATAATCAGAGAATATTTTAACGTTTCTTTTTTTCCATCACTGTGGCTTAAGAATCACATTTCACTGAAATCTGGTTAATGACATTGTGATGTGATTTCTTATGGTAGTGAAAAAAAAATCCTCTTCTTTGTAATACCCATGTCTAAATTTGTCATAATAAATAACCATTGCAGTCTGTTAACTTTTATTCTTCACATTTTTACAGTAATCAAACTGCACTGATCAATAATTCACTGTATTCAGTCAGCTTTATGAGGCTGTGCTCTTCTCCACCAGCAGGTTCCACTAACCAGAAAAATGATCACTTTATTTCATATTCCTTCTTCCATATATACTATTATCACAGTCTCATATCTGGGAATAATAAATACATACATGCATACATACATACACAAAAAAAAAAAAAGAGTAAGTTGGATGAACTTACTGATTTGGCAAAATAACTTGGCTTCATAACTAAATACTTGACAACCAGATTTAGATCATAGAGCCAAATATTATGTATGTCTGCACCAGTAAGTATTAAGAGTAAAATCTTAGTATTTTCCCTACTTTCTAAGGCCTAAGTGTGCTGGCACTGGCCACATTAGGTTTTAGTCAAAATCATCTGATATCACTTATGTGCAAAACCAGTTGGAAGTAAGTTCATCATCAGCTGACTACAGCGCCATGTCTGCACTCCCATAGGAAACGGAGAGGAAAAGTATCAAAGAACACATTGTACATTTTCCAACCCTTATTTAAGAACATGCCAGGTTCAAACACTGCGGGGCATACTGTCTCCAGAGAAGAAAGGCATAATAACCGGCTTTCCGATTAACTCTCCCTTCTCCACATTGATTTTGCAAGAGACTCAGAATTCTAAATTTAATTCTGTTTTTAAACACAAGCTTTCTCAGTAAGAATTTTCTCCTGACTTACATGACTTGGAATTCTAAATTTAATTCTGTTTTTAAACACAAGCTTTCTCATTTAGTAACAATTTTCTCCTGACTTACATGGGTGTAAATTATTATACTAGGGGGTATAATATACAGGAGAATGGGGCTGCCAACTTCACTAAGTACAGATATGCATGGCTTCAAGTGAACTAACATTTTTGTCCTTTTTTCCTGCTTCCATCAACTAAAGCAGAATTGGCTTTAATCCAATATACCCTTATGTACAGCAATAGCTTCAATGTAAGTGATGGAAATAAGCATCTACAAAAGACAACAAATTCACATCCCAGGAGAAAAGCAGTAGTTAACTTTTCTTTATGCTGATGAACTCTGGCAAATAAGCTGAAAAACTCCTCAGAACTCATAAGCTGATTGGAGCTTGCCCCACAAACTCACTTCTCATTAAAAGTTTGATTGTGTTCACTAGGGCTTGCATAAAAACATCATCTAAAAAAATCTGGAAACAGTGCACCAGAAACTGATGGAAAATTAAAACTTAATGTTACCATGAGAGTTTTAAGAACTGCTGAAATGAAAGGAAATGTTAGCTCTAGAGCTCCATGTCCTCATCTCTTCTTGAACTGGTTTATACAGGGTGGCAGTGTCTGTGAGGTGTATCTTTGAGAAGGGCTAGAAGGCCACATGAGGGGGTGAGATGTATGAAGGGTTGGGAGGGAGAATTAATTGAACAAAGAACTGAACACTATATATAGTGGTCTGAGAAAACATCTTTTGAAGTAAATTGGGTAGGGAAAAAAGCTACATTCTATATTGTTCCCCAGAAACTTAGACAATCTTTCCTCTTTTTAACATTCTGTCATTTTAGCAGTGGCATAGAGAGTCACAAAAGGAAAGAATCAAATAAAGAAAAATCCTGTGTTGTGATTGATCAGTGAGTACCACATGAAAAGGAAGGTTTGTTTCCTTATAGGAAAAGAAAAGCAGGAGCACCCCTTGCTCTTCTCTAGAGAACTTACTCATATTGAGGATCTGGACATTCAGGCAAGCACAGCAAGACAAGTACTGGAACAAAAAAACCCCAAACTTCTGGCCTCCTGACAGGAAAACCTCTTTCTAAATCCAAAGAAGAACTAAGACATCTCATCAGCACATACTGAAGGGGAAAAATTACATTCTGCTGGACAAAGCTCTAGTTTCAGCTTTTTTATTACCTGGCAGCAGTATAGTAGAAGAGGCTTCTCATAAACTACAAACTTTGTGAAGATTTGTGTGTTTATCTGGAAATTGGCAGAGGCAATTCCTATAGTCTTAGATGCATACCATTGTAACCTGAAACTAAAGCCTGTAAGAATGAATGTTATGGTTTTTATCTCTCAGCAACTTATCCTACAGTTTTGGGGACAGCTGCTATAGCCCACAAATGACCTACCACTTACATGCTACAGCCTGACAGTTTCTAAGCTATCTGGAGGCATCTGATAGATTATACACAAGGCAGAGAATATCCACAGTTCTGGAGGGTCAGCTGGAGACTGGGAGAGATACCCTATAGCCTTTCAAAATACACTTCATGTTTATGGGTAAGCGCTGAATCACACCTCTTATTTTCATTAGATACCCAATTACATTAAACACCTAGCTGACATGTGAATGTCTATATTGTAGTTACCTGAAGTTAGATGTCTGAATCTAGACTTGAATCCAACCCCATATTATGACATTTGTGACAAATCAGAGGAGCTGGCAACCCAAACCCTGGTGTTGCTCTAAACGTGTATTTCAGCAATGTGTTCTGCTTATGCATGAACTTCAGCAGACATAACACTACTATACACAGCCATACTGGGTAGTCCTGATTACAAAGTCCTAATTACTGGTGCAGCTCTAGGTGAAGAAAATATGTGTGTGGAGTAACGCACACAAAACTATCAGAGGGAGAAAGACATTTGGATGGTTCATCTGAAGTGAGACTGGTCAATACTAGACCATTCATTTCTTCAAATGCATTAAAAGGACAAGCAAGACCTTTTATGGTGATTCAATTCAGGTGCTTTAAGTTATTAGTAATATATCCTGAAAATTGCCCCATATTATAAGTTCTATGCAGGCTGTAAGTTGTCTAAATGTTGACTCAAGTGATTTGCACAAGATTTCTATCCTTTTTCAGGCAGCTTAGTACTCTATCAATAGAAAAGAATAAATAATCAACAACATGAAAGTTAGAAATACAGAAGTAATATTATTGTAACTTATTTTGATACCAGGGAAAGTAGGTATTTATTTTACAAATGAAGAGATTTATAAAAATAATGATAGGAAAAGCTAAGGAGTAGCCCCATAGTTCCACTAATCAAACAAAACTCTGACAATGTATGTCTATACTATTCAGAGGCAACTCATCCCAAAGACCACTCTGAAACTAGACTTGGTTTCCATTAGTGACCATGGTACCTAAATTGAAATGTCTGCATGTGAGCAAAGGGTGGAATTGAGGTGCCTAAACACAGACATCAGCTGCAATTTTAAATGCCTGCTTTAAGGTATCTGGTATTACCTCAGTCTTTGCTCCAGAAAATCGTAGGAGCATAGACAGCATTTCAACTCATAAGTAATATTCATCAGGTGTAGTATTTATGCCTAAATATAGATATCTAGTACTATTTGAGATCTCCTTGGGTATCTAAGACATCCACTTCAGCTGGCAGATACAACGCAGGTTCTACAGTATTCCCATGGTTTTCTGAATCAGCCTCTGGAAACTGAGCAAGATACACTACGATATCTCAAATGTCCACGTATAGGCAAAGAATCCCATCCGTCGTAGATGTCAGCTTAATCACTCTAAGCTCCAGTGAGGGTGTTAACTAACTCTTCATTAACTGTAATGAGAGCTTTCACTTTTAGCTACCATAAACAACAACTTTCTCAAAACAAACTCTGATGTCCTTGGCTAACTTCAGCAACCTAAGAATGGTCACCTACTGTCATTTTAGGTACTGCGGTGGTGTTCTAGCCTAGCTGCAGATCCCAAAAGATGCAGATCTTCCATACATCCTTTGTTATATCTCCTAGCCCAATGAAGGGCAACAAAATGGCACTAGGCACCTGTTTAGATAACTGAATGAAACATTTAATCTCAAATTGAATTTCATCCTTTGTTCTGTGGCTAAAAGCCATACCCAGACATCATGGCCAGATGTCTCTTGCAGGTAGTTTGCAAGCTTTCTGGTGAGGAGCCAAACAAATGTGAGGCAGGCAGGTATTCATGGCTGCTCTGAGACCAGTCTTTTACAGAGGTGTAGACTAACTGACTGACTTCATAACAGTTTGTCTCAACAGCTTAAGGTCTATTCCCTTACTTGCAGAAGAATTATCAGGCCTAATGTATGTCACAGGGAGTATAATATCATGAGAGTCTTGTACAGAGCAGTCGATTTTAAAGTTCAACTTTAAAACTTTACTGTCAGAATTTATAGGACATTCTAACTTTAAAGGGTTTACTTGTTTTTTCTTGGTTGTGGTTTTTCTTTTTTTCTTTGCTGTGTTAAGTTTAAAATCGGGCAAGAAGTGGAAGCTCTTGTGATCTGACTAAAGGGCTCAATTTTCATCTGTGCAGAAGAAAGCTGTCATTAATAGAGAGCTTTCATTGTTTATTCTTTTCCATGATATTGATTTCTATTATCCTCTCTACTGTGAATCCAACTCAGTGACTGAGTCATAACTACAGCATATGTAATGAAAAAGAACAAGTCATAAACCACTAGGCTCGGCAAAAAGCCACCAATCTCCCGAATGCCCTATCCCAACTTTTTTTTTCAATCTTCACAGGTTATTTTGGTTCATGAAGCTAACCTTAGTTAAAGGAGCATAAAAACCATCTCAAATTGGCCTCTGCTGTAATTTCTGTTCTTACCAGGGACAGTACTTTCCAAAGAAAAAGAGCTAAAATAAAACTTATAGGAACAAAAGACTATGCAGGCTCAAGTTCTGCTTGAGTCATTTTAAGAGAGTGGTGAGCCCACAGCAAATTCAGACACCTGGAAAGCTACAAAACCTTTTAAAGATTTTTAAAGATTTTTAAAGCCTTTTAAAGATTCAATCCTAAGTAAAAAATTTAAAACAGCAGAAGTGGAGCTTTTTTTTTGTATTTTGCCATTTTGCTCCATTTCGCCCTAAAAAGAAGATTGTTCTGTATAAAAACAATCTTTTTTTTTTTTTAAAAAAAAAGGCTTTAAGTTAAGCCAAGACTATTCTGAAAATAGTACACTTTATTTATGCTTTTTAAATACAGATAACACTCTCAATAAAAACTTCAGAGATTCATGGCTAAATGTACTTCCATTTTCATTTTGACAAATTTCCAAAAACTACACCTTTCTAAAATTATCTATTCCTCATCAGTCTTACAAGGAATTTTAACTGAAAAATGATTCATTTGGCAACTGGATCCAATCAGATGCCACCTGATTGTAACCCAGAACTAGCAACTCTGATCTAATGCTATTCTATCCCATGAAAATTATTGACATGAGATAGTGACAGTATTCTCTTTCTAGAGAAATAAAACCTGCAGACTATGGTTGCTCTGCATTCAATTTAATAGCCAGGATAGTGTTCTTGGACTCCAAAAAGAAGGAAACACTATTCATCATTGTTTATAGACATTAAAGTAAGATGTTTACTTTTATGCTTCTTATAAAAGACTGATATTTTGACAGTTAACACACATGTTGTTGTGTTGCCATTACAGTATTGTTGGCACTATAACAAAATATTTTTGAATTTGTAACATAGAAATAATATAAAAGGGATTAAAGTTATCAAATTTTATTCAAATTTTAGATATAGCATGACAATTGCAAAGGCTTTTTAAAAAACATTCAAAATATAATCATGTCAATCATTAAAGTAGGAGAAAATTTAAAAATAAGATTCCATTTTAGAAGGTTAGCAACTAATTAAGTGACACTGTGGCAACATCCAATGCACTTTTTGAAAAGTGTCTACAAGTTTCCGGAAGACTTTGCAAGTAAAAAAACAGATTTTCAAATTCCAGCTGAGCTCATCTGTTCATTAGCACATGCTGTGCTGTTTGTCCCTTCATGACCAAATACTTTTCATCATGGAGAAAAGCATAACAAATTTGCATGAACCACTGATATAAAATGGGAAGTTCCAGCTCATTCAGGCTTGTGGTACTGGTGCATTTGAAATGCACAACAATATTCAAAACTAGTCTTTTAATGAAATAATTGAACTGATTTAACTTTATTTCTATTAATTTGTTTTCAAGAAAAGAATCAAAATAGGAATAGGAAGATTAATGGTTAGTTACTTCATTTATTTGTATACTCTTATATAACATTTATTTACAGTATTGTACATTTATATATTCTTGTTTCATTTACTAAAACATGGTGGCTTTTAAATACACACAGGAGAACATTTCAGCCCCAAACAGTGAAACAAAAAAGAACAATCATGCCAAAGCACTATTCACTGAACAGTGGAGGCTTCATAAGGAATTAAATAAATAGCTAAATAGTACAGAAATAAGGAAGTAAATAAATAGAGTAGATAAAATGAAATAAGACTGTAGAAAAGAGTAATAAGTACCCCTTCATATGCATAGCTTTTTGTAGGTAGTACTTGGGGATGTGCAGAGCATTATCAGATATAAAGGGGTATATTGTATGAACAGGGACAGCTGATACAGACAGAACGATTGTGTCTAAGAGCAAGAGCAATGTCAGTTAAACATTTCCTCATTTCTGCACTGCAAGTTTAGTAATGGTCACTAGTGGCTATGGTAAAACACAATCATAACTGCTGACAAAATTAATCTCCTGGGTAAATCAATTGATTTCAATGCAGTTTCCTTAGGCAAAATTTTGTCAATTATGTGTTTAGCGTTTTTTTTGCTTTTTTAGTAATGAAATGACATGTTAAAAAAAAAGACTGTATTTGAACTTTAGCTAAAGAAATCATTTTGGAGATCAGACAATGTAAAACTTATATTCAGTAAAATTTTATGTTCACTAGATTGTGTAGTTATATGTGAATCTACAAGTCTGTGTTATCACAAATCAGAGTGTTTTTCAAAGCAGATTCCTAAAAATTTTGAATGCTAATTCTTCTGTCCTTGTTGTTGTTGTTATAAGAATCAGTCCCAACAATTTCAGTAGGTAATAATGAACTATTCAATATTAACAAAACTAGTTGAATTGCTTGTTCATTTATGTGCTACATTCCCACTGACTGTATAAAATGACAGTGCATGTTCTGTATTTGCTGCTTTGAAGTGTATTTATGCATTTTAAATCTTATTTTTATTGGCCTTTTTGCCAGCTTTACACATTAGTAAAGTTGCCATTTGACCTGCAAGTCTTCTTTAATCTTCTTCTCAATTACAGCAACTTGGGAATTTTATTGAAGCAATTTAGAAATGTTGAGGCTACTGTAACGCAACTCAATATTCAGTTTGGACAGTTTGCCTTTATTGCTTTAAGAACTCAGTTATCTTTTTATTCCCTAAAGAAGACACATAGGAGGATGGAAAAACTATCAAATATAATTAAGGAAAATGCTTTTGCACCATGCAGTGCACAAAATACAGATTTTCCTATCAAAGAACCTACCAAGAAGTTAAACAAAAAAATTGATCAGAAAAAGAAAATACCCAGGGATATTCCTCTGTCTGTCTTCCTCTGTATCTCTGTCTTTCTTTCCATCTCCTGGACAACTTGTGCAGAGCTGACAAGTACATTAAAATGTGGTGCTGTTTTTAAGTTCAGTCTGCCCGATTACTTTGCCTGAAGCTTTAGAGGGCTTAAAAGGGCATAGACCTTTTGCTAAGTCTATTCCCAGTAATGAATTTCACCTTTTCACCTGGAAAACAAATATGAGAATTAAAACCTGGAGTTAGTAAATACAATTTACTAATGCATCCCTAAGGCTCAGAATACAAGCACTGGATGTAAGATGACACTGAGGTTGTTTATACCCCCAGTGAACTTTGGACACAGCGTATTAATACATCTGGAACCTTAATTCTGACAATTCTATTTGATATTTGTGTTAAAAGAGACCTCTTAATTATTTGCAAATGTTTAAGTAGTGTCATGCAAATCCTCCAGATGGTAGTAGCAATTGTGTGATAAAAATCATGCCTATCTTAACACAGGATAAATCTGCAGCTGCAGTACTGCTAGCTCCAGTTTCCTTTGAAAACTCTTTCTAAAGTTGCATTTACTTTTGAAAAAAAGTACACTTTTAGTCTTTCAAAATCACTATGCCTTTGACTATCTTCTTTGAAGTCACTATAGAAAAGGAAAAAAAAAAACGTTGTATTTTTTCTCATGGTCTTTTATGAAGTATGATGTTTTGGGTTTTTTTCCTGCCTGCCCCCTTCTAAACCTAACAGATCCTACATCAGCCAGTCCGCTGCAGCAGAGTTACAATAAATGAAAACTTGAATGCTTTGACTGAAACCATCTACCCTGTTCTGTGCAAAACAAGGGAATCCTTGTGAATAATGAGATCTTATTGCTGTTATTTCATTTGTGTCACACACTAAGGAGGTGTGCTACTAAGAGGTTTGAGGATAGGTATTCTGGGTGTCTTTTTTCTGAGGCTGTTCACTGGAGATTTTTCTCCTTACTTGACAGTGGCCCAATTCTTTTTGCATTAAAGTTAATCAAAGACTTCCATTTCAAAGAATGAGTGCTGGAGTGAACTGTCTGCTGGCCAAGTTACATCTTCAACAAGGAGTTAGGTTCTGTTATGTAAATAATTTTGTTAATTCCTCTCAAGTTTTCATTGCCTGATTAAGGTCAGTAACCCTGCCGAACAACACAGCTATAGTCTGCAAACTACAGTCTACTATAGTCTGCAGCTATAGACTGCAAATACTGGTAACAGTAGCAATCTCCCTTCTGTGACTATATCATTTACCCCAGTCATTGCCCAGGCTGTGGAAAAGGCCTGCTATGTTTTAATCACAATTCAAACAGAAAAAAATGTTAGTGTAACTTGTACTTGCACTACAATGTGCCCAAGACCTCCACAGCAGAAACCTTGAGAAGTATTTAAGTATTTTGCCTTCATTTGGTATGCCTGAGTTGGGCAGCATGGGAGACAGCTGGCATTTTTTCTTCAAGCTTTATGATTATAATACTCAAGGAAGGTAGTCAAAGTTCAGGTCCCTGCTTGGCTTTGTCTAGGGAAGATCCTGGAATCTCCAGCATGCCTGGGGAAGGACCTGAATAGACTGTAGCTGGTCTCTGTGGCAGCTCTCCTAAGTGTCTCTTTAGAGCAACACTCATTATAGGCATCTCACTCCTGGTTGGCATGGGCAGCTCCCCACCCCTCAAGCTTATCAGGAAATCAGGAATCTACTTCTGTGTGCAGTAATGCAGGGAGGGTGTCTAGGAGTCTGAATCTGGGAAAAGGGGTGTATACAGCAAAAGGTTTATTTGCAGAAATGCCATGCATCTGCGTGGAGATCAGACTAGTTTCCCATAATGGTCTGGTTTGATTTCAGAAACCATTAGAACAGTGTTCTGTAGAAAGATTTGCAGTTCTTTCATTTTCTGTGACAATTCTCAGTGTAAACATAAATTCAAAGGTATGAAAAGAGAAGGAATAGGAAATACAGTATTTGGAAAACCATTTGGCCATGTACACTGAAGAAAGAAACTTTTAAGTATTTTTTCCCTCAAAACTAATGTCGAGATAAATTATAATCTAAAAGTTATTTATCTAGAGTTTTCTTATTATAGGAAATGAGCTGAAAATAGTCTAACAGATGTCACATTCTGCACATCACTGTGAAAGGAGAAAGCAGGATGAATCTTCTTCCTGGATTTTTCTTAGCATTTTTTTTCTGTAGCAGAAGTGGCTTACAATTTATTTTCTTCACAAAAACAGATCTCTGATATAGATCATACTTAGCAGTTTCCTGTGGGTTCTAATTCTTTGTTTCAAGTCAATGAAACATCAATAAGTGCTTCAGTGAATGCGTTCTTTCTATTGTTATCAAGCAAGGAATTTAACAGTCCTGTTTCCTGGGAACATTTTCTCTCTTTATCATTTCATGTTGCCTTGGAGGTAAAAAGAAAAAAAAAAGAAGATTTTTTATATTATCGGGTAAAATTGAAAAATGAAAAGTGCTAACAGTTATGTAAATAGACTAAGACACTATGCTGATCTTGGTTTGTTTCCTTTAGCTCTCAGGTTGCCTTTACCAACAACAATGCGATCTTATTCCTTAAAACCATTCTGCAAAGGAAGCTATGTACTCAGATAATGTCCAGCTATCCACTGTGCTTAATAGCTTCTGGATTAGTAAAGGAAACAAGCTACCAATCCAGTTTGAAAACAAGAACACAAACATAAAATGCAGCTTATCGTGTATGTTAGGAGAGTTGAGCAGAAATTGGATGATAATAATGCTGTTTCAGAGATTTGTTCATTTTATGTCATGTATTAAAGAGTAAATGTCCTCTTTGGAAAATAAACCTTTGAAATTATAGTTTACCATTCTGGCCACATTTTTCTTCTTATCTATACTTGAAATAGACAAGTAATTTTGATAATTCCAGCTATACAGTATCAGACTATGATGGAAAATCAAGGACTATTTCAACATTGCTATGTACTGGCTCATTCTATTGCATGTATTGACAGTATGGTAGAGATAGGATAAACTGAACTGTCCCAGATTAGGACACTCCAAATGTTTGTGATGTGCATCCAGAGCTAGCTATTGTAAATCTATTTCATTTTTGGTGCTTAAAACCTCCTACTGTCAGTTTCACTCCTCCTCATGCTGAGTATCACCTGACATCATAAATAGTTATTTCTTCAGCGAAGCATCTGCGAATCTTGCACTTTAGTCTTTATGGTGTTGCTCTCTTAGAAGCATGAGTAATTTGCAGCATTAATTTACAGAATAGAGATGCAGCTCAGAGAGCAAGCAAGATACATTGAACCTCCCTTCAGGTTTATGTATCTCAGCAGAACTACCTGTGCCCTAGGGAAGAGTGGCAGAGACTACCTGTGGCCAAAAATAAAAATCAAACCAAAACGACAGAGATCTCTAAGTGCTACCAGATTCCTAACCCTTTCCAGAAATCAGAGAACCCCTGCATAGACACAGAGATCCATATCTGTGGGCTTTGATTTTGGGAAGAAAACAAGGGGTGAAAAAAACTTGGGACAATACTGTCAGATTTCCCAGCTTGGAAGGTTACAGTTTAGAGTAATCTTATAGACATTAGACTTAGTAGATATACCAAGTAGTACAGCTTGTTCTGTCTCTGTCAGTAACTTATTACATAGTTCTACAATGTTGGAGCCAGTAGTCCAATTTAATGTTAAAAAAATACACATTTTGGACAGAACATCCTAAGCTGAGCTATTGCTAGCTGTATCACTAGCTATTCCATTTTTTTTAAGAAAGCCTTCATAACTTTCAAGTTGGTCATCATTTCAAGACTGAGAAGTTAGTCATGTCCTAAGCATAAGAATTTATCTGAAAATACCTCTTTTCATTTTAAGTAAAAATGCTACAATTTTTCTAGACGCACATTTGCAGACACATCTGAAAATGAAAACCAAATATATCCCAAAGTGGCATTCAACAGAAAGAAAATAGAATAAATCCCTGATAGTCTAAATGTGAAATATTACAAATTTTAAACCAATATGATGACTGACCCTTTTTTATTTATTTAGTATATGTAGCAATGTGAAGTACTTCAAACCTAGTTTGAAACATATGAAGTATCAAAACGTAAGTTTATTTTCAATAGCACTGAGTCTTTTTTTATTCCTTTCAATATCACTGTAACTCAGAAATTTCTTGACCAATTGAGGCAAGTTTTTGTAAATCCCATAAATTTGCCAAATATTTTTACCAGTTTAAATTGAGTTTTCAGAAAACACATGATGTTGATCTAATCTGCTGTTTAGTTAGCTAGTTCTGACACTGGCTATCAGACTAGATCAGCACTGAGATTTCACTCCTCTACATAATATAAAAGGCCAAAACAAATTTTTCATCAATTATCAGTTTTATATCAATTTATATAATATCAATTTATCATATGAATATACCTAACACTTCAACTGGGTATTTCAGAAAATCTTACTTTAATTAAATATAATTAAAAATGGAGAATTTATATTTAAAACCCAAATGAAATCAAACCAAAAACCCCTTGGACCTAGATTTTTCTTTCAAATTGAAGTACTGCTGCTTAACAGAGAACTACATTGTTCTTGTCTCTGAAGTCTGAAATTTCAAAATCAAGCCATACTTGTTTATGGATGAGATCTCTTACTTTTCATTATCATATTGAAGTTCTTCTTTCTAAGATACAGAAGAACTGAAAGTCTTCAAAATCTGTTTAAAATTATTTTTTGTTTTAATGACTTTCTACCTCAAATGTTGAATTTACAGAAACTTGTGAGTAGAAACTACAGATGAAAGTAGTTTATAATGGAAGTAATTCTGATACCTTAAATACAGTTTATTTTTACAACCACAAATGTATAAAATGTGCTAATGGATTAAAACCCACTCTAGCACAAAATAAAATAAAAAACATTCCCCAAGAATAAAATTAATTGAAAAGTTGAAACATGAAAAATCGAATATGACTTTGGCATAATAATGGTTTCATCTTTAAAGCTGTCCAGACAAGTTCAGAGGATCACTGAGAAAGTCAACAGAATTTTTGCATATATGGCTATAATAATAGAACATAATTCTAAAGGAATGTAATGACATTCTCTTGCAGAGTAAGTCTCTCTTAGATTTTTATAACTTCTGCTCATTATATTAATATAAAGACGTTGAACTCAAAGAAGTCCAGGTGAGAGTGATGCAGAATACAGTAAGGTGAGCTATAAAATTAGCTATGCTTAAAGGGGAAAAAAAAGGAAATCCACATATTCCATCTCAGGAAGGCAAAGGTTTCAAATTTAATGTGAGGTATATGCAATGTTAAATGACATCAGCCTCAGCCAATAACATTCATGTAGTATAGATAAGAGGTCAGATAGAAACTCAACAACTTAAAATGCATAAGGCCAAAGAAAGAGAAAGGTAGAGGGAAATTGTACCTTCCAGATAATTTTGCAGTGTGGAATTACCAGAATAGAAGAGCTGCCAATGAAACAAAATCACTGTAATATGTCATGGAAAAAGAGAGAAAAGAAGAACATAAAATGCTCAAATTTGTCTTTAAAATTGATTTGTCCTTTTTTTCCACTGATCTTTTGGCTCTGAAAGCCAGTGTATACATTTGGCATGTAGGAAATTACCTCCAGGTGGCTTAATGAATGGAAAAAACCCAATGTTTTGAACCAAATTTTATATCTTACCTTATCTATGTTAACTCAGGGTGTATTCCTTTATATTGCTAAAGGTATGCCATAGCAGGTTCACACAGCAGTATAAAGTGGAGATATCCACTGTAGTTCTGAACAATTTAATGCAAGCTATGGAGTAGACTGTGTGCAAGAAACTGAGAAAATTAGCCTCTAATGTTCACCTAGACTTCAAAGTCAAGCTAGCTGACACAAGAATTGTTTGGATGCCTTTGAAATATATGACAGTTTGCAATGAAAAAACTATGCTTATATTCTTCAGGGATGGCAACCACAAAATGTATGAGGTGCACAAGATGCAGGGAGTATTAGGACCCAACTGGCTGTATTCTGTACTTAAGCATCCTGCTCCAAAATGCTTACTTTCCACATTAGGAAGGCAGAGGACTCAGGGAAATAAACAATGTCTATTTGAATGGGTTCCCCTAAGAATGTATACAAAGCAAAAGATGAGGGAGAAGAGGAAAAACAACATGTCATGGAGAACAATATGTATTTCACCCCGGAACAGCAAATCTATTTCTATGCTTGCTTACATCGCAGTCGCAGAAGACACCTTTTTGAACTGAAAAAACAAACCAACTTTGTTCTTGGTGTCATTCTATTATGTCAGTTCATAGAACGACACACAGAATACAGTGGATCCAAAATGGTTTTTTGTGATCTGTGGTGGTGAAGAAATTAGAAGTAGGGCCAACTGCCTGCGGCTGTGAATGTCAGATGAGATTGTACTCATTTAATGAGTTTCATATGAACATCTGAGTTCAGTATTTGGGCTTAAAGGAATAGATGTTGCCACAGCTGCACTGCTAGACAATGTGTTTAGTTTTAGATTAATAAACATGAAAGGCAAAAAAAGGGAAAGAATATATCAAATTGAGAATAAATTATTAAAAAGTGAAGTTAGGCACCAATTAGCTCTTCTTTCTACAATGAGGCAAAAATTACTTGAAAATTTTAGAGATCAATTGAAAAATATAGGACAGTTGTGGTTTTTTTCTTTGCCAGATGTAAGGAGCTATGCTCAATAGGAGCTATTTCTGACTTTGAGTAGCTGCTGAGTGTAATATGTCATAGTTTCCATTACTCTGAGTAGAGAGTAAGAAAATGATCCAGTGTCAGTGGAAAAAGAAAAAGCTATCCTCTCAATGAGCCTCTTTGCTTTCATGTTTCTATTTCTCCTTTTCTTTTCCTTAAGTTGTAAAAGAGGTATTAAATCCTGACTGCTCTGACTTTCTCTGATGTTTGGGTTAAAAAAAAGCCAAACAAACAAAAAGCAAAACAAACAACTTTTACTGGGAAAAGGGAGCCAAATCCTCAATTCTCTGCTATTTCTCAAAAATAAAGACAATATTAGGAATTGTTTTCATTATCCATAATTTTTAAGTCCATAAAGTATCCATAAGCTTATTCTAAAGACTTCTGGAACTCAAGAGGTACGGCATGAGGCTCAGATCACAGACTCTTAATCTTTGTGATGTTACTTTTAAATCCTGTAATCCCTTCCTACAAAACTGCCACAGGTTACACTGGGAATTCTAATTCGATAAAATACTGGGATCCAGCCAGATGCCAGCCAGAATATGTTTTACTTTCTAAAACAAAATCACAGTATAAACACTGTTGCAAGGTCAGATATGCTACGGAGCTTGTCCCTTCTGCTCTGTTTTGTGTTGCACATGCATGATCAAACATACAGTATGCTGCTCGTTCATGAGGATGTCTCTACCCAACCTCAGAAAGTTAACAAATATACCCTGTCTGCATCATCACTAAGATGAAACTTTCCATGACATGTGTGACTGTGTCATTTATTTTTACCTACTCTTTGGCAATGATGAGAGGGCCCACTAAATAGACTCCTCTTTATGAAGACTGTTCCCTCGACTGCTTGAGAAATTCTCTGGCTAGCACAGCTATTTCAAGAATAAAGTGTGCACTTTCATAGTGCTCTGTGGCTTTTCAAAAAGCACTGCCTACATATTAAAGTAAGCCTCTTACAGCTTTCAAAACTATAAAGATTTTATTCTTCCCTTGGCATGACATGGAAGCTGCTCCGTGTTGTTTGGCTGATGCTGTGTTTCTGACAAAGATACTACCAGACATAAATCTAATTTTTGTAAAATGCAGACAACTGAGAGTTTTCTGAAAAACAATAGCTATAAGTACTACTTTGCTTCTTGTGTCAGAAGTGGGTTTGTTTGTTTCTTTGATTGTTTTTTTGCGGTTTCAGTTTGTGGTTTTTTAAAGGGTATAATTACCTTCTGGAAAATATTCATATTTTGTGTTAGTTTGTAACAAGAAATAAAAATATTTTTTAATCCCGGTATTTTTAAAAAGTTTATCTAAATAAGGCCTACCACCTAAAAAGCTCTTTCAGCAAACAGACTTCTCTACCAAACAAGGAGCCTGGTCATCATGACATAAATAGACTCATTATTCACTCTAAATTCATTGCAGTAAACACCAAAGACACAATATCTAAGTATCTCATTTGTGGTTATTTATGGCTCTGTGCAGCTTTTTCCTTTTTTTTTTTTTTTTTTTTCCCCTTCCCTTCAAAGCAATCTTTCCTCCCTTGTTCCAAATCCTTTTGAACTCAGAGGCATTTCTGTTTTGTTGGCACTGCAATTTTATCGTAATACCCTTTAAAAATGCATGGAAAATTATCCACTGTTCCAAGGCTATTGAATCATCAACCTTATATTGATATCCAGTTTTCCTCATCCTATTGACTTGCAAGGTTCTAACAGATAAATTTTAATTTTTTTTAATTCAAAAATTTGAAAATATGCATTATAAAACCAATTAGAGTTACTAATTATCATCAGTGTATTTACTTACTGAACCCCAAAATAAATGCAAGCATTTGTAAATAAGGAAAATTTTTAAAGTCACAATAAATTTTACTGCATAAGTGATAAATGTGCTATTCTTACTGGACAAAAAGGAAGGCATATTTCATCTTCATGATGGTGACTCATTTAAATGCTTTATTTATATGAATATTGGTCAGTCAGTTCTTAGACCCTTGGACTAATCTCAGTTGCATGTCACGGGTATATGGGTATTTGTACAGAGAGCAACAGAGAGAAGAGACGAGACATAAAACAATACTGAACAGCTGCAAAGATAAGCACAGATTTAAGGCGGTTTGTGTTGCTAGTAACGTTCAACACTTCTACAAACTAGAACTTAGATTACCAAATAAAAAAATGAGGAGCACATTGCTAACAATCACTTGTGAGCAATTTCTTTGAAGTGATTATCAAGCATTACATAAGAACTGTGTGGCCAAGGGTAAGAAAGAGTCCAGTTCGGCAAGGCAGCAATCAAATGCAGCAATCAAATGCAGCAAGGATAAGACCACATTATTTTCCTGCTATTTTCTGTCTTGTTCACTACACAATACATAAATTCCTTGTTGTTCCCCGTGCAACACACAGAAGAAGCAGAGATCCTGCAGAACTGCTTAAAACAGAACACTGAGTCACAATCAAAAGACATTTATCATTTGAACATTTTTAGATGTCCTATAAGTGTGAAACAAATGACCATGTAAATAAGGTCTGTCTCACCAGTGACTGATTCCTCAACTGGCAATATCTACATTGCTAGCATTGCTAATAATAGCAGTGGTTCAGTCCCAACAAGCTAGAATATAGCTTTGCAGAAAGGGACCTATGAGAGACCAAGTTGAATGTGAGTTGGCAAAGAAGGCCAAACATATACTGAGCTGTCTTCAATTACCTATCATGGTGGTATAAAAACCCAGAGCAGGACCCTATTGGAAGTGCACAGTGAAAAGGCAAGAGACAACTGACGTGAGTAGCAACAATTCAAAATATGTATTAAGAATATTGTTAACAGTGAAGGGTGTCAAATATCACAGCAGGTTGCCTAAGGGGGCTGTGGAATCTCCATCACTGAAGATACTCAGATCTTGACCTAACAGGGCCCTCAGTAGCCTGCTTTAAACTGGCCCACTTTGACCACGGAGTTGCACCAGACTATCTCCAAAGTACTTTTCTGATATAAATCACTCTAAGATTTTCTAACTGCACTTTTAACATTTGACTTTCTAACCTAAAGTATTTTTAACTGTGTGTAGGTGGCATCAAGGGGTGTTTAGCTACAGTTAGTACTGTCACAGAACGTTCTATAGATTAAGCCTTTTTCTTTCTCCTGGGAACCATATGTAGGCCTATGGCAGCAGATACTGCACTGAAGACGAATAAGGGATATCTGTTTCAGACATTAAAGATAAACCTTCGAAATGCACAACTGCATGAGATCACTAGTCCTCAAGGAAGAATGTACCGTTTGGCTAAAATAGATGTAAAGAAAGGAAAAGAGCAGTTCTGAGGGATAAACCAGGTAACAGAAGGAAAAAGAAAAAAACAACATTCACCAGGAAGAATCAAAATCATCTTCATGGTTGTGAACTCTCCAAAGGAATTATCTCCTTTCAACACAGAGTGAAGTTCCAACATCTATTTGCATGATAAGGACATCATTGGCATTTTTTATAGAGTCATTTCTAATCAACAGCCCAAGATTTTTACACTAGTTTAAAGTACTAATTCCCACATTCTGCACCAGAGAATGCTGGTTTGAGCATTGATTCCAAACCTGGATTTACAATAGAAAATGAACAATGATTGAGACTCTTCTGTAGAGAAATTCACCTGGTTTTAAAGTTAAAAGGGTTTTCTGCTGGCCATTGATGTTAATTTAACTGCTGTTCAAACTAGAAACACTCACAAGTGAACGTCAATATTGTTATACACACTTGAAGGTCTCATCTAAGCCTATTTCCAGGTTTTAGAAAAAGGAAATTATCCTTCCTTATTTTCCTGCAAACTCCTAAATTATCCACATCACTGTCTGAAGCTCAATTTAAAGCAACATAAATCAAGAATGCAATTGAAAAAAGGTGTGCTATGCCCACCTTGTATAACTGATCTAAATTGAAATTCTCTCTTTTTTTTTTAATACACTCCCTGGCCCCCTGCCCCCAAAAGATTTTAACCCACTTTATTTCCTCCTGCCAGTTCACGGGCTAGCTGTATGGATAAGTGCACCAGCTCAAATGAGAGGACAGTAATATACACAGAAGCAGAGGAAGTGTAAGATTGTTTGGGTTTTTTTTCTTGAGTCAGTGGTGGCTCATGCTGACATATACTGAGCAACAAAGTACAGGACCAGAGAAGATGGAAAAAAAGGTACTAAGGTTTAGCAAAGGATGTCAGGTAAAAGTAACGTGTAAGAAACCTAAGGTATGACGTTTCTTTTCAGCAAAGTGACTCATTGTCTGTTCACCAGAGAAGGCACAGTTCTGGTGGAAATAAGAGCAGGTTTCTCCACTAGCAGATCTTCAATGACACCTTCCTGAGAGAAGCCTGCTGACTTTGAGGAGGGACAAGCATGAAAAGGAGTATACAGAAGAAGTAGTGACAAAGGAGGAATATGAGATTTGGAGATCAGACCTGATCTAAAACCTAAACGTGTAGACAGAAGGAGACTCTCCTGCAAAGTTAGCAAGATCGTGTGCGGTTTGCTGCAGCCCAGGAAGCTGCACAGTGGCCAGAATTTGGGAGAGGTGGTTTGTTTGGCGCTCTCCCCTCTCTTCCTCTGGTGGTTTGTTTTGTTTAAGAAGATCCAGTATATCATTTTGTATCCTGGTATAACATAACTTTACAGCTTTTGCAGTTTTTGACATGCCCATTTCTGTAAAGAGGAAAAAATTCACCACAAGGATCGAACTAGTTCAATGTCCTCTGACAATTTATTGATAGAAAGAGGGAGGAAAAAAAGGGGAATAAAAGATGCACATAGGGGTTTTTCCTCTTTCACAGTGTGTTTACAAGATGTGGGAGAACTAAAGGCATTTTATGCCTGGAAACTGTTCATAGTATTCATTATTCTGAGAGTAATCTCTTTACTATGGGTCACTTATGCATATAGATAATTTATCTCCAGAAGGAGACTATATTAAATTGATTTTTTTAATCAATACATAACTATCCAAATTTTTGCTATGCCTTAAAAAATTTAGTCTTCAAACATCAATATACACAGACACGTGTGTGTAAGTATATTGAGTCTAGCAAGAATGATTTTTTGCATCTTATACTCTTTTATGATCAAAAATAAAGAAATAATAACAATTATTATTGTTCAGGGATTTGTTATTGATTATGAATTAAAATAAACAATTAAATTTCTGACAGAATTTTTTAAGAGGCTTTTCTTTAGAAAAAAGGTATATTTGAATTAAAAAGAAAAAGTGCTAAGAAAATGGAGCACTCACAGAACAAAAAATGGTAGAAGAACAAACAAGACTTTCTGTCAAATATTGATTTTTTGTTATAGCTTTGATGGAAGATTTTCAACCAGCCCTGCTGACAACTCACTGATGATGACTGCTGTCCCTGTATATTTTCAGAGGAAAGAAGGTAAGAAGAAAGAGGATATTGTCTGCAATTAGATGAGTTTACCAGGAGGCACAAAGTGTTTATGTAGTTTTTTCTGAGTGTTGTGGTTTAACCCCAGCCAGCAACTAAGCACCACGCAGCTGCTCGCTCACTCCCCCACCAGTGGGATGGGGGAGAGAATCGGAAGGGCAAAAGGGAGAAAACTCGTGGGTTGAGATAAGAACAGTTTAATAACTAAAGTAAAATAAAAATAGAACAGCAGTAATAGTAATAATAACAATAATAATAAAAACAAGTAATAATGGTACAATAGTAACACAAAGCCAGCAATACACTGTACAATTGCTCACCACCCGCCGATCGATGCCCAGCACGTCCCCCAAGCAGCGATCGTTGCCCCCCACCCCGGGCCAACTCCCCCCACTCATATACTGAGCATGACGTCATGTGGTATGGAATAGCCCTTGGGCCAGTCTGGGTCAGCTGTCCTGGCTGTGCCCCCTCCCATCTGCTTGTGCCCCCCCCCCCCCCACCCTCCCACCCCCCACCCCCCCCCCCCCGGCAGAGCAGGGGAAGCTGAAAAGTCCTTGACCAGCATGAGCACCACTTAGCAACAGCTTAGCACTACTTAGCAAGAACCAAAACATCAGTGTATCATCGACATTGTTCTCATCCTAAACCCAAAACACACCCCCATACTGGCTACCAAGAAGAAAATTAACTCCATCCCAGCTGAATCCAGGACACTGAGACACATAGTAAATAGCAGTTATGTATTTCTTCTATTTGTGCTTTAGATTTATCAGTCTTTGCTATACTCAAAAAACAATATTCCTCACAAATTTTTAGACTCATTCAATTCACATTAATGGTAGCAAAGTCAGCTTTGAAAGATACTCTTGGCACATTTTCCTATGAAAGAAAATAGTGTTTATTGAGAACAGGTTGCAATGTAGGATAAGAGGTAATGGGCTTAAATTGCCACAAGAAGATTCAGTCTTGGTATTAGGAAAATCTTTCTAATAATAAAAATTGTGAAGTTCTGAAATAGATTGCTTCTAGAAGTTTTAAAAAAAAAGTATCCTTGGCTTTTAAGACTATATTACACAAATATTTGTCATGTGTGAAGCTCCCATCTATAGTAGATTTGCTTTAAGGACAACAGTTAGAGTTAGGGAGCAAGCCAACTGTTAAGCAGTATGAGAGATCAGGATACAGGTCCAGTCTGTGGTTTAGTTAACATAAAGTTTGTGTCTCAGCCTTGAAAGTCTGCTGATAAAGCACTCATAGAAAAAATATCACGTATGTACTATGGGATACTGCTTTAAATGTTGCTTTGTCAGTTACTGCATGATATAAGAAGTAATAAGGGGTTGGGTTTGTTTGTGTGTGTGTGTGTTGCTAGAACATAGTGATTAAATTTCCACAGTTTAAAATTAATCAGATTTGGTAAAATTACAAATCAAGATTTGCAATTCGATGACTAAAAGTATCAGCAAATGCATTCAGCAATGCAAAAGGGTTTATAAATTAAGAAACACAAAATCATTAGATTTGCCTGTATTGCAATAAAAAGGATTCCAGAAAGGACATGATGATTTGCTCTCACCCAAGAACAGAAGGATCTAGACAGAAAGGACAAGGACAGAAATATTTAAACTGGTGACTGATAGGGTGATCATCTGGGTAATTATGCCCAAATTGCTTGCATGTTCTGTTAAAGAAACCTTTGCTCTAGCAGACAAGTGTAGTTTGTGCGCTGCACCAAAACTCTTTCTTAGGTCCATGGAGGGGTTCAATTCTTGAGCTCACTGCCTGGCCTTCTTTCCATAAGTAACATAAGAGTAACCTTGCAGTATGTTCCATGCTTATTATTTGTGACTGCAATGTCTTTTGAACAGAAGAAAAGGCTTTGGTTACTGAGGCAGGAACAGAGAAGAATGACAGCCTCATGGAAATAATCTCCCTGTTCTCCCAGAAGGATGTCAACAGTTTTGTATTGCACCACATGTATGTGTCACCTCTAAACCAGCAATTCATTTACTCTTCTCTCAGAAATGAATGTACTGTAGAAGGAAATGTATAAAGAGAATTTGAGGGGAAAGTAAATCAATCTTATCTTCGGCCAATAAGCAGTATTATACACTAACGGGGGACAGACAGGACTTGTCCAACATTGCTGCTTGCTAAAGAGGAAGGTATTGATTTGTGTTTGCCTTTTTATATTAACAGTAAAGAGTCTACAGCACTTTCACACATCATAGGATAAAGCTTAAGGGTGTCAAAAAGCAATATACAAACCTCAAAAGGTTTGTAGCTTTGATTTGTGGAAGCTATGAGCATTTTGAATGCTTATTTAAAATTTTTTCTGCGTCATCCATCTTCCTTCAAACCAAGAGAACTTTTCTTCTGCCATTGACCTTCTAATAATCTCTTCTCAACAGATCAGTTTTCACTGTCTAACCAGTCCCACTCACCCTTGCTGCTGCATGATACCAGACTATACTGAGAAGGATCTTACACATAACCTTTTTCTTTATACAACCAATTTTATGTTTGATGTCCTTGGGCCTGCAGGTATTGGCCTCAGTTTGTCAAGCAAAACATAAAAATACCAAGAATTTTGACGACAAAAGGGTTAGTACAGCAGTGTGTTTTGATATAAATTTATAGGATATCATGTGATAGCGGGATTATTTACTACGTGATATATATATCAACTGACTAAACACAAGCCTAATAATCTCACTTATCAATACAAGTCAGATAAATATGACAATATTAGCCTTCTGAAATGTGTTCGGCCAGGGTCACCTATTGTCTTGCTTAATGAAAAATCCTTGCATTATTCCTAGTAAACTCTCACTTGCCCATAACATGAGTAAATTTCTTATGTATATCTCAAGTTTTATATTTAGCTGAAAAGTGTTCAGTTGCCACTGCATGCTGAATTACATGCTATGGTCATGAAGTATGAAAGCCATTAATCAGATCTACAAAATTCACCAATATCCTTTAAATTGTATGAGGTGAAAGAAGATGTCTCCAAAGAAACTGCAGTTCAAAGATTAATAGGTGAAAGTAACATTTTGACTAAGGAGTAAATATGAGAATGTATTCTTTAGTAAGCAATTTGTTAACAGAAAGAATGAAAACATTTGTTAATTAACAGCTTAGCTATGGAATATTCATGCCTTTGTTGAGAAACTAACACGTTCTAGAGAAAAAAGGAATTTTACAATCTTTGTTCTTATTCACTTCTCAAAACTTCTGTTTGCAAAATCACTATATATTCTAGCAGAACTGAGCTTCAAAGCATCTCTAATACTAGGAACAAATGGAACAAAGAAATACAGAGGTTACTCGGTCATATCCTCAGCCATAGAATCAACTAGAAGGAGTTGTGTATGTATCTGAGAAACATTAACAGTGGTATAAATTAATGTTTTATTCTTTGGCTTAATTCATGAAAAAAATGGTCAGTTTTACTTTCTTCATTTCCCTAGCAGCTGATGGACATTGGTGGCCATTTTAGATATCAGAGCATCCTGTCTAGACTTCAGCTGGCCAGGCTGCCTCAGTTTCCTAGAAATGCAGAAGGTTGACAAGCATGTCATGGGATTTAAGGGAAACCCACTTCTCCAGCAGCTGAATGCCAGATGCCATGCTGTAAGGCACCTAAAATGACATTAAAAACCTATGTTTAAGAACTGAATCCTACCCTAGGTGACTAATTTAGGGTGAACTGAATGGTCCTCTAAGTTTGGGGCAAAATTCAATTGCCCCATGGCCTCCTAATGTCATTTTAGGTATTGTGAAGGGTCCAGCTTGGTCTCTTGTGGCCACTCCAAAAAGTTAATGGTTTTCTCTCAAGTCTTGTTTTGCATTTGGTAGCCTATGCAGATGCCTGTCTCATAATATCGCCCTACCCTATTTTATATGACTCTAGTCACCTAGATCAAGATAACTGAATCCTAATCTTGCTCTTCTGAGCTGGCAGCTAAGTCAGACAGATTCTTCCAGGTGTCCCCAGTGGCAGTAGATTCCTACATTTGGTCAACTGAATTAAACTTCTGTCTATCTTCTTCTCATTCTTTCTTTTTACTATCAGGAAACTGCAGCATTGCTCTCATGGGTTTCACAAGCTAACACCATAGTTTTAACTACATCTCTGACATAATAACTGAAAGTCAAGGCTCAGTCTGTTTGTAGATGGAAAACCAATATATGGGGGAGGGGGTGGGTTGTGTACAACCATGTGAACAGAAACATAAAAGCAGCAAACTGTACTTGTTTATCATGTATCCCATTAGCATATGATTTACTCTAGCAAATATTTACCCCATTGCCCATAAGGGGATGTTGTTATTGATATCAATAGAAAGCCAGCGCAAGCAAGTGGCACACAGATAGCATTTCAGGAAAGTTTTCCAGGCTCACATTGGAATCACAATACAAAAATTCAAAGTCAAGAAGACTTCAGATATATATGAATGAAATTTGAAATTTTCAGGTAATGAAACTACCATAATTCAATTCACATCATCTCTGCTCTTTGCATCTGAAGCTTGGGCCTTACTGATGCATAAATGGTGTAAGTCTTAGTGGAACAATGCACAGGAGTCAGAATTTTAGACGTTTTCTCCTAAATGGGAAAGCAGCTGAAAACAAATTATCCCTCATTATAATTTTAGCCTCTCACCCTGAGAACACCTAGGCATACACATACATTGGTCTTTTATGTTGTCTCATAGAAGACATAGAGATTAGGCTAAAAATGTATTTCTTTACTTGTTTATATGATTTCAAGCTAGATATTCACCCTGTATAGCATTTATTAAACATAACCTTTTGCAAACTGTGAGGTATATAGTGCACTCCACTGTATTCTCCAGGCTCAGAGGCTGTGGAGTGCTTCAGATTAAGAATGCTTGTCTTTGATTTGTCTGCATTTCTGAAAAGGTGACTGGCAAGAGACATTTCAATCTTGCAATTTTGATAAAGTGAACTAGTCTTATGTTTGACTGATACCTCACTTAAAAGCACTGGGGTAAGTCACAGTTCTTTCAGCCTGTGCTGGTATTGCTACAGCTGCTGGTGCTGGAACTTCTTTAGTGTTCCATTAATCTTATAAAAGACAGGCTTGCTTTATAGTAACACCTACACACACAAAAAAAAAGAATTTAAAAAAATTAGAAAACCCTGACTGATTAATTGTGATGATGTAATTGGACTATAACAGGGGAAATCCATTTTATGTCATTAATGTTCATTTAAAATTGATGGGTTTGATGCCCTTTTGATACGTCTATTGTAAACAACCCATCTTATAAGGTTGTGATGTTAGATTTCTAAGCACCTTATAAAACAGGGAACTATCATTCTCCCCATTTTACAGATGTGTAGACTGCAGCAAAGATTGGTGCAGTGACTTGCCTAGTACAGGGTCAGCTCTCTCAATATTACTGCTATAATCCATTTTGAAGCATTGGTAAATTTCTGTGTTGAAGTTGCCTGCAGCTGCTATACGTGAAAATTGTTCACTAATAGAGTTTTTACCAGCCTGAGACAGCCAAAGTGCTCCCTCTGCCAGTGTTCTGGAAGCAATTTAGTAGGTAACTCTTCATGACTGTGACAGCCACAGGTAAATCCCATGTGGGAGTTATGTTTTCCTTACTTCCTGCAGCAGTACAAATACAAGTAATCAAAGGAAGGTTAGGAAGCATTAGCAATGGTTCAGAAAGTGTCTTGCAGTGCCCCTCATTATTGGATGTGTCACTAGCAGGCCATATACCCATTAAATTCCCATTGTAAAACTCAACTCTAAACATGTCGGATGAAATCTGCCATACTAAATCTAAAATACACAGTGTTCTAGCATGGTTGTTTGGTACTTTGTCTGAATGCTAACTTGGTATTTTAATGCTATCCCATGACACTATAGTGCCAGAACTGAATCTGAAGCGTCGCATCCCCTAAAACAATCAAACCTATTTATAGAGGTCAACTAAATCATATGACGGCTAATATGTAGTATGTTCTCTTCTACTATAAATTTAGGAATATATAGAGTGACTGTAATGCTTTTTTAGTAATTTTAAACTAAGAGAACTAGTAACGTTTACTATTATAAGCAAAGATAAAACTTCGAATACAAAGGCCTTCAAAGTAATGGAAACATTTGCAACCCAATCCAAAACTCCAGACATGAATCCCATGTTACAGCACTAGTTGCGGTTTGGCTCTAGCTTCTTTTAAATTTGAATAAAAATTGTGAGGCTAACTGTCGTCCTGGACTTTTGGCTAAAAATGGGGAGAGTTTTCCTGAAGACATTTGTGACTCAACCAGTAATTCATTTTGATATTTCAGTGAAGCAGAAATCAATTCCTCATTCTTTTTTAGCCCCTGGACTACATAGTTGGACCCCAAAACACTGTGTTGATCTAATCTGGGTCTGAATAGGGATTCCTTCACGGTACTTGAATAACTGTGAAATATTTCATTCATTAAGCATAAACTGTGTTATCTTAAATAGTACACTAGGTAATGACAGACATAATACCATCGAGAAAATATATTATTTCTGATGTAGAATGATCTGTATTGGTCTGTTGAACTTAGAAGGTCAACTTGTCTGCAGTTTCCACCACTTCTGTGAACTTTCTCATTGACAAATATAAAAGAGAGTGCTAATTTCACTAATCAGACCACCAATGTCTGTCTGAGTTCATCTAAAATGTAGATGAAGATATCTATGGGTCTAGTTATAACTTTAAATGACTTACTGAAGAAGTTGCTCCCAGTCACACTACTTTAAGGCATGACAAAATTTGTCCAAGAGAAATGGAAAACCAGCTGTTGATTGAAAACAGCTGTTGATCACTGATCTCTTCTCCCTGGTATCCAGTGATAGAATGCATGGGAATAGTTCAAAGCTGCACCAGGGGAGGTTTAGACTGGACATCAGGAAGCTTTTCTTTACCGAGAGGATGGTCAAACACGGGAACAGGCTTCCTGGAGAGGTGGTCATTCCACCAAGCCTGTCAGTGTTTAGGAGGCATTTGGACAATGCCCTTAATAACATGCGTTAACTTTTGGTCAGCCCTGAATTAGGCAGCTGAACTAGATGATCATTGTAGGTCCCTTCCAACTGAAATATGCTATGCTATGCTATGCTATGCTATGCTATTCTATTCTATTCTATTCTATTCTATTCTATTCTATTCTATTCTATTCTAACATTTTTTCCCTTTGTTTATTAGTTGAATCCTACCAGTTTCCAGTTGCAGTATAAGTCCTTTTAAATAAGCATATAGCATAAATTTTCAAAGCAATAATAATAACAACAAACTATATCACAGGTGTCAGATTTCAAAGTGGAAAAATAAATGGGGACAAGAAAACAGAAGATGTAAATTTTTTCCCAAATAGATAATTTTATACACAAATGGATGGCTGCAGAGATAACAACATTGTACAAGTTAGTGCTGCAGAATTCCAACAGGTGACACTGACACTGACGTGCATAATTTATTCCTTTTTTTATTTTATTATTTCCTCTTGCATATTACCAACTGTAATAAAAGCACTGATTTGTTTTTTTTTTTTTTTTTAATCTATAAAAGCTCTTCATCTACTTTAACTCAATGGCATTTACAGCTGCAAGTGCTGAGTTAAATACAACTAGATTTGAACTTTCTTCCAGAAACCAGATTTAACAAACATGCTATACCAAGAGCTAGAATCAAAGTCTGGGTTCTTATTTTATGAGTTCTCAAATTATCTGACTTGTTAAAATAATAAGAAAAATAAAATAGGGCCACATTCTGTTCTCATTTATACTGGTTTAAACACGGAGTAACTTCAGAATATCAGGAATAAAGTTTGCCAGAGTAAGACATACATTCTTGACCTCTAGACTTTATTATTGCAACTCATTATATCTGCGAATGAATCCAAGCAGGTGCTAAAAACGAAGTTTCAAAATGCATCTACCCATCTTCTCAGTAACAGACGTCTCTGAACACATCACCCCTTGTGCTATGTGCACTGCCTTCCTCCTGAATACAGGAATCAATTTATAGTTTATCTTAATATTCAGAGCCTCCCATAGAAAAGGACCAAGCTTTTCTTTTCAGAAATCATGACCTTCCTTGACAGCTGTTATAATTGAAAGAAACTATAACGTTTTCTGTCAAGAAGGAAGGACTTGCAAGCACAGGAGACAGAACTTTTGCAAGAGCTGCACAGAGATCAGGGAACTCTCTTTTACAAGTGAGCTCAGATTTCACAGCTTTCAGATTTAAATGCAAAATCCATTTCTTCCACTTAGTTTTCTCTGAATAGTCCTCTCACATAGTGTTTTTTGGTGACCTAGCTTAGTTTTGTTATTGTTGAATTGGGAGGTTAGAGGACAAACAAGTACCCAGACAGACCCTTGGAACAGTCTTTCATCTCTTTTTCTCATCCCATCCATACTCTTGGAGATTTTCTCAGCATAAGGATATAGAAGCTTTGTGTTGTTTTTCTTCTCTACTCTCTTCAGTGTAAAATTTCATAGAGATGTCCATGCCGGTCCTTTTATTTATCTACATCTGTGCTAGTCCCAGATCCTTAAACTACATGAGCCCTAGTAGGCTCAGGATGGCTGGAGACAAATCTGCCCTGGTCTGGAGTAAGTATGAGCCATACTCATGTCAGTTCGTGCAGAACTACATAACTAGTACTTCTGGATCCAAGCTGTTTGGTTTATCTGTTACTGTGCTGAGTCAAGTAGTTTGAGTGCCTGATAATTCATTGGTCACTACCCCAGATTCAATGTTGGAGACTAGTTATTGGTTGTCATGTGCAACTGGTCATGGACTCATAAAACTGTAGCCCAGAATTCAAGGTTCCTTGATGACTGCAAATCAACAGACAGATCTTTAGCCAGTAAATCTGGTTAGGCACCACTGCCAGATCAGAAAAGTTATCCCAGGTTTATTCTTTCTGTAGGAAAAAATAAACACACATTTCTTTTTGCAAGGGCTGGAAAAATGTTAACTTGGGCTCTGAAAGCTGATTTTTTTTTTTTCTTTTCATGCATATTTACAGCATCTTTATTACCAATGATCAAATTATATTGCTAGTTGTAGTCACTTAATGCCATTTTCTTTACCTTGATTAGCAATTTAATTTGTGCAGAAGAACACAGTATAGCGCTGCCTGTTTTTCTTTCAGTCTCAGCCCACTGGAGTCAAATCGGCTGACAGAAAAAGATTTTATTTATTTCACCAAAGAAGTTAGAACCCTTACTATCAGCAAAGGAAGTTCTTTTCAGAGAATAATTTTGTAGTTGTTTCTCACATGGGAAACGTAATTTTCTGTATGATTATACCATTGCCACTGTCCAACATATCCTGTGTAGGTTAAAACCTTTATACTATATGCAATCATTTATAAAAATGAATACTTTTAATGCATTTGAGTTTAGGACTTGATAATCAGGATGTTGCGTTTTATGTATAGTTTTAAGGGCTGCAATTTTGCACCATACTAATAAGGAAAATAGCCTTAGAGACCAAATATATGAATACACTTTGTGATGATTGCTTGATAATTCCATTACTTTAATAGACACTGAAATGCAAATTCTGAAATCTATGCAACCCAGCTCTCTCTAAATCATCTCTAAATCTAACACCTACTACAACCAGCGGAATGCAGTTCAATGTATCAACAGTCTTATTCATAGAGAAAACTATCAAGGTGGATAAGGTCAGAACTGCAGGATTACATTACAAGCATGATTGTTCAAAGTAGAAAAGATGGTTAAATGTTCCTGATTATTCAAAACTAAGGTGACATATCTGGTAGAATATCTGACTGATTTACAAACACTGTGCGAAGAACATAGGTAAAGTTCTTTTTGTTATATCCATGTGGGGTTTTTTGAGGGTTTTGTGAGGGAATAGGATATTGAAAAGTACAGGAATCCTGTTCTCAGAAGCATTTGTATGTCTAAGTATACTATATCTTATAGAAATAGGCACACTGGCAGTGTAGAAGGCATGCATAATATGGAATATTTCTACTAAATGTAACTTCTTGTATTCTACATTGCCAAACATAAGAAAAGGATAAATAAAGACAACCCTTCCACTCACTGAGTCCTGTTTTTTGTTCTTGCTGAACAGTCAGTACATTTAGCCACTGAGGAAAAATACAAAGGGATACCATATCTCTTCACAATAATTTCATTCCAGCCCTACATTCCTTTAGGCCTTACTGGCCTGTCCTCTTGTGTTTGGCATTCTTTTCCATATAGCTTAACTCCAGCTATATTCCTCTGACTTAGGAAAAAATAAAATTAAATAGTGCAACTAATGCGTTGTCTGCTGTTGTCATATGATTATTGTGTGGTGTGTTTTACATTCCATTCTCCAACTCTAGGCTGTTCTTATCTTGACTGTAAACTCTTCAAGACAGAGATCATCAAGTAATCTGTGTTTATACAATGCTTATCTCAGAGTAGTTCTTTTCTTTTTCAGCCTTTGGGCAGTGCTGTAACAAATACGATCAACAAGAATAATAATAGATACTGCTCATCACAGCTCATTTTCAACAGATATCAACACTGAATGAAATTTAATGGTCCACAGTATATTCCAGGCTTGGCAAAATGATCTAATAATCCCTTTTGCTTTAACCTCTATGAATCTATGAAGACAATTATCTACCTCTCTTAACTTTAGTTTCTTGACATAGCTTCAACACAAGAGATATGGAGATTAGATACAGAATGAAATCGATTACTGTGTGCAGAGAACTTGGTTTTAAGAACACACGATACAGTATTGCCAAATTTCTGTTTAAAAAAAACCTCTAAAATTATCAAGAGCAATATACTATGTCTGCTTGTATTTTGAACCAATGGATATGAAGGGAACTGTTAGGGCAGAATGGGCAAGAAGGCATTTATACAGCGCTCACTATGTTGTTGAATCCTTATGTAAACCATTATTTCAGGTTTAAAATTTATAAGAGGCCTCCATAGCTCCTACTTATTGGAATGGACATAATCTCAAGTTAGTTACTAGGCTTATTCCAGTAATAACCTTGAAAGAGTACAACTGCATGTATACCAGTCATTGCTTGTAGTAGAAGCAGAAATTAAGATTTACTTTGCTGCTGTCTAAATAGTGGCTGACTGCCTACCTTGTTCACTGTAAATGGTGATGTTAAAGGAGTAATCACAGTGAAATCAAATAAGTGAAGAAAAGCAAACATAGTATCTTCATTTAACAAGGTGGGAGAGTGATCAGAGTCATTACAGAGTTGGTAATCTGATGTCAGTGGTTTGCAAATACTCAGTAAAAGCTTTAAAAGAGATTAAAGACACGAACAAAAGTAGGATTAAAAAATAGGTGTGACATTTAGATTGCGACAGACTAATTTAATATCAGTTTTCAGAAGGACTATTGATTTTCTAGGCAACAGGAATGTAAATTCGCTTGATCTAGCTGTACTTAATAAAGTATTTCCTATAGTGCTACCTGAAAATCTATTAGCCAAACTGGGCACAAGGGTATACAATAACTGACTTCTGGAGAGAGGCAATGAACAGTGCTGAAAGGGAAAAAAATTGTACAGGGAGGTTACTAGTGGAGTTTTTCAAGGGTAGGTTTTAGGATTAGTATTATTCTGTAAGATTATTCATTTCTTTGATGTGAAAAATAATAGATTTCTGCAAGAGAAATTTCCTACTGACTCAAAGATAAGAGGTTGCTGTTGATATAGGGGAGGGATAACTGTAAAAGAAACAAGAACTCCCTTACTGTAAAACCCATTCACTTAGATAAAATGAGAAAATTTTGTTCAGTCATGGACTCTCAGATTTCTTTTTCTTTAGATATATCACGTGAGTTGAATGGAGTTTCAGGCCAGAGCCAGTGTAGAAATCTAGTACCTTTTGAGAGTCATATACACCAAGGAATGGTAGAAAAGAGCCTGAGATTGCTGGAGAGCCAAGTTCTCAGGAATGACAGCTGGAAGTCAGATGAGGTAGAGTATTTCAAATGACAACTGATAACTACGTGTGGAGTAATTGAATCTCATACTGTATTTCTTACTATTGCAAACCCATAGCTCACCTAATTCGCATACAGACCCTTCCATTTAGACAAAATTGTATTTGGGTGTCTGGAATATGGAAATGAACCCTACTCTTTGGGCTTGCTTCAGTTGCCCACATACAGGCATCTGGGGGCATCTGAGATGCCTGACTCAAGACGTCGCTTCACAGTCTGAGTCATATCTTCCAGCCCCATGTGATGCCAGAGATAACCAATAGCATCTCAAATGACACAGTCCTCTGTGTGGACAAGCGAACTGAGTCATTTGACTCCATCTTTCTACTGCCTGATCTGCATATCTCAAGTAGTGTTCAAGAGAGATCTTCATATACTTTTTCTTTAGATTAATAAAAAATAAATGGAAACAGGAAATAAGTTATGGCTTTGGATGATGATGAAACATATTTTGTCTCCCTATACAAGCAGTATATGAATATAAACCCATGTAATGTTTCTTACTTTTCTTGGCTTTTTACAATATTGTTACCTGCAACAACATGGTTTGCACCAAAAAAAAAATGACTTCTTGGATCCTGTGCCTTTTGGATGAAACTTCACGGCAACAGGTACATACGATACCTTTATCAAAACTTTTATATCCATACAAAAGTAACACCACTGCCAAAACTCTCTGCCTCAGTCTTGCATGAAGAATTCACTTAAATGTTGTCCATGCTGGACAGTAGAGTATATGTTCAATTTTGGTTAATTTCTCTCATAGTCCCATCTCACAGGCCAACAAAGCAGATATCATGGTGGGAGCCTGTTACAGACCACCCAACCAGAATGAAGACTCAGACAAAATATTCTATAGGCAGCTGGGAGAAGTCTCATAATGGCTACCTCTTGTTCTCATGGGGGATTTCAACTTACCAGATGTCTGCTGGGAATACAATACAGCAGAGAGGAAACAGTCTAGAAGGTCCCTGGTGTGTGTGGAAGATAACTTCCTGGTCCAGGTGGTGAGGGAGCAAACTAGGGAATGCACCTAGCTGGACATCTTGTTTGTGAACAGAGAAGGACTTGTGGGTGAAGTGATGGCTGGAGGCTGTCTTGGGCATAGTGGTCATGAAATGATAGAATTTTCAATTCTTGGAGAAGTAAGGAGGGGGTTGGCAGAACTGCTACCTTGCACTTCCAGAGGGCAGACTTTGGCCTGTTTAGGAGCTTGGCTGACAGAATCCCTTGGGAGGCAGTCCTGAAGGGCAAAGGAGCTCAGGAGGGCTGGACATTCTTCAAGAAGGAAATCTTAAAGTTGCAGGAGCAGGCCGTCCCCATGTGCTGAAAGACGAGCCAGCAGAGGACAAGATCAGCCTGGCTGAACAGAGAGTTTTGGCTGGAACTCAGGAAAAAAAATGGGAGTTTATGACCTTTGGAATAAAGGGCGAGCAACGAAAGAGGACTAAAAAGATGTCATGAGGTTACGCAGGGAGAAGATTAGAAGGGCCAAAGCCCAACTAAACCTTAATCTGGCCACTGCCGTAAAAGACAATAACAAATGTTTCTATAAATCCATTAGCAACAAAAGGAGGGCTAAGGAGAATCTCCATCCTTTACTGGATGCAGGCCGGGGAACATAGTGACAAAGGATGAGGAAAAGGCTGAGGTACTTAATGCCTCCTTTGGCTCAGTCTTCAATAGTCAGACCAGTTGTTCTTGGGGTATCCAGCCCCCTTGAGCTGGAAGACAGGGATGGGGAGCAAAATGAAGCACCCATAATCCAACGGGAAATGGTCAGCGACCTGCTACACTACTTAGACACACACAAGTCTACGGGGACAGTTGGGATCCACCGAAGCATAGTGAGGGAGTTGGTGGAAGTGCTCATCAAGCCACTTTCCATCATTTATCAGCAGTCCTGGATAACCAGGGAGCTCCCAGTTGACTGGAGGTTAGTAAATGTGATGCCCATCTACAAGAAGGGCCAGAAGGAAGATCCGGGGAACTACAGGCCTGTCAGCCTGACTTTGGTGCCAGGGAAGGTTACAAAGCAGATCATCTTGAGTGCAATCATATGGCACATACAGGACAACAAGGGGATCAGGCCAAGTCAGCATGGGTTTATGAAAGGCAGGTCCTGCTTCACTAACCTGCTCTCCTTCTATGACAAGGTGACCCTCTTAGTGGATGAGGGAAAGGCTCGGGATGTTGTCTACTTGGACTTTAGTAAGGCTTTTGACATGGTTTCCCACAGCATTCTCCTGGAGAAACTGCTCATGGCTTGGACGGGTGTACTTTTCACTGGGTAAAAAAACTGGCTGGATGGCCGGGCCCAGAGAGTGGTGGTGAATGGAGTCAAATCCAGTTGGCGGCCAGTCACGAGTGGTGTTCCCCAGGGCTCAGTACTAGGGCCAATTCTGTTTAACATCTTTATCAATGACTTGGATGAGGGGATCGAGTGCACCCTCAGTAAAGTTTGCTTACTTGCAAGTTGTGCAGGAGTGTTGATCTGCTGGAGGATAGGAAGGCTCTACAGGGGATCTGGACAGGCTGGATTGATGGGCTGAGGCCAACTGTATGAGGTTCAACAAGGCCAAGTGCTGGGTCCTGCACTTGGGTCACAACAACCCCATGCAACGCTACGGGCCTGGGAAAGAGCGGCTGGAGAGCTGCCTGGCGGAAAAGGACCTGGAGCTGTTGGTTGACAGCTGCCTGAACATGAGCCAGCAGTGTGCCCAGGTAGCCAAGAAGGCCAATGGCATCCTGGCCTGTATCAAGAACAGTGTGGCCAGCAGGACCAGGGAGGTGATCGTGCCCCTGTACTCAGCACTGGTGAGGCCGCACCTCGAGTACTGTGTTCAGTTTTGGGCCCCTTACTACAAGAAGGACATGGAGGTGCTGGAGCGTGTCCAGAGGAGGGCAACGAAGTTGGTGAAGGGTCTAGAGCACAAGTCTTACGGGAAGCGGCTGAGGGAGCTGGGGTTGTTTAGCCTGGAGAAGAGGAGACTGAGGGGAGACCTTATTGCTCTCTCCAACTACCTGAAAGGAGGTTGTAGCGAGGTGGGGGTCGGTCTCTTCTCCCAAGGAGCAAGCAATAGGACTAGAGGAAACGTCCTCAGGTTGTGCCAGAGAGGGTTCAGGTTGGATATTAGGAAAAACTTATTCACTGAAAGGGTAGTCTGGCACTGGAACAGACTGCCCAGGGAAGTGGGTAAGTCCCCATCCCTGGAGGTATTGAAAAAGCATGTAGCTGTGGTGCTTAGGGACATGGTTTAGTGGTGGACTTGGCAGTGCTAGGTTAACAGTTGGACTTGATGATCTTAAAGGTCCTTTCCAACCTAAACGATGCTATGATTCTATGATTCTATGATTTCATATTCTTTTCTTTTCTTTAAAAAAGATATCAATTGTTGAAATGTCAGCTCAGTAGTGGGCTTTTTATATAGTGATGCATTTTTCTTTCTTGATCTTTATTTTTGACCAGAACCTCCACCCTGCATTTCCATCAGAATAATTATTGTTCTTGCTGCTATGAATCTGGAGTTTTGAGGTCAAGGGAGCTTGAGTTCCTTCCTATTTTTCACTCTTTTGGCTTTTTTCTGCTGCATTATAACACACCACCATACTTTATTTCTCACATTCATTCTCTCGCTGGAGTCAATACACAAAATCTATTTATCTCTAATAATAGGAGCTAAAAATTGATTATTTTCAATCATAAACAGTATTTACTGCAAGCAGAAAATTATAAGTCAACTCTGCACAGTTGAAATTTGGCCTGACAGAGCCAGTAAATAAAGCTATTTTTTGTCCTCTGATTGGACCATTTTGTTTGTTTCTTAGAAATCAGAAAATAAAAAATAAAGAAATCGTCTTATAAAAATATTCCTGGCTTGGCTGACACCACTGCATTTGATTAATATTGGCTTTGTCTACCTAAGATATCTTCAACAATCACAAAGTCATTTATTTCACAGATAGGTCAAGATTCAGGTTAATTGCTATTCTTGGATAATTCATAGTTTAGCTTGAAGGACTTGATAAAACGGATGCTACCTAAAAACTCTTCATCATCACAAAAAGCCTCTTTGTAAGGCACAGGTTTTTTATAGAATTCAGGGATCTTTTCATATGTTGGTGTCTGCCCATCCACAGCATGAGGTTCACTGAAGCACCTGGGAACGAGTGTGTCTGCCAACAAGTGTATAGTGCTCCTTATTTATCATAACCGATGAAAATACAATATAAAACCCAGTTTGGGCTCACATAATTAGGAAAGGAGTGTCAAGGTTTAACCCCAGCCAGCAAGTAAGGAACACATAGTTGCTCGCTCACTCCCCCCCCACCGGTGGGATGGGGGAGAGAAAGGGAGGGGTAAAAGGGAGAAAACTTGTGGGTTGAGATAAGAACAGTTTAATAATTGAAGTAAAATAAAATAGAACAGTAGTAATAGTAATAATAACAATAATAATAAAAACAAGTAATAATAATACACAAAGCAAGTGAGACACTACAATTGCTCACCACCCGCCAACTGATCCCCAGCACATCCCCGAGCAGTGATCACTGCCGCCCTGGCCAACTCCTGCAGTTTATATACTGAGCATGATGTCATATGGTATGGCATAGCCCTTTGGCCAGTCTGGGTCAACTGTCCTGGCTGTGCCCCCTCCCAGCTTCTTGTGCACCTGGCAGAGCATGGGAAGCTGAAAAGTCCTTGACTACTGTAAGCACTACTTAGCAAATACTTAGCAACAACTTAGCACTATTTAGCACTACTTAGCAACAACTAAAACATCAGTGTATTATCAACATTATTCTCCTCATAAATCCAAAACACAGTGCTATACCAGCTACTAAAAAAGAAAATTAACTCTATCCCAGCTGCAACCAGGACAAGGAGATAGAAAGGAACAAAAGCAGAATAATACATGCTCTTTTAAGGCTAGTAAATTTACAAAGGTTGTGTGGATTTGGCATAGGCCCCGCAGATAGGAAAAATTTCCAAGTTGTCACTGCAAATCCTCTTTTCTTCAGATCTGAACCTTATTCTCATCCAGTGGAGGGAAATTATTTTCTTTTTTTTTTTTTTTTTTTTGCTTCCCTCTCACAGAGTCTTCTGCAGAGCTCCAGGAAAGCTACGGGGAGCCATTGGAGGTTTACCAAACCTCTCTCCTAAATCCTGTCTTACTTCAAGAAACAGCAGTACGGCTTGCCAAGGAGCTGCCAAGAACAGGGCAACCAGGGGCACCAGGGGCAGCCCCAGCCCCAGGTATTCAGCACTTCCACGGGGATGGGGACAGGTCCAGGCTGGGTTGGACATGATGTGAGATGTATGTGGACAGGTGTGACTGGTGTCCTAGGAACAGGATTAGGGGTACTAAACAGCATAGATGCTGAAGTCTTAACAAACAAAATCAGCACAGCAACAAGTAATTTATAAAAATTGGACCAACCATTACAATCCTCTCTATCGGAACTGGGAACTAACAATGACTTTTATCTGATGTATTACCCCAATGGGAAAGAATCAGTGAGAAAGACCATCAATTAATTGCAAGCGCACTAAGTGCAACCCAAATTAATGTCTCTCTTGCTCTTCGCTGTGTTCATGCTCAATTGTGGGTACAATCTACTGTGGCAGCAATTGTAAGAGAAGTTGAAGAAAGGCACCTTACCCGCTGAAATTCGAAAAGTAATTTGGGATAATGCAACTAAATTTGAAAGGGAATTCCAATCATGGTGGCAATTAGTTAATTTCACCTACAATCCTGTTTAGTTAATTTCACCTACAAATCCAAACTGTCGATGTTGATGCATGTGTTGTGTGGGAACAACAGGGATTTATTTGTGAAAACAATACCACTAAGGCCCAAAACATTTGCCTTGACACTGAAAAAAATGTACGCCATTTTGAAATACGTCCTGATGAAACCCCTGAAACTATACTTATATATGTTGGAAACGGATTTATTTGCATGAGAACCCTCTGTGATTCTGTATCTATGGACGCCACCACTGCAAACATACATAATCACTCAAATACCTGTATTTGTAATTTTACCAAAATCACAGGTTGTGACTTAACTATTCAGCTCCTGTCACAACCCATCAATTGCTGCAATCCAAATATACATCATATCAAGATTTATTGCCTGCCACCATCAGAATGAATCTGACATTGGTAAAAGAACTGTTGCAACATGAGGACCTGAGTCAGTTGCTGAAACAAGTTCGGGACAATGGACAAAAACCCCTGATCACCGTCCATCATGATACAAAAAACATACATCGTTCGTGGAAAGAGTGAAGAAAGATGGAGAACATCACTGGTGGGATACTTTATTCGGATGGTCCCCAACAGCTACTGGTATACTGAACAAGATGTTACACCCTACTGTGTTTTTGTTAACTCTTGTTATAATATGTTTGTTACTGAACATTTTCCTATACGCTAGGGTGTGGGGAATAGCCAGACATATAGCATTATTACAAGAATCTCCTCGCACATATAAAATTGTTTAATCACATTTGATAGAATCTTAATAATCAAGGAAACCAACCAAGAATTTCCCTCAAAATTAAAATTGGCAACATTACTCTGTTTATAGGCCCAGAGGCAAGAGGCGACCACACAGCCACTCTGTGGGAAAGAGATCATAGAATCATAGAATCATTAAGGTTGGAAAAGACCTCTAAGATCACTGAGTCCAATCGTTAACCTAACTGCCAGGTCCACCTCTAAACCATGTCCCTAAGCACCACATCCACACATTCTTTGAACACTTCCAGGGACTGTGATTGCACCACTTCCCTGGGCAGTCTGTTCCAATGCCTAACAACTTGTTCTGTGAATAAGTTTTTCCTAATATCTAATCTAAATCTTCCCCGGCACAACTTGAGCCCATTTCATCTCATCCTGTTGCTTCTTACCTGGGAGAAGAGACCGACCCCCACCTCACTACAACCTCCTTTCAAGTAGTTGGAGAGAGCAATAAGGTCTCCCCTCAGCTTCCTCTTCTCCAGGCTAAACAACCCCAGCTCCCTCAGCCGCTTCCCATAAGACTTGTGCTCTAGACCCTTCACCAACTTCGTTGCCCTCCTCTGGACACGCTCCAGCACCAAAATGTCCTTCTTGTAGTGAGGGACCCAAAACTGAACACAGTGCTTGAGGTGCAGCCTCACCAGTGCCGAATACAGCGGCACTATCACCTCCCTGGTCCTGCTGGCCACACTAGTCCTGATACAAGCCAGGATGCCATTGGCCCTCTTGGACACCTGGGCCCACTGCTAGCTCATGTTCAGGCGGCTGTCAACCAACACCTCCAGGTCCTTTTCCGCCAGGCAGCTCTCCAGCCGCTCTTTCCCAGGCCCGTAGCGTTGCATGGGGTTGTTGTGACCCAAGTGCAGGACCCGGCACTTGGCCTTGTTGAACCTCATACAGTTGGCCTCAGCCCATCAATCCAGCCTGTCCAGATCCCCTGTAGAGCCTTCCTACCCTCCAGCAGATCGACACTTCCACCCAACTTGGTGTCATCTGCAAACCTACTGAGGGTGCACTCAATGGATGTATTGACTTTAGTCACAGGGTGGATTGTGGTGGTGCATCCCCCCTACCTCCTCTGGACCACTTTACGATCACAGGGACTCCTGTCAAGGCTTGGCCTCTGAGCAATGAGTCTGGTGGTTAAGCACCCCTTGGTCGTACCAGGCAGTCTTGCATGGCTGAGCTGGGGAACAAGAATGCCTCGATCTCACCTGGCATAATCAGTCACCCCATGACAGCACAGGAACACATCATTGTGGATTGTAACTCAGGCGGCTCGGTATTGGAGGATCGTACCTACCTTGCTGAGACTGATGAGAACTCAGCAGTTACCAACTGGAGCTGTGGCCAGAATGGAAATTTACTGATGCCTGAAGTCAATCATCTCACAACCCTATAAACAGCAGTACCAAGGGAGACCCTTTTTGCTCTTCTGGACCTCAGCGGGCTGTGCCAGTATCTCCCTCTGAGTGGGACGCCTCTCAGAGCTGCGAACTCCTAAGTTTGCATATGGACGCCCGGCAACAGGAGCTGGGCTGATCTCCGGTGCCCTTTGCTCCCTGAGGCTCGAGTTTCACCCATTGAGACAACCATCTGAAGTGAGTATTTCACTGAACTCGAGGGGATTTTTACCAGGTACCTTTATCTGCGCATATTGTATTTTTACTAAACCCTAGGGAATTTTAATAGGTACCTTTATTAGGCCTATTGTGTGTGTGCATGAATCGATTCAAATATTTTAGTAAACTTTATTTAATCACTTTGTAGATGCTAGAGTAACCAATGATTAGTTACTGCTAAATTCTTGTGATTCTCTCCTTACTGTGAACAAACCTTAAGTTGCTGCTAAATACATATAATCTTTAGACATAAACTGTTGACCAAGTCTGAGACTAGGGTTGGATCCAGCTGCACCTAGGCTCTTCACTGAGAAGGAGTTTAGAAAGCAAGGGGGCTCATTCCGAACCTCGTGACTCAATGGAGAGGCCTCCTTTACCCCCTCTTGTATTTCCTTCTATCTCAGTCTTCCCTTCTCTCTCTCCCTTTCTCTCTCTCTCCCCCCATGTATTCCATTCATTTAATAAGTAATAGAGTGAACCTTGCTATCGAACTTTGTTAAATCACCCTTCATAAATTTCTATTAAAATCACTATTTTCAAATATCTTTGGTGGTGATTATTTAAGTGATCTAATCATTCATTCACGACAGGCCCATGGCCAGGCAGGGCAGGGCTGTGGGGAGCTGGAGACCAGCCCTGCTGTGGTGTCACTGGCCCAGGGGCTAACAGCCCTGGGGAGCTAAAATGGGGTCCTGGGCCATGGGCAGGGTGGGGGCAGCCCTGGAGGAGGCTGGGAAGCCATGAATGAAGGCTTTTCTCAGCCCAGTCTAACAGGCTGGCTTATTAAAGTTTTGTCAAATTTTCTCTTCCTTCCTGTGTATATGAAGAGAGCAAGGAGAAAAAACATGTGGAACAGAGATCTTCTCTCTGAAGTAGGAGAAAAAGTGTAGGAGGTATGGTCATTACACGCAAAGGAGTTTGAGAACACAATTCATTTGCCTAGCCGCATACTAGAAGACTTTGTGTATCAAAGCCCACAGAGATTTGACAGATAGATGTGGCACAGGTTGTTTGTAAAGACCTTGCATTCCTTGGACAGACAGTGAGACTCTATGAAGAATAACTTGAGGCATCTCAAATAACACAAACCATCCAACTGAACAGAGCTGAAAGATTTACCTGTTCCCTCATGCAAGTTATGGAAATGGAATAAAGTACAAGGAACCATTTCTATAGCCCACTACCTCTTATATAGTGGGAGGAGAGACGGTGCTTCTTTACTACTCCAAGTTACAGTCTATACCTAAATATGCCTGTGTTGTTGCATGTCAAGGAGCTTAATTTTATGTTCCTGTTTCCAATCTGCTTCACTTATATATTGTGGGATTTTGTTATTTTGAATAAACTAATTGAAACATATGGAAATAAAATACATTCAGTGGCTGATGTTTGGCAATCAAAATGGTGCGGTGCAAATAACTAACCTTTTCATCTGTTAAATACAACTGAAAAAAGATTACAAGAATCAAACTGACATTTAGGAGACATGTTTGAAGACATGCAGGTATGGTCATGACTTGAGTTCAAGAGACATAAAGGTTGCTGGTAACATTTTATTTATGGGACTGGTACCCTGCAGCACATACTAACATTAGAAAATCACACCCCTGTAATTGTTCAAAACTGCCTTTAATCATTTTTAATCCTTTAATCATCTAAGTCTCTGAACAATATTTAACCCAGACGTTCTAATTTTATAGGGTGCCCATGTAGGAGAATTGAGAGTTTATGTTTAAATTCTCTGTCACTGAGCAGTATGGCAGTAAATAGCTTACAGGGTATTGCCCTGAGATGCTTACATTACAGTGGCACAAAATGAAAACCTGTTACTGTGTTTTATAAATGCTTAAAACATGTCATTTTCTCTGATATTTGCAGCCATGCTCCAAGATACCCGTTGGTCATATAACCAGAACTGTAGAGGACTGAGATTTGATTCTCTTGCACTTTATCTTGCTCTAAATCAAAAGCTGGATTCACACCAGACATAAAAGGCAGCATGTGAAAGAAGTAATTTAAGTGACTGTTTGGTTTTCTATGCATTATAAACATTTTCACTAGGAAAAAAAAAATCAAACAAAGAAAGTTCTATCTCTGTTGACAGATGTTATCAAAAGAAGCAGGATTTTTTTTTTTTTTCCCCCCATTTACCAAGGTGGCAACATACCATGGCATCATGTAGAAAGTCATGCACACGTTTTGTGTACTCTATTTCTTACCTAGCACAACATTCCATTGTACAAGGCATGAAGGAAAACAGAATTGCACAACAATACTCAAATGAACTTCCCTCTACCTATCTGCATTACACTCCCTCTTGGAGCCACAGATACATCTGTAAGTTTCAGATGGAGCTCATCCTTGTAGCCAAACTGCAGCTTCAAAGAAAAATTCTTCCCTAAACTGGAAAGGGGCCAACAGACAACCGGGTTACCTAAACTCCTTTGGAGAGTCAGAGTTTTGGCCCTAAATGTGGTGTTGCACAGGAACAGGGGAAAGCTAATATGAGGCATACATCAGTGTTCTGTCACGCTCATTCCTCTGATCTGCGAAAAAATAATGAAGATGGAATAGTATCATCTTTTGTGTTGTACTTTGTAGTTGTTCAAAGTGCTACTATTATTCTTATTTTTATATTGTTCAAGGTATGTGTAAATGCCAGCATTTAGTAAAACCTCATCAAGCATAAAAAAAAATCAGCCAGGAGTTATCTTTTTTTTTTCCCCTTTCCCTTCTTTTTTCCTTTTTTTTTTTTCTTTTTTAATAACCTAAGTACCTGGCTTTTGGGTGGTTTTTGCACTTTTTTCTGGGAGATATTTTGCTTTTTTGTTCTGATTTTTGGTTTTGTTTTGGGGTGTGATTTTTTCTTAATTTAGTTGTTTGTTTGTTTTTTGGTTTGAAAACTAAACTATCGATTCATTTCATTTAAGATTAAGAACTTTGGGTAGGATTCAGCTGCAGAATTACCTGTCTAAATTTAAGTGTCTACCTGTAAGCATCTACTACTGAACCAGATGAATTAGAACCTGTTACAGCTACTGGGTTTCCAGTGGCTCTTGTAGTCAATACAGGTTTAGAAGTCTAAAAAATAAATCTGATCATCTTAATATGGGCATCTAAGTCAAGATTCAGTTGCCTAAACATAAGTACCCAGCATACATAATCCACAAAAGGTTAACAGATATGATGCAGAGTATGCAGAGTCTACAGGAGACCTATACTTTTCTGGAGTACCAGCAGGAGGTGTGGTGGGATACTCTATAGCATCCCAGATAGCCTCTTTTGCTTATGTTTAGGCAATTGAATCCCACCCTTCACAGCTGTTAGTTGTATAGGCTACCTTTTCAGAAAAAAAAATCAGCATCTTCAAGGGAGGAAACCCATCAGAAAATAAAAAAAGCATGAGAGGTGGAATGAATCGTTCTTTGTATTTTCTTATTTCCTTCCATCAAAAACAGTATGAAACAAGATGGATAGAGACAGTTTGGTTAAATTGTACCTTTGTCAATTTACAGAAGATATGGACAGAATAATTTCAAAGGCAAACTACAGTGATTAATTTTAAACATTTATTTTTGATTTTTTAACTTCACAGGGGTGAGGTGTTTCATAGGCCACAAAAATGATCCTCTGCTATGAGGAAAGGCTAAAAGAGATGGGGTTGTTCAGCCTGGAGAAGAGAAGGCTGCAGGTGACCTTACTGCAGCCTTTCAATACTTAAAGGGGGCTTATAAGATGGGGATAGACTTTTTAGCATGGCCAATAGCGATAGGACAAGGGGTAATGGTTTTAAACTAAAAGAGGGTAGATTCAGACTAGATATAAGGAAGAAAGTTTTTACAATGAGGGTAGGGAAACACTGGAACGGGTTGCCCAGAGAGGTGGTAGATGCCCCATCCTTGGAAACATTCAAGGACAGGCTGGATGGGGCTCTGAGCAACCTGATCTAGTTGTAGATGTCCCTGCCAATTGCAGGGGGGATGGACTAGATGACCTTTGAAGGTCCCTTCCATCCCAAAGCATTCTATGATTCTGTGATATCTGTGGTAGGACATAATATGGAATTTATTGCTGCCATCACTATTGTTATGTGAATTGCCCAATTTGTTCTTCTGTTAAATGCTGCTGCTAGTTGTTTTCATGCCACTCCTAAAAAAAAAACATTAAAAAAGAATAGTGTAAGTAAAAAATATCATTTGCATTGCAGTCTCGAGGGGCAGAGATCATTCTCTCTTCTATGTTTCATAGAACCTTAATCATATGTTATTCATCCTAAATAAAACATTAACATAACTAATAAAACATTAACGTAACTTTAAAAGGGTACATTTTCTTCACAAGGACTCTGAGCCTAGATGCGTGAAGATCAAGTCCTAGCACCAGGGAGGCAATGGGATATGCAATTTTGGGGAAGGCTGGCATCAAAAGTGCCCCCTTCTAACCGCTTTGACTTTTAAATTGGTTTAAACTAATCATCAAACTATAATCTCACTGACCTCAGTGTCTATCTAAAGACATTCCAGGAGCTTCAATAGAGTTGATTTGTTTAAAAAGTGTCTAAAGCAAATATGGCATCTCAGTAATACCTGTTTACTGCCTCCTTCAATGCAAACATTTAGTAAAAGCAGGGTTGCATCTCAGTCTCCTCTCAATCAGATTAGCTGTTGTTGCAATGAAAGCCTCGAGGCAAAATCCTGAATTCATGTTTAAAAGCATCACAAAACATTAGGAATTTTGCTGACTTCATGAAATGGTGAAAAGATCAGAAAGCTTCATTAATTTTTCAGTTCAAGCTAATAGTTAGTCCATCTCTATGGTTGTATATAAATTGCAAGATCAAATTGCAGTCTTCTAAATGGCAATGGAGGGTGACAAACTGAAGCATTTTGTGAGTTTCCTTTTATCAGTGAGGAAGTTTTCTTCTGTGCATGTGTGCATGTGTGTGTGGTTCAAGTGTTCACTCAGATCTTGTGTCAGAAGGCAAGTTGGGCGAACAGAAGCAACCATGGCTCAAACGCTTCCTCGCTTCATTTCCTAATTTTTCGCACAATGGAAAGGCAATAGTGAAAAGAGCCTGGCAACAGAGACATGGGGGCAGATCAGTGTTCGGTCTCTGGAAAGGACTGCTACCAGATGTCCATATGATATTATGTTTCTCCCCCCATATATGCTTCCAGCCAGTTGCAACTAAGGCTTTCTTGAACCAGAAGTGATAATGTTGCCCCAATACTGTTTTTTTCATTATTTTTTTCTAATAATCTGTCGCGATGCTAACAGAAGATCATCGTACAATGGGGAGTAAGTGTATGGGGTGTCCATAGCAAGGTGCTGGCAGTGGGGGGGCTGCAAAGGTGGCCTCTGTGAGGAGAGGCTGGGGTTGCCCCGTGCTGGCCACAGCCGGTTCCAGCCAGCTCCATTGGACCCACCACAGGACACAGCTGAGACCCTCAGCCAAGATGGTGACACCTTGGGGAAAATGTATTTTAGAAAGGGCAAAACAGTGGACAGGTGGAGGAGAAGGGAATCAAGCAGCTGGGTGGGCATTTGGCTGTTAGCCAAGGCTAATCTGCCACGTAGGCACTGGCCCGTGCTCTGCTCTGCTGTGCTATGCTGCATGTATTGCTTGACTTCCAGGCCTGAGTTTGCTGCACATACCCTTTGGATGCAAGGGAAACTTAAGCAGCTAATTGTAACAGAGGACTCTGAGGCAGCTCCCTATGGGTACTGGCAATTACACCACCTACATGACCTTGCCTTTACCTTAAAGTGAAGCAGCAAGTTCACATGTGAACATCCTTTTGTTCAACAGTAGAATCAATGGACAGAATTGTTTTCTACTAAGAAAATCCTGTAAGAGCTCTAAAAACCAAAATGTCAGCAAACCTCTCCATGGACAGGATCTGCACAGCATGATTTGCATTGCTAGGAGGTCCATCTGATACTGCACAACCTGGGGTTCCCAGCATCTGAAGAGACGTAAGATTATCTATACTATGCTCTTTTTATTTATCCTGTTAGCTCTAATATATGGTCTTTTAAACAATACCTTACAAAGTCTGAGTGCCTTTCTCAATGGGATTATAATAAGCACTAGTCCCAGTGCATTAAATTGTCTTTTGAGATGATGGAAACTTGTGGCATCCACAAAGTCTACAGCAGAGTTCTGTGATTTTACTGTAGAGTAATGGTTTAATGATATAGCTGGCAGAATCACCTCCCCTAACCCCTAGCTGAGCAACTGCCTCTCTTTCAGTGACAACAAGCAGAGGCAGGTTGAGAATTGTCTTGAACTGCACCAAAAAAAACTGGAAAACAAAACTGATTTGAGCCAATGTGACTTCCTACATTTCCAAAGCTAGGCTGAGCAGAGTTGCTATAGTTCAGAGTGTAGCCACTGCATAATCCCATCTCTCTGAGTACATGAGGGCAGAATAAAGCCCTCACTTTTGTTTGCCAGATTTTGCCTGCCTCTGTAACCATAAATATTACACGCCCTTAAGTGAATTCAGTACTGAGCTTCTGGATTCTTCATCCAAATGAATTAAAGTCCCAAACAGTCAGAGCAGTTTGAATATTTTTCATAATAACAAGAAGCTATTGACCAGTTGCTTTTTTTTTTCTTTAGCCTAAGTGTTATTAAAAAGTAAAACAAGAATCCCACATTTTGTTGAATTTTCTATGAATTCTTGATCCCAAAAACTCTTCACATAATCATAGCCAATATCCTCACAAATGTAGCACAACTCACTGAACCCACAATTTGTTTGTTTGAATTCATGTCAGAAATAAACAAAAAAAGACAGAATACCAGCTAGTGTGAATTACTAGTGTAGTAAGTGGTAAGATGTGTATTAATTAAGCATCATTTGACTGTTAAAATATATTCCAAAATTTGGAGATAAGTTTGAGAAACATGGATATACTGGATCTCACTGGGACAGAGTTTACTAATTTCACAGCCGCCCATATGGTTCTGCGTTTTGAATTTGTGGCTAAAACTGTTGATAATGCACCAATGTATGAGCTACTCTTGAACAATGCTTGCACAGCATCAAGGCTTTCTCTTTCCCCACTCTGTCCCCTCAGCAAATAGGCTGAGGGTGAGCAAGAATTTGGGAGCGGACACAACCAGTACAGCTGACCCAAACTGGCAACAGGGATATTCTATACCATACAATGCCATGCTCAGGAATTAAAATCGAGGGGAGATGAAGAAAGGTGTGTGTGGGGACAGTGTTTGTCTTCCAAGGTGGCTGCTGTTCAGATACTGGCTGGGGATTGGTCTCTTTGGGGGAGGTGGTGAGTGACGGGGTGCTTAGCTGCTTGCCTAGGTCAACCCACCACAGTGGACTGAATTCTAGAATTTGGGAAGTTTCATTTTGGATGTAGTAAGTATGAAACTTTTATTACAGAATTAGCAGATTATGATTTGTTACTAAAAGACTGATGGGGATCTGAATTTAAGAGATTTTGAACTATCAGTCAGGAATGTGCTAAATTATGACCACATGGATTTATTCTGGAAAAGTAATTTGACCATTTCCATATTCTGGAAAGGTAATTTGACGTTACCTTGCATTTTCTCAGATACTATTGACTATTAACAACCATCTCATTAACAAGACCTTATTTTCTGCTAGGGTCCATGAATGCTGCACAGTAAAATACATTTGTTCCTCATACTTGTGAAAAGCATGTTCTTTTGTTTTGTTTTAATTTCACTTGGATATCCCCAAAATAATCATGGGAAAACAGCTCTGGAAAATGGACAAATAATGCTAGGCTCAAGAAGCCTGACAAAGACGAAGAGAAACTCAGAACAATTGTAACTGATGAAAACAGTCAAAGGCCCAATATGCAAAGAGGTTAAAGAAATGCAATCCTAGCAAATGTTCACCACTCAGTAAAAGCAGAGGTTATGTATATAGAACAGTACAATTTATTTCAAATTAATCAAATTGAGCAAGTATGTCTTAAAGAAAATTAATAGTATATATAATATATTCAATAATATAACAGAGGTGCATGCACAAATTCTGATAAATAAGATTTCAAAGCAATCAAACCTACTGCCCATGTAATGCCCTGATAGGCTTTGATGATTGCTGTTACAAAGTAAATAGTAAAAGAAGTTGAAACTGTTCAACATTCCAGTCCAGACAAGAAATATTTCTATTTCCAAACTACACATAGTTGCATTTTCCTTGTCCCTGTGTTTACCTGAACTATGCTACTCAAACATACAACAGTAAAAATATAATACAAAGGAAATGTAGGTATTGAGCTTTTAGGGATAGATCACTAACCAAAAAAGATAGGAAGGCAGAAGAATACCAAACACATGAGGAAGCTACAGGTAAAGGAACTGAGGAAAGGCAAGAGATGATGACCCAGAGAAGGCCAGAGTTTATGAAGGAGGAAGAAAATTTTAAAAGGAAGAAAAGATTTGGAGGTGGCTTTGAAGGGTAAGAGAGGCAAATGAAACACCGTGGAAATGCATCACCTTATGAAAAGTTTTAGGTTTATTAATAATAGTATATTTAGGCAGAACTTCCAACTGATTTACCTAAATGTCTATAAAAATGTTGCTTTCTTTTTTCTTTTTTTCTTTTAAACATATTGGAGTAATTGGTCTTAGGCAATCAGCTCTAACAGGAATGGACATACTGAGAAATAAAGGATAAGCAGACTGTTTGACTACCTCACGGGCATGGTAGCAGAAAAGTTAACTACAGCTTATCAATTAAACAGAGGATGTAGAAGGTAGGACAGATGTCAGTTAGGCTAGGATACAAAGTAATCTGCAACAGTGAGCCTGACAAGGAGAACTATGTTGTATATGAGAGAAAAAAAAAGTATCTTCTGAAATAAGACCTTGAAATCACTTTCTGTGATTGCTCCTGTGAACAAATATTTATTGTTCCTGCCCACATACACCTTTGAAATCTACCTTTTAGTGAGTGGGATTTTAAAAGAATTGCCCAAGGTTTTTGGCTATGTAGGTATGGAGTGCCTCACATTAAAGCACCTATGGGGAGGCGAGGAGCACAACGGAGCAATCACATGCATGTGTGTTTTTTCTTAGATTTAGCAAACAAGAAGTCCCAATAAAGAGGGAGAAGGAAAGTAATATCATCCGAAGAAGTGCAGTAGAGAAATGCTGGCAGTTGAACGCCCGAAGATCTGCATAGGTAAAACCTAGAGCCTCTAAATATGGGGCTTATTTATTCCAAATTTATAGCACTTATTGATAACTACCTAAACAGTAAGATCCATGTAAATGCAACAGCATCAATATTAACATAATTAAATTTACCTAATAATTTTTTTACTCTGTACTGTAATGGGAAATTTTGATTCATGGGCTTCCCTGTCTCCCCATCTGACTCTTCTCAGGCTCCAGCTGCCCTTTCCTGTTCTCCCCAGAAAGTGTGTCTTCATTTATCCTGGATGGGGGTAGCAATAGCTTGTGAATCTTGGTTTATTTACATCTAAACTCTGAGAGAGATAGCCAGGATGGGTATCCCTTGGTCCTATCTGAAGTTCTGGTTTTCAGTCCCCTAAAGTTTTAAGTCATATGCAGGTTCCTAATTAAGGTGTATAAAAATTCATTAGAGCCACCCCAGTTGATGCAGATGACAGTTGTGCAGCTAATTAATCACCACTTTGAAGTTTTCAGTCCTTTCACCTCTGAAGAAAGGTAAACTAAAAATCCATTTGTGCTCCCAGCATAGAAAAAGGGTCGCATCAGATGTGTGCTGTCAAAGATAGAGCTGTGGTTGACACATATTTGACCACAATGAACAAGAAAACTCTAAGTGGAGAAAAAAAAAAAAAAAGTTCTGATATTTATATCTATACCTGTATCTACACTTTCATGGATCTAACTGTTCTCAGGAAAAAAAAGTATAAAAATTATACAGAATAATGGTCAGTGAACTGAGCTTCAGGGCAGTCTGAAGCAGCTGCATGCTTTTATTATAACAAAGCTTGCTCAGTATGGCTTTACTCACACAGGTGGTACTGTACATTATTCTTCCTAGAAAAGAGTTATTATACTGCATTATACCCATCATTCAGAATTACAGCATTCTTATTTTCAAAGGAGGCAGTGGAGATGAGGTTTGTAACTTGAACTGGGAGGATGTATGCTGTTACCTGGAAGATGATTAACAGTAATTTGATGCAGCACGCAACATTTGCAAAAGTGAGAACAATAAAATCAGTGAGGCAAACAAATGAGCCATATGTTCAGTCATCAATCAGCCACAAGATGTACTAAGAAAAGGGTGCTGATCATCTGACAGAGCATTTTCTGAATATATATATTACCAATTTAAAGCTAGGATTTATATATAACGATCACTCATGGTTAGCTTACACAATCATTTTGAGAAATTAACTTTTTTGCATTATTTCTTGTTGCTTGTATTGAGGAATGTGAGCATTTCTCACCAATCAATAAGCACTACTAGCAAAGGAAATCTGACTTGAAGAAAATAATATTTTACTTTCATATTCAAGAGTTTATTTTATCCCAAGAGAAATGCATTCATGTTTTATCATAGTTACAAACAGATGTCACCAATTAGAAAGCAATTAACAAAAAATGTAAATTAAATTGATGAAATTATTTCCTGTTTGATTTTTCAGTGCTGACCCTTGAAACAAGTAGCAACTAAAGAAATCTCTTTGACAGTTTTTTGAATGCTTCATGTTATTCATAGCAGAATTGCAAATATAATTATAAAAATATTTCTACATTTGCCAAATCTGAACAGTTTGAATTTGCCATAACTGTTCTACTTAGGTAGAGAAGAGTGACAGCTTTTCTTTTTTCTTTTTCCTATGTCATTCTATGTTTTGCTTTTCTCTGCAAAAAATATTTGAGGCTCTTTTTCTTCTTTTTATTACTGTACCAATATAAACACTTCTGTATGAATAAGAAAGCTTCAAATAAACTCTGAAATCTTTCCTGAACACAGTCAACAGTTTCCCTCCTCATAATGATTTCACATAATGATGTATCAGAAATTTGTTCACATTACCTGCAAATATGTTATTCCTTGTGATGTATGAAAAAATTTTGGCAGAATTTATGACTTTGAAGCTGGAAACATTAACAAATGAAAACGCTCAAATTTCAAGCATCCTTTGTTTCAGTGAGTTCTTATGGAGTTCACAAATTTCAGCAGAAGAAAGTTTTGCTTTCATTTTATAAGATTTATAACTACACTGCTTATATCTTGATTGCCTTTTACATGCTTGTTGACTTTGTCACATAGACAAAAATTATGTATAAAGCCTGTAACCTTCTTTCTCTGCAAATATTGCTGTAAACCCCTTTTCCCTTGGGCTCAGCAGCCTGTTCTCCAAGGGTCCAAGGCCCAGCTCTGATCTGGCCCAGCAGCATAACCTTACCTTTGACTTCTGAGAAAATTGCTAATTTATGAGAGCGAGCTGTGAGAAAGAGGGCAGAAAGATAAGAAAGATAAAATTACAGCCAGGGGTAGCTCTATTGAGACAAGATCATTAGTAGCTCAAGCATTCAAGGAGAAAAGCACCAGCATGGAAAAAATATAAAATACTAAACAAAGAATCGGGAAAGCTAGTTGAGTAGTTAGTTAGGAATCATTGGGGCTTTGGATCAAGCCATCAGTGTCACTAGTGATAACAGAGCTGGTGGGACCTGGCGACTCGGCAGCACTGAGGACCTGTTCAAGGACTGATAGAGACTGTCCCTGTGCCTCCTGAGTGACGCCTCTGTGGCCAACAGAGACTCTTCGGGTGCCTTAAGAGTACTGGTGAGCAAACTAATGCTTAGCCTAATAGATCATTAAATTGTAGCTTTTGTTTTGTGTATACTAAACTGATAAATAATTGCTTTTTACTTCTCAAGTTGTGTATATATCACTTGCAGAGTCTCTTTGCACTGTACAAAAGGTGCCTTAAGAAACTGATCCTAAAGAGGAGAGATAGCAGAGTTCAGTGGAAAACAATCCCACATCATGTCTTCATCTGTTAGCACTGCATAAGGAAATCAGCAAAAGAAAATAAGGATAAGTATGGGTAGTAGCCAAAGTATCAGAGGTTTGGCCTGTTATGGTAGAATTTTGTCCTTTCTAATACCTGCTTTCTACATACAGTTTTGAGTTTTTGGTTTTTATTTACTTTTCCAGAGGAATGATAAAAATAGGAGACCTAAAAAAAATTAATATGACCTACTTTTTCAAGGAAAGGCTGATGTATGGTAAGCAAAGGACAATTTAAAACTCCTGAGTGTTTTCTCCCCATCTGTGACATTCCCTGGGGTTTCTAAAAGCTACTGGTTTAGCAGAAATGCTGGCAGCTAAAAGCTGCATGAACATTAGCTTGCTTTCTACAACTGTGTGAATTGTAAAGAAAACAGAAATAGAACTGCTTCTTGAGACTCTAGACCAAATTTCAGCTCAGTCAGGTTCTTTACCTTTTAATGTTTACTTTCCATGAATGTTTTAGTAGCTGAGACTAACTAGATCAAACAGGCAGAAAAGCAAAATTTCATACAAAAGATTATCATCAACACCTTTTGATAGGATTACAATATTTGTAACTCACGTCCAATTCATTGGTTACTGTGCTGAAAACACATGAAGTGGATCATCAAGTGAGGTTTTCTGCTCTACCTCTGAGACTGTAATACAACACCCCTGTGCTCAGGGAGGAGGAACCCTGCAGATATAACCCTGCTTTAACCTGAGTAGGCCACACAGTAATACAGCAAACAGTAATGCAGGAGCAAAAAGCACCAGCCACTACCAGGAGGGAACATTTCTTCCTCCCTACACACTTACATTGGTAAAACCTTGTGTGGAATACAAGGGTGCATTCTGGGGGCTTTCAGCTACCTCTCCTCTTCCAATTCTTACCTCTTGTCTATTACTTAGAATAGAGAAAGCCAGAACTCACATAGAATTATAAGAGCTATAAGAGCTATGGGCAGGGTTCTTTGCAGGCCGCCAAACCCCCATTAAGGGAGAGGGTGCACGTGGGGCCCTTGTGCTTGCTACCTGTATTTACAGCTCATTTCTTGTAAGAGAAATACAGGGCTTGCTTCTGAGTTTCTTCTCCCATGGAATGGGAAATTCCCATGACCATGGAATACACACACGAAATAAAAGAGAAAGGGAAGTGATCAGAAACTTCCCTCTACTTAATATTTTTGCGCCTATTCATGTATAACTTATGGAGTTAATTTTGTTAATTTTGTTTGTCAATAAAATTCAAGGCTACAACCACAATATGAACTTTGTGATCCAATGCCATGATCTTTCAGAATTAAGTATGGTATTACCTAAAATGTAGTTTCTGGCACCTAAAATGATATTCAGAAGCTTGTGCTCAAATTTCCATACCATTCATGGAGAAAGTACTGACCAAGGAGTTGCCTTCTATTACAGTCAGAATGCGGCCGCACTATCTAGTGGGTCACCCCAACACACCAAAGACTTAGTCTGTGCTTGTTGGAAGGCACTTACCGACACTAATCTCTCACTAGATAAGCCAGATGGCACAACATCCCAGAGGTGCACTGAAAGTAGGTTTTGGGGTATTTTTTGTGATGAAATCCACACGTCTTGGATATGAGTTATAATGGATTTTCCCCCCAGTCCTTGTGAAATCCTGATAGACTTCATACCGCTCCCTGACAAATCAGGAACAAGGTTGTGGACAGGTGTCCATCAGGAATGCAGAGAGCGCTATTGCGTCAAAGCAGGACTATGCCTATGTATGCAGAAAGCACATGATCTAATAGCCCTGAGACTTGCATGGCATGGACAAAAGCCAGTCTGTAGTGACACAGTGAAGGCAAACAGAAGCCTGATATGCCACCAAAAACTGTAGTTAATCAACAAGCAATTAACTGTAATTAACAAGCAATTAACAAGCAATTAACTGTAGTTAATATTCAGCTACCTAGCTAAGGAAAGAATTTAGTATGCACTGAACCCTCAAATGCTTTTCCTAAGGCACACGGAGAAATACCTTCTCACACACAGAATCCATCACCTTAACATTTCTCCTGAAAATACGCATTGATGAATTCTTTTTCCAGTAACTGATTAGGTCTCACACTTCTCTTTTATAAATCAAGGTATGATGGTAGTGCTGTTCACTTTTCCCTTGTCATCCCATGAAGAAAGAGAAGCTCAGATTCAGTTACTCCACTTCCTAAGAGTATTTACCTGTCACAGGGCACTGTGAGTTGGTGCCTACTGCTGAGCACTAACGTAGATTATGAAGGGTGGAAAACTGTCCATCCAGATCTACAGATCTTGCAGACCAAAGGAACACTGCCTTCTAAGGAATAAGGTAACTTCTTGCCTGTGTCGGGAGGCTAAACTCTCAACTAGATCAAGGCCAGATTCAGCTGAGTTTATGTACTGGTGACTGACATAGATGTAATATTGGTAAGAGGCAGCATGGGGATTCACTTCGTGGAGGCAAAATACTGGTAATCTGAAAAACTGCTAATCCACTGAACAGCAACATTTTTTCTCTGTCTAGTTTTCTAGGCTCTAAATAAAGTTTGAAACCATTCTTTCAACTTTTCTCCCTTCAAACATTTTTTGTGGCATTTTCCCAGAAGATACAGCTTATGATTAGGAAGCAGAAGAAATTAAACTTGCACCTTATTTCCCAAATGCATGATTCTTGGTACCCAGACATTTTGGTACACCTGGCAGCACCATCAAAGCCTTTAATTTAATTTTTAACTTAAAACAGGAGTGATGATAACAACTAAATTTGATGGCCTCAGGCTCTTACATACGGATATTACCTATCCATAAAGCCCTGCCGAGGCTTTAGAACTTTATCCCCTGTGCTCACGCAGATAAAAGTGCATGAAGAATCTTGTCTTTGTCATTGCACTTGACAGACCTTATGTAAGTTTTTGTGTATATATATTATATATGTAGATATATATGTATTACATATATGCATATATCTGTCCTTTATTTATATATATGTCCTGTATATATATGTATATACATCTGTCCTTTAATTTCATCCCACAGGTTTCTCTGCTTTAGATCAAATAATTCCTTGCCAGTTGATATACAGTTCATAGAGAACAGGAGTATTTATGAGAAGCCAAAAATGGATTAATACATTCTTCCACGTAGAGTAGGCCCTTGGTTATTAGTTCACACATTAGCATGGTGAAACCATGAAACATATTCTTTGCTTGACATTATTAAATTTGTGACATAACAAAGGAAAAGAACAGATATACTTTTGGTTAACTGAATTATTTTTGTGAACAGCAAGGTTTGATTTTTTTTTTTTCTTTTTTTCTTACCTAAGTCATTGGCACCCTGGTACATAAGTAATTTAAAAATTGGATGTTCATTGAATCCCAGTTCCTGCCACCTTAGTCATGCAAACAGCGCCACTAGCTTCATTTCAGATTATTACTGAGATTAAAAGGAGCATCATTCAGCTTTCCAAGTAATTTAAAACTATTCTGTGTTCATTTATATCAGTTCAATAGAGGAAATCAAGTTAATCAAGGAATAATGCCAGGTGACATTTTTTGTCACGAAATCCCTGGAATGGATAATACTTTCTAAGTCTTACTAAAAGAAATAGCAAGATGCATTGGGCAGTGTCATCTTATGACAAGCTCTCTTCCGATTTCACAAGTCATAGCCTTTTAGTCAGTGCACTTTAGACCTGCAGTAAGTAACAGCCAACATGGATTAGTCAAGAGCAAATCATGTCAAACCAATTTAATTCTTCCTAGGATAATGTAACAGGCCTTACAGACAAAAAGGAAGCAATATATTAGAGTTGTATATTTGGCTTTAGTAAAGTTTTTGACATTGTTTTTCATGCCAGGATCACATGCAAGGTAAAGAAAATTGTTTAAATGCATGTATGATTCTATGATTGCAAAACTAATTGGAAATATACAGTCAGAGAATATTAATGGTTCACTGTCAAAATGGAAGGATTTATCAAATGAAATTCTTTATGGTCCTGTCCCAAGACAGCTGCTATTCAGTACTTTACTTAATGACCCTAAACCATGAATATGACCAGTAGTTTTGCAGTTGATATCAAGCTAGGATAAACTGCAAGTACATTAGAGGACAGGAATAGAATTCAAAAGGATTTTTAAATATTAAAGGAATGAAAAATAGGGTGAAATTTTACATGATTCTATAGGTTACATGAAATACACTAAGTTTAGGCAAAAATAACTGCATAGGTATGGGGAGAAAACAACTCTAGCTAGAAGCTCTGCACAACTAGAGGCAGGGATACAGTAGATCATAGTCTTGAGTCACCACTGTCATTGGAAAAAATAATGACAAGATAATAAAACTCTGAAATAGTCCATCTGGGGAGGTTTGGAGGTACTACTGTTGAAGTGTTTAAGAATCAACTAGACAACATCCAACAATGTTGTAGATACTGTTATTTCTTTGGAGCAGAAAGATGGGCTAGGCAGCTATTTTAGGTCCCTTCCATTTTAATGTACTCTAGTGTGTCTATGTGAGAGAGAGACAGAGGCCATGCTGCTGTGAATCTCTGTTCTGCTCTATTTGTGTAATATGGTTGACTTCATGAGAACAACTCTGTTTGACATCAGTCAAACATTCAGTCCAGAATCTTGCCCCAGAGCTGGAAAAAATGTTGACTGGAAAAAGTGCATCTATTTCTAAAAGTAACACTAATTTCATAGAGAGGCAAATACCAAACAGCAAAAAGAGAAAAAAAAAAGGCAGAGATTATATGATTGTACTTCAAGTTTTGAGAACATGAAGATCTGATTCTTTTTTTCATAACAAATTTTAAAGCTCTTAAAGCACACCTTTTTAGCATTGCTTCTTTTTCATTTGGAATGGTTCACAAATATTTCCGATAAAAGTGAAAAATATGTATTTTTAGTCATTGCAATTTTTTAATCCCATTAAGTAATATTTGAATGTTCTTTCCTCTAAAAAGTCATAGACCAAATCAGGTTTTAGTATCCTAATAACATTCCATTGCAACATAATTTCCCAGCCTACTGATCCAATTCTACAAATGTGGTAAACACAGCTCCTCCAATTCATAAATAGCACTAAGCAAAACAGTGTGAAGTAAAATCAATGATATTTTAGAAATGATCTTTTAGAAACAGAACCACTATTTTGAAAATTACTACTGTATTCAATTAGTGAAGGATTCAAATTTACTAGTTATATCTGGCGTTCATTTTTTGTAATATTTTATCGTATAGGTTGTATGTTGTTATTTTCAACATTTTAGCAATTTTTAAGTTCAAACTTAGCTTCTAAGTTGAGTTGACACACTCTCTCAAAATAAAGCAAATGTACATAAGAGCATAACAAATGGGATTTGGTGCAAGATTGACGTACCTAGACGTAAGCTGTCTACATATGTAATGAACTAGCTCAATAATCTCCCTTTATAGCACCGAAAACCTAGTCAATATAGTCAGTGGAGTCCATACAGCCATTCCATTGAGGAAGATATAGACACGTAGGGTTTGATTCAGTTGTCTAAACGTAGATGTCTAATGCTGACTGAGATGCACCCAACATTGACAAGGGCTGGCAGGTACTACATAGAAATGAAGGGAAAATTCTTTCCTTCTTGGAATGGAACCTGGAGATCCAATGGATACCCATGTGTCATCTCACATGACACGAGACACCTGTGTTAAGACAGATGTATCAAACCCTTTGTAGCCAGTCATCTAAACTGTTCTGAGCATCTGGCACTGACTTGTTTAAGTTGCCTTTGCATACGGAATTTGAGATGTACTAGCTCACATGAACTGCTTAGAAGGGCATGAGTTTCCTTGCTTTCTGTATCTATGATATCTGTGATACTGGAGGGTATCTGTCTCAAATGGCACTAGCAATTTACATTTAGGAAAATAAATGAAACCTTTTAATGGGGGCTTGTTAACTCATATAATGATACTTGCATAGAGTCAGCTACATTTCAGTATCTTGATCTCAAAGTGAATGCCACCAGAGGTGCTATTTTCAAAATGAAACATGCTGTCTAGGCTTCGAGGAAACTACAGCCATATGAGCAAAGTTATATGGAGGCAATGCTACCTGGAAATATAGTTAAATATATAGTTAGATCTCCTTTTGGTGAAACGGAAAATGAAACAAGAAGATAATTTTATGACAGAGACAAAATCTCATTTCAACTTACCCCTCTTTTGTTTGCAACTATTTCAGGCCAAAAAAAGGGTACGTACAAAGTTGAATGAAAGATGGCCAGTGAATAAACCTGAGCACTGAAACCCGACCATCACACTAAAGAACTGGCAATATGCTTCTTGACTGTTTTGGAGCACTCCAAGTGTCTTTCTTAAAGACAAAATCTTAGCACAATGCACCAGATAGTGCACTCTAGGGACTCCTTCCACAAGACAGGAAGAATGATCTCAGTAGACTTGTATTTTTCCATCCTGTATTTTCCATCCAGTCTTGTAAAACTGTATGACCAATTTTTGCACCCTCAGGGTCCCTAACTACTATTTCCTGGCACCTGGTCACACAACACATCTTTACATTTCCAAGCTATAAATAAAAGCCATGCTTCTGAGTTTCAACACAGCACTCACACTATTTCAGGCATGTTTGATCTAAAAAAATATACATCAAAAATAATTATGTCTTGGAGCCATGGGGCACAGCATGGTGCCAGCAGAAACTCAGAGCCAAAGTCTATGTGCTGTGATCACACCAGTCTGCTATAGAAGAAGAAATCCCTGAACATTGTAGAAATGAGACTTCCTGCACAGTTTGGCTTTGAGGCCAGAGATCATTTCCGCAAACTCATGATTTCATATAAAGTGTTTTTCAGAAACCCTCCATACTTGCCACTTAAGCTTGGAAATATCTCCATTTTCTAGACTGTTACATTTCTGCTAGTGAGGTTGCCTCAATTTGTGCCACTTTATAAACACCTACACAATTTCCAACGTAATATACCAACTGGCAGAGTATGTAAGACCATTCAGCAATATGTTCTAGTCTAAGTGTTGCGCTAAGTACCTTATCTGTGATGTGTGATTTGGAATTTTTTTTTTTTTTTCATAACACAGGCTTGTCTTTTGAAAAACTAAAAAAAACAAAAAAAGTACGACCTGGAATATTACCTGAAAACAATGTACCCAGACCCAGCTTTCTGCTTGTTGTGATGTGGGAAGAATTTCTCTTAATGCTTTTCTTACTTAAGAGAATTCCTCAGCTGCTGGGCTGTTTTAACCGTGGTGCTTCAAGTTACTTGTGGTGATGACATGCTTTCAATTTCACCATTATAAGATTTTATATTTGATTAAATATTTACTGCAGCAAAGAGAAAATGACTTGATAACTTGCCTGTTAGCATGCTTCTATAGGAGACTGAGCTCTTATTCTAATGAATACTGTAAGCAAACTTAAATAGATAGGATGAGAAAGAGTAAGACACTCTCACTTCAGAACTGCTTTTCATACAGTGTCTCCAGCCTTCTCCTAAGTAGGGATATCTCTACTTGGAGACCTTATTGTGGCTGTTCAATACTTAATGAAGGCTTGTAAGAAAGATGGAGAGAGACATTTTACCAGAGCTTGCAGTGATAGGACATGAGGTAACGGTTTTGAACTAAAAGAGGGTAGATTTAGATTAGATATAAGGAAGAAATTCTTTACTGTGAAGGTGGTGAGACACTAGAATAGATTGCCTAAAGAAGTTGTGGATGCCCCGTCCCTGGAAGTGTTCAAAGTCAGGTTGGATGGGCATGGGGTTGGACTAGATGATTTTTAAAGGTCCCTTCCAACTCAAGCCATTCTGTGATTCTATGATTCTATTCAAATCAATACTACAAGTCAGGCAAGTGAAGATTATCTACTAGTGTGGAGGTGGAGAGAAAACAAACTAGGAGATGTTAGCAAGGAATGAAGGGACTGGTGGTCTAACTTTAGTTTCTTACTGCATGAGCGGTTGTAAGTTTGAATCCTGGGAAAGAAGCGTGTCCACTTTCAGCTTAAACTCTAGAGTCCTAATGCAACCGACTTGTGTTTCCACATTCCCCTTAACATCTTGCTTTGATTAGTTTAAATGTCCTGCCCAGTCCGCTATTTATCTTTGAGTGCCATTCCACATGCTTGACTGGACTCATGCATCCATGGGTCCAGTTAAATATCTGTAGGTCACATATTGAATGCAGGCAGCTATGTACATAAGAGGTAATGATTTAAACAAAGCAAAGCCTCATTCCCCTTAGCTGACTTCATTGTGAACTCATGGTGCTATCTTCTGAAAAAATGGCTGAAATGAGGCATCTGTGAAAAAGAGAAAAAAAATGTTGGGAAAAGTTGTCTGAAGGTAAATAGAAGTCTCTTTCTTTGGATACTGAGCATTCAGGATTCACTAAACAATTACACTGCCTCTTGATTAAGCAAGAGAGGAAAGCAGGAGTCTCTGGGCACACTGCAAGATGCACTCGTTGTTCCACTGGCTTCTCTTGGCAGCAGGAGGTTGATTTGAGAGCACAGCGTACAAAATGCTGACCATGAATATTCATTTGACGTTATAAATCAACTTGCTTGACTATACTTACATCTGAGTTCATGTCTCACAAGCATTTCAAAAAATAAGTCTACTTAAAGGAAGTTCATTGGAATTATGAATTGTGCTTGACTGTTTCAGGAATGGTCTCAGAAGCTGAGTTTCAGACCTGTAATTTTAAATGTTTAAAGCAGAACACTGATCAAAATCTCTACCATATAGCTGATATATTGAAAGAAAATTTACTAAATGCTAAAGATTTGTCAATAAAATGGGGTCAAGAAAGTGATTGGTCAAAAGAAATATTTTACAATAAATAAGGTCAAGATATTTTAAAATTTGCTGCTAGGCAATTTAGAGCTAAAATTACTGGCTATTTGCCCATTATTTATTTATTTTCTTATTGACAAAAAACCAAACTACAATTTTAGGGAAATAATTTGTTATGAGGTGGCAGGGCTGAGATCTGCCTGTTTGCTTTTAAGGATTTTTTGATTTGGGATTTGGAGGTTTTTGTTTGTTTGTTTGTTTGTTTACCCAGTAGAAAAAACAATGTATGAGTTGCTTAAAAAATAAATAAAGAAATATTAGCAAGTATTAAGATTTTACATAATTTGGTATCTACTGATTAAAATAGTTTTACCACCAATAGGATTAATTCAATGTGAAGCTATAGCATATGTTGAATTTGACATCAATTTTTCAAATGAATGGTGGAGATCTACAAAACAAAATGTGAGTTTTCTGCATGTTCCTTGTTTCTTCCTAGATTTTTGGAAAATTTTTAGGGAAATGTTTTTACTCTTATTAAGTGCAAAATCTTCTATTAAAGCTATGTATCTTTTAAAATAATCATATGAAATAAAATTCTTCAGAAAACCTAGTATCTAAATGGATTCCTTTACTGTTTTATAACTTTGTAAGATTCACGGCAATTAAATAAGCAGCTTCTTCCAAATATTTAGCTTGCATACCAAGACTCAGTTTATTTAGTCTTTCAACTTATTGAAAGCATAAAACAGAAAGGGTGACACAATAGCTATAAATCTATGGTCCACAGTATTTTAATAAATTTCCTGTAACAGTATTTGCATTGTAATTAAAAATTATTCAAGCAAAAAGAAAAAAAAAAAGAAGAAAAAAAGAAACAAAGCTTCTCAAAGACAGGAAATTAGCTAAAACTGGTTTTTACTACATTGATAAATCGAGGATGAAGAGCTATTGTTTTAATTACTGTATGGAAAAACAGAAATTAGCCCAGAAGACATGACTGAGTAGACACTTGCAGAGATAATGTGATTTATGTCTCCTTCAGGCTCTAGTATTCAGTTAAGTGAAAGAAGCTAAGGTTTCTACCTGTTAATAAAGGCTGCAAAAAATGTATTAAATTAATTATTTACATTGTTTGCAGGGTAGTGATCATACCTGGGCTTTCCCAGGGAAAGAGAGAAATAGATTCTCAAAAACAGAGTTACCATGGAGACAAAAAATCAAAGAAAAATAATTGTTACTCAGGAGGAAGAACCCAAATCTGTGCTGTTCACTGAAATAAAACTCATGTAAGAGTTCAATAGGATCTCTATATGATCAACTTTAAAGTATCAGTGAGAAAGCAGATGTCTAATGATTTTAATACTCTTCAGTTTTCCTATGAAGAAGAAATTTACTGGACGTAACAGTACAAAACACATAATTTATCCCAGTTTCTTTACTAAGGGTAGTTTCTTTGCCAAAATTCAGGGGGTGCGGATGTCTGCTGTTCTACCAGAAAAAAAAAAAAAAAAAAAGCAGATAGAGAACTGATTTCATCAGCTTGGAGTTCAGTTTTCTTGGACACAAATTCTGTATTAAGTTCCTGCAGTATTCCCTTCCCAGACCATATTAACCAATTATAAACTGTAAAAGGTACTGGCTCATTATTCTTTTCAGAAAACGGTCAGCTTATGTGTAACTTAATCAGCCAATTAACAAAGTTCAGAGAATGTCTGAGATTCATTTCAACATTTCTCAGCTTTTTGGAAATAGTCTACTTTTGATGCATATGTCTGTGTATGATCCTCCAGAAAGTAATCATCTTACCCTCTCTATCAGCTCATGTTTAAACCCAAACTCAAGTACAGTCATGCATGTAATGTTTTAAGCTATGAAAAACAATCTGATTACCTCTAAAGTGAGATGGGAGAGACAGTGTTAATTACTGCTAACTGTCAGTAATTAATTAGCTGGCAGGCATGGTTTCAGCAAACTAACAGTAAACTAACAGTAACTGGAGATGTTTCTGTTCTGGAGACTGAACTACTGTTTTATCAGAGAAGTTAATCTTTCTGTATATATGCTTTTTTCTGTCATTTTTCAACTTCTTTGAGAATCAATGACCTAAACTTTATTAATCCCATCACTGCTATATTAGTCGCAGAAGTTATCAGCTACTATCTGTTCCTTTGCAGATCTCTTCTTAACTGTAATCAGCATTTATTACACATGTATGTAAATGTGCCTCTAAATACATAAAATAATAAAATAAAAATAAAAGAATAAAATAATAAAATAATATTTATTGTTCTGACAACTTTTCATCCATGTCCATAACTGTCACCAACAGATTGCCAACAGACCTACAGAATTCCAACAAGCTTAATCTTACCTTCCTAGCGTTGAACATCTGTATGAAACAGATGTGAGACTGAATTGCCCATACTATCCAGGTAAAAACCAGTTTTTCACTACTTTTAAATTAAACATAAATTGAATCCTCTCTAAGTTTTTTTTCAGTATGTATCTTAGAAAAGCATTTAGAAGAAAACTGTGGAACAAGGCAGAAGCAAGATAAATTTGAGTGATGCTAAAAGCAGCATGGATAGTAGAACTTGCTTAATTTATAACATTTTCCACTGCTGAAATTCCTCTGATGCCTATTAAGCTGCCTGAATCCAACTCCTCTGTGTTTGCAATCCCTTTTTTTTCCTTTTTTTTAATTTTGCTGTTCTCATCCTGAGGTAGAAATCATCATTAACTGTCACCTTCGGGCATTCTTTGATCAAACCTCTTATTGTGGTGACAAAGTTCAGATGACAGAATGGGAACTGAATTGAATTTTGTAAGTGACACCTATTTGTTTCAGACCAGAAGCAGCCACAGGGTTATCCTTAGTTAACCCAGTCACATCAGAACAGCATCTATGAAATTTTTCAATACCATGTATGAAAAAAAATGCAGGGACACAAAAGGTCATAGAGCACAGATTCCTATTGTTTCAACAAATTATGACCCTGTTTGATTGCTCTGTTTTCTGTGATGTACAATTCATAGCATGTCAGCTTCCTGGCTTTCACGATATCCTTTTTGCTTGCCTTTAGGTTACCTTAATAGTATAGCACAGATATCAACACTTAAATGAATTAAAAGCTTTTTCATGTCTGCCGTTCAGCATTTTGCTTTCATCCTCCAGAATTTCCATGATGTTTTCCAGAAGACACATCACTGAGATTATAAATGCCAATTTGTCAAATTGTTTATCCTATTGATTGCTAGTCCTATAAAAAAGAACAAAGTACAGATACAGATATAGTCTTTCCCATTCCTCTTCTACTTTTGAAAATATTCTGGAGTCCCTAAGATCAAAAGCTTCTTTTTGAAAATATAGTCCTAGCTGTCCATTCAGCTATTATTACCATTTGTATAAGCATGGGATATGCTTTTTGTCAAAGAATGACAATCCCCTTTATTATTATGCTAAAGCAGACTCTACTCTGAAATAGTTTCCTGTGAGTCAGCTTGCACTGGCTCACTTCCTAATCTGTGGCATAAAGATTTCATTACAATTAACTGATCTTGTGAATAAAGTAAAAGCTTCTTCTGTAGTACACCCTAATTCTACCACCTATGGATTGCATTCGTTGCCTCAATGATCTCAAAAATAATTATGAAGAACCAAAGCTGATATTCAGTCTCACAAAGTCAGCAATCAAATTGTTGCAGCTACAGTATTTGACCCTGCTGTAGCTGCCATACCAGACTCTGTTTTCAAGTTCAAATGAAGTTAACACTACTGCAAAAGCCTCTCTGTGCTAAACTACCTTTTATTCTAACAGAAGTAGGCTCAAGCAATACACAAAGCTTTGTTTCATGATAGTATCCATCAAGGAAAAAAAAACAACCAAACAAACAAAAAACCCACTCAGAAACAAAATCCTTGCATGAAAATCAGGGGTTTTATTCAAACTCATTAAGGAAGTGGGTTCCTATATAAAATCTGAATATCTGAATTTTAATTTGACAACTGCTTACATGTGAATTGGCTCTTTTTGATCATTCGTTCTGTTCCCTGCCTGTATTTAGAGAGCTATCTGCTTGTATTTGTAACTAAAAACAGAGCTAAAGAAGGAAAAGTAGAAGGCAAATTCCCTTTTTTGTTTTCTTTCCTATGCACAACGACTAAAGTGTACAACATTGCTCCAAACATTGCATGGTTGCAGAGCTGTTACTGAAGACACTGTTTAAAGAAACACATGTCAACTGAGCGTGAGGGATTAATTTGATGTGAAAATATATATTCCTGACCATTATTTCATGTAAACAGGGAAGGACAGTTCAGTGATTAGAGCTCTAAGTAACTGAGGATAAGAGGCTTATATTTCTTCTTTATACCAGTCAGACTTTTTTGTGATCTTCAGCTCCTCAGAGACTAGTATGTATGAAGGTTGTTTTTAAGACCCTCCTCAGTTATTTATCTGAATTTTTATGTGATTAAGTACCTTTAAGACTCTGACTGTTAGACTTTTAGGGTGTATATAGGCTTTCCAGCAAGGCAGCTAGCTCTGTAGCTGGAAAGATTAAAGCCACATGAGCATGACATTTACTAGAATAGGTGCGGACAGTAACATGGTATCACAGCTGGGTTACCAGCTGGTATTTTCACATCATGCTGAGTGACTCTAATCATACATGTTTGCTTGGACAGAGCTATGACACTTTGATTAAATAGTATGTAGAAATACTCCAAATATCTCTGTTTCCCATGTGTGAAATGGTAATAGTAAATATTCTTGAATTCAAAGGTTGTTTCAAAGATAAGTAAGATAAATAGCTTTGAGGATAAATTGTATTTCATGTAAAAGGAACCACATAAATATTTAAGTATATGACCATATAGGAAATGAAGCCAGTAAAAGGCAAACACAACTGTTTTGTGTATCAGTAGCCACATAAGCATGATTCTGTTCGTGCCTGAACTTTGTCCAACTGAGAGACTGACTGTCTCTCAGCAAATCTGCATAATGTAATAGCATCCCTTGTGTGTTTTGTGTGTGTGAAGAAACACACAATATACGCACAATGAAGAATTTATATCAGTAAATGGTCTTTACACCAGTCTAAGATTTCGCAGTCTAATCAAGGAATTAGTAGTATTCTAGTAACTATGGTATTCTAATAATTATAACTATTAGTATTCTAATAACTTCTAACTTTTATCATCCAAATTACGTATTACAGATAATTCTCATCAATAGCACAGGTAAAATTATTGTACACAGAGTTCCTGGTATCTACCACTTTTCTCTGATGTTACGTTCAACGTTCCAGTTCTCCAGTGGGTTCTAAGGTTGATGGTTTCCATTTTCCCTAAAAAACAAGAGGTGTTTGGGCAAATCATCAGTCTAAATAATTTTCCAGGAGGAATATAATGTTGTTGTTGGGGGGGGGAAGTGTCTTCCTCCTTACTCTTGGGCTTGTTTGGGATATTTTCATATGTTTTCTAACACCATCTTCTTAATTGGTCTTTGATTCCACTTTGTATCAAATCTACTTTATGTGATACATTTTCCATATGTTGGGTACTTATTCTTTATTTTCTTTGTTATCTATAAAACCAGCTACTCCCAGCTGTCAAGGTTACACTCCAGAGGTGGCCACTAATTGACCACTACTGTAGTGTTTATAGCCCTGGGCCTCTAGTATCATCCTGTGCCTCTGCTTTCAAGCCCTCTGCCATCTTCCCGTACCTGTACTCTTCTGCACTGCATTTATATTACAGGTTCACAGATAGTTCACACTGCACACAATAGCATAGTAAGTCCAGACAAAAACGTGCTAAGTCCTAGTTCTGAGGTTTTGTGGAGTTAAAACAGACCTGTGGCCTTTTACTAGCAATGATAAGATGTAAACCTCCAGAGATACAGGGCTGCAATAAACAGTGTAACATAAAGAACACTGAACCTCACCATGAATTTAGATCACGGTACTCTAAAAGACATTAACTCAAAACATTGATACATTAGGTATGAACATCACCCTAAAACTATATATAACTTATATTGCCATGCTTTAAATTATTTCAATTCTAAATTTGCCGCTGAGATCAGTGGCGAAACTGTACTGAAATCAAGGGGATCTGTGCCACCATACACCCCACTCAGAGTAAAATACCTCTTTGTTATTCAGGATTAGCACCAGTCCACTGGACTCTTGAAGTACCACTCCAGAGCCTGTAAGCACTAGTACAGCCTGAGTCTCAGAATGCAAGAATGCTCATTATGTCTCCTGCTACCTTTCTGTAGATGGATGATTTTCTGACCATAATAATGACTATATTTTTTAGAAAAATTATTTGGGATTGGTTTTTGTTCTGTTTATGGTTTTACAGCTGTGTCTGCCTTGCCTCTTTCAAATGCTCTTACAGAATTCATTTGGATGTTCAGACTAATATGTGAATTTTTAATGCGATTTCACCACATAGCATTAGCTTCTGTGGCCTTCTATATATATATGATCTTATGTAAACCCCACAAAACATTATTGTTTTTAATACTGAATGCAGTATACCATAGTATGTTGTATTCTTCATTTAAATAGAAGTACTGAAAATAAGTCTAGACCCTATTAGCTGATGATTTTTAGAATAGATGGCATAAATTACACCTCAATCCAATTTTACATGCAATTTGTTACTCTACAGACAGAATTAGAGATGTCCACTCGTTTTATGTCATAATATTCATTTCTGTTTGACCTATAATGAGCAAATGCTTTTTTGAACACAGCAAATTATAAAGATGGACAGGCACCTTTTCTTAATACAGATTTTTCTTTTTTGAGTCTTTGCATAAATTTTGGTAACCAAAATAATTTCCCTTTTTTCCAGCAATTATCTTCTGTCATTTTGTGAATGACTTGAGAAAGGTTAATTCATGTAGAGCAAAGCTAACGCTTTTTAATGCAGAAAAAGATATTATCAAAGAATTCTGAGGTCAGTTCCTAACACAAGTACCTATTGAAGCTGGCTTCATTTTTTAGGAAAAAAAAAAAATCCAGAGGACAACATGGCAGCATGATTATCTATTTTTTTCTCACCAGAAAAAAAAAACGTGTTTGCCTATATCCAGTAACTGAAATATTCACTTGCTGTTATGCTGGCATTTTCCTACAAAATATTTCATGATTTTCCCTAGGTTACCGTAAAAAGATTATTATGTTTTACATGCGTACCTACACTATTTTTCATTTTCTGAATCTCCGTTATATTATAGAAATTGTCAAGTACTGAAGTGTGTGTTCCATTTAGTACTAACTGTTCTAACAGTATTGAGCAACTGGCACAGCGGTGACATAAAACAGTAGAGGATGGGTATCTCCTTGCTTATCAGTACTCTTAAATTCCTTTTTAAATTAGTGCTTGACAATTACAGCCTAAGGCTAATATAGATATGTGTGTGTGTGTGTGTGTATATATATATAAAATGTCTTATAAACATTCAATTCCAGCATGTTCCTAAATAAAAAAATCTGGGATGATCTTAGTGTGAAATTCAGCTGCATGACTAAGTAGTGACTTCACCTGTTAGCTTCAGAAGTGATAATACTCTTTGTGATAGTTTTACCACTGTATTTACAAGCTAGTTTGCAATCCGATGCCAAGCTGAATGGGAAAAATAAGGAAGGAGGTACATAATCTTCCAAATCAGTTCACAGAGGGATAATTGTGTTATTCATGTCCACAGGCACTTAGGACAATAATAGTCCTCTTCCTGAAGGGCTGAAAGCTTCATTCAGAGCCAGTTCTTTCCATTTCTTTTCTCCTTTATTTTAATTCTTTCACCATTTCTATAACTATTTAATTTTGGCTGAAGTATGTCTTATCAGTGTGCAATATGTATTGCCAGTTCTTACATTTATTTTCCTATCTCAAATTATGTTAGCCTCATTGCTTTTTGTAGTCCATTCTAGTTAAGAGAGTGGTCTAAACAGAGAAACATACATGAGTAAAGATCTTTTTGCTGGGCTGAGCCATTTGAATCTTTTCCATCTACTGTTGTAGATATGCTTCTGTCACCAGCCTAAATGTCTCAGGATAATGTAGGAGAAAGGACTTATTTATAGAAAGCTTTGTATGTTAAAGTTAAATGTAAATTATGTAACGTCCTCATGATGCTTTTATCACTTCAGTGCTGACTTTGAAGCCAGGAGATAAGGGCCACGTGAGTAAGAAACACATAAAAATAGGAAAGTGAGCATGCAGAGAAACTATTTTTAGAGCATTTTAGAGCCATATTTAATGAAGACTCAATATGGATTAAAATCACTTGTAGGGGAAATCTTCTGAGTGCAACAGAGTTTTACCGAGTTTGAAATTGGCTCCAGACCTGCCACTGCAACCTGTTCTCTTGCATGGCAAATAGAGTTATCAAATCTGGGCCAAATGCTGCAATACCCACCTGTCAAGTGTCGCATTTATGATCTGTTATGACATTTCATAGTTAATGTACTTTTAGTATATCTAGGAAACAACCATGCTTGTCTTCAATACATTGAGCAGGCAAATAAAATAACTTAGAGGAAGCTATGACCTCTGTACAATTGAAATAAATATTTATCTTCTGAGACTATTATAAAGAACCTTTTCTTTTTTACCTTTCAGCTTTTGACATCATGTAGGATTGACATTGCATAGGTCCTGTGGAAGTGCAGGGCATAAAAAATCATTACTGTCAGCAAGAGAAAGAATGGCATCATCCCATTTATGATTCGTACATTCGTATTTTCATGCAAGGGATCCAGGTTAGTCACCCAACTTGGCTTAAAATCACACTTGATAATTAATGGGTAAAAATGACTAGTAAAAATGTATTTACAGTAACCTCTAAAGACCATTTGAATATTCATGACTGAAAGATGACTTAACCTAAATAATAGCAAATATTATATTAAAAAAGCTTCCTATTTGAAACACCTTAAGCAAACAAGGAATATGACAGTTTCTGTAGGGAGCCTTAAATATCCTAAGTTCCTCCAACAGAAGACCTCTAGAGATTTCATCTTGTTCTGGACATACTTTTAATGTTCTTGATCTCCCTGAAGCCAGGTAAGTTTTGATATACTTTTCCAGTGCCTTACAAGTATTAAAGTGAGTATTAGTGGCCCAAATTAATTCTGATATTAAACATAAGATAATATTTTTCATTTTATCCACTTGGCTAATCATGATAATATAATTACATATATAATAATTTAATTCAATAAACTACAAGAGCAAGACCTTTATTAGTGACTCAATTTCTGTTCCTTCTGAATGGTCCTGTAGATGTAATCTTGAATTGCAATTTACCATTTAATGATATTGCTATTAACAGAATGAAAAATAATGTTACAATTCCTTTTACATTGTTAATTGTTCCTGATCCATACCAACTGAAGACCTGCATTTTTTTCAATTAGAATTTCATGTAACTAAGTGATTTATACACAGAGTTTTTCATTGTTGTTTTGCACTGCAGCATTCAAAATAATTGGATAATCTCTATTTCAGATTACTAATTAGACTGACATGAAGATGAAATTAATTTTCTGACTATCAGGAACCAAATTTGCTCTTAGGGGAAAAAAACTATTAATCATTTGTTATAGCAGGTCTTCTTTATCACACTTGAAGAATAAATAACACAGAAGTATAGCTCTTCAGTATTTTAATAGATTCAACAGAAGTCCCCTGTCCCAGCAATTTTATGAGTATAAAAATGGATTAGGTAAACTATGTTACATGCATTCTTTTTCAGCTACAGAGCCTAAGTGAGACTTCTGACTGGTTTATGAGAAGCTTATGTATTCAAGAGCAGCACAAGTTCAGATAGGTTAAACTTAGCTTTAAGATCCTTTCCAGTTTACAGGTCCAAAATGATAGATAGATAGATGGGCAAACAAGAATTTGGACAACAATATCCTGCAAAATCACCAAATACTGTATTTCCAAGTTTTTTTCTTGAAAAACACTCTGTTTTCTGTAGCTGTTTGTACCAATGTAACTATCTGTAGTGCGCATTTTTTAGAGTTATATATGGGAAAAAAAGAAAAACAGGTAAGACATATAAGACTGAATTTGATATAAGGAAGCCTAAATTATGTTTTCTGACAACAGCAGAATGTATTCCCAGATACAGTTAGGTCACAGGATCCAAGTATGTGCTTCTATTCCTACTCTGAAGGAAAAAAAAGTTTAATCTTACAAGTGGAATGTGAATGGAAAATAAATGGTTTGCACAGAAAGAAATATAATCTTCATTTATTTTAGAAAATTATTATGTAGATTAGTTTCTTGTTGTCTTGCACTAACAGGAACACTGTAATTAGGTTTTCATTACCAAAATATCTTTTCCCTTGCTACTCCTTTCAAGACTTTCATGTTGTTTTTAACATCCACTAACAGGAAAAGCTGCTGAATCTGTTCACTTCCTGTTTTCAGGAGAACATATATTCTGGGAAATCAGCCCTCGGGATGTAAATTGTCCAAATAGCCCAAATGTTTTGTTTCGCCATGGCTGGAGAAGGATATAGAAAGTTCATCAGTTTTTATTTCAAGGCAAGAGCAGCTATTTCCAGCAGTTGGTTTACAAGGGTATTGTGTCACCAGCCTTTCAACATGAAACACATTTGTATTCCTGTCCTTTCCAAATTCATCCTCCTGCACCTTTCTGTCTCTCCTCTCCCTGAAAATCCTGCCTAATTAATGAGGGAATTTGGGAAGCAGTGTAGCTGATAGACCATTACACTTTGACTTCCTTAGAAAGAAGGAATTCCAGAGAGTATTGATACATATCTTTCTGTATCTTGTGCCTTCCAGAAATACAGCAAAATATTGGCATGTAGTTCCCAGACTACTGAAGGAACAGAGATCTGAAAGTGACAGCATAGCTGTGTTTCACCTCTTCAGAGCTGTTTGACTAGATCACACAGGAGGAAGATATAAGTCTACACAAATGATATCACTGAGCCTTACGCAGAGAATAAGAAATTTGGCAGAATGGCTTTGAGGCAGAGTGGTTGGATATGACCAGTGAAAAGGGAAGTAAATCCATTGACAGAAGCTAACTGAAGGTGGATTACTTGGAAAAATTCAGGTATTTTAGCAAGAAACATCTAACATTCTGATGGACTGTAAGGAAACGCAGTGGGATGGGCTGATGGAGAACAGGCTTACTTCATTTACTGAGAGCTTGTGGCTTGTGTCTAATATACTGTCATCAGAGAGGTTGGATATTCCTGTACAACACTTTTCATGGTTGCGTTTTACCCCATAGATAAGCAATCTTAAGCAACTCTGCGATCAAATCTGTTAAATTTACCCTGTTTCCTGTAAACTTGGTTGAGCTTTAAAAAAAAAAGATATTTATTCAATATGTACTGGTTTTAAAATACTTATTTTTATTATAGCCAAAGTCTCACAGGATCCCTAACAAAAGTTTATCATCAATGGCACTTCAAAAACATACAGTAAGAAACCAGTCCCATGCCACAGGCCTTACAATCACAATGTGGTGTGTGTGTGGTATCAGTGACATAGGGAAATACAGTCTGTTTGGAGAAGGTCTTATTTTTTTCTTTGTTAATTGACAGAAATCTATGTATAGAATTATTCTTCTATTCAGCAAAAGAATATAGAAGATTACTACACAGAAATAGCCAGGCATATTCTGAAATTCTTCTTCCTATTTCTATGTATAGTGACTAAAGCTATAGAAAAGGTCAGTTATATCCTCTAGCTCTTTCTAATTGTTTCAAGTTTTATAATGCACATATAAAATGAAGACTGGGTTTACTACTGCTTTTTTTCTGATCTTTGTAAGATAATGTCATGCTTAAAGATGTGGTAATTTTTTTTTCTTATTTCTGAAAGAACTCATTTAAACTGTTTTACTTTTTCCAGTTCCTACCTAACCGTAGTCTTCAGGTAAGTCAGGAGAAAAGTCCATGATGTTTGATTAGTTTCCTAAACGGGAGAGATAGTTTGGGCATTTACTTTATTCATACATGTATTTCCTAACAAAATAGCTGCATTTAAAAAATCAATTCCATTTGAAAAGAGTCCAGTGGGCTGAGTGCTCCTTTTTTTCAACACAAAAGAAGGAACGCTGCAAGAATCAGTTCAGTATCTAAAACTGGAATCAGCTCTTCAAGTGAAACTTTGTTAGTGAAAGGTATTGTCTGAATTTTTTTTCCTTTTTGATGCATATAATATCAGTATTTTGGGGTGATTTCAGCAGTTGGTTGTGTGGTCTTCCCATGGGCATTTAAGGACTTATGAGTAAGTTTGTTACTTGCCTGTAACAAAGTGAGACAAGAAAAGGAGTCAGTAGAGAGTTTAAGTGAAAAGAGAAATGTGAGTGAGTCAGTGAGGATTTAAAGAAATAAAAAAGTTATTTTTTTCTTGACAAGAGAAAAGCAGTAAAAAGAGAAGGGCCTTGGTGCCTCAGCTAACCATTTTGGTTTATTATCTGTGTTTATTTTAGGTTAGCAATCTCAGATTGCCTTAGACAAAGAGGCTATAGGCTTTCTGATTAAGCAATTTTGTCACGGAGTCCACGCACAGCATAGAAGCAGAGCCTAAGGAGTCAGTTTGCCACCACTACACAAAAATTTCTCAGAATCTCAACTGGACTATGGGACTAAAATATCCTCTCCTTGGAGTCAGAGGGACTTGTTAAGCAGAGTGCTGCAGGCAATTGACTCAAAGGGCATGAAACTGCTGAGGAGATCACATAATTAGGCTTATAGCCAAGTAGAGGCGTGACTTGTGATGCTTTCCGCTACTAAAAGAAAGCAGAATTATTTACGTAATTAACTTATTATATTTATGCTAAACCAAAGTAAAAAAATAGATACTGGACAAGCTATTTTCTTACTTTGTGAAATCTGTAAGCAGTCATTTGTGATCAGAAGCTGCACCTTTGATATTCTCATCCTTCCCATCATTTGTCAATGAACAAATATCAATCTAGAATTTCTTCTTTTTTCTCATACCAAGAAAAAAATATCAAAAAAATTTGCTGTGGTAGGAAATAGATTTGCATAAATGTTTTGTTTTCTGTTCCTTTGAATAAGATCATTTTTCTGTGGAATCTAAACCCACAGGATATTCAGTGTGTAGGGACCCAGATTTCAAAACTGAGAATGTAAAGAAAAATCTGTCTTGGGATTGGAGACTCCAATCAGAATTTTCCGTAACTTTATTCCTCTGATGGCTAGAAACCTGTTTCTACCTACCAGCCAATATTTTAGTCATGGAAATTTTATATCTATTTCTTTCCACAAACATTATCTATTTGATTTTCAAGTTTTTTTCTTAGTCCCTGATATGTTTTTCTTTTAATGCATTTATAAAGAATATACATTTTCCTATAATTACTGATTTTTTATGTTTAATTAGGCTGAATGTGTTTTTTCCTTATGATTTTCTTGGCTATATCTGAGTGGTGGTTTCTTGGAGCCTTGAAGCCTGAATTAATTCTTCTTGAACAGGGGGGATCAGGTTTTGACTTGTTAAAGACATGTGCCCGATGTCTAGCACGACGACATTAATACTTTCTCGTTTCTACTGGAAATATATTTTCTAATTCATTCAATAATATTTGCTTTTCCATTGCCATACCCTGTTAGTAATTCAGAATCATTCTGTCTTCAGCTAATACACCAAGGTCTTTCTTGTCCTTTTGCATTTCCAGCTGATGAGTTCCCAGCCAATACCAGAAATTTTGCTTACTATTCCTGAATTGCATAATTAGCTGTTTTGCACTATTTAATTCCACTCTCTTGCTAACATCTCGGTCCTTCTCAAGGTCATCTAAAACTCCCTATATAATTCCTGAATTTTCTTGCCATTTACGGTGTCTTCCAACTGTATTTTACCACCTCTTTCCATTAGCAAATGTTTCAAGGTTGTTGCTACAATTCTCAGGAAAGATTTGGTCCAGTATATCTTTCTTTGTAAAGTAACCCCATTGATTTCTCTTTGCTTTCATTGTTTTACATGAACCAGGTCCATATCACCCTAAAAACTATTGTCCTAATCCCTGCATCCTGAATTTTTGCTAAAAATTTCCTCAGTGTCACTATCAAGTGAGGTAAAGCTTCAGATTAAGACAGTGTCTGCATAAGCTGTCTGCATCTGAACTGGATGTTTAAGGCTCAACTGTAGTAAATGAAGACCTAGTCAGTACAGCTAGTCGAGCTTAAGAGCAGAGTTTATTCATTTTAAAGTAGACAAGGAAGATGAGATTTGGTTGTGTAAATACAGATACCTAATGATATTTTGAGGCTTTCCCGTATCTACCACATCTTCAGCTGTCGCTCCAAGGAAGCATGGGTCTCCCATAGGTTCTATGCTATTTCAGCCGCTTCCACATGAATGTCTTGGATGCCCTATGGCATCCAGAAAAGCCATGAGGCATTTGAGTTCCATCCCTACATAAGTACACCTAAAACTGATTATCTGAGTTTCAAAATAACTGCCACCCTTTATGTGACGTTCTACCGATTCCATTTCTGATATACAAATCAATGAGGTTTACTTCATTTAATTCACCTAGAAAGTTATCCAACTTATTAAATAAAAATGTCAAGTTGTCCTGGAATAGTCAATTTTTCATGAGTCCATGGTGTGTTTTATTTCATTTTACTTTGAAATGTATACATTTAACTATGACTAATATTAAAACTAGTGCTAAAGTTTGCCACTATTAAGGGCAGATTAAGGAGACTTTAGGTGCTCAGAGTCTCTAAACCTGCAGTACAACCTCTTACCTGCTATATTTAACTAGAATTCCGGCTGCCACAAAGTGTTTTCCATATGGAATATGGGATCTGGACTTCACTGGACTTAACTGGAGATACTAAAGTAGGATGGCCAAAAAAGGCCTAAAGGCCATCTGTCACAGCCTTGTCATTAGAAGTTTATAGGAAAGAGTGGCAGATCAAGGAAATATATTTTGTGTTCCATGGCTTTCATTGTTGTGTTTAAATCAGTCCCTGAAAGAATGATCCAGAGAGCACTTGGCTTGAGAAGATGAAGACGACAATTAGCTTCCTTAGTCAAAGGAATATCTGATTAATATGCTGTATCTGATTAAATTTTTTTACAGGTATGGTTGTTTGACATGCCTATTATGTTTAGTGTCATTTGCCTTCAATTTAAACCCATATATTTCTCTTCAAATCCTTTGAAGTCATCCAATATTTACACTGTTGCAAATATACTGAAAGGAGCATAATTCCTTTTCTGCATTCTGCTTCCCTATGATAAAATAGCTTGTATGTCATTCTTATCTCTCTCAAATCATATCCTCCAAGATTGGAACATCTTGCTTGCGACATCGAAGGTAATAAGCATTTTCTCCTGCATTTCTTCATGAAAGACATTGCTTTCAAAGTTCTAGATAAGTTAATGAGGGCATTTGTTCCAGTACATCATAGGCTGTATGCTTAGATCACTGACAGCAATTAAAATTTAAATTTGTTCAATTAATTTGAGGTAGTATCTCATATAGGTTCTTAATAATCAGGCTTAACATTTTAAGATAATAGAAACTTTTTCTGCATTTCATGACAGCAATGGATTAAGTGTTCTCAGTCAAGGGTACTCAACTGTGAAACAGCTTAAGGAAGAGAAAACATTAAGGCAAAGTATATCTTATCTTCAAAACATGCTGCAAAATCCATTTTCCATACCCTTCTCATTTTCATTAAAGACAATGGACTTCACCATGGTTATAATTGTAACATGGGAATTTTTAATACCAATATGTATATAACATTTTCTTGTTCAGTGCCCCATCTCTGATCTGGGCCATACCAGGCACGCTATAGAAAACAGCAAATGATTCACAGCATACACCTACTGAATAATTAAGTTACAGCAAACACTTCTTAGCTTCTGCAAAAAAAATAATCAGAAAAATATAGCAATCAGTCAAAATGTAAACATTTATCCCTCTGGATATTATGTAGCACTTTAATGGAACACTTCCTCAGACGTTGGCTTCAAATTCTGTCTGGTTTTCCATCCACTCATTCAAAGAAATGTTTGACAATGAAACTGAGTAGCTGCATGACAACCTGCTGAAGTATTTCAGAGCCAGAAATTTCAGTATTTGTTACATTTTACAGAAGACTTAGAAATTCTTGGATTTTATTCCTAACTAAGCGGGGGGGGGGGGGGGGGGGGGGGTAAGTTCTACAAAACTTAATTGCTTTATTACAAACAACTCTGTCCAGAAGTATGAGAGTTTATCTATTTCCCTTTCTAATATAACAGGGTAAGCTTTGTGATTATCTATATAAATGTTCAATTAGCCTTAATGATATTTTATGGTGATTAGATTCACAGGCTGAACAGTATTATTGTTAGTGATACTCATGGGGGAAAATAAGGAGAAAAGCAATTCTAACTTTGTATGCACAGTAAAGGACTCTGAACTAGCTTGTACTACAGAGGAAAGAGATCTCAGAGTTATAATACGTTATTCTATGAAAACAGAGTAATCATCTTAATGTTCAGAAGCAGTCAAACAAGCAAATTGAGTATTAGGATTTATTAGGAAAGGAATGGAGAACTAATCAGAAAAAAATGCTGTGGCACTGTAGAACACACAGTGTTCCTGGAACATGAATCTGTGTTTATTTCTGTTCCCCTGATCAAAAAAAAAAAAAAAAAGGATAAAATAAAACTTGGAAAAGGTACAGAGAAAAGCAACAGGATGACCAAATGTAGAGCAGTTTCCATATAAGTAATGATTAAAATCACTACATTTTTGTCATCCTATGAAAGAGTTAAATAAAGATCTATCAAACCACAAATGTCCCAGAAAAGCTGAAACAGATTTTTTTTTTCAGTGTCTTATAATTTAAGAAATAGGCAGCAGATGAAATTATCAGATGTCAATCTGAAAAACACTTTTCCATATAAAGCACAGTTAAGTGATGGAACTCACTGCAATAAGATATTGTGCATGAGAAATTTTAGAGGAGTTCAAAAGTAATTACGAAAATTAATGGAAGAAGAGCTACTGAAAGTTATTAAACAGCTCAGCAACTCACATTACTGTCTCAGACGGATCAATCAGTAGTGTCCAGAAACGTGTAACATAGAAATATTGCAAAACACTTACCTTGTTCTTATATTCTTTCTGAAGTGTTATTATTAGTCATTCTTGGTGATAGAATTAGTTTGATCAGCACTTGATCATAAACATGATCACATGTTCACATGAGCACATGATCGCATAAAAAATGTTTCTATAAACATATTAGCAACAAAAGGAGGGCTAAGGAGAATCTCCATCCTTTACTGGATGCAGGCCGGGGAACATAGTGACAAAGGATGAGGAAAAGGCTGAGGCATTTAATGCCTTCTTTGCCTCACTCTTTAACAGTCAGACCAGTTGTTCTCAGGATACCCAGCCCCCTGAGCTGGAAGACAGGGATGGGGAGCAGAATGAAGCACCCATAATCCAACGGGAAATGGTTAGTGACCTGCTACACTACTTAGACATACACAAGTCTATGGGGACGGATGGGATCCACCGAAGCATAGTGAGGGAGTTGGTGGAAGTGCTCATCAAGACACTTTCCATCATTTATCAGCAGTCCTGGATAACCAGGGAGGTCCCAGTTGACTGGAGGTTAGTAAATGTGATGCCCACCTACAAGAAGGGCCAGAAGGAGGATCCGGGGAACTACAGGCCTGTCAGCCTGACCTTGGTGCCAGGGAAGGTTACAAAGCAGATCATCTTGAGTGCAATCATACGGCACGTACAGGACAACAAGGGGATCAGGCCAAGTCAGCATGGGTTTATGAAAGGCAGGTCCTGCTTCACTATCCAGATCTCCTTCTATGACAAGGTGACCCTCTTAGTGGATGAGGGGAAGGCTCGGGATGTTGTCTACTTGGACTTTAGTAAGGCCTTTGACATGGTTTCCCACAGCATTCTCCTGGAGAAACTGACTGCTCATGGCTTGGATGGGTGTACTTTTCACTGGGTAAAAAACTGGCTGGATGGCCGGGCCCAGAGAGTGGTGGTGAATGGAGTCAAATCCAGTTGGCGGCCAGTCACGAGTGGTGTTCCCCAGGGCTCAGTACTGGGGCCAATTCTGTTTAACATCTTTATCAATGACTTGGATGAGGGGATCGAGTGCACCCTCAGTAAAGTTTGCTTACTTGCAAGTTGTGCAGGAGTGTTGATCTGCTGGAGGATAGGAAGGCCCTACAGAGGGATCTGGACAGGCTGCATCGATGGGCTGAGGCCAACTGTATGAGGTTCAACAAGGCCAAGTGCTGGGTCCTGCACTTGGGTCACAACAACCCCATGCAATGCTACAGGCATGGGGAGGAGTGGCTGGAGAGCTGCCTGGCGGAAAAGGACCTGCGGGTGTTGGTTGACAGCCGCCTGAACATGAGGCAGCAGTGTGCCCAGGTGGCCAAGAAGGCCAATTACATCCTGGCTTGTATCAGAAATAGTGTGGCCAGTCAAACATTCTGTAAAATACTTTTGTATGCTCCAAAAGGCTGGAAGGCATGTCCTATGAGGAGCTGCTGAGGACTTTGGGTTTGTCTGGTTTGCAGAAAAGGAGGCCAAGGGGCAACCTTATTGTTCTCTACAGCTGCCTGAGGAGGGGAAGTGGAGAGGAAGGTGCTGATCTCTCCTCCCTGGTATCCAGTGATAGGATGCATGGGAATGGTTCAAAGCTGTGCCAGGAAAGGTTTAGACTTGACATTAGGAAGCATTTCTTTACTGAGAGGATGGTCAAACACTGAAACAGGCTTCCTAGAGAGGTGGTCAATCCCCCAAGCCTGTCAGTGCTTAAGAGGCATTTGGACAATGCCCTTAATAACATGTGTTAACTTTTGGTCAGCCCTGAATTGGTCAGGCAGCTGGACTAGATGATCATTGTAGGTTCTTTCCAACTTGAACTATTCTGTTCTATTCTGTTCTATTTCATTCTTTTCACCCTCGATCACACAGCTGCAAAAGCTTTGGTGACACTTAAACCATGCATTCTCCTACATACACCTGCATCAAATTATTCTGAGAGTTAACAAAAGTATATTAATCTTCTTAAATAGCATCTAGGAACTTATTCGAGTCCTGTCAAAGTCTTGTCTTCCTCAGAAGGGCAGGTACCAATGATGGCACTTACAGGTTATTAGAAAACAGAGACAGGTCCCAGTAATCCACTTATCTCCTCTACCTTTCCATTAGCCCTGTGCTCAGCTGCTGAGTGACAAGAAGGTCCATACTTTTGTCTGGGTCCTGACCGTGATGTTGCCTTTCTCTTGCAGCATAAAGGGGTGAGGCTTTGCTTTGAAGTACAATACATGTCAAGGGACTGATGGAAAGGAGGAGTCAAAAAAGTCAGGTTAAACGGTGCCCAGAAACCTTTGTAAAATGCTAGTGGTAGATGCAAAGTTAAAATATCTGTGTGCTCCCTTATCTCACTTTTCAGCTATGTATGTCCTTCTTCAGACACTTATCTTTGTAAATATGCATGGCATGAGGGGGAGGCATTGCAATCCTTTAAACTCTTTCCTAGTCCTATTCCTAGAGGGCTTACAGAGAGTATTGCTCATTCTTTCTTTCTGCATTTCTGTCTTTCATTCTCTCTCTTTCTTCCTTATTTTCTCTTTCTCTTTCTCTTTCTTTCTTTCTTTCTTCCTGCCTTCCTGCCTTGCCTTCCTGCCTTTCCTACCATTTCTGCCTTGCTTGTTTTCCGTCCTTCCTTCCTTCCCTCCCTTGCTCCTTCCATCCTTCCTTCCTTTCCTCCTTCTCCTTACATAAAATGTCAAGGCAAGCTCACAAAACAGCTTGAGTTTCATTTTTTAGCTTCCTCTTACTTTGCTTCCTATATGTGGAGCCAAAGAGACAAGTCTGGCTCAAGCAGGCAGGACTGCTTTGTTCTCTGCCCTGACCACCTAAAGCATTCCAGGAAGAGTGGGAAGTGGGCAGGACGTATCTGCAACCCTCTGGGCTGCACTATTCAGTCTGCTCTGCTTCTTGGATTTTCCCCCCTCCCCATCTTTGAGATGCTGGGGTTCTGCAGACAGCTGCTCACTCAGGAAGGCAACTATGCAGCTGCTGTTTCTATTGCAGCCAGCAAAGGGAAGCTCCTTGCTTGCTAGTTTTCCATGAAAGTGCCAACCACCACCTTCTACCCAGACATTATGTGAAGAAGAACAAAGTTGGCATTAAAAAGTTAGTGTTAAGGAGAAAAGACAAAGATGAAACTCTGTGGAAACTCCATCTCTGGACTCTGTTGCCGAGGTGCATCCTCTTTCTCCCTGTCCCATAACAAGAGAGAGCCTTTCCACTTGGACCACTGCTTTGGCTGGAGAAAACATGGCAATGACACAGGGAGACTTGCAGACAGAGTGGGACCACCTGTGGATGGCACCAGTATGGGCATGAAGCATCCAGGGAAACATCCACAAGTACTCGTGACCAAAACCAGCTTGGTAAAGCTGCTGGAAAGCAGCTTGGCAGAAAAGGTCCTGGGGGTCCTGGTGGACACCAAGCTGAACAAGAACCAGCAAGGTGCCCTTGCCACAAAGGTGGTGAGTGGTACCCTAGGCTGCACCAGGCAAAGCATTGCCAGCAGCTGGAGGGAGGTGACCCTTCCCCTCTGCTCAGTGCTGTGCCTAAGTCTGGGGTCCCCAGTAAGAAACCACCATGCACATACCAGGGAGAGCTGCCAGTGCGCCTCCCCCATGCCACACACACACAGTGCGACTGTTGAGGTCAGAATGGGATGCTGTGTTGACATGGCGCCGGCCCACCAATGGCCCCAGTGCCTGTAGGGACGGTGCTTTGTTGGCACAGATCAGCACTTGGGAGAGTCAGGCTTTTGCCAAGCAGCACGGATCGGCACTGGAGAAAGTCAAGTTCTTGCCAAGCAGCGCTGCCAGGCACCAGGACCCGCCTTTGCAGCCTCCCTCGGGCCGGCTGGGCAGTAGCCTGGAGGATTTTTCTTTTTCTTTTTTTTTTTTTTTTTAAATACAGCTGAAACAGATGAACGCCAGGGTACAGTAGAAGAAACATAAGGCAGAATACATCAAGCCCATTAAACCACAGCCATCCTGAACAGTTACTCTGTCATTATTTTAGCATGTTTTCAATGTTTATTACTAGGCATTATTTTAATATTATAATATAAGAAAATGTAAGAAAGTAAACTGATATGGTCACCAAACCCAACGAGCTATTAAATAGGTAATGGTAATCTCAGTCAATTAGTTTGGAGAGAAGGAGGCTGAGGGACGACCTCATTCCTCCCTACAGCTTCCTGTGGAGAGGAAGTGGAGAGGGAGGGACTGATCTCTTCTCCTTGGTATTCAGCGACAGGACAGGTGGGAATGGCTCAAACCTGTGTTGGGGAGGTTCAGACTAGGAAACAGTTCATTATAACAGAGTAATTGTCTCCTTTAACGCTTGTGAAGCTTGAATGTGGCAAGATACAAAAACTCCAGATGCCCTGACGGAGTATGCCAGAGTTTTTAAGATCCTAGTGGGTATTTTATAGAATATGGTTGAAGACAGCAGCAGAATATACCTTGGAAAGGGTGAATGTTGGGAAGAAATGAAAGGAAGAATAAGTAATAAGGAGGTAAAAACAGATATTTTAAGTGATTTGGCATGTGTCATGCATTCATCCTTATGAAAAGCAAATATCTTCACCAGTCCTTATAAATTCCTAGGTCCCAGGTGGCTGCATGAGCTAAATGGTTGATTAAAAAGTAGAAGTAAGAATGGAGGAAATTAAGATCCAGAATCACGTGATCAAAGGAAAGAGAAGGTTACAACAAGATTTCTACATCTGAGAAGGCTGTTGAAGAAAATTAATCCATGGATGTTAGGAAGTAGATTTTGAAAAGCCTTAGGAATTACAGCTAAATTTGCAGATAAAATCTCTTATTCTTCTAAAGCTTCTCAGTCATAAGTTTAAAAAGGTGAAATCACTGACATACTACAGAGAAATTACATTCCTCCAGAAATACGCTTGCTTGCTTTTAAATATCAATGACATTATGCACATTCCTAGAATGAAGCATATGGATGAATGTGAGTAGCTTTAGAGTCTTATATTGAAAGTCTGGGAACTTATTTATTGATTTATATAAAACAAGAATGAAGTATTTTGCAAAAATTGTCTTCATATAAGAATATATAGTTGACAATTACAGATTTTAAAGAGACTGTTTTCCCTCACCTCAGAGGTTTACTTTCTGTTCTTTCTAGCTCTTCACAATTGTCAAGATATTCAAGCCCATAGATGTTGTCTATACTTTTTTTTTTACATATTCACACCTGTTAATTTTTGTCTAATTTTGACTTAAGAACAGAGGAGTCAAGTAACAGCAACTGTATCTCAAGTCAGTTCAAGTCAAAAGTATCGGTTTCTGAAGGGGTGAAAAGACAAGAAGAAAAAAAGTCCAGCCATGAGTAAGACAGGCAACAGATGATCTGTCCAGGCAGGTTACTCATGGAAATGTATGTTCAGTGTTGGAGGTCAGAGAGAAGGAGCAGGAAATGTGACAGATCCCCAGCCAAAGCATTCACAAGCAGTATCCAGGCACTGCAAGGAAACTCACGTGCCTACCTTCTCCTACTGACTGATGATACTAGTCCCTTGGAGCTGACCAGCCGCAGAGGTAAAAGCCCAATCCCAAAACAAGTCTATGCAATTTAATTCCACAAGACACACCTGAGGCTGACCTTGCCTACTCCATGGCAGAGTTTGTCTGTTCAGCCTGGAGACTCACCGTGTTTTGCAGACGTTTGCTTTCAGAGCTAACTCACTCCATGAGACAAACGGACCGAGGGTAAAACTGAATCAAAATTTTAGCTCCTGGTTATAGTGATTCAGACCACTGAAAGACTGTTTAATCACTCTAAAGCTGTAAAGTCAAACGCAGAATGTGATTTTTCTAGCATGAAAACAGAGAAAAATACGAGATCAGACACTACAATTAAAAATTAGAAAAGAAACTGTGGGAATACTAATAATCTAAAGTCTATCACAAGTAGTTATTTATGGTACCTGCAGCAGTCTGTCTGTGACTGATGCAATTTAATTGAGGAGAATTCTCAAAAAAAGTTAGTTTATATCCAGGGAGCTTTGCCTCTGATGTTTTAGAGACTCTTATGTCTGTAACATAAAACCTAGAAAAAGTGTTTTTGTATTAGAGTTATTTTAACTATTAACCCTATTATTAAACTTAATTGACAAGTGACTGCTTAAATGTATAAGCTTTGGTTTTCATTTATTTTCTCAAACAAACTATTTTTAGTTATTTCATGCTATAGAGAAAATATGTGGAGACCAGAAAGTGCAAATATTACAGGGCACAAACTAATGTAATTTTTAACAGTTGTAGTAAAGATGTTTGTAAACCACTTGGGAATGAAAAAAGTTATAGCAAATTGTTTTTCATAAATACCTGTGACACTATTACGATAAACCCTGTTTTCAGTATCTTGTGGCATTTCCATGATAGTGAAAGTCAGCTAGGGTGAGCGAATTAAGCGACACCAGAGGGAATTTGTATCAGAGCCAAGGACAGATCTCATGAATTTACTGCTCTGTACTGAGGCTCTTAAGGTATATCTTTAAATTATGCTCTATGGTATCTCTTTAGACACTGAGCATTTTTCAAGTGAAATTTGAAAATAATTCCATTTAATAGTTTTACGCCAATTTTATTCTTTCGTATTCTAAAGGTATGTCACATTTGTAGGAAAGTGATTAGTAACCAAGCTATCTTGAGTCCTGACAGCAACGAAGCTGTCCTCATTCAAGCCAGTGTGCATGTATGAGGTCCTGAGGTATACATGTTCTTTCAATACTTCATCTGGCGAGATAAAGGCAACTTTAGTATGCCTGCAGGTGCCACAGCTACCTCCTGTGAGTGTGGTATATATCTAGCCTTAGAGTGATTTATAAGGAGATTAATGAGGACAGTCAGTTATATTTCATTAGGGAATAGTTTATTTAAAAGAGAAAAAATATTAGAATATCTGGGAAATCAGGCATCATCTGTCCCCTGAGTGTCCTGGAGCAGTGAGCCTTAAGTGTATGTCTGTATTAGTGAATAAAATATCCCTCACCAAGACCACGGTGTGTCTTGTCTCCATTTGGCAAACTGTCTTCCCTTTCAAAATAGGTAGCTCCTGTTATCCCTGTGTCATCCCTGAACAAGGGTCAGGCAACGTCTGGGAGAATATTTGTTTCACAATCCAAACCTGCATCAAGGAGCTCATGCAGAGTTGTAGCTTGAGACACTGCTTGAACTCACTGGCACTGTTTATTTAGCTAGAACAGACATATACAAGTCCTGGATGGCCAAGTCAGCACCAGTTCCTCTGATGGTGTCCTCCATGCACTAGACGACCACAGCTTTTGTGTGCCCAGATCCATGTCAGCACAGGCAGGGGAAAGCAAAGCACTCAGAAGCCAGGGGTACAGAGCAGATCAGATTTGCAAGCGGGGCAGTGAGGAGATGGGTGGAGATGCTTGCAAGCAATACAGCAGGATTTAGGCACTGTTGGTTAAAAAGACCTGCACTGAGGCATGTTACAAAGCAGGGCTTTTGATACTGTCTAACAGTATCCTCCTGGCCAAAATGTCCAGCATACAGCTGGATAAACACATAACGCAATGGGTGAGCAATTGGCTGACAGGTTGGGCTCAAAGGGTTATAGTAAATGGGGTTACATCAGGCTGGCAACCAGTCACTAGTGGGGTTGTGCAGGGGTCCACCTTGGGGCCAGTGCTCTTCAATATCTTCATAAATGACTTGGATGCAGGACTTGAAGGACTACTATCTGTTTGCTGATGACACAAAACTGGGAGGGGCTGTTGACGCTCTCAAGGGCAGAAAGGCCCTGCAGAGAGATCTGAACAAATCAGAGAGCTGGGCAATCACCAGCCATATGAAGTTTAACAAGGGCAAGTGCTGGATTTTGTACCTGGGACAGGGCAACCCTGGATGTACATACAGACTGGGGAACGAGAGGCTGGAGAGCAGCCCTGCGGAGAGAGATCTGGGGGTTCTGGTCAACGGCAAGTTGAACATGAGCCAACAGTGTGCCCTGGCAGCCAAGAGGGCCAACCGTGTCCTGGGCTGCATCAAGCACTGTATTGCTCGCCGGTCGAGGGAGGTGATTGTCCCACTCTACTCTGCACTGCTGCGGTCTCCTCTTGAGTACTGTGTGCAGTGTTGAGCTCCACAGTACAAAAAGGATACCAAGCTACTAGAGAGTGTCCAGAGGAGAGCCACGAAGATGGTGAAAGGTTTAGAGGGGAAGCCATACGAGGAGCGGCTGAAGTCACTTGGTCTGTTCAGCCTGGAGGAGACTGAAGGGAGACCTTGGGGAGACCTCATCACAGTCTGCAGCTTCCTCACAAGAGGAAGAGGAGGGGCAGGTGCTGATCTCTTCTCCCTGATGACCAATGATAGGACCCGAGGGAACGGCAGGAAGATATGCCCGGGGAGGTTTAGGTTGGACATTAGGAAAAGGTTCTTTACCCAGCGGGTGGTGGAGCACTGGAACAGGCTCCCCAGGGAGGCAGTCATGGCTCCAAGCCTGACAATATTCAAGAAGTATTTGGACAACGCCCTTAGACATATGGTGTGAATTTTGGGGCTGTCCTATGCAGGGACAGGAGTTGGACTCGATGATCCTTGTGGGTCCCTTCCAACTCAAGACATTCTATGATTCTATGATTCTAAATCTGGTAAATCATTGTTCTTCAGTGGAAAAGAATTTCTGACCAGCTTTGTCACTGTATGTGTACTGAACTAAATCTCGCTGCTTTCCCTCATCAGCCTTCTTTCCTTCTGCTTTTCTGAATCTACAGCACCAAAGAGAAACAGAGCTGCCACCGCTCCATTGAAAAGACTGTCATCTCGTTCCACTACCTAGTCCATACTACCTTTCTTAATAAAAACATAGAAAGGAGAAAGCCAAATTTGGTCCATGACCTATGAAGACTCCTGGACATGCAGCAGCCCCCACTGCACCGGAAGGAGGTCATGGAAGCAGAAAGGCTTTCAAATGCCTTCTGAGGTGGGGAGAACTGAGCCCTCCTACCCATAGTGTAAGCTGCTCCTTACAAAACTCAAGGAGGACTAAGGATACTTGATTTTCTGTCCTCAAGTTCTGTCGAACATTTTTGAAAAACATATTTCAAGAACTTCAAAGTAGTAAATGCTAGAATCTCATTGTTTCATCATTGTTATTAAACATTAGCATGTGTTTTTACTCTCATTTATCTTACATAATCTTTACTTAAGTAGGTCAAGGCTGCTCTATAGTAGATGTGATAAACAAATGTGTATGTGTTTCTTACTCCTACAGTATAAATCTACAAATTATCTTCTGTTTTCTTTTGGATAAGGTATTTTCTGTTTGTTTGTTTATTATTTTGTTTGTTTTATATATATATGTTCTGTTCTCATTATAAATATGAGAACAGTGATGATACATGACAGTGCCCTAAAATGGTATAAAAATTGCATTAATATCTGAAGAAAGGTAACCTCAAACTCATATTGCTGCATGCAAGCCAAGAAATACACTACAAAGTAAGATAAAGAGACACAGTCAGTAATAGGTTATTTCTAAGGGACAAGTTGTCTGAAAAGATTCATAATGGGATATTGACTTTCTCAAATTTAGGCCACCAATTTTCCTCCAACAATTTAGTGCAATTACTTTTATTTCTAAGTTTTGGGAATGTAGGTATTTCATTGCATATTACCTGTATCTACCCATTGGTGTAGGTATAGAACATGATTAAATACAGAAAGTGAATAACTGTTACTAATATGTATAGCCATAACATAATGTAAATAATAGTTATGATTTTATTTTTAAGTCACTAAGGGAAGTTGCTGCTTAACAAAATTGAAACAGCCTGTCACAAGTGAATTTAAATAATAAAACAAAAACTTAAATAATAAAACAAAATAAAAAAATTAGCCTGCTCCTAGAGGCAATCAGCATAAAAGTGCATGTAATAAAATAATATTAAAATTTTAAAAACAAAATACAAATCAAAATAAATTAAAACATTAAATGAAATGTTGAAATATTCTTAAATTAAAGCATTGACAACATAATAGAAAATAAAATGTACATTAAAATCCAAGTATATTTCCAAAATATGCATTTCAACAAAAAGGAAAACTTTGTTTTGAAAAAACTTATTAAGACATAGCATTCCTGACATCAGTATTCTGCTCTGGGAGAAGAGAAAAAGGCCTAGCTCTTGAAGACAGCTGAATAACTTATATCAAAGAAAGGAAAAATTCACTTATGGAAAATCCCTCCATGTACAGAGCTCTGGGACACGTTCTGGCTTTCTCTTTCCTTCAGTCCAAAACAAACCTGCCGGACTCAACTAAGGCATTGCTCAAGCGTGCACAAGGGAGATTCCTCTTTCTCCTGGTGGAACTTTTTTTTTCAACTGTGCCATTTTAAGATTGCTAAATGCTTGTAGTAAATAGTATTATGACTACTGGGACCTCATGAAATTCCTAGAAATTCAGACCATGCAGCTACAGATTTATGCTTTAACGTTTATTTTCTTTCCTTTTTTTTTTTTTAACTACTATATGTAGTTTATTTTTCCTATGAACTAGAATGCATATAGCTAGTTGGTTTGAAAAAAAAAATTTCTTAATTAAACATTAAATAACTGTCTTCTTGTGTGTGGGTTTTTTTGTTCAAAGTGATAATAATGATAATAACCTTTTGAAACTAAGAATTCCAGTTGTACTACATTTATCCAACTTTAAGTGCTAAAACTTTTTTTCCCTCTCTCTTTGGAGCAGAGACGGATGTTATAGGAAAATGGATTCCTATAAAAAAAGATGTCTGTGCAGCAGAGGAAGAACAGTATTTTATATTGTATTGTATCTTGTATTTTACATTCCTTTACATTATTCCTTTGCTTAAAATAATGACATTTCTGCTCAATATCACAATGCAGAGGTGATATAACCTGCATACAATGAAAACAGATTAAATAAGCGGTTGAGTAATAGAACTACATTCTTAGGAATATTTTTGCCACAAGATAGTAGATTAAATTGTTCTGACTACTATACAAGCCAGAGTGAAAGTAAAGTGTATAGATTAATAATAGTCCTCCATATAATTTTAAAAGCTTTCTGGGAAAGAATGAAAGTAATTTGGCAAGCAAAATAGCTTTGGCAATTCACGGGAAAATGAGGAGAAAATAAGACTTTATGTTCTGCTTTACAAACAGCGACTAATAAATATATGAATATTAAGCAATGTTCTTATAAATACTAAAATTATTGCATGATTTTTTTGCTAACTCGGATGAAGGAAATTACCCACAATGGAAGATATCTAGCTTCAAACATTAGCATAAAGCTTCACCACGGGCAAAACAAAATGACTGCAAACTGAAAATATCAAGACAGAGTCAGATGCACTGTGACTTGATCAAGTTTATATGTAGGAGAGCCCCAACAGCAAGCAAGAGTAGGTAGAACATGTTTTGCAGATAAATTAAGTCAGTCAGTGAAGAGACAATCTAGTTTATAAATAGTAGAATTAGAAAAAAATATGGAGCACAGATCAGAGGTATTTTTTCATTAGTGGTGAACAGAATGATTCAAGTCAAGGAATACAGGTAAGACCTTATCTTCCTTCGATCACTTCACTAAACAGACACTCACTGATCACAATCTTGCTGATTTATGACTATTTAATTGACAGGCCAGGATTCTCACATGGCAGGTAATAGGAAAATGGGGTGAAAAGTCTAATGGAGAGCTGACCTTGGAAGCAACTTTGCAAGCAAGGAGCATGAGAGGACATTTACCTAATCACCATTGCACTAGTACAGTCCACAGACAGGGACTGCAGAGGTGGGCCAGTGATAGCAGTAAGAAGAACAAAGCAAATCACAGAATCATAGAATGCTTTGGGATGGAAGGGACCTTTAAAGGTCATCTAGTCCATCCCCCCTGCAATTGGCAGGGACATCTACAACTAGAGCAGGTTGCTCAGAGCCCCATCCAGCCTGTCCTTGAATGTTTCCAAGGATGGGGCATCTGTCACCTCTCTGGGCAACCCGTTCCAGTGTTTCACTACCCTCATTGTAAAAACTTTCTTCCTTATATGTAGTCTGAATCTACCCTCTTTTAGTTTAAAACCATTACCCCTTGTCCTATCGCTATTGGCCATGCTAAAAAGTCCCTCCCCATCTTTCTTATAAGCCCCCTTTAAGTATTGAAAGGCTGCAATAAGGTCTCCCTGGAGCCTTCTCTTCTCCAGGCTGAACAACCCCAGCTCTTTCAGCCTTTCCTCATAGCAGAGGTGTTCCATCCCTCTGATCATTTTTGTGGCCCTTCTCTGGACCCTCTCCAACAGGTCCATGTCCTTCCTGTACTGAGGACCCCAGAGCTGGACGCAGTACTCCAGGTGGGGTCTCACAGAGCAGAGGAGAGGGGCAGAATCACATCCGTCGACCTGCTGGCCATGCTTCTTTTGATGCAGCCCAGGATACGGTTGGCTTTCTGGGCTGCAAGCACACATTGCTGGCTCATGTGCAGCTTTTCATCTATCAGTACCCCCAAGTCCTTCTCCTCAGGGCTTCCTAAGGAGACAAACCGCAGGCTAGCCCTCATTAGGAGACCTATACATTCCTTGTCACACCCAACAGAGGAGTTAATTGCTGGAGAGACAAGTTACTACTAGATATCTTCTACTGGACAGGTATGCAGGAGCCAGGTTAGGGTAGGTGCTACAGTTTTCTCCAGAAATTACACAGCTTTAAGTGTACATTTTCGTATCTGGCATGCTTCAGGGAATCCCACTAGTCTTGTCCTGGGGATAGAAAATCTGTTACAGAGCCTTCAGGAACTGCTACATGCTTTTCAAGGGCTGTGAATCTGATCTAGGCTGTATCTGTGCTCACAACCTACAAGCACATGCTGCTTTCAAGAGGCTCAAGTGTTTACCACCGCTGTCACATCCTGAAATTGCTGATTCTTTTAGCAGTTAGGAAGGAATCTGTCTGGAAATCATCCAATCCCAGTGAAAGTAACGGGTATACAAGTGCCAGGAGGGAAGCAGGACTTTCTCCAACAAACTCATGGGGTCTAGAAGCACCACAAGTAAACGGAGCGATTAATCCTGCCTCTCTTCCCATCTTCCATGTGCCAGTAAGGCAGTATACACATATAAGAATTGTCTTTAATTTTAAAGGCACTGGTTCAGCTCAGTTGCTCTGCTATCAATAACTGAAAGTTTAATCATTTAATTTACTGTAACAAATGTGATAAGATAAACAGCTATAAAGGGAAGGACACAGTCTGTGCACTGTGCATTTAAAAAGACGAGTCTCAGTTTGCTATTTACAGTTCTCATACAGCACAATTTCATTTCCTGGGTCTTGTCCATCTGTGTTTCTACCTCACTGGTTTCAAGCTGATCTTTAACTAACTGTACAATTTCGCAGCCATTATCAAACCTATGTACCCAATTTTCATCAGATGATGTTCTGGTTCTTGAATTTGCTCTTTCCTTGTCACTTTATATCTCAACCTGCAATAAATTATTGAAAGCATATATGGCACTCTTTTTTTATCGTTATATTCTCCCATAAGCAAAGTATTAGAGGATGTTGTATCGTCCCTGTGCATCTTGTATAGTGCCACATCAAGTTCATTTCATGAACAAACATATTAGTTTTAATTAATATCAGGAGCACAAAATATACCCTTTGATTATCTTCATATGAGATAACAGCCAGCCATGTTTATTTTCTTTTTAAAACTACATTGACATTAATCTGAGAGCAATAGCACATTGCTCCTTAAGCACTAATCAAGATTCCTTTGGAATATACGAAGTAAATAATGGCTGCTGAGCTCTCAGTAATGCCAAGGACTTCTTTCAGTATCTCTGATTTTCTTGAGTGGTGAGTGACTCGATATTAATTGGCACTGTGGGAATCAGAAGTAATAATTAATACCTTGGATTTGTATTTTGATTTGTGGTTTGCTGTGAAATCTTGAAAAAAAGACTCTGCAGCAATAATCTAGCTATATATAGAAACACTACATTTATCTGTCATTAAACTGTGCAGTGTGTGAGCTATGTAATTGTATCTGAAAAGTTTGTTATATCTGAAGAGAAAGGGTTCTTATTAACTCCAACGCTGTAGAGTTTGCTTTCAAAAATATTTACTTTGGTGCCCAAAACTACAGGGTTATGTTCTTATAGACGTGTTTTATTATTTATCTGTACTTGAAAGATATACTGGCAATACGTGCATCTTTCTCAAATGGGTCTAATAGCTTTGGCCACAAAATGCAGCCATCTGCATTGAGAAATCCATCAAAATGGTACTAGAACTCCAAAGGAAATGGAGCTGATGTTGTGATGACTGCACCTCAGGTCAGTTGGTTAAAAATAATGTATGTGATTAATTTTTAAATGCTACTCTGTTGGGTCCTATGTATTTTGTAAGTAATTATGTAAAGGAATGCCCTAAAACAAATGACCAAGTATCTATACCAAGTCTTTCCTTTTAGTGTCATACCACTGCGTAGAAGGGTGGATAACAATTGTATTAAAGGCTACCTGAGGACAAGTTGGTGGGAAATGGTATCTGTGACAGATATTCCTCCCAGGCTTCTGGCATAGCCATTCTGCAAAACGCCAGTATGTCAAAAGACATGTAACCGGAAGAGTACACAGGGGAAACCAGGAAATAAATATTTTACATTCTTCATCAAACACAACTAGGCTAAAGTTCGGGTAAAATTCTCAACTAAATCAGTGCTTCCCAAAGTATTCTCTGTATTCTGTGGTGTCTATTAGAGAGCACCCAGAATGTTTTCTCTGGTTGGCTGCAAGGATCAGCCTACTGGGAGCTAATGATGCTCTTTTGCCTAAAATGAGGATCCTGGAAGGCTATCTCTCCTCATGTATATGCAGGGGACCACAATACTTCATGTACGAATTCATGCAAGTCACTAGCTTCTGCAGCCTTTTTCTCTTTTCCCTTAGACCACTCTGCAGCTTCTGCACAGCAAGAGATTGGATGTAGCCTGATAGCTCCATTTCAAAACCTTTGTACATACCCAGCAGAATTTAATTTTAATTTTCTATCTTAGAAATTATAAGAAGCAAGAAACAGAAACAGATAGATAGATAGAAATAGAATTTTCTATAATAGCACAGTCATATCATGTTCTTACATTTATTGAAAGTAATCATTCTCCAGTGGCTTGACTATAAACTGCATGACTAGAATTTCATGATCTAATAGCACTGAAATGGGCATGGTGCCTTTTCCATATGCAAGTATGTATAAACCGTTACCATTCACTTCTACAGAATGTCATAAGGGAAATAGCTAGTGATGGAGAGCTTCCATAACTGGAAACGTATATATCAACTTATTCCTGGAAGTTCCCACTTCAGAAGGGGACAGAGGAAAATAACCTGAGGAACAGGCTGAGTTTATACCTTCTAGTGATTAGGGTAGTGGCTGGGAGGACAAACCTAGCTTCCAAGCATTGCTCAAAAAACTACTTGTAAATTTTAAATTTAACTTTCAGTGGGCAAATAGAGAAGCAGTCCTGGGAGCAGGGCCTGGAAAGGTAGCACAGCTATATGAGGAGGAACAGACATACACAGGGTACCTAACAGCAGGATTGCACTATTAAAAAAGAAGTGTTGGTCATTAAAATCTTCAAGGAACATTAAATACATCTTGTCTCTCCTTAGACCAGCACTCGCTCTACATACCCAATGCTACCAGTTGACTTAGGTTTCATCTTCCAGTTAGGTATGGGGACTTACACAGAAGAATCCCCAATTCCTTCGCGCAGGTCAGGCACAGATGGAAGAGAGGCTGGAAGATATTTAGACTGGAGTACTTCTCTGTGTTTGCTTAAGAACACAGTGCTCCTAGAGATTGTTAATGTCAAACCACCAGCAGTGAAGGAAGGAATTTCATTTTATTTATTTATTTATTTTAGATGACAAGCCTTGCTGGCTCAGTTTTGTCTAAATTATCCTTTGGATGCTTGATTCTTCTCGACTCTAGCCTTAGGTGTTTTACTGGATCATGGGATAGCTTTCAGATAAATTAAATGGATTTATACTGTTTGAATTAATGAAAAATTGGCAGACTTTGAAAACTTCAGAAGCCAATTTTCATCCACTATAATTGACTGGTGAAGTTTGATTTCTGTAAGCATATCAGAAAATTTTCTGAAATTGGTCTAGTGGTAGAAAAAAAAGTTGAAGAAGAGTTTGAGTTGAGTTTGAATAATAATCAAAAAGCTTGGGTCCTGTTTGACAGAATTAAAATAGACAAAATAAACACAGAAAGGTGCTAATCTGCATCTCTGAGTATCTTAAAGAAATATATATTTCATATTGAGACAGAGCCTTTTCATTGATGAATATACTTCACCACACAAAAAGTTCCTGGCAATGCAATTGCTAGCTAGTGAGAGATAGTCAAGGGAGGAAAAAAGAAGTTTCCCAAATATTTTGAGCCAAACTTTGTGCAGGTTTGAGTTTGAAGAAATGGCTGTATGTGAAGATATGGCTTCTTTGTCAGTTATGGGCTGTGTCTTTACCAAAGACTCTCCTAGTCATTTAAAAATTGATTCTAGCACAGAAATGTACTGTATTGCTGCATTTCTGTTGCTTTAACTTCATTAAAGGACAGTATAGAATCATAGAAAAGTCTGGGTTGGAGGTGACCTCTGGAGACCATTTGGTCCTACCCTTTCTGAAAGCAGAGACTTAGATTAGGTTGTTCAGGGACCTGTTACTATGAACTATTATTCTTAAAATGGGTGCAACAACTAACTAAGTGAGGTGTGAATTATATTAAAAAGCAAGGAAAGCATTGCATTGCAGATGCAGCACTGGTAACACATGTAGCCTACTGAATTATTAAACACTGACTTCTGTTAAAAGCACCAAGCACTTCTACGCAGTTTGTCCCCTGCAATTGTTTTCAGTCACAGTTGAACATAAGCTGAACTTAAAGTTATGATTTGGTGAAAAAGATTATCCTAATGAGGTATACTTGTGCATATATGTAGGCATGAATGTATGTATGTAGGCAAATTGTCTGTATTATCCCTGAGGGCAAATCCTGGCACTGTTTCATGTGCATACAAAGTGGACATACTTTTTTAACATCTTTTTTTTCTAAGCACATTTATAGGAATAGGTTTTTCTTTCAAATTGCAAATAATATTGCAAAATAAAATAATCTGAAAAAACACTGGAATAGTATGAAGAAAAGTAATATTATTTTATAGGTCAGAGTTTATAATGAGTATTTTACAAGAAAGCTATAGGAAAAGTATGAAAATATAGCTAAGGTTGTAAAACATAAATGTTCTCCTTTTGATCGATGAGTAGAAAGTTAATGCGTGTTGTATCACAGTAAAATTCAACCTGCTTGTTACTGGAGGGCAGAAAAGCAATGGAAAAAATCTGTATTTCAATGCAGCTATTACCAGAGAAGTAGCATGTTTCTTTAAAGTTACAAACTTTAAAGACTAATAAACAGTACAGTAAGCCTTCTTGTTTTCATCTCAGTACGTTAACAATGTCTTTTAAACCCAGTATCAGTTATAACAGACTACAATATATTAAGGAGTTCATCTTTTCAAAGATCTGACTATCTCAGTTGAAATGATGTGACATCAAAACCTTGAAACACTGCATGGCCTCATTCCAAAATGTCTATCAACTACATTAGTAAAAACACTGAAATACCACCCCATACATCAAGTGGAAATTTTTTCTTCTGAAGTCAATTGGAAAATGGTCATGATAACATACAAGTAAATGTTGTATTTCTGTTACATCCAAAATTAACATTAGGTTAAGAAACTGTTGTTTCCGTATGTATATTCCGAAAAGAATATACAAAAGACAAGCAGAAATCTATTTAATTCTCAAAAACTCTTTAATATGGCTTCCATCTGTATGCAAAAGACTCACTTTTTTTCTGACAGTTTTTCCAACTCTGACTTATCAGGAATAGTGGTGTAGTTCCTAAAAATAATCCCAGCATTTTACTGTGAACTTTTCAGTCCAAAGAGTACTGTGTAATGCTAGGAAATTAAATTTTAGAAAAGTGTCTAATTCAGATCAGAAAATGTCTTCCATCATCCCTAGACAACAACTGAAAACAACCAGTTGATGAAGAGCTATAATGAAGTGTGGAAGCATTTCCTGTAACATTTCACAGATGCAGGCAGGGAGAAGTTTGACTTTAAAAGTAAAAAAGGAATAAAAAAAAAATTAATGCTTTTCAGTTTAGACAACCAAGACAGAAGCTACCAAGGACTGCAGCCCCCTTTTGAAAATCTGGCCCTTTCTGTTATTCCCAAACTTTTTCGATCAAATTGATCTCAGAGTCAAGAATTTAGTAACTCTAACTCTTAATCATGGGACTGAAATTACTCAGCTGGTTGTGACTTTTGATATTAAACAACCATAAACCTTTCCTAAAGTCCTGGTGTCAGCCAGGATAGAGTAAATTTTCTTCTTAGTAGCTGGTAGAGTGATGTGTTTTGGATTTAGGATGAGAATAATGTTGATAACACACTGATGGTTTAGTTGTTGCTAAGTAGTGTTTATACCAGTCAAGGACTTTTCAGCTTCCCATGCTCTGCCCGGTGCCTAAGAAGCTGGGAGGGAGCACAGCCAGGGGGGCTGACCCAGACTGGCCAAAGGGCTATGCCATGCCATATGACATCATGCTCAGTATATAAAGCTGGGGGAGGACGAAGGAGGGAGGGGGACACGTTCAGAGTGATGGCATTTTGTCTTCCCAAGTAACCATAACATGTGATAGGGTCCTGCTTTCCTGGAAACACCTGCCTGCCAACGGGAAATAGTGAATGAATTCCTTGTTTTTCTTTGTTTGTGCACGCGGCTTTTGCTTTACCTATTAAACTGTCTTTATCTCAACCCATGAGTTTTCTCACATTTACTCTTCCGATTTTCTCCCCCATCCCACCGTGGGGGAGTGAGCGAGTGGTTGTGTGGTGCTTAGTTGCCGGCTGGGGTTAAACCATGACATTTAATTCCCTGAGTAAGTTGGATTTATGTTTTCCATGACAGAAGCAGCACCAAATAACAAATGAATATTTCTGACCCATAGAGTTTTTGAGCTTCTAAGAGCAAAAATCTCTCTTTGAGCAACTGAATTTTGAACAAACAGTGGGAATTTGATAATTTTCTTCATTATCAGACTATTGGTATGTCACGAGAGACATGTTTTCCCTATTCCTTCATTTGCAAAAAGCATCTGTAAACATACAGCTATAATGCATATTCCATCTGGTTTGAAGAATTCTCAAAAAAAACCCAAAACAAAACAGACTTCTAAACAAACATGATCTTTTGGGAGATGACCATGCATGAATACAAATAAAAATGAGTTCTTGACATGATCCACAGACATGAACAGTATTACACTAGGAGAATGAATGTCACACGACAGGTGTCAAACAAACAAGAGAGTTTATTGAAGCCCAGGAAGCACTGAAAGCTGCTCATGTGAGCAAGACTGAAGAAAAGGGCACAGTGCACACATGGTGGGCTTTGTTTTCAGTGTCCTTTACTTTTATCCTGTCTACCCAGCAAAACTCCTCAGTTAGAAGGTCATTGTTCTAATCTGTGTCCTAACAAAACTTAGCATTTCAGTTTAGGAGCTCTTTTGCAGCACAGGGTGCACTCTTAGAGAAAAAGACATAATCAGATCCACCTCAATGCTCTGTCCACAGTGAAGGGTCCTGTCACTTATGTCTATATGAAGCTGTGATACAAGGGTCACATTCAGGTTCTCTTTCATAGATGCATGCCCTAGAGACTTGCTTTGGCTTTCTTTATAGTTCAACCTTTCCCATCAGTCTTAAATACTAAAATTCCTTAGGCCATTTCTCTACCCTCTTAGCAGTAAACTTACCTTAAATATGCTGAAATGTTACTTTAAGACATTCAGTTTTCTTTTGGTTTTGTTACTTAAAAACTGTCATTTCAGAAGCATGGCTGCCTTATTTTTAGTCTCTGGGCCACTCTTGTTTTAGCAATAGGATTTCTATAAAATGAAACTCTGCTTGGGTTTTCCCAGCTTTTCACAGTGCAAATTATCTTAACCACTCACACCAACCTAAATTTCTCTTAAATACTTTCATACTGTCTCTCATATCACCCCTAAAGACAGGGAAGAGATTTAGTCTAAGAGCTAGGATTTCTGCCATGCTATAAAGCATCCCTGTTGGCAATGTCTACACAGAACTGTGCTGAGAAAGCTGCTTAGCATACAATAACTTTCCTGTTTCAGTTCAGTTTTTGTCTCTCCCTCTCTCTAACTCGCTCCACCTGGCTCATCTACCTGTTCAACCTTGCCAAAGGGCAGACTGTGAGTACTTCTGGGTAGAATGTACACTTTTTATTACGTGTTTGTTTTCTAGTTACCACAATAAGGCTTTTTACCTTGATTTAATCCTCTGTTGCCATGTAATGGTGAGGTGCGATGACAGAAGAATTCTGCAGCTGGTGTCTTGTTCAAAAGAAGGCAACATAATGTCTTCAGGGCTCTATGACAATTTGAAAAACAATGCCCATCATAGCCAGAGATGACAGCCTGCGGATGTCCAACTGCAACAGATGGAATCCAACAATGAGTTATCTACCACCCCTCTTGAAGCACCAGCTTAACATAAAAAACCCCAAAGCATTGTTTTGGTAGCTGTTGTTAGCTGTTCCTTCACATGTGATGAGTTAAAACATGTTGGAAAGAATAATTTTAACTAACAGCCATACCAATTTAAGACATTCTGTATATGAAATAAAAGTACCAGTTAGGAACTATGCAAAGTTTGGCACAAAGCTTAGCCAGATTTCTGCATTTTTTTGCTGCTGTGAATCCATTGTACATCCAGAATCTATTTCACTCTTTCTCACTGCATTTGCCTTCAGTAATTGTAGCTCATTTAGGAGATAATATGGAAGCTTTTCCTACAAATTTATTACAAATAGCAAATAAATTAGCCACTGTAAAATCATGAGTACACTATAGGCTAGGCTAAGTAGTAAAGTGTTTCAAGCTGAGCAAGCAGATGGCACTATTTTCATTCTTACTCATTTATTTTAAAGTATTTTGTTCAATATTTCTCAGAAAAAAATGTTCTCTGATATACTGAGGATAAAAATATAGCAGTCAAACATTTTAGGAAGGGATTTATAATTTTACAGCAGCATTTTAATACATACACCAAAAAATGCTGTTTTAAAACCAGCACAAATCCCTCAATGTTTGCAAAATGTCCCTATGTAAAATACAAAGCTTCAAACTTAACTAAAACTTTTCTGCTGAATTATGAAATAAAATTCAGAATGCCATTGTCATACTGAATGTGACATGTTTTCACTTAAACAAAATTTGATGTGAAAATGAGAGCCACTGTTCTAAGAAGGTAGTATTTTATAGCATACAAAATCTTCATTTATTCAGTCTCTCATTACCTAAGTGGTATTGACTGATTATTAAATGTAACTGTAGAAAGCTGGTTGCCAATTGAGCACTGAGTATCCTGACAAATAAAATGTGTTTCTTAACTTGACACAAAATCCTCCCAGATAGATACATCATAAGAAAAGGCAAGAAAAAAAAAATCTCTCTCCTCAGCAAGCCCAGGTCAAATTAGACTCAACACAGACAATCAAGGACAGTCACCCAGTCATGCTATTGAGCAACAGAGAAATTACCAAACCCACTGCAGTCCTCTAATAATTTTTGTTTCTTTAGTCACTCTTCTCCAAGGTTAATGGTTTTAGTGACAAGCCTTTGGATATATAGAATCTTTCAAATCTTCCTATGTCTCGTATGTGCTATATATCCCACAGACAGATTTCATTCATCTGCTTGTCTTTCACTTCCAGTCCTAAGGAAAGCACACAGGAAACTTGCTGTGTGTCCACTTGAGTTACTGTTTTTCAGTTTCATTTCAACAAAACCATGGAGGGCTCCCTGTTAAAGATGATTTGAGCAATCTACTAGGAAGTAATTATTTCTCTCAGAATATTAACATGTTCAGGTTGAGGTTTGTAGGTAACAGGCAATTTAGCAATATCCTTTTAAAATGATGCAATATACTCATCATGACTCTAAAGGAGAGATGAGCATCTTGTCATGCTGGTATCCCAGTTTAATAGCATTCCTAGAAGCACTAACTTACAGAGGTTCAACATTGCTCCCAAGAAAGTAGTAGATACCCATTAGTTTTCCAGTAATTACATATTCACTTTAGATACTTAGAAATATGGAAGGATATTTGTACCTCCACCATTAATTTCCTTGGGGGGGTGGGTGGGGAAAGGACCTTCTTGGGTTGTTAATAGTAGAAGGGATGGTTAAAATGAGGCGGTAAGTTTGTGTCCCTAACTCTACTTTCATAAGCTCTCCTAGAGGTCGTTATCACCTACATGTCTGGTCGCACTTGGATGTATCATGAACAGGGTAGTACTTTTCTGTAAGAAACCTGGGTTTGTACTTTTAAGATTTAATTTTTATATATTCTTCTAAGTGCATAGTGATTTTTTATTTTATAAGTCTGAGTAAAATATTTATAATTGATTTAAAATTTGTATCAGGTCAGATGTACATACATACACACACACTCCTATGTATACATCTATTCTTATAATCTTAATTTCCCATATGTTCATTTTTCATTAAAAATTTGCCTCCCTGTTAATGTCCAATGAGTCATTTGCTGTCTCCTACAGGAAGACAGTCCTTAATTCTTAAAATAGCTCCTGTACATTTTCTACAGTCATACTCACTTCAGGGATTTAGAAAGGCAACACCTCATTTGGTTGTCAATTTCACAGTAACTGAAGTGTGCTTATTTGCAAATATAATACATTTCAACTTTTTACTTTATTACGTCAATATAGCATTGGATCTTAAACTACATTATGAGCTGACATTAAACCAAAACCAGGGTTACTATTTGCTAGCATAGATAAATATGCATCAATTTATTTTCCCTATTATTACGTCTGACAACGCTTCAATACATGCTTGTTCAACCATTGCAGTTAAGGAACTTATTTTTTCTTTGCTTCTTTGTTGTTGTTGTTTTTTTTTTTTCAGTGCAATCTGTCTTTAAACATCTGATAGAGATTTTCTTTCTTGATAGATACTTCCACTAATCTTGTGATCTATCAGAAATGCCAGAGTCTCCTGCTGTTTGAAATCTTCTGTACAATTGCAATTATACAATTCACTGAAATAAGCATATGTCTGGCATATCCTTTGGGCTCTTAAAGGTCAAAGTATTACTGCTTTGCCATATTATCTACTATTTCTACATGATTTATATACAAGAATGTTTCCCTTGCTATATTCACACTGCATACTGCCTTCCTTCCATAACTCATTAGAAAATTCCTTTCATCATCACCTAAAACCTGGAGACCCCACCTGGAATACTGCATCCAGCTCTGGAGCCCTCAGTACAGCAAAGACATGGACCTGTAGGAGCGGGTCAGAGGAGGGCCACAAAAATGATCAGGGGGATGGAACACCTCTGCTATGAAGAAAGGCTGAGAGAGTTGGGGTTGTTCAGCCTGGAGAAGAGAAGGCTCTGGGGTGACCTTATTGCAGCCTTTCCGTACTTAAAGAGGGCCTATAAGAAAGACAGGGACAAACTTTTTAGCAGGGCCTGTTGCAATAGGACAAGGGGTAATGGTTTTAAACTAAAAGAGGGTAGACTTAGACTAGATATAACCAAGAAATTTTTTACAATGTGTTGTGGTTTAACTGCAGCCAGAAACGAAGCACCATACAGCTGCTTGCTCACTCCCCCCTGGTGGAATGGGGGAGAGAATCACAAGAGTAAAAGTGGAAAAACTCACGGGTTGAGATAAAGACAGTTTTATAGGTAAAGCAAAAGCCGTGCATGCAAGCAAAACAAAACAAGGAATTCATTCACTGTTTCCCACCAGCAGGCAGGTGTTCAGCCATCTCGAGGAAAGCAGGGCTCCATCACGTGTTATGGTTACTTGGGAAGACAAAATGCCATCACTCCGAACATCCCCCCCTTCCTTCTTCTTCCCCAAGCTTTTTATTGCTGAGCATGACATCATGTGGTATGGAATATCCCTTTGGTCAGTTGGGGTCAGCTGTCCCAGCTGTGTCCCCTCCCAGATTCTTGTGCAGTCCCAGCCTCCTCACTGGTGGAGTGGTGTGAGAAGCAGCAAAGGCCTTGACTCTGTGTAAGCACTGCTCAGCAATAACGAAAATATCCCTGTATTATAAACACTGTTTTCAGCACAAATCCAAAACATAGCCCTATCCTAGCTACTATGAAGAAAATTAACTCTATCCCGCCAAAACCAGCACACAATGAGAGTGGTGAAACACTGGAACAGGTTGCCCAGAGAGGTGGTAGATCCCCGGAAACATTCAACGTCAGGTTAGACAGGGCTCTGAGCAACCAGATGTAGTTGAAGATTTCCCTGCTCACTGCAGGGAAGCTGAACTAGATGACCTTTAAAGGTCCCTTTCAACCCTAACTATTCTATGATAAAAGTAACATTTTCTACTATTTTCTACATTTTCTTGGAAGCATTTACTTTCAATGCTCTGGGTATACAATAGGCTAAGAATTAGTCTTTACAACATGTATTAACTAAGAACACCATATGTGTGTGCACATGGATGTGTGTCTATGTGTGTATGCTGTTTTTTAATATGTTTGCTCACAGATCATGCAATGGTTCTGAATCAAAATCTTCCAGTTCACTAGTACTGAAAAAGAAGTAGATAATTTTGGAATAGTACAAATTGCTAACACTGTCAACACAAATATAGAAATATTTATATGAAGCGTACATTACTTATTATTCTGCCACATATGCCATTGCTTTTCCTAGTGCTATTAAGCCAGTAAAAATCATGGTTTACTTTTATGTGTTAATAAAACATAATTATTTAGTGTGACATTTATCTTACACAAACTGTAGCTCAGTTTTCCTTTTCAGACATATGGGTAGGAGTATCATTTTATATGTTGAATTATTCCGGAGTGAGGTTCGCTAATATATTTTTAACTCCCTCCCTAGTCAGTAAAGAAAGAGGAATAAACACCTTTAAAGAGCTATTCATACCATCCCAATAGAGGTGTATATGACAATACAGGATGACTCACTCTCTGAAGGTGCCTATTTCCACTGACTTTGAAGGAGTTTAGACAGACATAGACCAGTCATCTACATTTGAGATGCCTAAAGTTAGAAGAGATTAATCCTATTATTTACTTATCGGAGAAAAGAGATCTGGATAAACTATTTTACCTATTGTCATAAAGTCATTAATTATGAGAAAGATAATTTGGCAGTGGAACATTTGTCAAACTATTACAGTTGGAAAAGTCTTAGTCTTCATGCAGACCTTTCAATAACATTTGAAACACAGAAAAACACAATGTTAAATGATTATGTGAACGATGTTAAAATGCCGATAATTAGACACAAAGTCCCAAATAAAAGTGGAAGATGCAATGTTTAACTTTCACAGTAAATGGAAATCATCCAAATCAAAACACAAGATTGTAAGAAATGGAACTGCAGAAGTGTTTGTAAAAAAATCTTTAAAAAATAATTCCTAACTCTACATTACTCATGTAAATTATTTTAAAAATATTCCATGGTCAAAAATTAAAGGAATAACAGTTGAATGATTGACCCAAATCAAGTTAATTGGGGAGAAACTGGCAAAAGGACATGGATGCCTTAAAAGCTGATATAAGCAATTTACCTAACTCCTTTAGGTGATTTTTTAACAGCTTTCTCTCAGTGATTACTTTCCCTTATTTTTCAGAGTTAGTGACTTCATTAAAACTTACTACTCAAAAGTTGAAACTGAAGACAATCTTTTGCTTACTCAGCTCAGCCTTTGGGTCCCAACCCTGATCCACTTGCTCCTGAATCTTGAGAAACAAAAATAATAATAGTAACATTTTTTGCTCCAATATATTTTTAAAATGTCAAGAGATAACACTAATACATGACTGCAGCCATTTCTCTGCAATCTGTAAGAAAACATATTTGTATATGTGCCTGTCTCTTTGCATGCTGAAATGCAAAGGAAAAATGCACATAGCAATGATAAATGCTACTAATAATTGGGAAAAATATTATTGGGGTGGAGGAGGAGGGAAGGTAGAGGTTCATGATTTTGTTATTGTCGTGGTTTAACCCTGGCCAGCAACTAAGCACCACACAGCTGCTTGCTCACTCCCCCCTGCTGGAATGGGGGAGAGAATCACAAGAGTAAAAGGGAAAAAACTCACGGGTTGAGATAAAGACAGTTTAATAAGTAAAGCAAAAGTTGCGCACACAAGCAAAGCAAAACAAGGAATTCATTCACTGTTTCCCACCAGCAGGCAGGTGTTCAGCCATCTCGAGGAAAGCAGGGCTCCATCACGTGTTATGGTTACTTGGGAAGACAAAATGCCATCACTCCGAACATCCCCCCCCTTCCATCTTCTTCCCCAAGCTTTTTATTGCTGAGCATGACATCATATGGTATGGAATATCCCTTTGGTCAGTTGAGGTCAGCTATCATGGCTGTGTCCCCTCCCAGATTCTTGTGCACCCCCAGCCTACCATTGGCAGGGTGGTGTGAGAAGCAGCAAAGGCCTTGACTCTGTGTAAGCACTGCTCAGCAATAATGAAAACATCCTTGTATTATCAACGTTGTTTCCAACACAAATGCAAAACATAGCCCCATACCAGCTAATATGGAAAAAATTAATTGTATCCCAGTCAAAACCAGCACAGTTATGGCCCAAACTGCCTTTAAAGCATCAAGGGTTTTTCTGCCCTACTCCACAGGATATCAATGAAATAAAGTTGCTTTCTACAGTCCTGCATTCTGGTAACACTTCTCTAAGACACGCCACTAGAGACTCTGCTATCAATAGAGTATTTGCCACTTCTCCCATTTTAGAGTCATACGGGAAGTCATTATTCTGAAGAACAGGAATAATTATTTTGTTGGGTTTCTTTAATGTTTTGGAAACTTGCGTTTCCTGAGGTTTAGGGGTTTTTTTGACAGTTTATTGTCTTTTTTTCCCCTTTTGTTGTATATTTGTGTTGCTTTTAATGTTCAAGCAGAATGGCATGTTATGGTATTCTAGTGACATATACTGGTGATTATTAGAAAGCAGAAGACAGAATGCCAGCAACCTCCTAGACATTTCATTATTAGTTCATAATTGTAATTCATTCCCTGGAGTATCTCATCATGTTCATGAGCTCTTTAAAAAAGACACAGGATTAGAAGAAAAATACCTGCAAAACTGAGATTATTTTTTTCAGTTAGGCAAAATATGGTACTAGAACAAATAAGCCCTGATACTTTAAAAGTGATCATGGTAATATTTTATGATTCCAGCAAATTTTTGCATGAATTATACATTCTAGTAGAATGCAACATTTGTCTTTTTCAAACACTGTGCAAATGAGACAATATGCATCCACAAGAGCTAAAAACTAACAAAAGAAGTCTCAACTTTTAGAAAAAATGCATACTGAAATAAGGACCTGTTTTATTATACAAGGGGAATAGGATCTGCCTTCCTTAGGTTACTGCAATTTCTTCCGGGTTCTTCTATGCCAAAACGGCCAGTGTGCTCATTCCCAGAAAAGAAAAACCTCCTTGTTCTGTGGGAAACGAGTGAAGACTCTTTGGCTACCTCTACACTCTTGAATGCATCTGCTCCAAGAAGCCATCCCTGGCCCCAGGCTTAATGATGTAATATCTCTTACCCACACTATTCAGCGTAGGGCAGCCCCCCATGCCCTCTTTAGCTGGGCGGCCACCTCCACATTTCATAGTGCTTGGTCTTAGACCTTTGGGATCTGAACCCTCAGACATTTTATTATTTTTGTTGCTGGGGTTTTTTTGAGTTCTCAGTGGCTGAAAAAATGTGGTGACTGTGCCACTGCTCAGCTGTTGTTTCTTTTTTTAGAACATGAAATGGTGTATGTATTTCTCTCTAACCAAAGAAAATCAGAGGAAAGCTAACCCAAATGGACTTCTCCTTTGAAAAGACTTGCAAAAGTAATTCTTCTAAGATGTATTTTGAATTAGTACAATGCAGTCATACAGTCACTCATACATGTGTGTTCCTAAGTCTGCCTCTGTACAGAAGTTGAATAGGCCTCTTATTTGCAATTAAAAGTATATAAAAAATGACACAGAAGAAATATCATACCAAGATTTTCTTTTTCCCATGTTGGTACTTTTGAATGTTTATACCAGTAGTTCTGAATTTCTTTTTTGACCATTACATATAGTATGGCTATTTCTCAAAATATATATAGTGAGCACAGTTAAAAATGTATTTATCTGAGTCACAGTGCTTATTCTGTTCTCTACAGTCAGACTAAGAAGATCAAGCAGCATGATAAATGTAAGCATTTGCTGGTAGTAAGAAATGTTCAGTTTCTAAGATACCAGTTGCATTTTTCACATGCTTAGAGGCAGAGGTGGAAGATTTTGAAGACAGATGCCACCTAGGGATCTTACTATCTCATTTTTAAAGCATTATAGGTTGCTCACATAACCACGATGCTGGTTGTCTATTTACAAGAGCTTTTTTGACAAACTATTTTTTGTTGGAACTGGTACTTTTCAATGGATTGCTCTGTTTTTCCCAAGCCCAAGCTGGAACTTCTCTCTCTACTTTCTCTTGGGAAAATCTCCAGTGCTACTGGATGTGTTCATCCCACTTGAACAGCAGCTCCTGTCTGACCCTTGTGTCACAGCTTCAGCCTCCATGTCACTGAAATCATGCAACTGTTTTTCCCATCTGTATCCACAACTTTTTACTTTATCAATAAAGTAACTGAAGATATCATAAGCCAGATTTTGGATGGCTATACACATAACAAGCATCTTTTATGATGATGAACAGAGGCCTTCAGCACCTACTTTAGGAACAACTTAAATGTGTGATAAAGTCAAAAGTTATTCTTCATTGACCTATTTAAGTGCTCTGAAGTTTGATTAAAAGTGATACTAGTGTTCTTTATGTATGTCCAGAACATGATTCATTTCCTTCACATAGCAAGTTCTCCTACAGAAACTGAATAGTTGGAAAGTGAACATTGCTATTCAAAATTATTCTAAAAACCTGGTTTTTCTTTTCCCTGGTGATTTTGAAATCATTTTGACCTTTAGGCACAGCAAGTCTATATATCAATTGTTTTAGGAACTGGAGCATTCCAGAAATTTGTAAATAGTAATGTTGAAACATAAACTTTTGGCAGTTTTGATCAAAGTGAATTTGGACATACTGAAATGACAGTTTTCATTCGAAATTCTTCAGAAATCAGAACTCTCAAGCTCTGTTTAATTGTTTGCTTTATTTTTTTTTGAACTCAAAATATCATTCAAACACACAGTTACAAGATAATTTTTATTTCCCATTTTTCCACTGGGTATTTTTAGTGCAAAATGCTTCAGCAAACTCTAGTTCTAAGTTTAGAGGAAATTAGGAGTTCCACAGAGGTCAGGAAGATGTTCCTTATGAGGAAACACAGTAAGTCCTGAAACTGTTTCAGCCTGTTTGCACTGGCAGAAATGAGTGACATAACTAGATGCTAACACCTAACCACACAACCATCCCTCCTTTGCTTGCCTTTCTTCTGTTATCCCTTGCCTTTACAAGAATAAGTACAGGAACACTCAGGAACCTGTACTTGCAGGAATACACTATCCCACTGGTGGTGGGAGGGGAGCCTTGCCCACTGCTCTCTCTGTAAATCTCACGAGTGGCAGAGGATGGGGCATAGAACACACCACATGCATTTTTTTTTTTTCTTCTCTTAAAGTCAGGGAAGAAAGAAACAAAGAGGAGTCAGGTTTGGGGACAACAAGAAAAAGAAAGATTTTTATTTCCATATGGAAATAATTTGGCAATAAAGATTTTGTAATATTTAAATGTTTCCAGTGTCTGCTGAATTGATGTGCATGTATGTATAGACTTGTTTCCTCTATTTGTTATTCTTTTTTCCTTCTAGTAAATAGTAATAACTTCTTAAAGGAATGGGATCTTTGGAAAATGCTTTTTTTATAATACTTAGATAATAATAATAATCTAGTTTTAAGTATTTACCTGTGATTAAACATATTGGTATAGCTGATAATACTGGTTTTCCTCTTATGCCTTGAAATCCAAACATCTTTCGAATTTCCAGTGTTTAGCATGTCCAGCATGTCATTCTCCTGTTTAACATAAAATAAAACATATCTGATTAAACCCACCATATCAAAGGACCCCATGGCAAATAATCAATAGTAAAGTCTATGCCCAATGACAGTGCTATGACACTAGCTTGGGAAGCACATTCTATTCTAAAGTCTATATGAAAAGAAACATTTCACATCCTGGTTTTAAATGTGTCTCACATTTTCAGTCTCCTTTTGAAAGTCTCCTTAACTCTCATTCTTTGATAAGACCTCCAGACATGTCCTTCATTATGAAATTGGTAGATATAGACAGTTCCAACAGAAAATTTTACATGTATTCAGAGAGAGAATATTTAACAACTGAATCCTCAAAAATAGAGGCAAAGGACAGACTGATTAAGGAGCCTCTGGATAGCATCCCAGCTATTATTATATGTTCAGCTGCTGCACTTGTTGCCATTGAATTTATTAGACTTTTGATGACGTCACAAATAAACACTCTACAAGAGATCTCTTGTAGATCTCTGACTGTTCTCCTCTGACATCCTGTCACTGTCTATGCATCCCTTCATTGATTATATGGGGAATCTATGGTGACTACACTTAATTAAAGTGTCTCAATTTAGAGCTGAGAAGTAGGTAGAGTTAATGAATATTATAATGACTTCAGGTCACCAGGTACAGAATGATCCTGGTACTTCCTTGGGAAGTTTAGCAGTTGTTCAGAAAGTTCTTCAGAAAAGACTTTTTGTTGTTGCTGTTTTTTCTTTGGTTTAGGACACTAACCAGTTAGCATATGAATACATAATTTCTGTTCTTGCAAGAAAGAACACCATTACATGAAACTGCCTGCAAATTTTCAAAAGCCATTAATAAATGCTAAACTATTAGACCAAGACTTGGTTTAAAGAAAGTATTCAGCTAGCAAATGACATATGGTTTTCCATAATATCATGGCTAATGCCCGAGATTACAGATTGCAGGTGTAAACAGAATAATCAATACAGCAATAAAAGCAACTAGATTGTTCAGCTTTGAAAATACTCAGAGCACAGAGAAATAACACAACACAGTGCAGGTCAAAATCTGCAAGGCATTTTGGCACCAAGGAGCCATTGGTTTAAGAAGCAGACAAACACCCAAATATCTTTTAATACTTAAGTCACAGAATATTTAATAACACAGCTCTAACTCATAGTAGTCATTATTAACATCCTGTGCAGCCTTTACTTGAACAAATTCCAATGATAATAAATAGGAAATTTATTTCAATAAACTAAGTAAAGACCTCATCACTCTGTAGAGGATAAGAGAATTCAATATGCAATAAAACCAACTAATTCACCTGAGGAACAAAAAAAAAACCCAAATCACAAACCAACACAAAGAAATGCAAACAGAGAAATTGATATTCAGTAAAAAGTGGAGGCTTAAAAAAAGCAGTGGTGCCTACAGATCGTTGTGGGTATTGAAGAGCTAATGCAGGATCAATGCACTGAGATAGCATGGAAAAAGTTAACAGCCCAGACTAGGAGGGAAATACATGTGATCCATATGGCAATGGAGCAACTGCATGTATGTCACGCCACAGAAATCTAAGTACTCTCATTCCATGAGTACTTAGAAAAGCCTGAGTCTTTTCTAGAGTTCTACAAAAGAATAGGAAGATTTATTAGGGTCAAGAAAAGATAAAGGATGAGAAAAGATTGAAATATGAGCAAGGTATATCACTAGCTATTGTCTATATATACTGGCTAGTGTTATCTACATAGGTGTGTTTTATTATGCATTTAATACTGTATTTCAGACAAAAGAAGACAGACACTCAGCTTTGAAGACGACAGATTAGTACTGACTGGATACATGTATAAAACATAACAGGAAAGAGTGAAAAGATTGTATAGAATGATCCAAGAGATTATAACCAAATTCTAAGGGATCAAACACAGGGAATTTTTAACAAGTTTATAGAAGAAATCCTGAGCAGGTGTGAAATGACAATTCTCCATTAACTTCAATGGTACTTGTAAGGTCTATCAGTTAATACGGAATTTTCCTATGTATCTTACAAGAGCATCTGTTGGGGCTGAACAAAGTTTTAAGGTGAAACTCCATCTAATTTCATACATAAAAAATTATTAATGTGTTTTTATCTGGTCATTTAAACACCCTCCATTGAAAAAAAAATCAGAAATGAATTCAGTTTTTCTTCACTATGTATCTTAGGATGGGATGAATAGGCATCTGGAATTACCTCTCTATCTCTGCAATGTCTATAAAGGAAATAAAGATAATTAATGCAGATTAGATTATTATTCAGTTAGGTCAACATAGGTGTATAGTGGCACTGACACACCAGTTAGGATATTCACAGGGGGCTGACAGAACAGGACCCCTGATAGACCTGCGATCTTCTGGAGTGGCAGCAGGAGATGGGACAGGATACTGTCAGACATCCTGAACAGCACTAGGTACCTCTGTATGGCAGCAAATCAGTCCCTAGATGCCTCATTTTTATAGAGTTAGGGCTCAGTTCAGCTACCCAAAGATGACTAATGCCACTTGAAATGCCCCAGTTATGCAACACATCCACATGATGCTGAAAATATGACACTGGACGTATGAGCACTGTAAGCCTATGTATGAGAAACTGAATCGAGTTGCTGGTTACTCTGCTGCTTAAATTAACCCAGTGAAAATGTTCAAAGACATACATTCAAATCTTTTTCTAAAGTAAATCATTGTAGCTCCGTTTGCTTCATGTATTTTATCAGCTGAATGTCAGTTGAAGACCTAGTACAGAGTTTAAATAATAATCATGTGAAGCTATGGACTGTCAACCTTTTACATCTTTTAGTTGCATGAACACAGGCATACAAAAAAGAAAAGACAAATCCATAAGTTATAAAGAGAAGCGTAGTTTTTACATTTGATAAAACAGGACAATATCAAAGTTGAAAGGGAAATATTTTATCGTGTTTGTATTTTCTGTCTTCACTAGACAACAAAAGATGTGTTTTGAGTAAAGTCAGTATAATCTGATGTAAGAGGATATATGTAGCTGCTTTCCTTACTTTACGAATTAAAGCAGCAACATTACAGCTACATGAATCACTCAGATTCATTTATGTTGTTAATGCTGTCATTTCTCAGTGTACAAGTACTCCTGAAAATAAACCTAAGATCAGTCCCACACCTTCAGATATTTAGAATTTACGAAGAATCAATTTGTGACTTTTACAGACATTCCTCAAAGTCTTCAGTAACCAAATGAGGAATTCTAATCTCTGTGCCATGAATTACATTTTTTCTTTTTAGGTCACAGCAGTATTCACCCGTATTTTTCTATTCAGAGAAGTGTATCTGTTACTTTTGTGCAGTATATAGGCTCAGCTGCACCACCAAGCAGAAACACATATTCCTGGGTTCCTTTGTAGTTTCAGTTCTGATTAGAAAAATCATGTATCCATGGAAATTAGATCAGGGGTTTCCTACCCTTTCTGAAACATCATTCTCATTTTAAAATGGGTTTATTGGTTTAGTAGTTCGTACAGTCTGTCTTGAAATGAAAGACGATACTATGATGACAGGCAGGGATACGAGCACAAGAAAATGTGAAGGGGTTTCTACATTGATGATGAGTTTTCTAGCTATTATTTCAGGAAATAGGTCCCAGTTTCTCAACACTTCTTATTTGCTTTCATTATGAATACACATTTCAGCCTCAGCATTGTCTGTGGATTGTTTTCAGTATTTGCAGTCTAACACTGCTTTGTATGATTTGTCATACACCTTAAGTTCTATAATTTCTCTCCATTGGCTATAAGATAAAACATTTCTATATCATAGGTTGCAGAGGCTTTGACTCAGGCAGAGAGAGATAGTAATGACTGGAGAATGAAACCATCTCCTTCCTTCCATTTCACAAGACTGATGATTACATAGTAGTGAGAAAAGTGTAACCCACACTATGGATGGAAAAATATAATCCATGGAAATAATACATCTCGGTTACTTTAGGTACAATTTTTTCTACTTACAATCACACGTTAAATTGGTTTGGCATTCATGTGTGCAATACGTGAAGGACATGACAATATTTTTTTACTTCATGTGATTATTTATATTTTTGTTAATTTAGAATGATCACAGAAACATTTTAATTTATTTCCAGAAAAGCAGAATTCACTTTACACTTTATTTAGGCTGAAGTTTGCCCAAGTTTTGATTTTTGGTTCCTGAATAATTTTCTAATTGTCACATTTTTTATTACCTTGATTTTTTCCCCTTTTATTCCTTTTGCAGTATTCTGAGAGTTAATAATGTCTTAACCAGTTCAAATTCTCACTTTTGAAGGTTCCGAATTTCTATGCAGAAAATTCTGTTCACTGCAGATGACAAAGCCATTAAAAACATTCTGCTGTACCCAATCCAGTACTGCTTTATATGCAAGATGAATACTAAAAGCACCATTAGCAGCAGAGACAGAGAGTTACCAATCACCTATTGATGATTATGTAATTAAGTAGTTGCTTCACATTAACATTTTCAATCACAGTGCACATTTTCTGTTATGTATCCAAAAACAAGTATTTGTGAAACTGGAGGACCAATCTGAGTTGCTTTCTTAAGTATTTTCTAACCAGGGAGCTGCAGGAAATGAGAAGCAAGCATTATGCAGTACATGGCTTCGGCCTGCATTCCTGACGCACGATCATGCTACACCTGCACTGCAAAAAAACAGCACGTACTTTACCATGCACAAGAGACTACTGTCTTCAACCTTGCGTTAAAGCTTCTTTCTGTTGTTATGGATAAAATGACCCTCAAACTACCTTAAGGGTCAAGGACATATTAAGAACAGAAATAAGCTTATATATAAAAAAGTTTGGGGTTTGCCTCGCGACAAGAGTAGCTGATTGATGCATGTGTTTATTTCTGCTTCTTGAGACTACAAAATATATTACTGCATACTTAACTAAGCCTCCTATCCACAGTGCTTTCTCTGGAAAACATTGGTAGCAAGGACATCCTAAAAGTTTTCAAAGGAGAAATTCCTTCTATAAAATCTTGTGCCAGTATGGTAAGCACCACAGATTTCCCTCAAACTTTCTTTCCTATCAGTCTTACAAACAGATAACAGAAATGCACAGTTGACTCTTCTGTTTATATCCCAGTGCTGCTACCTCACTGTTCTGGAGCTTGAGAAAAATATCATGATTTGGGAGGTGGGGGCTATGTGTGTGGTGTAATATTACTTCCCAGATTGGTATTTCAAAAGTATTGTGAAGTGTAATTAATGTATATTAACTTCTTTATATAGAAAGACTCCGTAATATAGATTAAAGAAAAAACAGAGCTTCATTCCAACACATTCTCACACAATCAGCCCTAGGAAACTTCTCAACACAGGAATACAACCAGATACATCAATGACTGTCTAATTCTTCACTTTCAGAGCTGACTTGCCATCAAGGAAAAGCTCCCACTATAATAAACTGAAATCTTTCTCCGCAATACTTAGAGGCTGCTGGAAAAATTTCCTGAAGCCTCGAAGTTTTAAGGTTTTTTTGTCTAATAAACAATTTAAATAATCCTGTTAATTTAGTATATCAATAAAAAATAAACAATGAAGACTTCTTTATGTAACTTTAGATGGAAAGCTACTCTTTATGCTTTTTTAAACCAATACTGTAATGAATTCTCTCCATCAGAGAGTTATGAATATACCTGTCCCTAAAAATCCCTACTGGCAAATGGAAGTCTAAGAGAAGGCAATGAATCTAACTATTCATTATGGAGGACTTATCAAGGTAACTAGAGAGACAGAGAGGGAACAAAAAAAATGCTGATATATTAAAAATGCCTCTACCATTGCAACTCGGGTAAAAGGTCTTTTAGTCCAAGCACGCGTTTTTTAAATAAATAAAGCCATCTATGTTCAGATCAGTGGGCATGCTGTCAACAAACATCACTCATGAAGGCCCACTTACCTCTAACTGCACATCTCTCTTCCAGCCACCTCGCATTTCTTGCTCACATTTCCGCACAACATATTGCTGTGTCTGCATCAGATTGCCCTTTTTCATGCCTCTTGCTACACACATCCTTCCCATTAAGCTAAATGATATTCCTGGGCACACGATGATATTACAAGGAGATAGACTAGGTAGCTCTGATCTCTTTTTTTGCCTCCTTCAGTCAATAAAGATTAAATCATAGATGCTTTTTTGTTTGACTTTTTTTTTCTTTTTCTTTAAGTTAGAAGTACTCTTGAGATCACAATGTCAGAAAATGAAAAGGTTAAGATTGCAAACAAGCTAACTTCTCTGTATTGCGCACTACCCTTCATAATTCCCTCTTCACACATAGCCTTCAGATGCTACTCAGAAGGGGACAAGTCTCACAAGCACCCTGTGTCCTATCTACCATCCCATGTGCATATCCTGGATGCACTAGTGTGTGAAATGACAATAGGAGCCTTTGTTTAGACAACTAAACTGAGCCACTCATCAGTGTATTCCAAGGTGTCTAGAGAGGTTTTCAGCTGACCAGCCATACGTGTCTCACTTGCAATGAAGTATAGAGACAATGAGGCCTAGAAACTATTGGCTATATTGACTCAATTTTCAGTGACTGTCTGAAGTTCTCTTTATGTCTCTAATCCAAAACTGTAATTGAGAGAGAGTGCTAGCTTTCCTCTTTCCAAGCTATCCTGGGTTTGTGAAAAGGAGGTTCTCTGGCATTCATTCCTCTGCTGTGGCTTTGGAGAGCTATACAAGCTTAGCGCCTTTGAATACTTTCATTGGCTTCTCAGACTCCATAATGCCTTATGCCAAGGGCTGTATAAAGCCATGACATAAATCTCAATTATCAAAACAAAAATATGAGCAAAATACACATATGCTTTCGTAGCTGATGTTTATTTGCTTCAGATAATCCTCTTTTCATGTTGTGCACACTCATACACAGTGAAAATCATTAGATTCAGTTCTTGGTAGGGACCATAATGGGACTAACTGTGATACTCTGTTACGAGACGGAGACTGACCCTTGTTCAGAGTGTCAGAGGAGCTAACGTGGTAGAACAGTAAAAACAAGGAAAGGGGGAAAATTGTACAGACCTTTACCACAGAGCAAATCTGGGACAAGTCCTGTGAACCTAATAAAGCTACAGCAGTGTTTCATTGCAGAGAAAAATTCTGAATCAGTATTTTGCAAAGGAAAAGAGTTATAGGCAAAGCAACTGAAGACAGAAAATGCTCATGTAAAGGAACAGGTTTTTGCTACTTCCAATTCTTTAGCTTATTCCCTTCAAGCTATTTCAGAGGAGACATAAGAATATGCTTGCTTTGTGCAATTTGGTCCTTCTGAAAAGCTGTAGTCAAAATCTTTCACACCCACCCATGAAAACCATGACTGGTATGCCACTTTTATTTCTGCTGGTTAATTTATTCTAAAGGCATCGCTAAAATATTACAATGTCAACAGCTCAGGATGCACTGATAATGAAGGTATTACGAACTACTTTCATGACAGGACTTGAGGGGCCCAAGCTACTTTTTTCATTTGTCATGGTATCAATAGAAACACATCTGTTAATTACTACTTCTCAGCCAAGCCTGTCATTGCCTGCATGAGTGCTTCTCTCCCACTCCCATGGAAAGTTAAACTGCCTTGTTAAATCTCAGGTGAGCCGAGCTAACCTCTGCCTTTGCAGTGAACCAGAAAGGGGCAATATTCTCTGAATCATACAGCTGTCTCAGCTGAAAGGCAACAGTTTACACCATCACCAAACAGCTGAGCCGCTGGCTGAAGCGAGCCTTAAGACAGATCTAAGAGCAGTACACAGCAGCCTCCCAGGCTGAAGACTGAGGTGCAAGCTTACATTAAATCTTGAGTATGAAAAATCTTTTCTGGCTGATGGGATTCCAGGGCTTTGGGGTTATCACACTTTGTATAGAGATGATCAGAAAGGTTGTATTTCTTATCTGCTTCATATAATAATATGACAAAATAAGGTGTAAGCAGTGAAGAATCAACATCTTGAATCTGTTTTATTTGGTTAATAACTGAAGGAATAGGCACTTTGATATTTTTAATGCAATAAAATAATTCAAAAGCTGCTTTAACCTTAAGAGGTGTAAAAGGATCCAAGGTAGCATGCTGCTATGGGTAAAAATATATCACCTTTCATTATAACTCAGGTTTTCAAGGGTTCATAACACATTTAAAAACTTCTCGAGGCTGGCATAAAACATTCAGTACAAGAACATGTTTGGGGGAAAAACACAACAGAAATCTTTTGCCCCTTTCTGGGTTATATACACCAAGAAAAAAATAAATAGCAGTTTATCACTGAGAATGAAAGGAAACCCTGATACCAACTGTAGTCCATTTACTGCCAAGTCTACCATTTCTACATACATATTTGCACCTTTGTTGGATACTTAAGCAAAGCCACGTTCCTTTAGCTGAAATTTTCAAGGCCATACAATAAACAGATGCCTTTGGGCATCTCTGACAAGGACAGAGGAGGAAGCTAATAAGACAGAAGCTTTGCTGTTTACAGGTATGTTTTCTGTGTAAATATGGCTAATTTTTTTCCACAAAAATTTTACGGGGAGTTTTAGTATGCAGACTAACAGGGATTGTATGTGGTAACTACACTGGCAAATATAAAACCTTAATAGCTCCACTCTGCCACAAAAAAAAAAACCACAAATGAACCTAATTAAAAGTGCTGATCCTTAACCAAGTCTTAATTCATCCAGTTTTCTTGGCAGGCTAGAGGTTTTCAGTAACACTTATTTCATATGTTCATTTGGTGAACATCTGAGGAAGGCAGCTAGTGGAAATCTCAGATGCAATTATTTTATCATCAATAAACAAAATGTTATTTAAATAGCATCTGAAGTCCAGTTATTTGCCATGTGTATTTGGGTTTATTACGACTATATTTCCTTGTTAGACCAAATTCTGGATTTAGTATTAATTTGGATAGAGTCTGCAGTGAAATTATTTTAATATCCAGATTTAATTTAAACCAGAGGAGAGAATGTTTTAATTTAATTTGTTTAAAATAAATACTCTGTAAATGTAACAAAAGGTCCTCTACTACTGTTGTTGACTTAAATAGAAGTAAAATAAAATAAAAAATTGGCATATATGTCCAATTACCTGTAAGCTAAGGCTTGCCCTTCTAATCAATTCTGCATAGATGGGTCTTGGCATCTTTTAAGGAAATCTATTGATTTTAGAGGATGCTCAAACAAATGATCAACCATGCAATGCACTGAGTAAGGTATTAAGATAAAACTATAAAACATTCCATGGTAAGAATGTTAGAAAAACATCCTCAAGCATTTAAGAAGTAACTGTTTTAGCTACCCTAAAAACCACTTATCCTGTTATAGAGTTGTAATTGGTTATAATTATTACACACTGTTAAATTCTAAATTATTGTTATTCTTTAAAGATCAGCAACTCATGAAGAAATTACAGTGCTTTATTAATTATTATTGTTAGTTAGCTTCCAGCTTTCTGTTGCCTCAAAAGTCAATTTTCCTACCTGCTGGTAAAGGCCAGTTTTTACAAATTTTCATTTAATTGCTTCCTACTCATTTTCCACTTCTTTTGTTTGTATCCACCCGCCTTCAAAGAGTCTGTACCAACCTAATCAGTCCTATTTGACAATCTTTAATCGAAGCAAAATAACTCACAAGATGGTTTCAGAACATCCTATAGAGTTTATTAAACATGCCTTGAGCATTAGAGAGAAAATGCAGTGTTTAGAAGACACTTTAGGTTGTGTCTATTGCATCCTCTTACGGGTTCACGTCTCAACTGAGCATGTTGTCATTTCTTTTAATTTGTATCAGAACAGAGCTGAGAAAGGTGCCATTCAAAGGTCATTGCCAGTCAAATCCATCCAGAAACTTCAGACAGACACTCAATATCTGAGGAACAACCTCAGATCTCATTTTTTCATCATTTGTATTTCCAGTTTATGTCCCTGGGTACCCCTTCGCCATTTTCAACAAAGTTTGCAAATTTTCATCATCTACTAATTTGATGGCATGACATTTAGTGTCTTTCCAGATCACCCATAAAGGCTTTAAATGCTAAGTATACTAAGGCTGATTCATGACTCCTTCTGTACCATTGTACCTATCTGAAAGCATCACCTTTTAGTGCTTTCCTTCATTTATAATTTGGGGCTAGTTCTCAATACACATGAAACACTGAGTTAACATTTTCAATAATAGAGGTTGTCTTTATCTACCACTCTCTCTTCTTTCATGAATGTTGTAAATGTTCTTTATTCTTGTAATTAATATGTTGTATGAATTTCTTTGTGAGTGAATATTGTTCATGCACCATAGTCGTCGCTTCTTGAAATAACATAAGAAACTTAAAAGAAACAGAATGTATCTGTCTTGCAACAAGCGTTCTTAATAAAGTCAGACTTCCTTTTAGTTAGAAACCTATTGGAATATTGAAGGGCATTTTAATTCCCTAGCAGAGTCTAGCTGTCACCATTTATATGGGGTAAATAAACATCTGAATCAATCATAATGTTCTGAATACCATGATGAGTACTGAGTGCAATTTCAGGTGAAAACTGGTCTAGGCCATTTAGAGTTTTATTTATCTCACAGGTGATCTCTAACACAATGTGCCTTTTGCAACAGTTGAGTCAGAGGACAGATTTCAACTACTGTCATAAAAAAATCTGTCATATATTGGCAGATATTTTTTGTGTTTTACCATTAACACTGAATTGTTCCATTTGGAGGTCTGTCCCGGTTTCAGCTGGGATAGAGTTAATTTTCTTCTTAGTAGCTGGTAGAGTGATGTGTTTTGGATTCAGGATGAGAGTAATGTTGATAACACACTAATGGTTTAGTTGTTGCTAAGTAGTGTTTATACCAGTCAAGGACTTTTCAGCTTCCCATGCTCTGCCCGGTGCATAAGAAGCTGGGCGGGAGCACAGCCAGGGGGGCTGACCCAGACTGGCCAAAGGGCTATGCCATGCCATATGACATCATGCTCAGTATATAAGCTGGGGGAATAAGAAGGAAGGGGGGGATGTTCGGAGTGATGGCATTTGTCTTCCCAAGTAACCGTTACACGTGATGGGGCCCTGCTTTCCTGAGGATGGCTGAACACCTGCCTGCTGATGGGAAGTGGTGAATGAATTCCTTGCTTTGCTTTGCTTGTGTGCGCGGCTTTTTCTTTGCCTATTTAACTGTCTTTGTCTCAACCCATGAATTTTTTCCCTTTTACTCTTCTGATTCTCTGCCCCATCCCACCAGGAGGGAGTGAGCGAGCGGCTGTGTGGTGCTTAGTTGCTGGCTGGGGTTAAACCATCACAAGGTCTAAAAGAATATGGGAGTTGTAACTTTCAAGGACAGATGTAAAATGTGTCTTTGCTCTGCCATTGCTTTGACAGTGTATTTGTTATCGATTCAAATCCTGATATTTATTTAGCTCTTGGGGATAGTTAAATGCTTGACTGATCAGAGCCTTTATTTTGAATCTTATATACATATATTATGACCCTACCATGAGAGGGATCTCATGTAGTAGCCACAACTGCAAGGTATGTCATATCAAAGCCAAATTATGCTCTTTAATTACAGACATCGAAGAGTAATAATGGGTTCTAGAAATATGAACCCCAGGACAGGCCCCCCTTCTGTCAACTACCCCTTATTATAAATTACATAATATTCCTAATTTATGTACTTCTGTGCATCTTGTATACACCTTTCCACTGTAAATCTGTGTTCTCAGATACAATAAGCCATATAACCAAAACTGTATTGTTGATCCATTCAAGTGCAGTTTACAGAAAACCATAAAGTGTTAAATAACAAATACAAGGTTGTATGATCTGCTTTTGTTGTGCTTTTTGACATACTTCAATTCCACATGCAAAACAAAAATTTGTAACCATCCTTTCTCAATTAATTTGCAAGTGTTGATGTAACAGTGCACAGACTCTAGATCCTCAGATAACTTCTCAGTTTTCAACAGTGAAAGCCCGAAGGCAATCGTTTTGGAACATGCTAGAATGTTGTCATGAACATTTGGCTGCATCAAAAGGTAAACATATTTCATGCAAAAATAAAACACATCATTGACTTTTGGTATGGTTTGAATTCTAAGAATGTTATAGTCCCACTAAGTTACTTTTCTTTCAGCTACAGCATAAATAATCAATTTGAAAAGATAAAATGATGAATGTCACAGTCATTAACTTTACAGGAATACCTGTAAATAAGTACATTACATTTAGAGTAAACACATTAATTTTATACTTTATAGATTAACTTTTACTGAAGTTATAAAATCACTGAATAAGAAAACAAATTCTTCCTCTAAAGTGCTGCTTATAGAAACTCATGCAAACTATGCAAAGTCTAAGCGTTAAACAAGATGTTTGCTTTCAGTGAAAAATTGCATACTTTGTTATTATACTATAATTATTTTCCTGGGCATACAATTAAAATATTATTTGTGATACAAGAAGAAGTTGAAAAAGCCTAGTAATGCATCAAAGTATGTGAACAAATGTCGATAAAAACTTATGGCATCTTAGAAAAACTCCAAGCAAATAGAATCTTAGTGTAATAAGGTAGTTGCCGTTACAGTGTTATTTCAGGATTCAGGTACTGAATGGACAAAATTAAAAGGATAAATCCCTATTTATGGCTTCACACCAGAATGTACTTAACTGAGAACCAATCTCCAAAGACAACATGCAAGAGATGGGGTTGCAGCCCTTCCCTGAACTTTTTTGCATCTAGTCCTTGAATTCCCTTCTGACCCTTTTTTATTTAACAGTGCAGAAATATCCATATTTCAAGAGAGAGAAGGCAAGTGCTTAGTATGCACCTTAAACACAGCTTGGAAGCGTAAGTATAGGACTGTGCCAGAAAATAATTCTGATCTTGTGCTCGAGTTTCATAAAGCTATTAGCACAAGTTCCCTTAAGGATATGAAGTGCTGATACTGCACGCTTTCGGAAGAACTGTCAGCTTATCTGAGCTGAGTGTTGAGATACATTCTTCTTAGTAAAGCCCTTTTGGGATCCAGAAAAAAAGGGTATCCCTATGCCTAGACTCCATAAAGGACTCAACTGTTTATGTACATGCAGAGTGTCCCTACCACATGACACTAGCTCAAAACCCAGCTAGGGTACCTATCTTCTACAGAATAATGGTCTAATTAGGGCATTTGTTCAGAATTTTAGGCATAATTGAACCTAAGGAGATTTGCCTGTACAACGTTGTCTTCCCAGAACACTGTTGTAGCCACCAGACAAGAAAGAAAAAAAAAAAAAAAAACAAAACAAACAAAAAAAAAAAAACACCAAATGCAAAAAACCTCTCCTGTGTCAGAATGCCCTGTTCGGCTGAAATCGTGCCACACTTCTGCTAAGACTGAAAATGTGTGGATGCAGAATAAGTGAACCTGCCTTGGTATTCTAGTGGGTACACAGTGCTTTCAAATACTTCCTACTCTATTATTTTACCCCTATGAAAATGCACTCCTGTATGACAAAATCTGGTAAATTAGAGAACACAGGTCATCCCAATGCTCTTCTGTCTCAGATTGCTTTCTGGGGCTGCAAACAAAAGCTGATGAGAAATCAGAGCTCAGTCCTCAAGATAGTTCGTATTTTTGAGGTGAATGTAAATGCATACTTTCCCAGATTTCAGTCTGGGAAAGCACAGGTAAAAGCAGTCTACTTTCAAGTACTTAATATTTGAATGTTCCACAGGCCATTCAACAGACTACCCACACACAGTGCTGAAATAAATTCTAACAGAAGTTTTTAAAAAGTGTTTGCAATTTGCAGAAGATAGCTGCAGAAGTTATAGCTTAGAAAAATACCATCAATGCATTTCACCTTAAGAAAAACAGTTAAGAAAGCTCCTGAAGTGCATCTTAACACTGCTAAAGCAGCTCTGCAGAGCATCTGTGTCCTTGTGCAAATTGAAATCACCCTTGTATTCTGATTATCTCTTGGTCTGGTTTGACTTCTGATGCAAAATAGAGCTACTTTAAGTTTATTTTAATTGGTATTGTGCTGGTTTTGGCTGGGATAGAGTTAATTTTCTTCATAGTAGCTAGGATGGGGCTATGTTTGGGATTTGTGCTGGAAACAGTGTTGATAATACAGGGATGTTTTAGTTATTGCTGAGCAGTGCTTACACAGAGTCAAGGCCTTTGCTGCTTCTCACACCACCCTGCCAATGGTAGGATGGGAGTGCACAAGAATTTGGGAAGGGACACAGTTGTGATAGCTGACCCCAACTGATCAAAGGGATGTTCCATACCATATGATGTCATGCTCAGCAATAAAAAGCTTGGGGAAGAAGAAGGAAGGGGGGGATGTTCAGAGTGATGACATTTTGTCTTCCCAAGTAACCATAACACGTGATGGAGCCCCGCTTTCCTGGAGGTGGCTGAACACCTGCTTGCCAATGGGAAATAGTGAATGAATTCCTTGTTTTGCTTTGCTTGTGTGCATAACTTTTTCTTTACTTATTAAACTGTCTTTATCTCAACCCGTGAGTTTTTCCACTTTTACTCTTGTGATTCCCCCATTCCAGCAGGGGGGAGTGAGCAAGCAGCTGTGTGGTGCTTAGTTGCCGGCTGGGGTTGAACCATGACAGTCCTTTTTGGCACCCAATGTGGCGCACGAAGGGTTCGAGATAACAACAGATTTGATTGGAACGTGCTGGATCAAATTTATAGCTGTTATTGCTGTTTACCTATTAATCAGCAGACTCCTGCTGTTCCTGTGGGGCTTGCTTGCCTTACTGTATATTAGAGTCTAGTGCTCATTAGTGGCTGCTTTTTACTTTGCTGCTTGGTGCACTGCTGTACTGCTTATCATCTTACTCTGCTGTGCCTGGGAACATTTTGATAACAGCAGCGGCCATGCGCCTGGGCTGGCAGATGGCCAGGGCATCGCTGCTGTTTCTGTGCTGCTGTACTGGACAGGCTGGAACTCCAGTATGAACTCGAGTCGAAGGGACTGTGACCTGTGGATGAGTTCACACAGGAACAGGACACCCCAATGCATCTGTGGCTGTGGATAAGCCCATGCCAGAGCAGCTACATCTCGAAGCACCTGTGGCCGTGGTTATGTCTGTGCCACAGCAGGTATATCTCTGAAGGGATTGTGGCCCAAGGGTAAGTCCACACTGGAGAAGGTACACCTCAAAGCATCTGTGGCTGTGGATAAATCCATGCTGCAGCAAGTACACCTTGAAGCATCAGTGGCTGTGCATGAGGTCATGCTGGAGCACCTCAAAGCGCATGGCCATGGATAAGCCCACAACAGAGCAGGTACTCCCCTGCAGGGACTGCAGCCATGGGTATGGCCACGTTGGAGTAGGTTTACTTCTGAAGGGACTGTGGCTGTAGGTAAGGCCATGCTGGAGCAGGTATATCTCTGAAGGCACTGTGGCCCATGGAGAAGGCCATGCTGGAACAGGTGCACCTCAAAGCGACTGTGGATGTGGATAAGTCCATGCCGCAGCAGCTATACCCCTGGAGAGACTGTGGCTCACACATAAGGCTCCACTTGAAGCAGGTAAACCCCTAAGGGACTGCAGTCTGTGGATAAGTCCAAGCCGGAGCAGGGGCAAGGGGAGGAGCTCATTGCAATGTTAAACCTGATGGTCTGGTCCAAAGGGACAGGGGTGGAAACTGTAAAGGAAATACCTTTAAATTGTTGTAACCCATGATCTGAGTTGCATGTTAAGGGAATTACTATAGCAGGAACCACCTAAACCAGTGGAGGACAAGCCTTACAAGAAGCTGTGCAAGTGAAGCAGCGACCTGACCTGAGCTGGCTTTGGTGACCAATATCTACATGCAACACACCACCTCTCCTGTCCTGAGTGACCACCATCACAGATGGAGCCAAGTCATGGACTAAATGAACTCAATGGACATTTTGTGGACATTTGTGGACATTTTACAGACATTTCACAGGGGTGGTCCATAGACTAAGGGAATGATATCTGCGTACTATATCAAAGGATGGGAAGGGGGGTGATGGGTAATGAGAATGTATTGGAAAATGGTATCAAACAAGGGGTAGAGAATGTGCTGGTTTTGGCTGGGATAGAGTTAATATTTTCTTCATAGTAGCTAGGATAGAGCTATGTTTTGGATTTGTGCTGAAAACAGTGTTGATAATACAGGGATGTTTCCGTTACTGCTGAGCAGTGCTTACACAGAGTCAAGGCCTTTGCTGCTTCTCATACCGCCCTGCCAACGAGTAAGCTGGGAGTGCACAAGAATTTGGGAAGGGACACAGTTGTGATAGCTGACCCCAACTGATCAAAGGGATGTTCCATACCATATGATGTCATGCTCAGCAATAAAAAACTGGGGGAAGAAGAAGGAAGGGGGGACATTCGGCGTGATGACATTTTGTCTTCCCAAGTAACCATAACACGTGATGGAGCCCCGCTTTCCTGGAGGTGGCTGAACACCTGCCTGCTGATGGGAAGTAGTGAATGAATTCCTTGCTTTGCTTTGCTTGTGTGCACAACTTTTGCTTTACTTATTAAACTGTCTTTATCTCAACCCATGAGTTTTTTCCCTTTTACTCTTGTGATTCTCTCCCCCATTCCACCAGGGGGGAGTGAGCAAGCGGCTGTGTGGTGCTTAGTTGCTGGTCAGGGTAAACCATGTCAGATATTAACTATTAAGCCCCTCCACCCCCAGATTGTTCCCATTTTATGGAATTTGTCAGATTACAGCAGTACAGTTCCATGTGTACCTCCAGTGTCTTATATAACATTCCTGACAAGAGGAAGCTAGGAGTTGCACAGGAAAAGGTATTTTGATTTTACATTGTCAACATTTTTACAAAGAGGAAATTCTGAGATAACTAGGTGTGGAACTACTGCAGCAGTGCAAAGGCACAGAAGAACCTGACACGTCCTTGATGTGTATTCTTCAGGGAAATCTTTCGCGTATGTTTGAAGCTTGTGTGTTAATTATTTTCAAATAGCTTGGGTTTTTGCCCAAAGTAAGGGATGAAGTAAGGGCTGTGATGGTCTCTGTCCCATAACCAGACTCAAATTAAAATCTTTACAAGTATGTAGAGGAAGATCAAGCAAAAATGACTACACTTGGCTTCTGAGCCAAGGGAAAACAAGTGTCCTACTTGCAATCTCTGCCTTCTGTTAAAGCTTTCATAGAGAACAAGTACTTATAGTGTGAACTCTCTAACCTCCTAGTGATGGGTAAGTAGTATCTGAATAGTAAATTACCCAGCTCTAAGAACTCTCCAGTGTGAAAAAATTTGCTTCTCTTCTAGTAAAGATACTTCAGAAAAAAAAAAAGCCTGTTCTCAGTAACATCTGTTTGGGGTTGTAGGACAATGATGTGGCTCAATAGCCACATATGTGCTTTGCTTTAATTTCAGAAATAATTTTAGTCTTGTTCAGATAGATTGGGACCTTGCTGACAGATAACACACTATGATATGCAAGTGCTTCTGAATAGACATAATTGAAAACTTAGAGCTAAATCCATCTTACATTGACCAGTGATTTAAATGAAGCCTTTTAATAAGATCAAGAGAACTCTAAAATTGATTCAAGCAATGTCCTCACCATACTCACAAAGATCACAAAAATTCAACTGATTCTATAATTAGAGAATCCCCCCAAAAGAAAAGTAGAAAGACTGACTGAAAAATGAGCTATTGAACTAAAGCACAGAGGTCTTTAAAAAGAACTTCATAAGTTTCTAAACAAAGCCTTCATTGAGAAGCAATGAAAACATATGCTAATAGAGATGATTAAATATTAAAAGATGAGTCTTCTGGCTTTTTCTCTAGGGTTTAGGCCCCTTATATCCAATCTTTAATAACTATTCTTGCTGTGAGTATTAAGTGGTTTTCATAAATCTCCACCAATTTAACCAATACACATCCTCAAAGAAGATTTAAAGTTTTATAACAGTCATTGCATGAGGGTTACCTTTGGTTATACTAATTAAAAGACAGCCAGCAATTGATGCAAGTGCCATTGAATGACACAGGCTGTCTCACAGACACACCACTTAGTGTTTCCTCCATCTATACATGATCTCTGTAAGAAACAGCTAGCTGGAAGTGTCCAAGACAGTCAAGGACTAAGGTAGCAATAAGGCAGTATGGGTATCAGGGGTCTAGTACTTAAGCTCCATCTCTATCATATTTTCATTTGGCAGTGAATATTTATTCATAAATATGCCCAAGAATCTTTTGCAATGTCTGAGGAAGTGCTCCAGATACGATGCATTCGGCACAAAATCATAAAGCACACATTATACAGCAATAAATAAAAATAGTACACATCTTTGGAACACCAGTCTCCTTGGAAGAATCCCAAGCACTGGGTTAAAGCATACTTTAATACATTTGAGTGCTTAAGGTTGCTTGAGAGTCAAACAAGTAAGGAATTTATTTAAGAAACACTTTGTCAGAAAGTTTCAGTTTGATGAAGCATGATGAAAAGCAAATGCAGTAACTTTCTGGTAGTACAGACATGAGCTGGAACCCAGAAGACTCTAGTTCAGTTTTGTTCTCTGGAAGCAGATTTGAACTGAGAGAAATTCTACTCTACTTCCCTCACACTCTGATTGCACATACTACCACCAAGTTTTAACCAGCTGTTTCCTTCTCTTTCTTTCTGGTTCAGTGACTATTTAATTATATAAACAATGCTGAGGAGTTCTCCTGGAAGAAACTGAGCAGAACTCTATTCTGAATAGTGCATGTCGAAAGGTTTCAAATTCCTTCTCTAGATTAGGCAGAGTAAGAACCTGAAATCAGATTGTATCTGTCCATAGCATGTGCCTCACCACCTGGCCCAGCTGGCCCCATTCAATTAACAAGGACTGGTGGCTCACTGTTTCATGGACTTTTTTCAGACACAAAGCATTTGTGCTATGATATGGAGTAAATCTTAGCCTGCTACTTTTTTTTCCTCCACAAAATCATAGGTTTGTAATTAGGCCAGGACTTATTGTGGTAGCCATGACGTATCTGTGACACTTTTCTAGTGAACCATTATTTATAATCAGCCAGGTTTATTCTTATTAACCTTCAAGCTAGATAGACAAATTAAAGTAGGTTTTTCCGAACTTCAGTCGTGAGGGTGCTCCTGCAGATGGCCAGCTCAGAAGAGTATTTGGGCATAACTTGACAAGCTGTTTTTGTTTTGTTTCTATAGTGAACTTATTGTCTGTGAGCACAGACAGATTAATAGCCCTGAAATCCTTCATGAATTCACAAAATAAGTACATCATGAGTAGTACAGGCCTAACTCTTTACCACTCCAGTAAGGAGACCACTTTTGCAGAATATAAAAGGAAGTTAATTTCCTGAAATCTGTTTAAAATATTCTTGACAACAGCACTAGTTATTTGCACTGGAACAGATTATCTGATGTGAATGTCCGTATTGTGAGGCTCTAATAGGTCTCATCTGGAGCTCTGTTTCTTGCTACTCTGTTACCACAAAGCAGCCCAAAATTAGAGAAAATTTCCCTCTGTTCATAATCTCCTATGTCACAGCTCCCAGTGTCTAGCACAGAGCGCTCTTCTAGGGACAAACAAACTGCACAGGATTTATCTGATAGACCTGAGGTTAATTTAATTCATGATAGGTCATAGCTGACTGGGGTATTTACAAGTTCAGAAAAGCATGAAAGGATTTCAAAGTCTCATTAGTCAATACTGTTCTTCCCATTCTGATCTCATAACAAACTCAGCAGAGCTGGAACAGACGATCAAGGTTGCCTTCTTAACATTGAGGCAGGGAACAAAAACACCAAGCAAATACTGTGCAAAGCTGCTACAGTTTTACTCATTTGACTGAAATGCCACACATCTATTAATTGTCTTCAGATATTAAAAACCTGCTCATGAGAATGTCTTAAAAGGCTTATTAATTTGGGTGGTTGACTCAGCTGAAAACATACTGATTCACATCCTCGTAATTACCTTCTGCAGACAAGACTACGCAAGCTGAGCTGCATCCTTCTGAATGAATTAAAGACTGGTATTAAATGGCTTATTTAAAACAGCGCTTCCTTTGGAGATGAAGATAGTGGGTGGGATTTATTTCAGTTATCATTAAGCATCTACAGTGTAAGAGATATGAAGGATACTTCTTATAAGAATTCCCAGCAAATATTTCTGTCGTATCCCTGATGCACTGCAGTTCATCTTACTCTTTAAACAGAATACACTTTCTGAATTTAAGAATGGGCCTTAGGTCTTGAGAATCTTTATAGTTAATTTCCCTCTTCACACTCACACTTGTGCTCATACATGCCTGTATACCTCATTCAGTCCCTCCTCGCATTGGCTTTAAGATTTTGTAAATTATACTTAACCTTTTGTAAATAAGAGCATGAATACTATTACAATAGCAAAAGACAGTTGGACACTGTTCACAAAAACTTTCCAGTCTAATAGAAAACTTTAATAAAATAAAAAAAATAGCAGTGAAAAGCATTATCTTGTTTAGTCTAGATTTTTCCCACCCTAAATAAAGATGTTTCAATACAAACAACTAGATAATGAGCATGCTAACATTAACCTACTTAGGAAATGAAGTCTGACACTAAAAGAAGAAACAAAATAGGGCTTAAAACCTAAGAAAAAGGGAACTGTTCCTACGTGCATGCTTATAAATCCACATGAGACTTTTTAACATCTGGAAATGTGTCATGTCACCCTATGGTCTTGTATGACCATACAGGAGAAAAAAGGGGAGAAAGAGACACATTTATACTGAACCCTCTTACCTACTATTTAAGCATCTTCTGTAGGATGAGATTAATTCCAGTCTACGGCTATGTGTTTACTGTTGAATAAAAAGCTGGGTACTGATCCTAATTGACATCAAGCAATCATCTATATCAAGACTTCTTAGACTTCACTCCTTACATAGCAGGGCTGTGCAGGAGAGAGTTAGAGGTTCAAAGCAAAGACAGAAAACAAGTTAAAATTTTAGGGCTGATTAGTACTCAGTCTCTCCTTGAACTTCTTTAATTCAGCTGTATAAAAATGTTCTATAGGTGCCTGTTTCTCTCCACTGGCTACTATAAAAGGAGTGCAGGATACAGATATGCAGAAACAGATATTTACATTACATACATTTAGTGACATGAGATGAATTTCTGTTTTACACTGCTGCCACTTGTGTTATGGGCTCGTGGAGGTACCAGGAATATCTCTACACTGAGTGCAGTATTCAGTGAAGTAGGAGATAGTCTTACTGTTCTCATTTCAATATAAAAGAGGAGGCCTGAGAGTAGAGGGTTAATTGGCAACCCACTGTCTTTCAACAACTCCTTCAGGGAGTCTGACTTTTACATAATCATCTTTTGAGTAATTCTAGGTCTAAAGAAATTAGCTGCTAATGAAACACTACCATTACTTCAAAAGAAGCCACAAAAGTTGGCTAAGTGAGTATATGTCTTTACAAATGAGCAGAAGTTGTCTCAGGGCTCTTTTAGAAGGGATAAATGTGAAAAAAAAAAGTGCACATTTAAAAGGTTGGGAATATATAAATAGTTTATAACTAATTCATCTTTCTTTGCATACTCATTTAATATTGTATTGGTTAGTAGTGTGGAGTACCAACTGCTAAAAATCCTGCAAAGCACCATGTTAAAAACAGTTTAACACAGTTGCATAGAAAAAAACTGAATCTCTGGCTGTATGTTTCTTCCTTTACTAGTTCAAGTTACAAACTGGGAATTCAGCAAAACTGTAAATGTTTGTTGTTCAGCTGCCAACGTATTTGCTTGGGAATTTGTTGGCAAGATTCTCTCTCACATCAGAGTACCATGGATCACAGAAATTGGGTGTTGGCCAGCTGCATAAATGATCTAACCCGCTTCTCTTGGATAGTTCTTGACTGCATCACTGTGGACTCTTCATCAGTGCAGGATAGGTATAGCAGAGTTCAGGTCTTTCCTATTCTTTCAGTTTAATCCTGGTAGGCAGTTCAGCCCCACACAGCCACTCAGCCACTTCCCAACAGTGGGACGGAGGAGAGAATTGGAAGAGTAAAAGTGAGATAAAGACAGTTTAATAGGTAAACAGTAAAGACAAAGACAGTTTAATAGGTAAACTGATACCCAATACATCCTCATTAACCACCCTTTCAGCTCAGGGTAGGTCAGTACTGTACTTGTACTGCTTCCTGTGATGCTCATCCTCCATTGGTTTGGGTGATTCCTGCTATAGTACTTTCTATAACATGCAACTCAAATCACAGGTTACAACAATTTAAAGGTATATCCATTATAATCTTGACCCCTGGTCCCTTTGGGTTTAACTTTGTAGTGAACTCATCCCCTTGTCCCTAGTCTGACTAGCAGCAAGGGGTTCCTGCTGTAGCACCTCCTATAACATGCAACTCAAATCATCGGTTACAATGGCCTCCACCACGATCCCTTTGGACCAGGCCACAGTGTTTAACATTGCAATGAACTCCTTCCCTTGCTCCTGCTCCAGCATGGCCTTATCCGTAGGCCACAATCTCTTAGGGGCTAACGTGCTCCAGTGTGGCCTTATCCAAGAGCCACAGTCTCTTCAGCGGTGTACCTCCTGAGGCATGGACTGCTAATTAGTAGATAGCTATAAACTCAGTCTAGCACACTGCAATCATATCTGTTGTTATCTCAAGCCCTTCAAGTCCCATGCTGGGCACCAAAAAGAACTGCCCTGGTTTAAGCCTGGTACGCAGCTAAGCCCCACATGGTACATCTCTCCAGCCTTTGTTTCCTTCAGCATGAGACTCGCATCAAAGAGCTGGCTATTCCATCCTACTGTGCCCTTATACTCATGGGCAACCGTTTGCTGAAGATCTGTGACAGAATTGTTATTTTTCTATGATGCCTGACCAATACATGGGGTAGGTGCTAGTAAAACCTTACTAGAGGATCTGGCTTTTTGTAGCCTGGAGTTTGTGTTTCTCTGTAGTGGAGTAGTCTAATCATGACTGTTTATCCTGGTTGGGAACCAGTAGTTAAAACGTGTGCCTTGCACTAATTTTTGCTTCCATTTGCAGGGGAAAATGCCTTTATGTTCAGCCCATTATGGGTTTTAATATTCTCTCAGTTTTCCTCCTAGCATTTCTGAAAACTGACAAAACAGTATTCCAGGACTTGCATTTATTCAAAATATTTAAAGAAGTCCTTAAATCGTTTTGAACAGAAAAGAAACATTGTAGGAAATAAAATGGTGTAATTTGTCAAGCTGAATGACATATGAAATGGTAGATGACACCCTGGTTCCACAGAACTTACATAGGAGTTTTACCATTTATTTCAATGAAGACAGTTTTGGAACAGCTACGAACAAATATCTTGTCTTAGCAGCTCATTTTTCTGAAGAGCTGAGAAAGAACAGCATGTTCTTTCGTAAAGCGGAGCAATATAACAGAAAAATAATATGACTGGTTTGGAAAGATCAGGAATAAGACAGAGAAGAGGGCTGGGCTATTGGAAACCAAAGGGATTTTTCTAAAAAGAAAAAAAAAACCTGTACAGACAAAACAGAGAACCGTATGTCACGGAGGTACACTAAAGCTAACCCAAATGAAGAACAAGCTCAAACAACTTTATTTCACAAAACAGCCAAAACCACACAACAGAAACTAATGAGAAACAGGGGTAAACTGAAATCAATCGACACTCCGATAACATTTAACACATAACAGGTTTGAGGTGTGAGTCAGGGTATTGTTACTAAATGTCAATACACGAGAATGACGATCCAAAGTGCACACACACACTCACTCACAAAGCAGGGAAACTCTCTCCCTCTCGTGGGTACCCAGCAGATGTACTCACTCACCCGGGGGGGTGAGGGCCCACGCAAGGACATATCCAGAAGAAGTCACTCACCCGAAGGAGGTGAGGGCACTCAATCCCAGGAGGTTTCCTCAGGCGGCGTCCCAACCCGAGGGGAGAGGTTTCGAACACAGCGCCGCTGCTCTGAGAAGGCCGCTCCAGGGGGGTCTCCGGCGGTGCCCCATTTATGCCCTGGGTGGGATCCGAGCTGCGGCCATCGCTGGCCCTGATCCAGGAGCCTCTCGGAGCCCCAGCGCCTCCCTGGCTGCGGGCGCTGCCTGGCGGCCGAGGGGCCCCGCCCCGCCGGCTCCCCCCGCCCAGGGGTGCGCGTGCCTGAGGGCACGGCAGCGCACAAACGGCGCGAAAGTGGGGCGCGAAAAGCCGGTGGTCGCCGTGTCAGAAGCACCCATCTTCGGGGTGGGGAGGGGGCGGAGTGTACCTGTCACACCTTCCAAATAGTCTTTATTCATTGTTTAACAATTCTAAGAAACTGAAGGAAGTTGTGGATTTTGGAACAGATTCTGGCCATTCAACACGAATGTCATAAATCATGACAGGTTAGTAGCTAGCCTCAGTAAAGAAAATCTCATAAGGTGCCTAACTTCATCAGCCTGGCACCTTTGTAGGCACCTACCTCTTCCAGTCCACTGTAGTGGGAAAATGGACACCTCAAGAAGTTGTCATGTGGCTGAAAAGCCACCAGCGCCAAGCACAGGTAGGAAAAGAGAAGGTTTCTCTAACACTCCCAGAAAGACGGGTAGGCAAATTAGGCTACATACCAAATCCCAATCCCCAAAAACCACTTTGGATTCAGAGTTTAGCTTAAGAATTTGAAACATGTTAATTCTCTCATTACGAAGAAATCAAGATGTGTTTCCCACTTCATAAAAGACTGCTTTATTCATTAGTCCTTCAGCTATGTTGGGACCATACCATTGTCCATTCCCACTCTTGAAACTGAGCAACTGCAGAAAGTCCTCACAGATTCAGTCGGGGCACTGCCAGGCCTTCATGGCCCTGCCCAGCCGGCCCAGGATCTCTCCCCACCCCCATCCATGGACCCAGGGCTGACATAAAAGCCCAGGCCTGGGCAGCCAAACCTGGCCTGAGTTACAGTGTAGATGTACCTGTCTCCAGCCCTGGCTATGGCACCAGCTCCTGCTTTTGACTGGATCCCATGGTTGCACCTTGGACCTGTTTCATCATCTGCCATGTTGGGGGCTACCTAAGGATCCTGTAACCAGCCCCGAGCTCTGCCCACCATGCTCAGACCCCACAGGACGGGGTCTCAGCTTGCCCCCCCCTTGTCATACAACCCCACTTCTGCAGCTCCCTGGCAGATTCCCAGGGACAAGGGAAGAGTGAGTAACCCAATTATGATATTCAGTAACTCACTGGATTCTGCTATTGTTTTTATATTTTTTCCAATGCTACATGAAAATGCAAAAGTTTCTGAAGCGACTGAAGTAATTCTAACCAGGATTCAGTTCTAGACTTCCTGGACCATCATACTTTTTATTTAAAATACAGTTTGGTATGGGTTGAAATCCACTCTGCCCAAGTCCATAGACATGTTCTGGGTATTCCTTAACAATCAGATGCTGCTGCTTTTTTTTTTGCCTTTTTTTTTTCCCCTAAGAGAGAGAGGTTAATTTAGGTTCTTCTCTGAATGCAGATGTAAGCAGAAAACAGTCACCAAAAGACAAAAATCTAAAGGTACAAAGTTAAAATCAAATCTGACAAAACTTGAAAATCCCTGAAAATGAACTTGGGATTTGGGGGTATTACAGTGTGCAGGAGTAATGGGGATTAGTGTGGTGGAATACTTTGGTTCTGTGTCCCTGACACTCACTTTCATGTCAACACGAAGTGACAAAATGGTGCTTACATGCAGGACTTCAGATCTACCTATAATTTACATCCACATTTTATGTGATATGATGTACCAAGATCCCACTCCTGAGTTCTAGATCTGGAGAACCAGATGCCTGAAATTCATTTTTTAAGTGAACTTGCATTTGAAGTTTGGCCCTCACCCCACCTAACTTCAGATCTCTAAAATAGCTATATGTCCATATCTGAGCTAGATAACCTCCTTTATGTGGTATGTGGAGTAACCTGCATTATTCAGGTTATCTAATCTGTCCCTTATCTGCACCTTTTCAGTGCAAGAGGGATAATAAGTAAAGGGGGAAGCAATAGCAAGAGCACAAAGACCTGACACACAAGGGGTAATGGAAACAATGCCAAAGAGCCAAAGTCTCCAGTTGCTAACTGAGGTGTCATTAGGAAACTCCAGGCACAGCTTTGGAAAGGGCCAACCTGGACTTCATAAAAAGGGGGAAACAAGGGGAACGTGAGATTTGGGATACTGGGGGGGGGGGCGGGGCATGGGACTATATAAAATGTATTAAGAAACTTTTAGCAGAAGAAGATTGGGGAGGAAGAAGGAAGGGGAATAGACAGAAAGGGTATAAAAGGGGTGGTCGTGTGTAAAGTGGGGCAGATCAGTGCACTTGTCTGGCTAAGCCTTGTGACCAGTCACCCCAGCCCCCAAGTGTGGGGTGCCTGTGGGACGAGTGTGTGAGTGCTGCGTGTGTGCAGCGAGCACGCAGGGGGACCAGCCGGCAAGTCAGGGCCCCGTGGGGCGGGTAAGGGGGGCTGGGATCCAGGCAGGGGTGTTGGGCGGACAGAGGAGCCATGCCAGTGCTCGGGGGATCCATGAATGTGTGTGTGCTTGTGAACCTGGGGAGTGTGGTGTGTGTGCTGCACCAGTGACCTTCTGCCTCTGCCAGCCCAAGAGCGTGGTCTCCCATTTGTCTCTTCCCATGACTACTCCTGTGGTTCTTCCAGAAGTTCCTATAGAGTTGGCACCTATGGCAGTGGTCCATGAGCATATCTCTACCCCTAATTCAAATTCCTCTATAAGATCTTATTCTACAATATATATCATAAAGTCATCCATAAAATCTAATCAAAAAATGATCAATAATTGTCCACATGAAAAAATGATAAAATCTTCTCATCCTTTCTGATCATGCAGTCTTCCCCTTTGTAGTCTAATATGAGGGCCAGAAACAAGGCTTATCTTTGGTAGCTGGAAAGCATAGCGTATGTTAAGTCCTCTCATAGTTTAATAAACAGCAATGAATAACAATTAATCACACTTGTCAAATTTATCCAGCAGTACAATGAAGTCCTCAGTTTCAGATTACTTAAGCTGTTTTCTAAAATAAAAGAAATGTAAACTATTATATGGTAGTGTCAAAAAACTTTAAGATACTGCAGTGGAGAGAGGGAGATAAAATTCTAGTGAGAAAATGCAAGTGCTTTGATTTAAACATCAAGAATCAAAATGACTGTATTAAAATTGAATGTTTGAACAAAAAGCTACAGATATCCCTTGAAATCTTAAAATTATGTGAAGTCACTTACAATAGTATTTGTCTTGCCTAAATTTACACATCTAGAAATTATTTGTCTAATCTGCTAATCACCATATGCTGCCTCCTTACTATATAGAGGAGGCAGCATAATAGACATACAAATAGGCACTTCATAGAGATCTGCTCCTCCTGTTTCATGATGCTTTTCTAAGTTGCTTGAAATGAAGTACTCTCTGGGTACATCTGTTTCACTCCATTAATTGTCTCCATGTCTCCAGACAATTATTTCAATTGGAAAACTGCTTTTAGATGGACTTGAAAAAGAAAAAAAAAAAAAAAAAAAAAAAAAGACAAGGTGAATTCTGTCCTTCATCTGAGGCTTACAATCCTGACTATATAATGGGGCCTGATGTGAGAGTTAAACTTCAATGTAGTTTTGAATGTTTCTTGTGCTGATCTTCTCTGGTTAGGTTATGATTGGTAAACCTTAGCCAGTAGTGGCAGAACCCCAGTAATCTGCAACACCTGAACAAAAACAGTAATCTATGATAGGACTGCCTCAAACATATCTCACCCATCATATTGTAGTTTGTTGTCTTCCTCTGCAGCTGAAAAACAAAGGTGGACTATTATTCTTTTTCTTCAAAAAGGGAAACTGTTTTCAAGCAAGAAAAATATTTTTGTTTATTAGTTACTGAGAATCATTCAAACTTATCAGATCAAATACTACCCCCATTTCTCATGTCTCCTTGTTACAGTGATTACTAAATGAAAACCACATTCCACTGAATATTTACTGAGAATCATTCAAACTTACCAAATCAAATACTACCCCCATTTCTCATGTCTCCTTGTTACAGTGATTACTAAATGAAAATCACATTCCACTGAAAACAGACTTAGAAAAAAAAATGTTCAGAAAATTGCCCATATCCTGCTGCTTTCTGAGATTTCCTTGATCCCTTCATCATTATCTAACACACATGAAGAATCAAAGAAGTGGTGTACTTGCCCTAATTGATCTGGAGACCTTCACCAGAAAGAAAAACAACTGAACTTCACCTATTTATTGCTTGAATATTCATGTCTGAAGAGAATTTGTTTACATTTATCTACACTGCAGGTAGGATTTGACAGTAAGCTGCAAATGCCAGTGATTCAAGAACCTGTATAATGCTAGTATTATTTTCAGTTGAAATAAGAAGCGCTTTCTAATCAATGCCTAGGCAATGTTTGTGGTACATGACATAAATGGCAATCTTGTTCATATATTTAAGTAATACAATTTTTCCTAACTTATAGCAGAGTTTTTTTAAAAGAATAAAGCCAGAAACAGCTCAGCTTCCCCTAAGAGAGAAGCCTTTTTCACATTCGAATAGTAATAGAAGACACCGTAAATTTTTTCTTGAATATTTGATTGCTTTTCCTTTCCTTTTGAAATTGTGTTTTTTATTTGCCATTTATATACATCAATACATAAGGATGTGCAGAATAAATTCTATTTGGTTAGCAATTCTAGTAGCTTTGATCCATTACTGTATGTATTAACTGTATAGCCTCACATTAGTAATACAATAAAGCTGAAAAGACACCTTCAAAATCCATTTCACCCTCCAGTTTTTACAAGCAACATCAAAGTGTGTAGTTTATATCAGACATCCTCCACAATTTGTCCAAATTTCTGATCATTTTACAGTACGAGATAGTGTAATTGGTTGTGTTAAAATTGTTTTTGTAATTAATTGGGACAGTGATGGACAGAATAATTCCTGAAGAAACATCCATTGATACCACTCATCATAGAAATACCAATGATGGCAAAGATCAGGCACTGATGGACAGAGAAGATATTAAATTCAGATGGTTTATTTGAATATGAAGCCCTTGACGCTCCGCCTAAACCTGGAGAATTGAGAGCATCTACAGCAAGCGAGAGATCATCTACCGCAAGAAGTTTAGGGGAGAAAGAAAGCAAGTATGCCCAGAAATCTAGAATAGGCTTCGCCTGACCTAATGCACTCATCTACTTTCGACAATTTCTATCATAAAGTCCTTGTTTCTCTCTACCAACTATACAAGGAGTACAGAAAACTAGCTTAGAAGTAGATATTTATATTGTAGACATCTAAAGTGGGTACAATCAACCCGACCTCAGGCATCCAAGTAACATACTAGTCTGGGCATTTAAAGGAGGCCTTGAATTCTCAGACTATGAATATATAAATGGATTAGTAGAAACCCTCACTCATAGTGACTTTTTCACTCTTTCAGAAGTCAGATCACCTCAAAGTCACCATAGAATGACTCCGTAATATGAGCTGTAGCATTTAAAAGAGCAGGCAGTTGCCTCCCTAAAGAGCTGGGAGTCTGTACAGAGCTTTTGTATGCTAAAGTGTTGTCTATTTAGGAAAAGTTCTTCATCTGCATAAACAACTATAATTTTCAGACTTTTAGAGCTAGTTTAATAATTACTGTATAAACATAAATAATTAAGTAATGTTCACATTCATGAGGAGTACCACTGATGATCACGTTAGAGTTTACATTCAATTCTGCTCTTAACTATAACTTCTCTGAACGTTTTTCTTTTGTGTTTCTTCTAGTTTCTTCTCCAGCGGCATGCATATCCATGCATGTGTATATGGATACATAGTATTTATTTATGTGCACACTTATATATGCATATTATTTACATCTGTCTTCCCAGACGAACAACAATTTTGGTTGTTTAGGAAATTAGAAAAAATGAATCCCAACTGTTGTCTAAGTTACCGAGAAAAAATTTACATTTCCTACACAAGACAAGAGAACATTTTCTTTTTCACTCAGAATTGAATAGCTATGTGCAGACACATGAATATGCTGTGCACATATCAAATCTCTTAGAGGTTTATAAATATTAGCACAAATAAATTGTTTTGTGATTCTGGAAATAAGAGGCAGTGTGGAAAAGGCCTTTAAAAAGTGTCAATAACATGGTCAGTAAATCAAAGAGCAAATGCTGGAAGTGCTTAAAATCTATAGCACAGGAAAATAAGTATTAATGGAAAAGATCTACAACTGAAACATTTTCTCTTTCTCCCACAGTGGTTTGTAGATTGTTGGTCTTTTCTATTGATGTTTCTGTTTCTTCGCTGTTAAACAAAGACTGAAAGTTTTATTTGTAAATCCCATTAGATGCTATCTCCAGGTACCTTTCAGATCACTGTGCTTTCAGAAACACATTATGCCAAGTTTTCAAGTGCACTGGGGTTTTACACTCTGGACAAAACTCACTTGGAAGGGATTTAAGAATACTAATCTTGTAAATTTGTGACCCTGACAAATGCCAAGGATAAGTTAGGAGAATGATAATGAGCAGTTCTGTTCTGTAAGGTAGACTCTGGTCCTAACAGCTAGTAATATAGCATAGATTGGGACTGGTGATGAGAGAAACCATTTTACACAAACTTGTCTTATCTATCTATCTATCTATCTCCTGTAAAAATATAAATAAAATATAAAAATATTTACTGCTCTGAAAAATCAGAGCAGTAAACTCTGTTTTTTCTGAAATCTATACCCAGAAGAATCCATCTTAAATGAATCATCCACGTGCCCACATGATGTGAGTCTTATCACCAGTCTGGAAATTTTTTCCCATTAATTATGTTGAACTGTTCAAGTAAAAGGAATATACCACATGACATTTCCAGGTAATCAAAGTAGATTTATTTCTTTACATGAGATAGTTACAAATGATTGCTTATGAACAAGAGCCAGGCCAGCTGTTATTCATGTTAATTGTTAACATTATTCTGAACAACAACTATTTTTGAGTAAATCATAATGGTTTTCTGGAGAAATCATGCATGTGAGAACAGGTGAAATTTCCATCACAAAAAAATATTTTAGCATTGTTTCTCATAGCTGTACGGTGTACCACAAGAGTACTACGATTTCTTTTTATGCTGATCTTGTAAATGTCAGTAACAGATTTCTCCTCAAAAAGACATAGGACTAGGTGTCAAGAAGAGTTCAGATAATATATGCTTTGGGCATATATAATTTTCTAAATGAAAAAAAAACCAAAACAAAACACAACAAAAACCCCACCCTGTAAATACAAAAGCACTTTTACTCTAACTTTGGGTTGATTTTATCATTCATCTGGAAAGGCTCTCACTTTCCTGCAATTTCTTTAATCACAGTTTATCTTAGGGGACAGTCCGTGGAATCAATGTGCTGTGCAATAACTAGCCAACTGCATGATCTAATTAACACTACCTTCTTATTTCCTTCCTTCTGTTTTTTGTCATGGTCACTCTTACTCTTTCCACCCACTGCAGATAAACTCTAACTCCTCAGAGTAGGAACTGTGCCATCCTCAGTGTTCATGATTCACCTATTTCAGACAGCTGCCAAACCTTGTAGGATTTCTTTTTCTTTAACCATTGCATTACAAATAAAAACATATATTATTAACTCTCATTGATTTTAGTAGAGGTAACTAAAGACAGCCCATATAAATATCAAATCAAAATAATCAGACATGAGAAAGAAGCAACAAGAAAAAAAGAGACATTATTTCATATTTGATCGTCTCTACCCTTAAAATACAAAATCTTCTTATAAGCAGCTGGAACAGATGCTATAGATACAGTATAAAGCTCTGGGTTTTCTTCCATTCTGTGGCAAATGATGCATTTGTTCCTACTATGTTTAGTCCATCAAATAATTTATATCAGAAGAAACCCAATATAAGTGCCTCAGTAATGGAAAAGCTTAGTTAATTCATTGATAACCAAATGGGGAAGACAGAAAACATTAAATATTATAATTTAAAATGTTCCAATGTGCCTTTTTATAGAAAAAGTAATTGCATGAATGTTAAATATTCACACTGCAAAGTAGTTCTGAAAAATTGCCCATGTTAAATTTGTCCCCCATCAAGTTTCTATTTTCTAACATTACAACACAGTCCAAGAAATATTTAGGTTTGACTTGTTCTTTTGATATGAATGCAGGCTATAAGAAAACCATCTCAAATAAAAAATATCTCAAAGAATAATCAAGTTTATTTTTCAGTCTTGCTACAAGATGACCACTCTATTGAGACTGTGGTGACCTCACTGTGACTATTCAATGAGTCTGTAATGCTTCACAGTGAAGCTTTTTGCTTTATGCTAATCAGCATTCATTATTTGCAATTAAAAACATGTGCTTTTATCATTTCACAAACATTTGATTGTGACAGCTAATTCAATGCTAGCTTTGTCTTCAATTTCAAAGAAGAAGTGTAAACCAATTGAATCACAGTTACTGTGATGACATAAATTTACTATTAAGGATATAGGCAATTATACTACTGCAATGGTAAGGGATCCATGTAGGTCATACTTTTAAGGGAGTTTATATCCTGGCACAGTAATGCAATGTAGCTCTGTTAATCTATAAACTCTGGTATCTTTTAACTAAGCTGTCTCCCTAGTAATCAGTCATGCCAACGTTAAACTTTTTCTAGTTTTTAAAACAAAAGTGCTTATTCATCTTATAAATGACATCATTATGCTTTGATAATATGAAAAAGCTTTAATTAAATAATTTCTATATTTTATTCAAAGAAATCATTAGGCTTTAAAGAAATATTAGACATACACTTTGGATTTTTACTACTTTGGCTTTTAAAATATTTCTTTGCTGGGACAAATTGTATATGAGATTCTATTTTCTTTATAGACATTTATAATTTTTTGCTGTATTTCTATTATTTCATTTATAACACTAAAGCTTAGGCAGGAAATGTCATTTCCTGGTGTCTTTATCTTCTTTACTGTCAGTGGATGATGTCGGAAATTTTCTGAAATGTTCAACATTAACACAAGCTCTATTATATTCCTCTTCATCTTTTTGTATTTATGTGAATGTAGTGATGCCTATGAGGTATTTAAATTTCAAGGTTGTCTGTCAGTTACTTCAAGTAACCAGTTAGTTATTCAGAGATTACCATCTGCTTCATTGGATTTGAAGTCTACAATCTCCCTTCTTTCTAGTGTTTCGCAAAGATACTAGCATGGATGAAAATCAGTTAAATAAATAGTATAGCTAATATAGCTTATTCCAATCCCTGGAAGAGGCTGCAGGTGGGTATATTTTACAGACCAAGGAAATTCCCTGTTTCCACATGCAGTGCTCGTGTAGTCAGTATCACACCCACATCTGTGCTTAGCTAAATAAAAATCAGGCAGTAGAGTATGGCTATGCACATGTATAACCATTTGGGTTTATTCATGAATAATTCTAATGTTGAAACTGGTATATATAATTTGAAATAAAAAGCCTATTATTTTGAAAAGGTGGATGTTTATATACATCTTTGTAGACAGATGTACCAGAGCAGCAGAAGCTTGTCATCTGCTAATCAGTTTTTCAGTTTTGTTTTAAAAGCCCACAGAGACATGTTGGGATAATCCTATGTAAACTATAACAAGCTGTTAAGTGAATATCTGATTGACACCAAAATTCCAGTATCTTAGTAATAATATCTTGCTGTGGCAGCACTGAAAGACATATTCTCTAACAAAACCAGAATCTTTTTTGTTCTTTTAATACTTTCATGTAATGAATTGTTTATTGTACTAAGGGAAATAAATTAACAAGTAAAGGCACCTATTGAGACCCTGCAAAGTGCTTGTGTTTTGAGGTGTCCATAAACTGCTACCCGCAAGTCTTTCCTAAACTTCAGCCAATATTTAAGGATAAGTGGCAACTAGTAATTATCCGGTTTCATCATTCCAAGTGTTCTCTCAATTCATTTGTTAAATACTACCAGTATTTCCTCCTAGCTTCACGTAATCTAATATAGTTTCAATGTATCTATGAAAACCTTGTCTCCAACAACATATCTCATAGCTCTCGTGAATCAAATGTCTGTTTTCAATACATCACTCGTAGCAGCAGTGAAAAAATTGATCTTTTTTCATTGACATATGCATATTCCACAATCAGTCTTACAAGACCTTTAATAATATTTAACTTCTACATATGCTTTACACTAATAATTTTTTTGTGAATTGTTTCCTTAAGAAGAAAAGACAGTGAAAGAATGCAGTAAGAATAGAGAAAAGCACGGGGAAGTGTTAATATATTGGTGTAGGAGTAACAGGCCACATCATGTTTGCCCTGCCCAAAGCATTAAATGAAAGAATTTGAGAAAAGCACAGCTTAGGAAAGACTTTAATTTATATAGTAAGTTCTATATATTACAAAAAGCATTTTCTGCCAAAAATAGGTCTTAGAAACATTCTTCACTTCATCAGAAATGTTTGCATTTCTTTCAGCTTTCCCAGATTTCTCTCAGCTTTCCCAGATTTCTCTCAGCTTTCCCAGATTTCTCTCAGCTAGCAGCTAATCAAATGGAACAAAAAAATATTTCACCTGTAGCTGTCCAGAAGATTTTGTTCCATCATTTCAGTTGATGATTCATGCTTTAATGACCTCCATGATAGATGAATGGGATTCAGAACTAGCATTCCGATTTCATCATAATAGAGTGAAATGGCTTTCTTCATCATCAGTGCTGTCTACGGGAAATAATTACAGGAATCTTCTACTCAGTTCTCTGCATTTGCACAGAACCCTTAGTCAAATTCAAAATCTTACTATCATTCTCTAAGAAAGTTCAGGACCATGTAACTTATAAGGTTTCTTCCATGACAATAATCCTCCTAAATGTCTTTAGATTGCACTTACTCAATTTAATTTTCTATAGTCACAACAGATATTATAGCAATGAGGAAGAAAGAAGAAGATAGAAAAGCAGGATCAAGTAATCCACTGGCTACTTCAGAGTAAAGAAAAATCAAACTAGACCATAAAGAAAAAATTAAAACTTACAGGGGAATAAAGATCTAGTGCCAAGGAAATAATCAGTCAAAGAAATCTGAAGATCCTGTCAGAACAAGAAATATAGACTACTAGTAGCTTATCTAGAGAGACAGTGCAATGGTGGCGGCACTGGCCAAGAGCAGATACCTGCTGCATGGAGACTTCTTCATGCCTGAAAATGTCAGTGTTAGTGGATTTTCTAACTGGATTGTGTGGACATGATTGTTTCTATTTTAATTTGCTAACAGTTGATCTGAAAGAAAGGAGTTTAATTTTAATTTTTTATTTTTTCATAAATTAGGGATATTGGTTAGGATACCGTGACGAGATTTCTGGTGGGTTTCTCAGGCCTTGGACCCTCTCTCTGAGCTGCTTATGTGTAGAGTGAAGAGTGGACAGTGTAAGGATCTGTACATGAACTGTACCCCATAATTATAGGAGCTAGTTTCTTTAGTCTTTCTTCTACCACATGCCAGAAAGTATTTTCACTGGCTGGGCATGCCTGCATACCTGTGACACTGTCAGAGCACAATGTTCACAATTTAATCTGATTACTGAGTCTCCAGGAGTCTATGAAGCAAGGACCAGCCTTCCTTTGATCCTAGAAATAGTAGTTTGGAAAGATCTTAACAAAAGGTGAAACCATGTTCTTGGTCTGGTTTTCCAGGAATCAGTTATCTATTGCCTGATGCTCTCTTTGCAGTGTCTGGTGTTTGAACCTATTGCTTTTCTGCCTTAAATTAAATATGGGAAATTGGAGACTACTCTAGTACAGGCAAGAACAAACAGAACAGCAAGCACAAAAAAAGTAAAGGAAATAAAAGAGGAGTCACCAGTAGGAATGAAATGAGAGCATTTTATCAGCCTACAGCTATCCACCCAGCATAGTCAGGTTAAAAGGCAACATTCAGGCAGACCATCAACTCATCCAAATGCAGTCCCTCAAGTGTAAAGAATAATTTTCTGTTTGGCCTGTGGGAAGTGAGCTGTAGCTAAAAAGCAAGCAGGTCTTTTGGAGATCTATGTAAATGCACCTTAGGTAACTAACTTAGGAAAGAGGAGTCCAGGTCTGAAAATTATCTGCAGGCATTTATAGAAGACATTGATCTCTTAGGTAAAATAAACTACTTGTAATGTTCTTTTGTCAACTCCGATGTTGCTTTAGAACAATAACAGCCATATATTTACCTTCCTTCTTGTCACTAAACAAACAAACCGGTGATTTGGGTTGTTTTTTCAACTAACTGATATCACAATGGAGAAAGTGTTATTAGCCCAATGTCATCTATCCATTTAAGTGAATTTTATAATTTTTAGCCCTCAGTGAAACCTCTTCCATACCACTGTGTGTTCATTTAAAAATAAAGAAATAAACAAACAGAAACGTGTTTAGCCTATGAAAAAAAAAAATGCTGAGAGGAAATATCTCTGCCTGATACAAACAGCTCAAGAGAAACATGAGGAGAAAGAACCATAAAGTGAAAGACAGTAACATTACAAGACTAAATGCGCCTCTACTGGTCACTTATACCTGTAAGCTGAAAATTGCAAGATTTCTTGATGATTAAAACATTTTTGGAAAAGAAAAGCCTAATGTAAGGAGCATAGCTCCTTATGAGAAAGTCTATAAAATGTCATTGCCGGCGGTATCTGGGGATTGGAGTCAAGAGTCCCTTAGGTCCCTTCCAGTCCCGTGTTCTTGGAGAATCTCTTTGTTAGCACACAAAGATCCCAAACCTGAATAGGACCTGGTATGTTCCCATTCCCTAGCGGTGCCCCAGTTTCCCTAGTCATATTCATTCTTTCCACTACCCTACCGGCAAAAAAAGTGATAAGCCAGAATCATGCCTGCTATTCAGAGCAGAATTTTATATTATATACTTTTTTAATAGATACGTTTTGTCTTGCTTGTTCTTTTCATCTGTGGGAAGAATGACTCAAATACGAGAAAATCACAGGAGCATCCTTATAAACAGTAGCATACTCAGATAACACTATGATATACATTCTCTGCTCTCAAGGGAAAAAAATTGAGCCAATACTACCAACATTATGCTTGAAAAGGAACTTATTTAACATTAAATGAATTCAGAAACAAACATTTCCTTTTTCTTTTTTTCCCCCCCTCACAAATAAACTCCAAATTTGGTTTGCTGGATGAGTGAAAAACAGATGGGATGTTTACTGTCACTACTAAAAAAATGACTCTGCCACTGACTTTTATTTTCTTTGGTGCAAGCAAGATCAGGCAGTTTTGTAGGCTTTTCGGAATTGCCTTAATCAAGCCTGTGAAACCAACAGAAAGATTTCCTTTTGGGTCTCATTCACTAGTTATTCATTCTTTACTCTCTGGGAGTCAACAGCTACACATGTCTGTATTCTTTATATTTAACAAATAACTAAAAAAACCTGATCTCTAAATTTATTGGATGAACAATTTGATTTTTTTTTTAAAGTCATTATAAAAACTGTATGAATTCTCCTGCCTGGAAAAATGAAATCTCATGTTATAAAGACTAGCTCAGTTTTGTCACAGATATGTGAGATCTCAAAGCATCAAGTATCTTCTGTCTCCTGAAATATGTTGAGACGTCACATATAGAAGTTGCCATTAACACCTCCTGCTGTTGCTGTGAATCATTTCAGTTCTGTCACATGCAGTACGTTAAAGCTTTGGATTAAGGTCCACATGAGCAATACAAGCTTTGAAGACAGCTGCAGACCTCTTGTCTTCGAGCGGTACCTTCATTTAACATTGCTGTATACCACTTACCTTAGAATATGCAATTTAGTGGTTACATTTCTTGGATACTGAGAGAGACGGCCTGCTATATACAAATAAAACAAGTAAATTTCTCCTTAGACTATGACAAGCTTTCACTCGAGGAGGAAGAGTTTGTTTATTTCAGGAAACTTAAAATAACAATAATTCCCCAACATACATCCCTTCTATTTTAATAGAAATTAACCTCCTACTAGCAGAAAATTTATTAATAAGAATAAACACTATACGTACAAGTCAGGATTAGGCAGTTAGCAAAATTCTGATTACGTGAATATAAAACTATACATATGTATATGCCTACATATAAACTTTATCAGCCATTCCAGAGCTGCAACATTACTGGAAGCTAGGCTCAGAATTCCCTGCAAAAGACAAGGCAAATATTCACTGATACTGCTTTTATCAGCTTCACTGGTTACAGCAGTGGGTTTTTTCTTCATCAACAATCACATAATGAGGGAGCTGGGGTTGTTTAGTTTGGAGGAGGCTGAGGGAAGACCTTATTGCTCTCTACAACTCCCTGAAAGGAGGTTGTAGTGAGGTGGGGGTCAGTCTCTTCTCCCAAGGAACAAGCGATAGGAGGAGAGGAAACAGCCTCAAGCTGCACCAGGGGAGGTTTAGGTTGGATATTAGGAAAAACTTCTTCACTGAAAGGGCAGTCAGGCATTGGAACAGGCTGCCCAGGGAAGTGGTAGAGTCCCCATCCCTGGAGGTACTTAAAAGAAGGGTAGTCGTGGTGCTTGAGGACATGGTTTAGTGGTGGACTTGGCAGTGCTAGGTTAACGGTTGGACTCGATGATCTTAAGGGTCTTTTCCAACCTTAATGATTCTATGATAATATATAACAGCTGAGTGTGCATATGTGAGTGTGTGTGTGTTGAAAGCACATGCCTGTTCCTACTGTATTATATACTGTATGAAGCAATTGAAATACAACAGTAATATATGTCCTTATTTAGAAACAAAGAAAAATTTTCTTTCTTTGCACTGGTGCATAGAACAATGATGTTGAAAGTCATGCAGAATTAACAATCTTTTCATAAAACAACGATGCTGAAAGTCATGCCGAATTAACCATCTTTTCTAAACAACTTTCAAGACAAATCCCATATGTTCTCTGCTCCTTTCCTTGCCATGTTTTCCTCTTCCAAACATTGCTGCAACTGTATTAGCATTTGACTGTTTCAAAACATCTGATGCAAATATAAAATGACTCCCTTCCTGTGTCTGATATTATATTAAAAGTTACTTCAGGAAAGCTGACAGGGAAAGAGAGATTCCTACTAGGTGATTCTCAAGAAGACTCAACTCTGTCCCGAAGAAACAGATGGCTCCAGTTAACTCTTTGCATGTATGGTTAAATACACAAGTGTTCCTCATCTAATATTTTTCTAAATCTGGAAGACATAATACAATTTCCCAACAACATAGAGGCCTGAAGCGGGCCTAGATATTTTTAGAAACGGGAAAAAAAATGATGGTGTAGAATCTACCTTTCACTTTTCTGCTTGAAAATATCTCAGGGATAAATTTTCATGTGGAGTACACATTCACACAATGCAGCAATAAGGAATAAAAATTCTCTTTCAGAGTCATGCATTGTAAAACTGCCCAGTCACCAACTTATATACTAGTATGTCCAAGGTGACATTGGCCAAAAATACTTATCATCAGAGCCCGAAAGATATCTGGGCTCTTAAGTGACACTTCAAAGGGAGTTAAGGGCCTTTATAATTGTAAGCATCTGGGCATTAATGACTTAGAGATTCAATTTTCAACAGTAACTTAAGTAATTAGAAGCCCAGATTGAATTGAATTGTAATTAGTCTGAGGTTCCAAAGGGCCATATTTTTGAAGCTGCTCAAATATCTTGAACTGTGGCTGATTGGTTAGTGAGATGAATAAGAGAATAAGAGGTATAAGAGAATAAGAATTCACTGTAAGACGAATTTAATTTTCACTTCTGAAAACGGACCTGTGTTCCTATATTAATGGAACACTTTTGAAAACATTATTAACAATCTAGTCATAAATTGTGTTGCTGAGCAATAAATACCTGTTCTCTGCACCTTTAAAATACTGATTCTTTATCCTTTATATCAAATACTCTATACTTTTCTTGAGGCATCAAAATGCTTTAAAATTCCAAAAGTGATTCTCACTATTTTAAAAGAAAAATATCTGGTATTAGTAAAATGCACACTACTGTACAGGGAGCTGGTGAAGTTTAATTACAGTTACTTGTAAAATTATTTGAGATCTCAGGTAAAAGGGACTATGGAATTGTACATGATAATGATGATGTTGACAATGATGATCATTATTGATTCTGGGAATGTGTTTTCATATAAATTGCACTGTTTCCAAGGTCTATGCAGTGGGCCTCAAATAGATTTTTCTCTGTTGTGTTCAGACAAATTTTGGAATGGAAGCTACATGTGACATAGTGCTCCAAACTCACTCAGTTACTGTCTGCAGTATAAGGTATGTATTCTTCAGTGAAGTCAGAGACAAAACTAAATGTGCCATTTTATTTAAGCTGATAAAGACCAGAAAACAGGTGTTTTGATGCCCACAGAATTTATGCCGTTTTCATGACAACACCTGCTTTTTCACTCCTACAAATGATTGAATCGTTTAAATGTTCATTACTCAGTAAACCATTGAGACTTGTATTGCAATCACTTCATCAAGGATGTGCTACAGGGAAAGGGAGAATTCATCGTGACTCTACTAGCAACAGTCATCTTGAATACAGACTAACATTCCTTTGATCACTGAGCTGGACAGCAAAGCAGAAGAGACAGAGCCAACTAGGTTAGAATATAGCTAGCATTAAGTATGGGGAAAGATAAGGCTGTACAATTATAACTAATATTATAATGGTACTGTGGATGCTCAGCTCAGGTTGTATTCCTTCTTTTTACTAAGCCTGGGGTAACCATACCACTAACCATACTGCTAGCCATACTCATGCCTCAGCAAGGTGGTAGAGAAATGCTTGTATCATTCATAAGTATATCTGAGAGCTGAATTCTTTGCCTGTATGTGTGTTCGGGAGCTACTGCCACTCTCACTGGTGATATAATACGAAAGCGTTCAATAAGAGGCAATAGGGGTAGTAATCAACTATCTAAACCTTGGTATTCTGGGCTATCCGAGATATCTGTGAGAAAGATATGAAACAGGCTGCAGCAGCAGAAGACAGAGCTCTTTGTGAGTGATCTAAGGTTAGGGCAACTAATTCCCACCCAATTTGCCCTGAAGTGTTTATCATTTCAAGGCACAGCAAAGGAAGCCCAACCGCTGAAAGGCAACATAACTTGCTCATGATGATTATACAGCACAGAGGAAGTGCTGGGGGTAGAAAATGTGTCCAAAATCCCCATGTGGTGTTTACAATGTCTAGATGTTAGCCAGAGCTGAAGAATCTCGCAGCATGTGCAATCACAGACAGTTCCAGATGATTCTTTCTGGAAAACTCCTAAAATAATTGTTCCCCACCTTGTAGCTGCTCCATCATGGGTTTGGGAAGGCGTATTACATTTTTTCCATTCCCAACAGATATGATCACTATTCTCAGTATGTTACTCTCATTGTCTTGAAACATTTATCTTAGTATTGTCTTTTGTGGTCAGTTTTGTTGTAAGTACACAAGCAGTTCAAGCCTTCATGTTATTTTTTTTTTTTCCTTCCAACTTGAAGTGTTAAATATAATGAATGTTCACTTAGAAAATCAAGGGGACCAAAAAAGGAATTCTGTGGGAATTGGAAAAGGATAAATATAGATGAAAAAGATATGAAGTGAAAAACATTTCTGTTGAGAATGAAGATTCAGGAGCGTGGAGAGCTTGATGAAGGAAGCAGCCGTCAGAGAACAGAACAAGAAGGAATCAGCCGCACCAAGAAAAATGTAAATCACTCTTGGATCAAAGCCTGACAGATTAGTTTTTACATATTTTTACACTGCTTTTCACATGAATTATCTGTGGTCTTACTGTAAGGTTTGAAAAATACTATATAGCAATAGCAAAAGTAGATGTGCATTAAAGAATCAAAACTTCTTGAGAGCTCACAGGTACTTTAGATCTTACCTTTATTTTTCATTTATCTAATTATACACATTGTTTCAGGTATGATACAACTTTCTGAAAAAACAGAGGACAGGCTTATAAATCAAGAAAAAATTAAAACATTTGCCTTTGAAACTCTGTAGATAAATGTTAAGTGAAGATACGCTCCGTTGACTGTGGTCCACACCCTGAAGGAAAAAGAGAAATGAAATGTGGCTACAGAAAACAGCAGGAGCTTCTGATAAAGAAATTAGAGAAAGGGCTAAGTCTGCAAAGAGATTCAGCTGCCACATTAGCTGTCTGTATCCAAAATGTGGATTCTCATCCATCTCCTTTACTCAATGCCCTGCAACGTTTACTTATCTTTAGAAGCAGAGCAAATCAAATTTGTGACAACAAGGTCTCGAAGGACCAAGAAGTCTGTTTCAAAGCAAGCAACATGAACCCCCTGATTGAAGTCTGACATATGTGGTGGGTTGACCCTGGTTGGACGCCAGGTGCCCACCAAAGCCACTCTGTCACTTCCCTCCTGAGCTGGACAGGGGAGAGAAAATATAACAAAAGGCTCGTGGATCGAGATAAGGACAGGGAGAGATCATTCACCAGTTACTGTCAAGGGCAAAACAGACTCGACTTGGGGAAATTAGTTTCATTTATTACTAATCAAATCAGAGTAGGGTAATGAGAAATAAAAACTAAATCTTAAAAACACCTTCCCCTTAAAAACACCCCTCCCTTCTTCCCAGGCTTAACTTTACTCCAGATTTTCTCTACCTCCTCCCCCCTGGTAGCACAGGGGGATGGAGAATGGGGGTTGCGGTCAGTTCATCACACGTTGTCTCTGCCGCTCCTTCCTCCTCAAGGGGAGGATTCCTCACACTTCCCCTGCTGCACTGTGGCGTCCAGCCCACAGGAGACAGTCCTCCACGAACTTCTCCAATGTGAGTCCTTCCCATGGGCTGCAGTTCTTCATGAACTGCTCCTGCCTGGGTCCTTTCCATGGGGTGCAGTCCTCTGCAGACATCAAGGTCAGTGAAGAAGGAGGGGGAGGAGGTGCTCCAGGCACAGGAGCAGAGATTCCCCTGAAGCCCATGGCGAAGACCATGGTGAGGCAGGCTGTCCCCCTGCAGCCCATGGAGGTTAACGGTGCAGCAGATATCACCTGTAGCCCGTGGAGGACCCCACGCTGGAGCAGGTGGATGCCCGAAGGAGGCTGTGACCCTGTACCAATACAACATCTAAGCCCTGTTGGGATTTGAAAGCTAGAAGTGCCTCACTCTCTGTTGCTGGTGCACCTGGTCTAGTACTCCACAAGATCAGTACCTACAGATGAAAAACAGATGGAAGGAAAACCTCCTTGTATCCAAAGATCACTGGTTTGAGTACTTGCCTGGAATGGAGGATACATTAAATTTCTCCTCCTGCTGCTAGTAATTTGGGTACTACTATAATCAGAAAGCAATAGGTAGTCAGAGTAAGGCTGAGCTTTTTATGGTCTAATAAAATGGTCGTGGAATCAGACAGAAAACGATCTACAAACGTGTAGCCTGGGCATTGAGCTGAGCAAATGGGAAGTTTATTTCATTACCTTTTCTATCTATCTCATACTCTTCAGTTTCAGAATAATTTTTCTCCATTTTTTTCACTCTTTTTCTTTCTCTCCTTCATTACACTGTCCAGTGAGGGTCAACTTTCAGAGGAAAAACTGAAAATATCTTAATATCAAACATTTTAAGCCACTACCTCAATTGCATGAAGCAGGAACCCAGTGAAAACAATTTTTTTTTCTGTTTCATTACTAGATTTTTAAACTAGGTGGAGAGAGAAGAAACTGACTTCGAAATAAATAGATTACTGCCTTGTCATGTTCTGAAAGAAAAGGGCAAAAAGGAGGCCAAAGAAGAGGGGCAAATTTTGCTGTGAGTGTGTAAAAAATTAGGTGCCTTTTAATTAGACACTTAAATGTGAGATTTTGCTAGTGATAAATTTAAATATTTTCCAAGCACTTCTCACTGGATAATGCAAGTGGTACCCCTAAAAGTCTATTGTCCCCTTGTAATGTCTAGACAGTTCAGAGGTCAAGCTGTAGAACGCACTTGGTCGCTAAATGTATGAGACCCATCTTTTAAATGGTACCATAGCATTCAGCACTGAACCTAAGTCCCGTTTATAGATCCAGTCCTATATTCTCGAAGTTTCATTTTTCTTTGAGTAGGAAAAGCAGACACTAAAATTATAGAATAAAGAGAATACATTATCTATTTAAAGCAAATGGAAAATCAGGTAGTTTGATTGAAATTCAGCATTTGACTGAGAGAAGAGTCCTCAGCCTACAAATCATAGGTTTTCCAGGGCAAAAGGAGGAGCTGCATTTGATTGCCTGTGCTCAAGAGCTATTTATTGTGAACTGCAGGGGACAGTCTACATTGCAGTACACTGAAATGGAAAAGATGCATAAAGACAAGCCCCTTGTCACTGAAAGACAAAAGGCCAAAGGCAATTATTATTAAATCACTGTGATAGCAAGATAAAGATTGAGTTCTGCAAGCAACAAAGAGATTGGAAAACGTTAAATGTGGGCCAATACAAAACTCTCAGCACAGCACCAGGTGTTGTGCACTGAATCAAGCAGGAGAAAACATTCTCCAAAACAAAGTGTATAAATACAATAAAATTTTGTCCACACATACACCTGACATTCACATTTTTTCTAATTCATGGGTCTTTGTCAAACTGGCTTAGATGGTCACCAAAGTATTCTATGTACTGGCATTTGCTATGTAGTGATCCACTTCTTAAAAGTACCTTGAGTCCTGTGTGATCCACTAAATTATATATTATGCTATTCACTATTGAACATGGCTTTGCAAATAGCATCTGCCATGCAAGACATCAGTTTCAGAATATCTACATGTAGATCTCTCCAGTCTGACGTGTTGATGCTGTGAATGGATAAAGAAAATTCCCAAAGGATAAAAAAAGAGTAGTTCACATAACAAATGTGATAAAAATATTTCATAGGTAAAAAATATTTTTGCAAAATAATTAAATCAAAATAGAAAAAAAGTGTAGACAATTTGCTTATCCCCCAAAACATACATAAATATTAACATGTTTTACCACTGCTTTAATTAAACTGACTCTGACATGAAAAAATAATAACTCTTAGGAAGCATTCATTAATACAATTATTCAGGGCAGGAAATGAACACAAACTAGAATAACTAGATAAAACAATCTTTAAGAACTGGAGAATAAAAATGCAAGAACAAAAGTGTCAAATTTGCTATAAATAATCTAAAAAAAAAGATGTAACTCAAAAAGGACTACATTCAGAAAAGTAAAAATAGAAATATCTAGGCATCCAACTGAAGTATCAAAGTATATTAATGAAAAAAATTATTCACCTTATAAGGTGATACAATGAAAAGCAATGTCCTGAAATGGGGGGGGGGGGGGGGAAGAGGAAAAAAAAGGCAACACAAAAAAATAGGCTAGATGATAGCAAAACCATCCCTGACAGCAAAAATAACTGAAACTAATATAAATAACCTTTATTTCTGTATGACCATTAAATGCCACCCATACACAAAATCCTGAAAAACAAGCATGGCATCAGTTTGTCTCACTGAAGGAGAATATTTGCATCCTATAGCTACACCTATGGTATAACTTGCTATCAGTGGATTTGTGCAGGATGTGCTCAGGAAAGAACCTAGCCTTGCGCTTCTGTATAGGTTAATGCAAACATTCAATTGACATTTTGCCAGAAGAACAGTTCAATGAGAGCGTTTATCGCTGTATTCATCAAAATAGCCAATACCACGGGAAGAAGAATCTGTAACATCCAGACTATGCCACAGGCTGGGATCACCCAGCAGTATAAAACTGAGGCATTATACTGCAGATTTAAAAGGAAAACGTTATGCAATGCGTTTCTGGACCTTTTAAAAAACATTATAAAACAAAATTAGGAATGTAAAAAGGGAAGGTGTGGATTTCAATCTCTGTATTGAAATATGACTAGAGATTTGGGAAAAGAAGAAGAAATAAAAGACCAAACAAAACCATCCTACTATAACCTATAATTGTTAAGTGTAGTAAATTGGAATGGGGTCATTATCTTTATTCTTGCTTTTTCTTTGTCTGAGGGCATTGGTGGAAGGAATGACTGATGTACTGGATTTTGACAGCAAGCAAAGTACAAAATCCTGCTTCTGTATATTTAAACATGTAAAGTATCATATATATCTGGTTTCATATTTGACATGTTTATCCCTTAGCCTAGTTCAAGGTGTAAAACTAATTCTAAGAAATTCTTTGTGTTTTCTAGAAGCTTAGCTACACATGGGCAAACTTGATTTCAGTAATTTAGACCATGTTAAAATGAGCTATTTTACATAGGTACTGGAGGGAGGTATAACTGTTTTCACCGCGGTAATTATGAAGTTTTCATAGTCTTCTTACCGTAAAAATAGTCCCTGAAGTGCATGTAGATCAGTACTAATGAAAATAACAAATAAATAACTTTAATGAAGAGAGAAGTGGCATCATGGGACAGTAGTTCATTCTTTAATGATATTAAATGAATGCTGCAAATAAACCAGTAATTTTATGTATGTATATGTTCTGATTTAATAGTCGGCGCATTGCTAGTTAAGCCATTAAGTCTTCAGTGTTCAAATGGATGGCACTGGCATTAATTCTTTTATCACTTATTTCCACCAATATGGAATCATGAACTTGACTAGCTTCAGAGGGATCTAAAATTGGAAAGGGAGTCCTAATCTTGAAACCTCCATGGTTTTTCAGATTAAACATCTTGCAGAGTTTGAAAATGGTTGAAAGTTAAGCCGCTGGTAATACTGTTTAAAGGGCAAACAGAGAAGCCAAGACTGTGTGTCAACCCAAATGTAAAGTGAAGGAGGGGAAAAAGCAGAACTGTGGCTATATAGAATCTGTCACACCTTTGAGGAGATTTTAGGATTTAGGTAAGGTAACACGAGTACCAGGGAGGTTATTATTTAGTTTTTGATTGCTGTTGCAGTCTCCTGAATAAATAACCACCTTCTATTTTGAACAAGCTTTTCTCTGCCACTAAAATCCATTGCTGCCATAATGTGTCAAAAGGAAGTCTAAACAGGTGCAAAAACATCAAGCCAAAAGCGCAATGAACAATCACTCACAAGCATGGTAACCTGATAAGCCAGGCACACAGTGAGGATAGTTAAGAGGATCCCGTTATAACAGTGTACAGCCATGGATCCACCACTTGGAAGAAACACATGTAGAGTCAGGGGAAGCAGCACAACTTACGCAAAGAAAGGGTGGAGAAAAATATGCTGATTGATAATTAAAAGGTTTGCCTTCTAATTTATCTGTCCAAGTTTATGTCCAGACACCAAGACCACAAATGTTTAGAGCTGGGCAAGTCATCTTTATGGTCAAACCAAAGAAACAGACAAACCCAGATGCGTGTGTCTGTTTCTAGATGACTCCTAAGCAGGTCAAATGGCTCAAGTTTAAGAAGTGAAAAGTTCTGAGAGAGTAATCCTGCCACTGGAAGTCAGACATCTTGCTAAAATCTCAGAACAGTGCTGTGCCACAGGTTCCCATTATTTAAAACAGAATAATATTATGTCACTGCTGGAGTAATTCATGCACTAAAGCTCTTCTAGCATGAAGATGCTGTAAACAGTTGAATATTATTAATTGTCTTTATAAAGATTAAAAAATGCATATTTATCTTTAACCTATCAAGATCTTAGCGTTTTAGCTGCATAAACACTGTAAGAAAACAGATGTGCAATGCAATCAAAAAGAATAGGATGATAGGTGAGTCGAAACATCAGTACTTAGCCATGAGCTCATCATCTCATAGATAAAGTACATGGAGAACATTGTTAAACTCTTACTTTGCATGTCAGTAACATCAGTTAAAATTGTCTGTTGGAATTTCTGCTATGATTTACAACGATAATTGAGACAGTAAATTTACTCATTTTGATGAACACGCAGAATAAATAAAAAAATAAATGAATACAAGCATGTTCAGATAAGTAACAACATAAAATACTGTGGATATTAAACATTATCTGTTACCTTAATATGCTGAATGAATCATAGAATGGTGCAAAGTCCTGTTATATAATATAAGTCATATTTGGTAGATTTTTTACAAGTGAAATCTCAGGTTAAGAGCCACGTGATCAATTTCTGTAACCTTTTTTAAGCAAAACAAAGTGAACCCTAGAGACACACAAAAATGTAAGAGACTACTATTTTATTCATGACTGAAACTGGATACTATCACATTTCTGATCACTTTAACTTAAATATGTTATTTTAAGATTGACAGATCCACCACTCGAAGCTGTGAGAGCAAAGTGTGAGCAGTCAAACCATTTTTGAATGGTTATGTCCAAAGCCATTTTTGTCTTGGATGCACATAAATAAACACAGCAGTGTTGTGAGAAGTCATGATCTTCCTCTGAAAGTCACAATATTTTCCCACATATAACTCAAGGCTATCAAAAAAGTTTAATTTATTAGTGTATGCAGGTAGCACAAGTTTATCCACCAGAGCCCTTTCCCTCTGTGCAAAGAGGAATAGATTTCTCTCCTCCTTCTGGTGTACAGTATGAGTGGATTACCTAAGTATGTTGCTTATCTTCCTACTTATATTCAAGAAACATTATATACAAGGCTTTACGTTATCTGGAAAATGAATTATGCATGTGACAATATGGCACATCCCTCAGTCAGCCTATTTCTAGTGTCTACTCTGCCTCTTCTACCATCACATGCTGTGATCAAAAATAATTTTCTTTTTCTGAAGTTGCTTTGTTCTTGGGTTTTTCCTATTACCCCTGGGAAGGAATTACTTTAACTTTCTCCCTAATAAATGCTATTTGGAAACACAATGAAGTTATATTTAAATCACCAAAGATTAACTGAAGCAGCAGGAGGCCAAGGGAAGGTGCTATCTCTTCAGAAAGCAAGATAACAGCTTGGGAAAGCTGAAGGTTTTGAAGGGTTTGGATTTGTATATTTTTTTACAAGTAGGAGTACCAAAGGTTAGAAATTAGTAATATAAAGATGTTGTTTAGTGCCCGTCTCTCTGTTTGACCCCTGTGCCAGTTATGATGTTTATCTTATACTGACAATTCTCTTTATGGATGACATAATATTGAAGCTGGTCAGCTTTGGCCAGCTCAATACTACAGCAAGACATTGAGCTGGCTCTTTTCAGATCAGGTATTTTAACATTGTAGCAAATTATTTGGCTCACCTGATACCAAAACCCTTTCTTTCTCAGGAATTCTTCTGAAGTTGTTGTCAGGACAGACCACTTTCTAAAACAGCATAACATATTTGCAAAGATGGTAGTCTTTTTAGTTGTGTGTAGCAAGTGAAGTTAATTGGCCTCTTCTTACTTCTAATGAGGGAAGTTTCTCTGCCTGTTTCCCAACATATGAAATTTCCATCGCTATATACGGCAGTCTGTGGAATAGCACATACGCTGTCTTGAGTCAGCTTGGAACAATTCCACCTTCCACATCCCCACAGTCTTCTTAAGAGGAAGTGAACTGAGTGCCTCCATCTGTACTGATAAATATAGAAGGGCCAGGGAGCAATCCATGTCCTATCCCCCACCATGCAGCACCAATGAGCATGCATTTATACTTCTTATTAACTAACGCCAGCAACATCAGATTTATCTTTTTAGTTCCAGTATTCCAAAGCAGAGCCAAGATGCAGTGCCGCCAGTTAATCTGCGTGTGTGATTAGAATGTGCAGTGCTAAGGTCACTCGTTGGCCCTCCTGGGAACCCAGTAAGACCTGTCTTTGAGACAAAATACACAGCCATGTGAGGTACTTCAGTCTTGATGAAGAAATTTAATGATCAGGTGCCTGCCCAGACCACACGTGAGGAGTACGTGCGTTACCAATAGAAAGTTAGAAAATTCAGAATGAAATCCAGCCTGACAAGTGCACTGAGAAGACAATCACCTAAATTCTGCATATAATGTGGAACCAGCAAAATCTAACTAAAAATAATGTTCAAGACCTTGCTAACTCTTAAGCACTCCTCCTCAGGCATCATCGTTAGCTGCCTACAAGGAAACACATTCTCTTGGTTTGAATAGATGGCTCAGAAGGTACTCCTGAAAGTACCTTCCTTGGCAAAGCCTCTAACATCAGCCCATTTTACAAAAATGGAGTAGCAGCTCATCTGCCATTACTTGAGTCCTAAAAAACCGATGTTTCCTCCTCCTTGATCCCCCAGGGAAAGCTGAGGCCTCTTTGCTGAGTAAAAGGCTCTTTTGAGCCTTCTGTGTTGCCCAGTGGATAGTCATGACAATCCATAGGTTTAAGCAAACCAGGCCAGATGTAAAATATATTTGGTGGATAAAACTGTGTGATATTTCTCTCCAGTGAGCTTTAGGCACTTCACAGAGACCATGATAATTTTAAATGTCTCCCTGATCAACCAACAAGCTGTTTTGAATTCTGATCTGTGGCATGAACAACGTCTCACGTACTGTAAAGGCAGAACAAGCATCCACTGTAGGTTGGTGGGAGCTCTTGATGGGGTACACTTCTTCCTGTCTGAAAAAACAAATGACATTAGGTTTAGCTTTCTTTTTAAAATTACCTCAACCTTGAAACTAGCTATGGGTACAAATTACTGAAGAAAAATATTCATGAACTTGAACTCCTTTTATAAATTCTAAAAATAGCCTCTGAAGAGTGCAAAGCCACTGATGTTTCAAAGTTCAGTGACCTGTAATAACTATTATTGTTTCCATTGACCCATAGTAACAATTGACCTGTACTGGAACTAGTAACACTCAATAGCACATTTCCAATTTTTTTAAATGGTCCATTTTCCAAGACACACACACACACAAAAAAAAAAAAAAAATCAGTCTACATCAGACAGTCCAGCTATTAATCTGGTTATGCTTTTGGTAACAATAAAACTATAATCATAAAACTAGAAGACAATGAATGTAATGTCAAATAACTAAATACAAATCAATAGACAATTGTGCAGTAAATCAAAGATAATATAATGTCTTTGAAAAAAACAATAAAAATATCAATATTCATGATGGTATGATATGTGGAAACAACTGTGTTTGTGTTTATAAAAGCTAGTATCAGGTTGTGTAAAGGTAAAAGGTGAGAGACGGATGTTGCTGTTTCAGAAGGTCAAGCACGGCAATCCAAGTCTAAGGAGGAAAGTTGTTCACTGACAATTAGTAACATCTATGCTGGACATATATATGGCATACATATCACACATATTTATATTTGAGGATCTTTATACATCCACAAAATGGTTTCAGCATCAAGAAGATTTGTAGTTAACACAGTACAAACCATTTCTTTCAGAGATTGATCTTTCTACTTTCACTCACTAAAAGAGCAGAGGTAATCCTTAAAGTTTCAGACTGATCAGAATGAGATCTGAGTTAATACTGGATAGAAAATGAAAAAAAAAGTTTCTTTTCCGTAATTCACTTAGTAAGTATCTCTTACCCTGTGTTGATCTTCCCATTGCTAAACGTTTTTAAAACTGAAACAAATAACTTATTATCAAATGAAAGATTCATTCAAGAAAAGTATTTTAATGTCAATGACTGTATGTGGAAAACTACCTTGAATAATATGCAGAAAATACAACAGGAACATTTTTTTTCCTGTCTTTGTAGCATGCTGCACACAATTCAAATCAGAATGTATTCAGTTTCCGTTATTTTAGGGTTTCTTGGATTGTTACTTTTTGCTCTGCTGCAAGATCTTCTCAGTCAATTTACTTACAATACATATTCTATACATAGAGGTACCATTTATGCATATATCAATTTTTGAAGAGATGTACCAGAAGGGCAATCTACCATGTAAAAGCTATTCCAGCTAGCAGTTCTATGCTTTTGTTCATTGTCTAGACAATTGAAACGGAGCTTTTTATATCCCTAAGGAATAGGAAAACACTAACATCTTGGTTATGCTGTTAACACTGCCACATTAGATGGTACATAGCTAAAATAAAGTTTGAAATAGAAATTTACATTAATTGCTATTTCATTCACAATCCCATATTACCCTGAATAAGGAGAAAAAGGTTTTACCCTTCTGTAGAGGCTGCTCATTTTTCCATGAATTATGCATTTCCATTTTTTAAGACAAAAAAGAAAATTGTTTTTTCCCTGAAGAAATTCACTATATGAAGAAGTAAAACACTAGGTAATTTTATTCTGTGCTGTAGGAAATGCCTTTTTACTTTTATTAAACTGCTTTCTGAGTTCCTGATTTCTTGAATTAAATGGTTGTTATGCGGACCCCTAGAGATGTGCAGCACTGGGAAGAGGGAAGATGTCAAACTCTAAACTTGACTTTTCAGTGCTGCTTAAAAGACATCTCAAATTTGTCAAATGAAAGTGCTATCTTATTGTGGGTAAAAATTTCAAACATCATCTTCCTACAAGTTAAGTTATTTTCTTCACTTACGTGAGTTAATTTGTATATGTATGAAGAAAAAGTGGTGTCTGGTGAGTAAAGTTAATAGTTCATAAAAAATTACATATATAAAGAATTTGGACTTTCTGAAACTATGTTAGGGATAGATCACTATTTTTTTTCCTATCAGATGTAGTTATTGTCTAAAATGATTGTAAAGTAACATCTGTAAATATTTCTTGATTGGCAATTTGTGAGAAGTGTGCTGCTAGTGTCCAATATTTAGGCTCTTTGGATTCAACAGTGGTCTCAAAGGATATTGCTAATTATTCTGAGAGTATGGTTTAAAGTCAGATCTGCAGTGTAACTATTGTGGCTACACATTCAGCACTCTCTTTCTCTATAATCTACCTTTAAACAGATAAAATTTAAATGTCTATACCTGAGCTACTCACTCTAGCCCGTATTTTTAGTTGGGAGAGAAACAGACCCATTCAGAGAGCAATTTGTCTCACTTGTTTTAGACACCTATCTCTTTCAGTTACATACCTTGGAAATGTTTATATCTCATGAAGAAAAAAAAAAGAGCCTACACTCGATGCCTGATTTTCAGATATCAAAGTTAAGGCAAGAAAATCACACCCTTTCTAGTGAGTAATCCTCTCTTTCTATGACATATGAAAGTTGCACAAAACAGAAGAATGATTTTGATGTAACCAAATGCTTTTACAAACTCAAGAAAATCTGTATTTGGATGAACCCAGGGCCTCCGCAGAGAAAACACTATTGTCTCTTATCTCAGCAGGGAGCTGAGTGATCAGAGCTACAATATGAACAATAAAGCCACTGTCAGCTGCAAGATTTCTGAAGCATACAGCCAATATGTTTTCCCATTATGTAAAAATTTGACTGCGCATTAAGTTGTTTGGTTTCACTATCTTCGTAAAAATGTACTAAATCCCACTGAGAGTTGGTCAATTCACTTGTCTAAATAAAAGAAGCAATTTGGCCCAAATCCCAGGTCATGTAGTAAGTATCCCATGTTCAGTAAAAAGCTTTTTGGGTTCTTTAAGAATATTGGTGAGCAAGGAATAAGTTAGTATTAGAGAATTAGAGCTAACAACTTCATTAAGAATTTTTACCTGAATGTAGACTGAGGGAAGATGACAGAATCTGGTCCCTGGAAAATTCAAAATAATTCATTGTCAAGGAACCAAATGTTCGGCCTGCATGGCCAAAGACCTCAGGTGACACAACCACATACTGAATGTATTTCAGAGCAAAGCTAGGTAGTTCAACTGACAAGGTAAAATATACACAACTGTCTCTTCCAGAGGAACTCAGAGAACAGAAGCTGGAATACTGTTGGAGCTGTAGCAGTCATGGGAGAAATGGTCTGTATTACTGCACTGTATCCACTCTCTAACCATTTCCATCTCGAAAAATGAAATGGGATTGCAGGCTGTGGCTAGTTGGCTTAGAGGAACTATCTGACACATGGTAGCCCACATAGAGCCCGACAGGAACATGCCTCTGCATCTGATAGCTACCTGGCATATCACAGGGTTTCAATGCATTGTGCTCCATTGCTGGGAGCAGTGTGCTCCTCACAGATCTGATTTCTGGCATCAAGAGGTTGTAACTTCAGCTCAGAAGCCATGGCTTAATGTCAATCAGAAGTCGATTACAAATTATCTACATATTCATGACACTCTCATAACTTGCAGGCATTATGTAGAAAGTGAGCTGGCAGAAGCTGGAATGCTGTCCCTGAACTAAGGCGATAAGGGCCGTAATGAAAGACTTATGGTATTAATCATTTTTAGCAGTATCACATTAGTACTGTACCTCAGCCTGTGCTTTGGCTTGTACAAAACAAAAGTTGTATCATTATTACTTTAAGCCTTACACAATAAATCAGTGAAAGCAAATGTTAATACACTGTGTAATACAGTGTAAAAAACACTGGTAAAAAAGATGTGCTGGAATATAATCTTAGTTAAATCCTTCCTTCCTACTTACTTTTAGAAAATTATGCCTGGTTAGTAAACTTTAAATTAGTTTTTCTTTTGAAAATAAAGTTGGGATCAGACTAGAAATATATTGAAGGCAATCTTTCTCACTCCTGGAATATTTTGGTGTTTTTCCAGATAAAAAGAGACATGTGCAAAACGTATGGAGACATATGCAAAACATCATAACCAAAGAACTCGTATTTTTATGAAACCTCATAGAACCATAGAATCATAGAATCATTTAGGCTGGAAAAATTTGAGGAAGAAGTTGGTCAAAGGTATCAAATGCACTTGGTTCAGAGACTGCAGGAAGCCTTTTTCCAAGTTTCTTTTCTCTGCCAGTGTTTAACAGCTCGGATTTGTGATACTTCAACACAGTAGTCCCCAATAGACGCTAAGCTAACTAGACAGGAAAACCTCATCCACCTTTGTCAGCCTTCCTATCAAACATTGCTTTGTCTCATGGGGTATTTCTTCTTAAGTTTAGAAACCACTTTCACATGTTAGCCACTTTCTTGTAAGGTTGTCAAGATGCCAGCAGGGGTTTGTTCATGAAAGACTGCTGAGCAGAACCTTCCAGGTTCACCTTGCAAGAGCTTGTGAGAACCAGCCCTTTGAAAGCATGACTGGAGATTTGAGCGATATAAACTCCAAAGAGTCGTCCATTTTCCAGCTCCACTGCTGCTTTATTCAGGCTGGACCGGAGTTTTTTTACTGTCTTTCAGTGTCACAAGGGAAAGCAGTGCCAAGACCCCTCTCCCGCTCTGTGCTGAGAACAGGATGATCATGCTAGGCCTGATCTACAGTGACATCGAATGATCCCAGCTTTCAGTACAAATGTGAGCACCAGATGCTCGGCACTTCTGTGGGCAAGGTCACTATCTAATATTCATAGAGTCTTTCACACTGTCATTCACTATCCTGCACAGCAAGTTCAGGATGTAAGGCATTTTCCTTACCAAGCAGCAAAACAATAAAAAGTTTATATCACTAATAGTTAAAAAGATCTCCTTTACTTGCCTTATATCTCTTGCGGTTTAAATTCTTCAGAGAAGTGGCATTCTGTTAGTCTTGTGCCTTTCTCAGTTTTACTGTGACTAGGAATCAATACTAACACCAGTGCTTTCACTCAGTTTGACTGCTTCCCCACTGAAAAGCAGTTAGCTCAAAGGGTCACACTGATTAAAGTATGAAGAATTTTGTCAGCTGAATCAGTAGAATCTCAATGATAAGGAATCTCACACCACAGCCTTCCTCAGTAGAACCACAGGCTATAACAGACAGCTTTTTTCTAGGTTGAGGGGACAACATGTGCCTGCATCTCCATCTCTTATAAAACTTGGTCAGAATTGCAGGTCGTCTTGAGTGCCATTATGCAGCAAGTGTGGGACAACCAGGGGATCAGGCCCAGCCAGCATGGGTTTATGAAAGGGAGATCCTGTTTCACTAACCTGCTCTCCTTCTATGACAAGGTGACCCGCTTAGTGGATGAGGGGAAGGCTGTGGATGTTGTCTACTTGGACTTTAGTAAGGCCTTTGACACAGTCTCCCACAGCATTCTCCTGGAGAAGCTGGCTGCTCATGGCTTGGATGGCTGCACTCTATGCTGGGTTAAAAACTGGCTGGACAGCTGAGCCCAGAGAGTGGTGGTGAATGGAGTCAAATCCAGTTGATGGCCGGTCACGAGTGGTGTTCCCCAGGGCTCAGTACTGAGGTCGGTCCTGTTCAATATCTTCATTGATGATCTGGATGAGGGGATCGAGTGCACCCTCAGTAAGTTTGCAGATGACACCAAGCTGGGTGGAAGTGTCGATCTGCTGGAGGGTAGGAAGGCCCTGCAGAGGGACCTGGACAGGCTGGATCGTTGGGCCGGGGCCAACTGCATGAGATTCAACAAGGCTAAGTGCCGGGTCCTGCACTTGGGTCACAACAACCCCATGCAACGCTACAGGCTTGGGGAGGAGTGGCTGGAGAGCTGCCTGACAGAAAAGGACCTGCAGGTGTTGGTTGACAGCCGCCTGAACATGAGCCAGCAGTGTGGCCAGGTGGCCAAGAGGGCTAATGGCATCCTGGCCTGTATCAAGAATAGTGTGGCCAGCAGGACCAGGGAGGTGATAGTGTCGCTGCATTCAGCACTGGTGAGGCCGTACCTCGAGTACTGTATTCAGTTTTGGGCCCCTCACTACAAGAAGGACATCGAGGTGCTGGAGCGTGTCCAGAGGAGGGCAACGAAGTTGGTGAAGGGTCTAGAGCACAAGTGTTATGAGGAGCGGCTGAGGGAACGGGGGTTGTTTAGCCTGGAGAAGAGGAGGCTGAGGGGTGACCTCATCGCTCTCTCCAGCTACCTGAAAGGAGGTTGTAGCCAGGTGGGGGTCGGTCTCTTTTCCCTAGTAACAAGTGATAGGACGAGAGGAAATGGCCTCAAGCTGCACCAGGGGAGGTTTAGGTTGGATATTAAGAAAAACTTCTTCACCAAAAGGGTAGTCAGGCATTGGAACAGGCTGCCCAGGGAAGTGGTTGAGTCTCCATCCCTGGAGGTATTTAAAGAACGGATAGATACGGTGCTTGAAGACATGGTATAGATGGACTTGGCAGTGCTAGGTTAACGGTTGGACTCGATGATCTTAAGGGTCTTTTCCAACCTTGACGATTCTATGATTCTATGAATTGCCAGCCATGTCAAAAAGCACTATTTGAGATTCCCTTTCAGAAGTCCTGAAGGATTCATCTGGAAATGCTTCCACCTGCCACTGGAACACTGCCCACAAACCCAAGGCATTTCAATTGAGTATCAGTACCTGCTATGTCCACCTTAATAAAAGCAAATAAATACTCTATTTTACAATAATGTACTTCTTCTAATGTATTTATAAATAACCATGACACTTCTTGGATGGCTTGTCATTTGATCTCAGTCTTGTAACTTACCTGAGGCAATTGGGAATCCCACAGAAATGCTCCTACTTTTTCCTTTTTGTTCACTAATTGCAACCAGAATCTTGGATGCAGTACCAATATATGGATATATTCAGCGATAATAAGATTTGACGCAGTAAAATGCAAGTTAAAAAGATATGTCTAGCTAAATGTGATCAAATGGGACTGGGCTTATACACTGCTAACATCTTATCCCCAGAAAACATAACTGAATATAGAAATATAATGAAATCAGTTGATGTTTTCCTGGGACTTTGGAAGGGGCTCTCCCTCCATAAAATGCCAGGAATGAATGTGGCAATTTTCTCTCTCTTCTGCACTGCTTCTTTTCTCCCACCCCTCATCCCATATCCCATACACAGCTGGAGTACTTCTCCTTAAACAGGAGATTTATTGGGCACATTAGTCTTTAAGGAGCCTTTCAGACTTACTAGAAGTTGCTGATGTCTAACAAAATAAAATATTATAGAGGTACCAGCTGCTCCAGAAAACTTCTAATTCTGCTGTTACACCTGTGTTTTAATACCATAAAATGCATCACGTGTAATGAAAACCTGAATACTGCAATAGTAGAGGCATCGCTTACCCTATCAGAGGCTTCAGGGAAATGCAGGTCCTGTGATGGTTAAGAAGAATGGTATAGTAACAGGTCAGTAATTTCAAGAGGATAAGATGAAAGGGAGATAAACTGAGACATCAGGGGAAAAAAAAAGTTGTAGATAGATAGAATTTTATAGGGACTTCAGATTCATGCCCAAGAAGACTACTGATTCACTAGAACTAAGATTATAATCAGTCTACGAAATTCAAACTCCACATAAATCAGTGTCAAAATCTGACTGAAATCCAAATGAGTCAATATTTCTCTGTTGAAATGAATAAAATCAGAGCAGATGTGAGTCAACTAAAAGCATCTGTCATGTCCAGCTCAACTAACTTAAACAGTATCGAGTTTATGGGCACATTTCACACTGAGCGATCTGCAGAACAGTGCACATGGATGAGAATTCAGTAAAGGACTTGGGTAGCTTGATTTCTCTCTTAAATTATACATATTTGCTCTGAACTGTATATACTATACTGCCTGCTCTATTTGTGCTAGAATTGAATGGTAAAGATATAAACAATTTATAAGGGCAGTACATACCGAGTGATTTCAAAACCCTAGAGATTAGTGAATAATAAATATAGCCAGGCCTTTTGTTAGTACCCTAATGCTCTACTGTTTAAGTCACATATGATTATTGTAGTGCTAATGTCATTTTGGGGATGACATGGATATTAAAATGGCAGTATGTTTCAAAGAGAGTCACTGAATAAAAGAGCCTGATTCCGCTGCCACTGATTTTAGCGAGAATGGGGTAAAGCCCTAATTCAGACAAACAGTATTGCACTATTTATATTTCAAGGATGGAGGATATGAGACAAAGGAATTAATGTGATTTGTTTACAGCCCTGGAGGAAGTCAGTGCTGGAATTTTTTTTCTGTTCTATTCTATTCTATTCTATTCTATTCTATTCTATTCTATTCTATTCAGCTTGTGCCGCTGCCCTCATCCTCACAATATCCAAGAACATCCCAAGAGTTACTAAACAGCATGTTCTGTATTTTTCACCTATGGTTTGTTTTTGAAAGATGCAGTATTACAGAAGACTTGGGCATAAGGCTGTTTTTTGGATGGGGATTCTAATTACTTTTTTTCTGTTTTTCCGTTTGGGATTGGAGGTGGAGTTTGTCTCAAGGAGCTGTAGAAGGAAAAGGGAAGAGTATTTTTTGTTTTGACTGAAGGCAACATTTTTGCTGTCATATGTATTTTTAGTACCTAAGCTGAGATCAAATGCCTGCACGCTGTGCTTGCCACGGAGCGTGGAGACATTCAAAGTGGTCTTGAGACCGTGTGATTTAGAAAGTTCAATCTCTTGTACAAACTTTACCTTTGTGAAGGGGAGCTCCACTGTGCTTGACAAATGCAACTGCCTACCAGAGTCCCAATACTTGAACTCTCAGCAATAGCCTGGATCCAGACCATTGAACACTTTAAGGGTAAAGACCGACATCTCAAATTCCCTTTGAGATCTTGCAGAGAGCCAGTGTAAGGAACACAGGGCAGGTTAGCTATCCTTTTGATAGTCCAAAATGTTAGGGAAACATGTAATTGGTCTTGCACTATCTGAAGCTTCCCGAGCGCTGATAATTTCATGTCTAGTTCTATGGCAGTCTTACAGTCTAGCCAACAGTGACTGAAGACTATAAAATGAGAGCGCCTAATTTTCTGCCACAGGGGACCTCCGGGTTCCTAGCCAGCAGGAGAATGCAGTTGATGCTCTAATTTGGCAGGACGCGCACCTTCCACCAGCCAAACACTTGCGAACTCCTCAAAACATTACTTTCCTTTCGTACCGACGCAAGCCGCTCGCTACCCAGCAGGGCTCGGCAGCGCTCCCGCTGCCACCCACATCACATCTTTCCACGGAAGAAGGGCCAAGACGATCTTTTTTTGTTTGCTTTTGTTTGTTTTTTAATTTTTTTTTTTCCCACCTTAGTTTCCAGAAGGGGGTTATCTTCTCTCCCTGGTCCTAGCGCTTCCCGCCCGCCCACGCACACGCACACACACACGCACACACACACGCACACCCCGCTCCGATGTGGACGCGCCGCTGCGCTCAGCAGCGCGCCCGCCCGCCTGCGGCGCTGCGGCCGCCCGGCGCCCCGCCGCCCTCCCTGCCGTGCCCGCCACCACCGGCCGCGCCCCCCCTCCCCTCCCCTCCCCGCGGCGGCGGCGGCGGCGGCGGCGGCGCCCTCCCGAGCGGAGGGGGAGTGTCCTGGGCACAGCCCAGCCCAGCGCGGCGGCGGCGGCGGCGGCGGGGGAATGGGCAGCCGCGGGGAGGAGAGGCGGCGGGCGGGCGGCGGAGCGGGCGGGCTGCTGGGGCGCAGCCGGCGGCGGCGGCAGCAGCGGCGGCCGGGCATGGGGCCCCCGGGCAGTCGCGGCAGCAGCACCGCCCGCGGCAGCCTGCAGGTGAGGGCCGGGGCGGCGGGAGGGGAGGCGTCGCGTCCTGCCCCCCCCCCCCCACCGGCCCGACTTCGCACGCAGCAGCAATATCGGCAGAAAAAACAAACCAAAACCAAACCATATATATACATATACGTATATATATGTTTGTTGGTTGGGTGGTTTTTGTTTTTTTCCCTCGGCTCCGATTTCCAGAGATCGGAGCAGCCCTGAAAAGTTTTTTTTTGTTGCTGCTGCCGACGCGGGTTGTAGCAGAGAGCCGCGAAAAAGGGAAACGGGTGGTTAAAAAGGGGAGAAGAAGGAAAAATCCCCCGTGCAGACGATGCGCGAAGTTACTTTCGGGGAGCCCGTGTCCGCACGCAGCGGGCCGGGGACGCGCTTGCCGACGCCGGCAACTTCCTTCGCGCAGCCTCTCCGCGGCTCCTCTCTTCCACTCGTATTTTAAGCCGGCAGCCAGAGGGGCACCCCGGCGGGGCGGCGTGGGGGCGGCCGGGGGTCCGCGGTGGCGGGGCTGGGGCCGCGGGGGGCGGGGACCCGCGCGGGCGGCGGCACCCGGAGCGCGGCGGCGGTGCGGGGCTCCGCCGGGACCCGCGCAGGCTGCGCGGTGCGGGCCGCGTCCCCGCTGCACCGCAGGGCCCGTGGGCGTGCGGGAGGAAGAGGCTTTGGGATGGGGGAGAGACGGGGCGGGGGAGGGGGGACGTGTTTCACACGGCTGCTGTGGAAAGGGAAGGGGGCAAGCAAATGTTTCGGGGTGTGCAGGGGGATGCCCCGGCTTGGGGTGTGCGTGCGGGTAGGAGGGTGGGTGCCGCTGGTGGGAAGGAGGGTGAGCTTGAGGCGGGGGGAGGAGAAGAGGGAAGATGGCACGTCGGGGCACCAGTGCTGCTGGTGTTGGAGGGAGGCAGGGTGCCCCCGGGCCATCCCTGGCAGTGGGTATTTGCTGTGGGGAATGCAGCTGGTGTTGCCTGGAGGGTACAGATGGCGATGCCCTGGAATTCGCTGCTGTATTGGGGGGCGAAGATGGGGGGAGAGGGAGGATGGCTTCATGTTGCAGATGCCGCACTCCCTGCTCAAAGTGGCAGTGGGGGAGGCAGTGGGCAGGGGGGGCCTGAGGCAGTGCCTCCTGCCTCTCCTCCTTCTCTAACACCACCGCCTCCCCACATCCCTGTGTCTGTTTCTCCCCAGCACTTGCTCCTCTTCCTGCTCTTCGTTGGACCTTTCAACTGCTTTGCCAGTTACAGCCGCGCCACCGAGCTCTTCTACAGCCTCAACGAGGGGCTGCCCGCCGGAGTGCTCATAGGCAGCTTGGCCCGTGACCTGCGGCTGCCGACGGCTGGTGGGCAGCGCCCTGCAGCCCCCCAGCCCCCGCTCTCCTTCACCTTGGCCTCCCGTGGCTTGGGAGGACAGTATGTGCAGCTGGACAACCGCTCCGGAGAGCTGCTCACCTCAGCTGTGGAGATCGACCGGGAAGCTCTGTGCGTGGAGAGCAGTGGGGCCACTGTCTTTGGGGAAGCAGCTGCTGCCTCCTCCTCCTCCCCCTCATCCGAGTCATGCCTGCTGCTGCTGGATGTGCTGGTGCTGCCGCAGGAGTACTTCCGCCTGGTGAAGGTAAAAATTGCTATCCGGGATGTCAACGACAATGCACCCCGCTTCCCTGTGCCCCACATCCGCCTCTCAGTGCCCGAGAATGCACCTGTGAACACCCGCCTGGCTATCGAGCACCCCGCCCTTGACCCCGATGTGGGTACCAACGGTGTCCAGACCTACCGCCTGCGAGATAACTACGGTGTCTTCACCCTGGATGTGGAGGAAAATGAGAGCGGGGAGAGGACTCCCTACTTGATTGTCATGGGGCCTCTGGACAGGGAGACACGGGAGGAGTATGTCACAGTCATCATTGCTGAGGATGGGGGGACTCCTCCGCTTGTGGGCAGTGCCACCCTCACTATTGGCATCAGTGACATCAATGACAACTGCCCCCAGTTCAGCGACTCACAGCTCAACGTCACTCTTTATGGGAACTCCAGTCTAGGGACGCACGTGGCCACTGTCCATGCAGTAGACATGGACCTTGGATCCAATGCCCAGATCACCTACTCCTACAGCCAGAAGGTCCCCCAGCCATCCAGAGACTTGTTCCATCTGGATGAAAGCACAGGAACCATCACGCTCTCCAGTAAAGTTGATGGGGACACTCCAAGGCTCCACAGGCTGATCATATTGGGCAACGGTCCTGGTTGTATCCCTGCCGTGATCACAGTGCTAGTGACCATCATCAAAGTCATGATGAGGCCACCTGAAGTTGTCCCTCGTTTCATAGCTAATGAAGTGGAAGGTGTGGTGTACTTAAAGGAACTGGAGCCTATCAACACACCGATAGCATTTTTTACCATCAAAGACCCTGATGAAAAATACAAAGTCAATTGCTATTTGGATGGTGACGGGCCTTTCAGACTTTCACCATACAAGCCATACAATAATGAATACCTGTTAGAGACCACAAAGCCTTTGGACTATGAGACACAGCAGCTGTATGAAATCTCTGTAGTTGCGTGGAACTCAGAAGGATTTCACGTCAACAAAATAATCAAAGTACAGGTTCTGGATGACAACGACAACTCGCCAGTTTTCTCTCAACAGCTGATAGAATTATCCATTGAGGAGAACAATGTTCCCAATGCTTTCTTGACCAAACTGCATGCTACAGATGCTGACAGCGGAGAAAGAGGGCAAGTGTCCTATTTTTTAGGGCCTGATGCCCCTTCCTATTTTTCTTTAGATAAAACCACAGGAGTTCTTACGGTTTCCACCCAACTGGACAGAGAAGAAAAAGAGAAATACAGATATACTGTCAAAGCAGTAGATTCTGGGTTCCCTCCAAGAGAATCAATAGCAACTGTCACCATCACTGTATTGGATAAAAATGATAATAGTCCAAGATTTATCAATAAGGATTTTAGCTTTTTCGTGCCAGAAAACTTTCCAGGTTTTGGTGAAATTGGAGTTATAAGTGTCACAGATGCTGATGCAGGGCAAAATGGATGGGTTGCCCTTTCAGTTCTGAATGGAAGCGATATTTTTGTCATAGATACTGGCAAAGGAGTTTTGAGAGCTAAAGTCTCCCTAGACAGGGAGCAGCAAAGCTCCTATGTTCTGTGGATTGAAGCAGTTGATGGTGGTGATCCTGCCCTCTCCTCTACTGCAAAAATAACTATCCTTCTTCTGGACATAAATGACAACCCCCCTTTGGTCTTGTTTCCTCAATCTAACATGTCTTATTTGTTGGTCCTTCCTTCTACCCTTCCTGGCTCTCCCATCACTGAGGTCTATGCTGTCGATAAGGACACTGGCATGAATGCAGTCATAGCTTACAGCATCATAGGAAGAAGAGGCCCTCGACCTGAGTCATTTAGGATTGACCCTAAAACTGGTAATATCACCTTGGAAGAGTCACTGATGCAAAATGACTATGGCCTCTACCGGCTGCTTGTAAAAGTTAGTGATCATGGCTATCCAGAACCTCTCCATTCCACTGTCATGGTGAACCTTTTTGTCAATGACACTGTTAGCAATGAGAGCTACATTGAAAGTTTGTTACGAAAGGAGGCTGATATCAGTATAGAAGAAAAGCAGCCGCAAATATCCATGGAGCCTACGCATAAAAAAATGGAGTCAGCATCCTGCATGCCTACGTTGGTAGCTCTGTCAATAATAAGCTTGGGTTCAATTGCTTTAGTAACAGGCATGGGCATTTACATCTGTCTAAGAAAAGGAAAAAAGCAGCACAGAGCAGATGAAAACTTGGAAGTACAAATCCCATTAAATGGAAGAATTAACCTGCACATGTTGGAGAAGAAACCGATGGAGATTTCTAACATTTGACGTTTCTTTGTGGATAAATCCAACATCTGAAAAACCTTGGACAGCTCTGAAACACCTAGCCGTGGGTTGTATTGGCAGAGATTGCAATGAAGGACCGCTAATTTATAACTTAATAATATTATAATTGTAAATAGCTGTTTACAGTTTTTTACATTGAAATTCAGTGTACAGCTTTTTTATGAAATCTTAGTACTAACAGCTGGCACCCTGTCTATAAAAACATGGACATCATTTGCAGCTTTCATAAATCAGTAAGATCAGTGATCATAAAAAACGGGAAGGTAAGACGATTCTTTAAACTCAAGTTTTAAAAGTCTTTTTAACCACAAGAGGGCATCAGATGCTCCGGAGCAGGGAACTGTTCGAGGTACTGTCCATGAGATAAACACAGAGTATATTTTAAATATATTGGTTTTAATATAAAATACACATTGGCTTACAGACATTTAACCACAAAAAAAAAAAGAAATGTCTGTCCCGATGTATGTATAATTAAAAGAATAAAGGCATTACAATGCACTAGTAATAATAAAAAAAAAAGAAAAACCAGAATGTTTATTACCTCACAAGTAAAGCTTATACAGTAGGATAGAAAAGGCATTAACAAGAAGTGCAATTCCTGTTGAGCAAGAATGCAAGATATTGTAATGAGAATCTGAACTGCTGTGGTGTATCATCTTTCATTTACTCCAGATTTCACCCACATTATCATTTGCTCTAGCAATCTGCTGGTCATTTTTATGGAAAATTGTATTTAATATTTCCTACAACAAATAATGGCAGAACTCCATGCTCATCCTCATAAACATGCCAGATGCAAGGAAGCAAGGGAATGGCTAAATCTTTAGTTGTCACAGAAGTGGTGATATTTTTTGTACTTTGAGCAATCTGTCAGTAGTACTCCATCCGTTTGGTTGTGTAATAGATTTTTCATGTGATACTTCTGAATCTGATCTGCCAGATGAAAACAAAAATCGCTTCATATTCTAAGGAATTATAGGACTTAGTTTATTCTGACCGTTGCTCCTTTCTGGATTGGTATTTTATGTGAAAGGTCTTGTCTCTGACTTTTGGCGACCATTCCTGGCTCCTTTTCATTGGCTTTGATTTTGGATTGGATCCAAAATCTAACTTGTAAGACTGGTGGCATATTTTCTTGATAATTTATTCTTTGCTGTATCCTCTGCAACAAAGCAGCAGGTTTATCAGTGATGTATCACTTTCACTTCATTTTAAGAGCTGAGAACTATCTTTTGTATGATGATTACATCAAATTTCTCTGTGTGAACAAGATAAATTAGTGTTATGCTTAAAACTGATTATTTTGATTTCTGGCATCATATGTCTGTAATGTACCAAAAGTGTTTATATGTCTGCAAATTAAAGCTATATATTTTCATAATAACTTATTCTCTCTCTCTCTCCTAGAATTTTAATTATAAAGCTAAATATTATTTTAGTTATAAGAAATATATATTTCATAAATGCTTGGGTGCTGGCTGTCTTGTCTGACATGTCATAATACTTCCCAAAATTAATACACTTCAAAATCATAAATGAGAGTTTATGCTGTACTTCTTGAAATTACTGGCAAAGACAATTGTATTTCAGCTGATGTAAGTGGGGCAGCAGCTGATAACCTGTTTTAAAAGTAGAGAATGCAATTTGAGGCAGTTTTTGATTTTCCTCTCTGTGACTGGCACATTGCTTCACTTGAGTCTGTTGAAATGTTGGAGCTTCTTATAGATACTCGTTCTGCTTAGCCTAAGTAAGAGTATTAATAAAATGCTCAGGTTTTGCCATTCTACCTGTAAGAAATAGCTATTTTTTCAGGTTAGAATAGTTTCTGTTTATACATGGTTTCATAGCTGTGTTTCATGAAAAATCAATTCAGCCTGTCAAAGGTTTGTGGTTAATCACCTTTTTTATTAATTTTCATATTATTAAAATATGAAAATGTTATGTATGCCTAAAATGCATTTGTCGCAAAGAGACATTGTTTATTATCTCTGAAGAAAAATGACATTAATTCTTCAGAAATGGCTTCAGTATTACAGATGCTCTGTAGTGCTGTGGTGGGGAAGCTAGATCCTCTGCATTTTTTTTCTTCAATAAGGAGGTAAGGTAACTGAAAGAAAGACAGGATTCTTTTCATTGCTTTTCTCTTATTTGAATTAACAGTCCAATATCTTCTCAAGACAATTTAAACAGGAGCAAACCCAAGACTTAAGAAATACAGTGAAACCATAAACCTGATCCTTCAGTGTATGTTCATGTGACGCTGGGCAGATATTTTTGTTTAGGTTTGATAAATGCATAGTCTTGAACGTGTTTGATTAAGCTTACGGAGTTTAAATGTGCTGTTCTTGTTTCTTTTTTGGTTTCTTTAGTTCAAGCACGTTCCTAATGTGTAATAAAATATAATTGTATGACCCTGTTAAAGCCAAAGTACTGCTCATGAAGCATTTCACTCACACAATTTTCTACACATTTAAAGAAAATTGGTTTGAAATCACACCTTCAGCCATACCAGCACCACTACTTGTGAAAAAGACTTTATTCTGAATAATGCTTCATAAAGTAAGGGCACATTTTTGCCTCCTGTGAGTGGCCTTTGGGTAGGTAATGTCACTGAAGATGGCAAAATATGCAAGGTGAGGTGTTTTTGTTTTTTTTTTAAATTCCATGGTTTGTGTTACTTAAAAAACATACAGCTGGTAGCAGCAAGTAATAAGCATGACATTTAAGCCTGCAATGTTAAGCATTACAGTGATTAAGAAAAACAAAACAGGAGTCTTAAATTCATAGAACCTGGGAATTTCTTCTTAAAAATGCTTTTTCTCAGTGGAAAAATGCTGGATACTGGCTGTATAGCAAACATTTCTGTGACATTGCTGTTTCCAAAGTATGCCTCACAGAAATCCCTTTCACGTGAAAACACATTTTTAATGAGTATAGCTAAAGTAAATTAGACTCAAATATAAAAGGCCTATTTTATTACCACCTTGTGCAGTGCACTTGCCAAAATATATGCAAATCTTGTTGACACTGGTAGTTGAGCTGGCATAAAAATAAGTGTCTCATTCATTTACAGTATCCATTGAACAATCTTAGAGTGAGTGGGTGCTCTTTGTTCATTTTTATAAAAAATGAGATTGTCCTAAGGTTTGTATTGCCAAAGCCTCCTAAACTTGCCATGCAAACACTTTTTCATTAGAATTAACAAATTATAAAATAAAAGACAAGTAATGGGCAGTGAGCCCAGTGGCAGTGGACAGAGAAAATCAGCTCGTTCTTTTCTTTTTCTGTTTCATTTTATTCTTTTTAAAAGATCTAGGAGCCCCATTACTCTTTGAACTTACTGTTTTGATGCAAAATTAACCCAACACCTGGCTGAACATCAATAAAAGATGAGATGCTGAAGTGTGGAAGGGGAATTAGAGTACATTTCTTTTTCTTACATCAAGACTGAGAAAACAATTAATCTTACGGCCTTTTAAGTCCATTTTCCAGTACCAAAGTTCGAACATGCAACTGTGCCAGATTCCACTGAGGACAATGTAAAAAGATCCCACTATCTTAATAGGATGTCCGATGGGAGGTACAGTGTTAGAGCAAAACTTGGCCTCCCTGAAAACAATCATAAACCCCTGATTGCTGACAGGGATTTCATTGTAAGTTTTCTGCCCCCAGCTGCTATTTTGGGAAGGTTTTATTAAAATACTCAAACATATGAAGAGGAGGGGTAATCCATGACTAGCATTTCACGTCCTGGTTCAAAGCAAGGAACTCTCAGGGAGCAGCCTAGCAGTTCGGCATAAGTGGAGATACACAGCATCTCTGCCACAAAGAAACCATCAGCTGAATATGCAGAGTGTTTCTTTCCATGATCCAGGTGTGTTATCAGAGCCAGGCAGGAAGCTGACTGCCACTTTCCCTGTACTGTGCTTGTCACCAGCTTCTCACAGCCATTAGTTTCTGTGTACAGTCCTTCTCACTCATGTAATTTACAGGGAAAAACAAAGCAAGATAATTAATTGTCAAATATTAGCCAGTGGAAATACCAAACCTTGATTTAGACAACTCTCCTTCAGAGCTGGGGTTTGAGGAGCTAAGCACATTCCTATTCCTTACCAAAAATAATTTGATTTTAAAGGCAATGTCTAGTGAAATTTTAAGTGGAAGTAAAGGTATTCAGCACCTCCCCTTCCTATAGTCAAGTCCTATACTTTTTATATGAGTAGCAGTTGCTCAGACAGATAAAAGTTGCAGGAATTAGTTTTATGCTTTATTTTAACAGTGTGGGAAATGTTCTGAGGGAACTATTTTGAAGGCTTCTAACTTACTGGTTCCTAACAGGTTGTTCAGAGTTACGAAATTTCAAATGATTGGCAACATGTCATAATCTACAGTTTTATGAGTGAAAGCATGTGCAAAAATACCTGTGCAGGCAGTGTTGCTATTTCCTTTTTAGTCTCTGTAGCAGACTGAACCAGCAGATAAGAAAATCACCATCTGCATTCTGAGTGGAGGGATTCAAGGATTTTGGCTCACAAACAAATGTAAAGTTAAACAGCGTTGTTTTTCACATTACAGATGATAAAAATACTTTCATTCTTATCAGCACAGATTGATAAGCTGCATACTTTCTGACAAGATGTATACAAATGTTTCAGTGATTTCTGCTATATTTTCATTCCAGTTTCATCAGGGAATGAATTTTAAAGGCCAAATTTCAACTCCTAAGTATTTCTAATGACAGAGTACTTTGAACAGGTACTAGGAAAACATCATTCTGCATGAAGAAATATTGAATCATTTATGATGCATTCATTCATTCATTCCACGGCTCGTGAAAACAAATATATGCTTAAGTGTTCGAGTTGCAGATTTTCATGTTGCTAGCTAATGCTGCTGGTAAGCAGTAAGCATTTAACTGAAATACATTATATGGGATCATTTAAACTGTGTTCAAATTGAGAGGACTTGCATTTTAAGCATCAAGTTGGATATTGCTCTACTCCCAGCAGCCCTAGCCATGTCAATTGAATCTTCCATCCTAACTATTTTGTCTTATTTTGCATCTTCAAAGTTTTGGTTAAATATCCATCTTCAGAGCAAGTCACTGAGGTGAAAACTCTTACCTCTTTATGCAGAATAGGAGGAAAGATAGTGACAGCTTGATTCCTTTGCCTATGTGTCAGCATCTAGTGCTACTTGAGATGCCTTAAGGTATCCCACCTGGCATCCAGCTGCCAGTCTGGAAGAGTGCAGGCTTTCCGTCAATGAACTATCTATCTGTTGTATCTGCCAGCCCAGTGTGGATGCTTTGGATATTTTAGGAGGAGTTCACTAAACACCTGTGTGTGTTGAAGTGAGTCTTTGATGTGATATAGCTCCATGTTTACACATCTACATTGACATGTCTACAGACAGGTATCGACCAGTGAGCTAGGAGTCTAAGTTTCCACTGTAGTGTGTGAGTCTCATCAACACAGTCAATACAACTAGAGAGTGCTTCAGCTTGCTCTAAAGTAGGCATTCAGGGCAAGATTTAGCTGCTCTGAATATTAATATCAAGTGCTATCTAGAATGCCCTTGAGCATCTCAAATTTCTGCACGAGGCTGTCAGGAAGACTTGTACCTTTCTAGAGTAGTAGCTAGATGCCAAGGGTGCAAAGCAGCACCTAAAATTACATGAGAAAACTATGGATAGGCATGTGTATCCTACTGGTGGTGACGCATCAAGTGTGTTAACTTCTCAGCTCCACTGAGTAGAATTTGAGAGACTATAATGGCAACATAAAACATAGATCATACAGAGACATCTGATAGCATCACAGCCAAAAAAAGACCTACAAGTCTAAAATGTAACGACTATCATACCTAACTGATAAGCTCTGAAGCCTGAATTCATCCCATCTAATTTTGGTGATTTAGTGGAGCCATCTGTGCCCTCTGCTGTGAGCAGAGAGATAAAGAATCTTTATTTGCAGGCAGTTCAGGTCTTTGGTAAGCACTGGAGTTGTTTACTTCTCTCTGCTAAGTTTACAGATAACTCAGGGTAACTAAGATTTCACTTTGTGTTTCAGTCAAAGAAGAGAAATTTAGGCCATGAAGTGAACTACAGATTGCAGCACTAGGTAGTCCCACTAGCACTATAATGCATGGAGTGAAATCAGCGTCTCAGATGGCACCAGAACAGCCAGCGTGCTGGGGAGGAAGCCAGTTGCAGTCAGTGCAGGTGCCTGGAGCTCACATGACTTTAAACCTGTCTTTCAAACACTTTGTTATAGGCTGCAAGGCTCCCTATGTTTGTGTTTCACTATCCAAAGTTTCTCATGGCTTTATCCCTTTTTTTTTTTCTTTTTTTCTTCTTCTTTCTTTTTTTTTTTTTCCCCCCAAAGTATTGCATGCAAGTCACTCCTATAGAACACAATAAAAGAAGGTGTACCTTTGATTTATACGATGGAAGAGAATTCACTGAGGAGGTGAGAAAATTTTGTTCTTTCAGAGGGTGTTCTCAATTGTGTATTTGGAGGGGATACTAAAGGCATCTCTTGGTAAGGACACTCTCCAGCCCTCTTTTGGAAACTGAATTATTGTGTTTAATACAAAGACTCAAATGTCAAAATCCTCCCAGGTTGAGGAGACACAACCATGTATGCCTACCAGAGGAGCATTCCAAGGAACTGGAGATACTTGGTCTTGAAATGGTGCTCCAGGCACTTTCAAAACTTTTCTTTAAACGATTGGTGGGGCCTGAGGGGGGAGAAAACTGGGGAAAACACAGTCCTGTGCTCTTCCCTCCATGATGAGCGGCTTCTGGTATTTAAAAAAAAAAAAAAAAAAAAAAAAAAGGAATTTGAAACTTTGAAACAGTTACCTCATAAACCTTTTTCAGAGGTATTTGTCTCCTCACAGTTCAGAATAATTTCAATCCTATTCTCTTTATTCGTGCTGTAATCCCATTAAAATTGCAGTCTCAAGACAGTTATGTGGTAGAAGTTGTTCTTCCTCTGCCTCAGGCTCTGTTTTCTGAGGAATGTATTTATAAAGGGTCTGGCTGACAATTAGAGTATAAAACAGAACTGCTTCTGAGGATGTGTTTTACTTCACGACAGACTGAAGTAGAAAAGAGCAGAAGATAGCAAGAATAAATAAAGGCAGTGAAAATGAAAGGCCCCTTTACAAAGACTGCATGTGGTAAACAAAAGGAAGTGGTCCGAAACAATATAAAGAGTTTTTCTGGATCTACTGGATTTACTGTGTATTATCAGCAGTGTTAATAGTCCCCTTTCAGCACCTCATCCCTTTTCTTAACCTATAAGGATGAGAGCTTGTTGCAGAGCATTGGGATTTCCTAACACAAAGTACTAACACAAAATACATTAAAAACTGATTTTCATTGTCAGCAGGTCAAAGTTGTATGGAGAAATAAAGGCTTTGAGTAGAGTATCTTTAAAGTGTCTGTTTCATTATGATAATAGCATTCTCTTCTTATGGTGATTTTTCTGTAGTGTTATCATGTTGAGTGCATTCATTTTTGCTAACTCAGGACAAAAAGATTTTATTAGAAACATTTGCATCTTCTCAGCCAAAATAAAGGCTGATACTGTGACATGCTTCCAATGAATGCTGTTAATGAAATTAGATCTTTTTTGTGACAATACACAAATACCAGACATGCTTCTGTGCTCACTTTCCTAAAATGCATAATGATAACATAACCTTCCTCTTCATATTTATAAACAGAATAAACATTTCATTGCAGTAGTAAGAAGAAGGTTCTGATATACCACTGTGCTAACATAGCGTAGATCCTGTAGATGTTTTCTATTGAAATATATTCAAATGGCTGGTTTGCATATCTATCTAGGAGTCACTTATGTGTTTTGAAGGTGTCTTTTTTTTTTTTTTTCTCTTTATAAGTCATAAAAGAAAAGCAAACGCCACACAGTTGTCTTGGTGTTCTGTTTTATCTATTTCTGTTTACCAGGCTAAGTTTAGCTGAATTGAAAACACAAGAATGCTCATCTTTAACTGGCTTTTCTTTGAATTTGAACTTAATTTTCAGAAACATCACATATAAGGTTATGCACCTAAATGGCAGATATTTGAATATCTGAAAAAGCAATAAAGGAATCAAGCATGCAGGAAAAAGAAATATTTTGGAGTGTAATTCAATCTTGAAAGTTCAACATAACGTATCTAATGTATTAAGCTCCTCGAGGATGTTTTTCATTATGCTCAGACACAATGAAAAGTACCTTCAGCTGTAGGTACTTAGGACACATCTTCAGAGTCTTTGCTGCACTCCTTTCAGGAGGTAAATAACCTGATCTCTCACTAATGTAAACCCAGTTTAAAAGTATTCAAGTTAAACTATAGTTTAATATGCAAAAATCAAACTAGACAACATTGTTCATCCCCATTACAGCTGCTCTGAAGACATCGAAAATGAAATGTTAAAGGGTCAGAATATTTTTATTAATTGTAAATGATGTTTTCTATTACCTTTGATATTGAAACAAAATCTTTCAACATCTATCGAACAGTAATTTTATTTGACAGAATGCATTGGACAAATAGCTTAATCAACATCATTTTGATCACTTACAAAATGTTGGAACAAAAACCCCAAGAAGTTTTTTTTTGCAGAATTTTAGCTTTTGAAATAAAAAAAAAGTTACATTATTAAAAAGCAATACTTTATTTGCCTATTATTATCAGCTATGATATAGCCTTATAAGGCATTCAAAGATTTTTGTCTTAATATGTTTTTCACAGTCTCTGATAGGATATAGTGTTTTTTCAAATACACTTCTAAATTTTGGCTTGAAATTTATTGACATTAAAAATGAGTGAAGGCAGAGTTTTAAGTTCTAGGAACATCCAGAAATATGAAGTCAGGAGTGATTCCCAGCTCAGATCATGCAACCTAAACTTCAGGCATCTATATAAACAAGTTAGGAGTACACACACCTAAGATTGCTTCTCTAGTCAAGGCAACTCTAGAAGCTGCTTATTGAGAATGTAAATGGTTTATGACAGTGCCTGCATTGCTCCCAGTTCACTCTAGAAAGACATTACAGCAGGGCCTTCACAAAGGTAATACCTCAAATTAAATAGAGTGAATCTAGACCATGTACTAGAACAAGAGACAGACAGGTATCGTATTTCCCTTTCCCAGTTACAGTAGATGGGAAGCACTTCTAAAGTGTTGTGGAGTATAAAACCTCTATACACATTGAGAACTTCCTTTTCTTTTCCAAGTATGGAAGGGTTTGTCTGTGTTTGGTTTTTACTTTAATCTTTGTAAGTGTGGAAGCAAATTTCTTTGAAGTGATGGGGACAGCTGCATTTGACAGAACTGACACATTTTTTGCCATGTCACTTGCTGTTTGTAAAAATGAAAATGCACAAATCTTAAAAAGAATGAAATATAGCAGACATAGAGGCAATGAAAGGAATCTCCTTCCTACTTTGTCTTCCCGAGACTGCAGGTGATAGATTGCAGTGCGCTGAGTATGCAGTTCTTTGATGGAAGTTGTACATGTGATAAATGCTGTGTGGGAATGACAAAAACAGTGTGTGAAAATATGCAGAAGGAGAGTAAAAAAAATTCCCTCTAGCCTAATAAAAATGCACAGATTCCTAGTAAGATTTTGAACTGTTGCACGGGTCAAATAGTTAGAGCACAACAGCTTATAGCATCATTACCTCTTCAGCAAATATCAGAAAGTCATAGGCAAAATTAGGTTAGCCCTTTTGCTTTGAAGGTAAAGACTATTTAGAAATAATTTACTTGAATTCAGGGTACTTTTGAATTGAGTGTTCTACAAGATGACCTAGGTGAAAAAAACAATTTGATAAGTGAAATCTATCTTCACAAGACATGCAATTTTTACAAACTGTTTTCAGATAATGGTCAACAATAAGCTACTGTAAAATTGAAAACTTTTACACAGTGTTATGGGGTTTTGGTCACTTTCCATCAGCTTTAAGAAACTAAAAAATAAAAAGACTAGCATAGTAAACAATTTGAACTATCTGAAATGTGTTAAAGACAATAAAAGGAAGTGTAAGACCCTTTTGAGCACATCCTCTAAAGGTCAGACTCAAATCATGTGTTAGAAATACTAATATGCATTAGGCTATATTTCGTTGAAATTTGGACACTTGATTATTTTATAAGATGTTTTTAAGAAGCTGTTAATAGTTTTATTGAACCAAATACCCCCCTCAAAAAAATAAAAAAGAAAAAAAGAAAGAAAATTAATATGTGAAAGAATGCCAAGAAATTAGATGTAGCTAGGAGCAATGAAACAGGTTGCCATACTAGTGAAAAATAAACAATGAAAAGAGTAAAGAGTATCAGCAGAAATTAAAATAGAGAAGATACAAAAACCTATCAGGTGAACAAATGTTGGTAAAGTGAGGCAGGAAAAAAGAAAACTTAAAGTTTTTAAGAATTCATATGTAAGGAAAAAAAAAAGTCCAAAAATTATACAGTCAAATGCATGTTGATTTTTTTTTTCCTCTAGCTTATAGGACTGACTCTGAGTGAATGTCACCTTAATTCCAGGTGTTCTATATATCAGTTCATTGATGTGTTCACCCTCCTTTGACTTCTCAGAAAGTTTTTTTTCTTTGATATATAGTGACATGGTCTCTCATCATTTGTTAATCAGATGTTTGTGACCTCTTCCAGGTAATTAATATAGCTGAAGATCAAAAGATAAATACGTGCTGTAGTGAAACATCTGACACATGCTTGAGAACTGAAAATCCCAGGAGAAAAGAAATTAACAGATGGGAGTGTTAGCACAGGCAGAGGTGAGACATGTACCTAGGACAGAATAAAGATGCTGCTGTAAGAATTAAATCCATTATTATTAATGTTGGACAATGAATAAAACTGCAGTAGGCCATGAAATAAAAACAAACCAACAAAATCATTGTAGATATTTCCTGGATTCAGTGAGATGCATTTTCCTTTGAGAATCTAGCTGCTAAAAAAGTGAGTTTCGACACCCAACTATTAGCTCAAACTTGGTAACTTGAACTTAGCTCAAATTTGTTAAATGCATTAGTCTGAAAAACACTTTTTAAGCCACAGATGCACAAAACTTCCAGAGGAGAAGCTGGGTTTTTTTTCCACCTAAGAGCACAAAGATAATCCAGGGTACTCCTGTAGATTTTTAATAATATGTATCCACTTCATCTGCATCCTTTGAACATAGTCTCTATATCTGGGGGTTTGAACTACTGCTGCTCCCTAAAAGAATGTTGCATCTACTGAACTGAAGTAGAGAGAGGAATTCTCATTCATCTGGTAATGAGTGAGTGGGAAAGAAAAAAATATTATTTATTTCATGAGGATTAAAATGTATTTCCCATACCAAACAGAATACTGAACAACAGATACCAGAGATGAACATTTTTTCTGGGTTTGCTGGTGGTTAATTTGTTTAAATCACAGAGTAACTAGAAGAGTACAGATGCTATACCAATATTTAGTAAGGCTAGATGGGATGACCCAAACATTTACAAGTCCAATAAACCATAAAACCTAGGCAAAATAAAGAAAAAGCTGATTTGGAACTAAGACGGTAGTGAATTAAAAGGATAAGAATACGTAGCGATTAATGAAAGTAGAAATGATCCTATGCAAAACTCATCTTGTACAGCAAACTTTAATTTACTCTTTGATTATATTACAAATTTTGTAGAGTCAAGATGTAACAGTTAAACTGATGTAAGATATTTGACTTTGAATCAGATTATGTACTTCAAAAGTTAGTGTTATGTGATTTCAATAAAGCAATTTTAGTAATTTCTAAAGTTAATGGAGTTAGCACCCCTTAATGACAGATGTTGGACAAAAAGTCTGCAATGGGAAAACGTCATTTAATGAAGGTTTTTATGAAGAGGTTCTGTGGATATAAGTTTTAACTTTATTGCTTTTTAAGAAAACCCAAATGAATAAGCAATTCTACTTGAACTCCAATGTAATGCCAAAAAGAAAGAAAGAAAGAAACAAACAAAAAGCCTAGGTTTTGTTGTTGTTCTATAAAGAGAAAAGTAAAAAGAGAAATAGAGAAGTAATATTCTGTACAAGGCATTAGTCAGAACAGTGCTGGAACATTGTGTCCAATTTTGGTGTCATATTTTAAAAGGTCATTGAAAAATAGGAGATACTTCAGAAAAGAGTCACAAATTTCTTTTGAAAATTAGAGAAAATTAATTAATTTGAAAAGCCGAAGGGTTAGTCTTTTTAATTTTTCTTAAAAGAAAGAAATTAACTGATTACTTTGCAAATAAGTGCTAAACACAACACAGTTTTTATTGTAACAAAACTAAAGGAGTAAAAGATCCACTGGAGTAGACCTTTGGTGTCTCCAGATCAAACCTGAATGACATTGTGAAAGGTAGGCTGAAATGAAGACAAGCACAATTAATTGAGATCAGCAAAAGACCTACTGGATTCAATATAGTGGGTTTGTAATATAAGATGAACAAAAGGCAGACTAGATGTAGTGATCTGGTGCTAAACTTTTTGGAAGTATGACATAGATTCATTTTATATTACCTTGTATTTACCTCTTCTCCTCTCTTCCCCTCGTCATGTTATTGGAGTGTTTAGGTGAACAAGCTAAAAGTATCTGGTAATGTATCTGAAATCAAATACTAATGATATTTATAAAGAATTGCAAAGCAAGACCACTTTTAATAAAGCGTCTGCTATGAACTTTGAACTATAGCAATCGCAATAAAACCTATGGTTGTCTCAGCTACAGGGACAGATTTTTAAAAAAGAATTCCTTTCTTTCATATATTCACTCGCTGATGTGTTTACTAGCTAAAAATTCCTCTATCACTGTAATCATTGAATACTTAGATTAAAAAAACTAGACAGTGCGGTGGGTTGACCCTTGGTGGGCACCTGGTGGCCAACGAAGGTCAACTCACTACACAGAGGTTCTCAAATAATTGATAATAAACTGTTCTCCATCAGCATATTTGTATGCTTATTGTTGAGAAACAGATTAATATAACTAGATTTCATCAGGCCAAAAAAGAGAGATCAATATTAAAGCAGAGGCATCTTCACTGAGAGTACTCCTTGGGATAAGATAGAAAAAGAATGAAGGACATGATTTGTTCTAAACATGTAAAATAATCTTTGCCCATAATCTGTCTCCATATGTAGAACTATTTCTAGAGAAGTAAACTGAATACAAATGCATCAATATCATTTTGCACATTATTGAAGTTCTCAATTTATTTATTTTCTTAAGCAAAGTAATCTCTTTCTGTCTCTTTTCATCCTGCAGCAATTAGCTGATGGGAAGTACAAGCATAGGGGTGTAGTGAGCATTAATGTTTATACATGTTTAGGTGTGCATACATATGTATATGTGTGATGCATGTGAAAACTATATGGCATAAATCCTAAACTGGAGACATGAATTTCAACTCTGCATTTAAGTATTAGGTTGTACAGCCTTACTCCGGTCTCTGTGAAAGCCTTGTCTCTTGTACCACTGAGCCTCCTACTACAGACCAGTAGTTTCATTACTTTTCCTGGACATCCTGGACATGTAGTTTCATCTACAACGTTGGTTAAGCTGCGGGAAACCACTCTTTGAAATTCAAAACATAGGCCATCAAGGACACCATACAGAGAAGGCAGGATCAGAGCAAGGATTCTTGCCCATCATTGAGGTGGAAGCACTCCATACAGGGCTCCCCTTTCTCAGCTCAGTAGATGAGGTAAACTGCTGTATTACGTAGACAACTGAGGCAGGATGGGTTGGAAATAAACTTCTACTCAACTGCATCTAATTGGACATTTGATAGTACTGAAAAGTCCAGTGGGACGTTAATACTCAGTAATTAGCAGGCAGATGAATGCAATAAATGGGGACATTAAACAGAGGAACTTAAGCAGTACTGTATAACTGTGACCTGGCCTGGTTTGAACTAACCTGGAAGTGATACGTCCAGTACCCAGATATTGCTCTTGCGAGACTGTCATTCCTCCCAAAAGCAGTACTGCCAGCAGTTATATACTGGCCTTATCATTGTCCCTTTAGCTGCTCTGAAATATTTTTATAATCCCCAAGAGTTTCAAATGAAATAAATGACTGCAGTTACACAATAAAATCCTGTGACTACTCACCTCATATTATCCATCACAGATAAATCATTGTTCTAAATTGACATCAAGCATAACCAAGTCTGGGTTTTATTGAGCTATTATAACAATGACTTTTAAAATTTAATAAGCTCATTGTAGAAGTCCAGCTTTTAATTATTTTCATTTTAGTCAGTGCCACCCTCTTGGCTGATCTCTATAACAGAAAATTTGCTTCACAATTGTGTTGTAGGTTATCAGTGGGACTTTAATTTTCCTAGCAGACCTGGTGAGAACCCAAGGAAGTAAGGAGGTAAGCACTTTCAAACGGAAGTGCGTATCTTGGTTTATCTTCAGTCTGTGAAGGACGTCAGGCTGCTCTGTGATATACAAGAAATGCTACGCATTCTAGAAATCGGGCTGATTATGGCAGGGTTTGCTCACTGTATTATTACTTTGGCTTAACTAGAAATGGGGTGTTGCAAAAAAAACCCAAATCAAACCAAACCAAAGCAAACCAAACCAAACCTAAACTAAATCAACCAGCCAGCACCCTTCTGTCCCCAAACTAGCTATGTATATTCATTAAGTATGCTTAAATTTTAATAGGGACTTTCTTATTCTGAAAGAAGGCAGTTGTCAGAAGCATGCTGGAGGGAGGGATGGGACTGGATGGGTACATCCCCATGTAAAAAACAAGAGTTTACCAGGTCCTGTTACAATAAGAAAGCCTTTAAATATACAGTTTCAATAGTTTCTAATAACATTTTTCTATTAATTTAAGCTTTGTTCTCTCTGAAAATTAAACAATAATTTGGTTTGAGGATATCTTGTCACTCTTCTTGTCAGTAGTCGTATGTTCACTAAGGCAAGACTTGGAGTTGCTGAAAGCAGTTATACTGTTAAAGTAAATGCACTTAATCCACAATATCTTGTAGACAAAGACCTGGTCTTCCGGAGGAAAAAAATGTGTACTCAAAGACTGTATTAGCTGGGGACAAAATGCTAGAAAACAGAAAGGATACATTTAGAGAAAAGAGCTGAAGGACAGTCAGTCCCATGCCTGTGGTGATAACAGCTAGGCATCTGCCTGATTTCAAGTCTTGAAAGACAAGCTAAGAAAAATATTAAAAAAAAAAAAAAATAGTGGTTTGGATTGACCTGTAATTAAAAGGCAACTTTCCACACACACATATCCCAGCACAATAAGAACTATTTCAGAGCACATGAAAGATTTTTTTTGTTTTCTCGTGAAAAAAGTGAGGCAGCAAGGGAGTACTGACAGAAGTGAAGATGTTACCACTTTCTTCTTTATTATTTATCCTATTTACTTATTTTTCTCCCTCTCTGTGGGAAACCTGTATTCACATTCCATCTTTGCACAAAGATATTTAAATTCATATCTAAAGAAAATACCCTGATACTATTACTTTATTTAGTGTAGCTGGATGTTCTTAATCTCTTTTACTGCTGTTGTACTTTGAATAAACTACTAAATATTAAATAGAGTTCAGATGTCTTATCTGTTGGGAAAGAATAGTAACTGTCGTGGTTTAACTCCAGCCAGCAACTAAGCACTACATAGCTGCTCACTCACTCCCCCCACCCCAGTGGGATGGGGGAGAGTATTGGAAGGGTGAAAGTCAGAAAACTCATGGGTTGAGATAAGAACAGTTTAATAATTGAAGTAAAATGAAATAGAATAGTAGTAGTAGTAGTAGTAGTAGTAGTAGTAGTAGTAGTAGTAGTAGTAGTAGTAGTAGTAGTAGTAATATAATATAATATAATATAATATAATATAATATAATATAATATTATATAATGTAATGTAATGTAATGTAATGTAATGTAATATAATAATAATATACAAAGCAAGTGATACACTCTACAATTGGCTCACCATCCGTCAACCGATGCCCAGCCCATCCCCGAGCAGCAATCGCTGGCCCCTGGCCAACTCCCCCCAGTTTATATACTGGGCATGACGTCATATGGTATGGCATAGCCCTTTGGCCAGTCTGGGTCAGCTGTCCTGGCTGTGCCCCCTCCCAGCTTCTTGTGCACCCAGCAGAGCATGGGAAGCTGCAAAGTCCTTGACTGGTATAAACACTACTTAGCAACAACTAAAACATCAGCATGTTATCAACATTATTCTCATCCTAAATCCAAAACACAGCACTATACCAGCTACTAGGAAGAAAAATCAACACTATCCCAGCTGAAAACAGGACAGTAACCATGAGGCTTTTTCTTTGCTTGTCTGTCTCTGTTTCTTTGTTTGATGACAGTGAAAGTTCCTCATTTGCTGCTGATTTTTGTATCAAATTAGGTTCTTCCTTTGTGGATAGATAAATAAAGGAATACGTTTATAGTTGCTATATTACAGACTGGAATACTAAGTGATTTTCCTAAAGGAAGCGATAACGAAAGCATTAGTGAAAAGGATAAGATTAAGAAAGGAATAAAATTAAAGTCTAAATAACCTCCACTGTAATAACCAGTCTTTACATCAAGTAAAAATATCTTGTGTAATCAGTAAATCCCACACACAGTGAAGAGGCAGGAGGAAGCAATCCCACAAGTCTGTCTGCAGATACTGTGAAGCACTTCATCTATTGTTCTGTATGTAAGAGCCTTTTGTAAAAAGACTGTGTGCAGAGAAAAATAAGTAGAGAAGCACTGAGGGTCTGTCCATAGTTTCTGAGCCCCATCATCCTCTTCAGTGTTGGGTGGGCTGTAGCTTGGTTCTGCGCTTATTTCCCTTTGAAATGGTTAACCAGATGAAGTGTACCCGGTACTTATTCTTCAGCCAATACATAGACCTATTAAAAGCTCTTATTCCCTTAATCTCTGTTTAGCTACCAAAATCCAAAATATATGCCCCAAATGCTCATAAATTCTTTCACTGCCCCAAATTTTTGACACCTTGGATCCTTCCATTAGATTTGAAAAACATAGGTTTAGAAAGTAGATCTTCAATGATCTCAGTGTGATCTGACCAATGGACTCTAACAAGCTTCTCTCACATTTGCTTTCTTTGACTCAGTGGTATTGCATACAAAGTTAACAGCTTCATGGGAGTTTGCTAGAGACTTCTATTCCAAAAACGCCTTGTAGAATGCTATCTAGACAATTTTGACATCAAGAAGTTGTGTAAGGAACAGATCTCTCACATCTCAGGTGATTTACAGAACCACTGAGTAAGAGAATAAAAGTGAGTAGCCACAATCTATCTGCTTTGGGGGAAAAAAAGGATTGGACAATGCAGTATGCATGACTGAGGATCTAAATCTGAGCGAGAATCACAGAATCACTGAAGTTAGGGAAGAAGGGACCTCTCGAGGTCATCTGGCCCAACACCCCTGCTCAAGCAGGGCCACATTAAGCTGGTTGCCCAGGACCATCTCCAGGTAGCTTTTGAATATCTCCAAGAATGGAGACTCCACAAGCTCTCCAGGCAACCTGTGCCAGTGCTCAGTCACCCTCACAGTAAAAAAAGTGTTTCCTGATGTTCTAAGGGAATCTTCTGTGTTTCATTTTGTGCCCATTGCCTCTGGTCCTGTCACTGGGCACCACCGAAAAGAGCCTGGCTCCATCCTTTTTGAACCTTTCCTTCAAGTATTTATGTACCTTGAGAAAATCCCCCCTGAGCTTTCTCTTTTCTAGGCTAAACAGCCATAGAATCATAGAATCGTTAAGTTTGGAAAAGACCCTTAAGATCATTGAGTCCAACCGTTAACCTAGCACTGCCATGTCCTCGAGCACCACATCTATCTGTTCTTTAAATACCTCTAGGGATGGGGACTCAACCACTTCCCTGGACAGCCTGTTCCAATGCTTGACCACCCTTTCCATGAAGAAGTTTTTCCTAATATCTGACCTAAACCTCGCCTGGCGCAGCTTGAGGCCATTTCCTCTCGTCCTATCACTTGTTACTAGGGAGAAGAGACCGACCCCCACCTCGCTACAACCTCCTTTCGGGTAGTTGTAGAGAGCAATAAGGTCTCCCCTCAGCCTCCTCTTCTCCAAACTGAACAACCCCCATTCCCTCCGCTGCTCCTCATAACACTTGTGCTCTAGACCCTTCACCAACTTTGTTGCCCTTCTTTGGACATGCTCTAGTACCTCCATGTCCTTCTTGTAGTGAGGGGCCCAAAACTGAATACAGTACTCGAGGTACGGCCTCACCAGTGCTGAATGCAGCGACACTATCACCTCCCTGCTCCTACTGGCCACACTATTCTTGATACAGGCCAGGATGCCATTGGCCCTCTTGGCCACCTGGCCACACTGCTGGCTCATGTTCAGGCGGCTGTCAACCAACACCTGCAGGTCCTTTTCCGCCAGGCAGCTCTCCAGCCACTCCTCCCCAAGCCTGTAGCATTGCATGGGGTTGTTGTGACCCAAGTGCAGGACCCGGCACTTAGCCTTGTTGAATCTCATGCAGTTGGCCCCGGCCCAATGATCCAGCCTGTCCAGGTCCCTCTGCAGGGCCTTCCTACCCTCCAGCAGATTGACACTTCCACCCAACTTGGTGTCATCTGCAAACTTACTGAGGGTGCACTCGATCCCCTCATCCAGATCATCAATGGAGATGTTGAACAGGACTGACCTCAGTACTGAGCCCTGGGGAACACCACTCGTGACCGGCCATCAACTGGATTTGACCCCATTCACCACCACTCTCTGGGCTTGGCCGTCCAGCCAGTTTTTAACCCAGCGCAGAGTGCAGCCATCCAAGCCGTGAGCAGCCAGCTTCTCCAGGAGAATGCTGTGGGAGACTGTGTCAAAGGCCTTACTAAAGTCCAAGTAGACAACATCCACAGCCTTCCCCTCATCCACTAAGCGGGCCACCTTGTCATAGAAGGAGAGCAGGTTAGTGAAACAGGATCTCCCTTTCATAAACCCATGCTGGCTGGGCCTGATCCCCTGGTTGTCCCGCACTTGCTGCATAATGGCACTCAAGATGATTTGTTCCATGACCTTCCCCAGCACTGAGGTCAGGCTGACAGGCCTGTAGTTTCCCGGATCCTCCTTCCAACCCTTCTTGTAGAGGGGCGTCACATTTGCTAGCTTCCAGTCATCTAGTACCTCCCTGGTTGACCAGGACTGCTGATAAATGATGGAGAGTGGCTTGGCCAGCTCCTCTGCCAGCTCCCTCAGTATCCTCGGGTGGATCCCAGCTCTCTCAGCCTTTCCTCATAGGACACATGCTCCAGCCCCTTAGTCATCTTCATGGCCCTTTGCTGAACAACTGTTCCACCTCTCTTTTATATTGAGGAGCCCAGAACTGGACACAGCACTTCAGGTGTGGCCTCACCAGTGCCAGACAGAGAGGAAGGATCACCTTCCTTGACCTGCTGACAACACTCTTCCTAATGCAGTCCAGGATACCATTAGCCTTCTTTGCCACAAGGACATACTGCTGGCTCATGTTCGTCTTGTTGTCCACAAGGACATCCATGTCCTTTTCTGCTAACCTGTTTTCCAGCTGCATGGTCCCTGGCATGTACTGGTGCATGGGGTTGTTCCTTCCCAGGTGCAGGACTTTGCACTTCCCTCTGTTGAACTTCATGAGGTTCCAGTCAGACCATTTCTCCAGCCTATCAAGGTGCCTCTGGATGGCAGCACATATCAGTCACTCCTACCAGTTTTGTGTCCTGGGCAAACTTGCTGAGGGTGCACTCTGCCTCATCATCCAGGTCATTAAACGTGTTAAACAGGACTGGACCCAGTATTGACCCCTGGGGTACACTGCTAGTTACTGGCCTCCAGCTAGACTTTGTGCCACTGATCACAACCCCCTAGTCCCAGCTGTTCTGCCAGTTTTCAGTCCACCTCACTGTCTGCTCATCCAGCCGATACTTCAACAGAAACTCCTTCTTGTAGACCAGGGATAAACAAAGACAAGAAGAGATATTTTTTAAAAAGCCACCATTCTGATCAGATGGTGCAAACAATGATTTGAATAGTGTGTTTTCTTTAGATTTTGGTGGATTCTGCTCATGAGATCCTGGTTTTCCATTACATTGTAGAAACCTAGATCAATTCTCTAGTTCCTAGGTATTGAGCAGAGGGGCTAGGGAATGAGTTATTCCACATGAAAACTATGGATTTATGTGTCCTTCTGTGGTTTTAGTCTGCATTTCCTCCCAGGTAGCTCTGTGGAATAGAGGACAGATGAAGCATATAAGAAAAATAGATGTTTTCCTGTTGTTCTATAATTATCTAGTCTTAAAGTCAGAGGTAATCTCTTTTTATGAGTTCATCCCTCCTTTTCTTCAGTGAACTTCAATTGAAAGCGGTATGGTATGCTGGTTTATCAAAGTCAGAGATTACAGATACAAATACAGTTTTCAGTTACTTGTATGAGAAAGAAAAGAATCATGAAGTTTCTTCTTTAAAGCATCTTTTTTTTTCTTTCTCGTATTTATAGCTCATAAACCTGATCCTACTTAAGCTCTGCCCTGTGACATTACTGTCCTCTTCATCCAGAAGTGGTGTACATCATCCGAGTCATACCACAGTATTTTCATACATCCTTTCAGTGGATTAAAAATAGTCTTTTTACTTAATGAACCACAATATTTCACCTTATCAGAATTCAAGTCAATATTTGCAGCATAACTCTTAGTTGCTGAAGTATCAGATAGTTCTGTACTTACAATTTTATATATGTTAAAGGTCATTATCTATTAATGATTTAAAAGTGCACCAGAGGACCACACAATTTTTTAGGAAAGGAATAGATGTAAATTCTGAGGCAATTTGGATAGGCAAAATCTCTAGTCCTGTTAGCCTTAAGATTTTTTGTGAGTACTATATTCATCTTTAAAAAGAAATGAACAATAGAAAAAGAAAATTTTCCCAAGTATGCCAATTTACAGCCTTGAAAAGAGTGCAAAAATGATTCAAAATCACATTTTCTTTGTAATTTTTTTCTGCCGTAATAATCTTTTATCTCAAAGTATTGTTAGCATAATGGCATTCTTCAATTACTAAATCAGCAGACTCAGGTATCCAATGGAGAAAAATGAAGGTACAAGATAAGGCATTACAATGAGGAGGTAAATATTGGAAAAGTCAGTTTTAGAGGAAATTTATTTATGAAGGTTACCCTTAACTGTATTTTTCTTCTGTAAGCCATCAACAGTCAGATGGCTTACAGTCAATGCATTCACTCTAGCCACTATCTAAAACTAATTAGAAATTAATTAATCTGAAAGTTGGGGAGGAATTAGAGTGATAGAAAAATACAGTACTGGTTAGCTATACTCTAGTGCTAAATCATCTACTCAGAACTTCTGAGTTAGGCAGAAGTCTAACAGGAAGTTCATTCATCTGATGGACATGATGATAATTTGACCTTTACACCTCTAAATCCAAACTTGCAAGTTAAAAACATTGCTGTTCAATCACTGTCTCCACAGCATTTCCAAAAGCAATCAGGTAGCTCCTTTCTGACCCAAGAGCTCCCTAAAAGCGGTTTATTTCACCATGTCAACATCTATAGCAGCCTAGATTCCAGTATAGTCAAAATGAAGAGGAATAGGCACACATAAAGTCCAGTTCATCTGCTGAAGAAGATACCTAAAATATGTCAGTCAAATCACTCCTTCAGATTGTCTGTGTGTTCTACCTGCTTTAGAGGGAACTCAGAGCCACTACTCAGATCGAGATGTTTACAGTTAGAGAGACTGAATCCTATTCCCAAACCCCTTTGTTTTTTCTACATGTTTAGAAATTTGGAAGTCCCAGAAAATAAATGTCAGCTTTTCTGCAAGCCCCACTGGGCTCCACAAATGAAGGCAAACCTCCCAGTGGAGGCCCTAAACCAAGAGGCATTTTGAACTTGACTTCTATACACCAACAGGAATGAGGCCCTCATAAAACTCAGGAAGAATTGCTTTCTGATATGGTGGTGGAGTTGCAGTTAGCACAGCCTCCTATTATAATAATGAAATGGCTAGAGTACTTGCTGTAGAAGCTATAGACGAAGGTTCAGTTCTTCTCTAGCATTAATACCCTAGATACATACGTAGCATTTTTTTTCAGATTGCCTTTCAGAGTCATCTTGCACTCCCCCCGTACTGTTAAAGGATCTTACAACAGCACCCACTGCTCAACTCGGGGCTAAGGGAAAGATTTTGCCCACTTATTTTCATACCTGAAGGAAGTCTTTGGTGAAAAATAGTTGAGTAAATCAAAGAGAATGATTCAGAGATTCTGGTTTTTCAATACTACCTTAAGTCACCTAAATTCAGTCAAAATTCTTTGAACCAAAACTTTCTCCACCTGTTTGAATATAAACAGAAACACTATGAAGTGAATTGTAAATCTATTCACCCTTACCTAAGTTCTGTTAAAGTTCAAATTCAAAGTTACCTGTATGTGATGAACACAATACAAGGTAGCCATTGTCCTTTTACAGTAAATTAAATCTGTTTAAAAAGGGTTCTCAAGTGTTGGGGGAGGTTGAGGGGGAGAAGTGAGGGAAGGGCAGTGTGATAATTAAAGCAGTTGCCCAGAAATGAGAAAGCTGTATTCAGTTCCCTCAGCTGTCTCAGTCCTGGAACTCATATCTCCAGTTGCCACAAAAATCTTAATTTGAATCCTATTCAATTCTATTCGTTTGTTTCAAGCTGAGTGCCTGTGCAGTCAGTATTAATAAACTCAGGAGATGATTAACTCTCAGCCCTTCATGAATTTGAGTATTAAACAATATATTGATTTTCTTGTAGTCAAAGCAAATATTCTTACCTTCCATAGTACTGGTTGCTGAAATTTGTGGAAAAGAAAATAAAATTTCTTTCACAAGTGAAAATGAGAATCTGGAAATCTAGGCTCAAAATTAATATTTTCACCATTTTATTCTCATTTTTTTGCTTGCTAAATGTTTTGCAAGTACAATGACAGAGAAGGCCCGAACAAAAGAGATATTGTTTAACAACAAAATTCCTGTTGACTTTAATGAAATCAGTATGGAACTGACATACTTGTACTGAACTAGGTTGCACCAATGCCTTCCATTTCCAATACACTGATCTCAAATAGGATGGACTATATCTTCTACTCAGTAGTCCAAAACTTTTCAGAAATTCAGGCAAATTCTTCACCTTTACAGGTTTTTCCCCAGGGTTGTTATTCAAGGTGGTTTTTTTTTATTTTGGGTGGGGTTTTTTTGGTAAAGCTTGCTACTAGTCTGAGAATTAAAAATGAAATTGCTCTTTAAAGGATCAATTTACAACTGAACTTTACTGCTTGGCCCATTTGGAAAGTTTGCATCTATCATCCATCAATGTTATTTGCATTCACTAGTACAACCAGAAGTTAAAAAGGAAACAGTATATCCATGTAAAATTAATTAAGTTCAACCGTGACCTCATTACATTGATGGAGTGTAGTGCAGCTACCTGAAACCAAAACAAATTTATTTTGATTAAATATACTTCAATTTATAAAAACAACATATCTCACCAAAGTCATAGGATTTCAGGAACATATGACTTTCATTCTAAAGTTCATCTAGTACTTACAACATGATAAAATGGAGTTTCTTGTTTCTCTTGTTCTTTTTTGAGGTCATGACACAAATATTTGATTTGCAAAAAAACACTGCATGATCAATTGCTTGGCAAAAGCTTAATTTAATCAGATTTAGTTTTAAAGTTCATACATGTTTTAAAATACATATTAAAACCATCAGAATATGGTCTACTGTCACATTTAATCCTGTAAGAATATTTACCGTCGTTCCTCACAGGGAGAAACTGAGTAGGAAATAATTTTTCCAATTCACTAGAGTGTTTGGAACTTTAGGAAAATTCCTGGGTGGTAATGATACATGGCAGTGTAACTCCGGCCTCTGAATGACTAAATTGATAGGGCACATGAAGTATGAAAGCATTAAATCCCTCAGAGAAGGAATTTAATCCAGCTCTTCTACATTCCAGTTAAATATCCTTCCTACCCAGTCACTTATTATTCTGGGGTGTCACTTGTTCTCTCTTCCTTGCCAGATATTCTATCCAAAACCTGGGAAACCTTTCCAAAAGTATTTCATTGAAACCAATTCATCACAGCAAAAAGGCTTAGTTTGAGGAAAATGGCATTTTCTGAGGACGAAATCACTTTATTGAAACATTCCTGGTGGCTGTTTGCCATCATCTCTGAGACTTATTTTGATTATTATATGCAAATATTTCTTATTAGCTTAACACACGCGCGCGCGCAAAAAAAAGAGGAAAAATAGAGTGAAAGAAAAATCCATGGGGAAGTCAGTGGTGCTAGCAATACTTTGCTCATGAGCAGAGCTTGCTGAAATAAATATTGCTTCTGGTTTACAATGCATGGCTCAGATTATTTTTTATCATTTTAAAAACATTAAACTTGATATTGAGTTATACACTGGGCAAGATATGCACATAAATTCATTTTAAGATTAAATTTCTAACTAGATCTTCTGAAGAACAAGAATAAAAAGCATATCCTAATGTTTAAAACAGAGCATGAGGAAAGATTTAATTGTAATCCTAGTTCTGCTCAGAATTTGTTGTGGTGCCTTGGATAAATTACTGATATCTTACCTTCCCTATCTGAGGGAAGACGACGATAATATGAAACACAGAAAGGCAGTGAGAAAGTTCATTCACTGATGAGTCTCAGAGCAGTAAAATATTCACCTGCACAGCTCTGCAGAAATGTAAAGTGTTGTTCTAAAATAATTGTACCAATTTTCAAATAGTGTTAATATAACATTTCTTCTGTCTTTAAGAGGATAATTTAGGAACACAGTGTGAATGCAGGCACCACTGACCTCCAAAATTTAATTTTGTGAAACTAGACCTTAGGTTTAGATGGGAGGCAATGTAGTTATAGAAGATATTATATCACACACAAAGTGTCATCTTGTCTCTTATCACAAAGAGACAGTAAAGTCATAATTAATGCATTATATAACTAGTTATGTAGTGCTGAAGAGCATGGTGAGAAAGGTACTTTTCAAACTGAATTATCATTATGACTTGCATCAGTGTGCTTCCAGTAATCATGCTATATATTTATAGACAGCAATGAAAATGAATACAGTGCTGTTGTTACTTGTCCCATCAAAAACTTTCACAATGGCAATGACAAGAACATTACATTCATATCACTAACAGAAAATAAAATATACATGTTGGGACTGATAAATGTTTCCCCACTATATTTTACTGTGTAATTCTAGCACTCAGCAGCCTTCAGCTTTTCTGTTAACACTTGCAAATTATGCCAGGACTAAACGATACACGTATCTAATTTGCTGCGTACTTGTGGGACGTGTAAAAAGCCAGAGAGCTTTTATTAAGAAATGCCACCATTACTTTTAGAGCAAAAATAATATATTTGACAGTTGAACAGTGGGTTTTTTTGGTAAAGATGCAGCAAGTGAAGAGGAGAATTAAAGCATCTTTGGGTAGTATTGCTCCAAAGGGGAAAATTTCCTTCCCTTCCTCTGATTTTGCAGAGCAGTTAATATTGTCTTACCTCTGAGCAAACCATTCTGGAAACTAGAGTATCTGAAATTACATTGAATTATTTAATTGTGTGGACAGCAGGTAGTTAGTATCACTTCTAGAGTGATCACATTTCTAGGTAGGCATTATTGTTCTATGTATGGCATGAACAGTAGCAATTACCAGGCCAATAAAGCAAGAGGTAGTGTTACATGGGACTGAAATCATGATTAGCACAGTGACCTGGTTATGATACAAATTAACTTTCCCTCTTGCTTTTCTTCTCTTTAATAATTCAGGCATCCTTTCTCTGAGTTTGCTTACGTATGTTCTGACTTTGCTGTCTTTATAGTCTTGATTTAGTAGTATTGTTAATATGCTCTTTCTGGCACTTTTAAACAGGTCTATTAAAAAGAGCTTGCAAACAGTAATTCAAATGTACCCTGTAATGTAAAAGAAAATGCTCTGGGCAAATATATTCTAAAACTGAAAAAGTTTCTTCTTTTTTTTTCTTTTTTCTTTTTTTTCTGACCACCCTTGAGGCTTTGATAACATGATTAATTACATAAAAGGGAAATTAAGTTAATTGAACTGCTTATTTTTTTCTGTTGAGAAAATACTGAAATTCACATGCATTTACAAAAATACTTTCCACGCAGATAACCAATAAATATAAACCAGAAATATGAAACTGCAGGAAACTATTGTAATGGTAAGGGGTACAGAAAGGGGGAAGGAAGAGAGGAAGGAAAGGGGAAAAAAGGGAATATGGAGAGGAAGATGGGGTGTGGGGGGGAATTCCTTTGAACAGAAAGTGATTTTTAATCATATTGTAACTTTCATATAAAAACGTCACAGAAATCTCCAGTAAAGACACATTCTAGATTTACGTGTTGTTAACAATAGCATACTATATAAGGGTTATTACATTCCTTAAAATAGGAAAAATCTAAGTTTCTTCCTTAGTTCTATGCACTTTGTACTACTTCAAGTTTCTTTTCTGGTTTCCCTCTCCTGTATATAAATATATTTCTTGTCACATTTAAAGCCTTTGTAGAATTTGCTCCCAGTTTTATTTCAATTCTGTTTTGAACTGAGTTTACACAATTCCTTTCTTTACAGACTTCTTAATTCCTTTTTTCTTCTAATGTTCAGAGCCAGGTTAGTTAACTCTAACCCGTATCAAACTATACTCTGTCATCTTTATTTTCTTCAATTCATTACCAGTTTCTAAACAACTTTTATACATGTCCTGGTTTTGGCTGGGATAAAGTTAATTTTCTTCCTAGTAGCTGATATAGTGCTGTGTTTTGGGTCTAGTGTGAGAATGATGTTGATAACACTGATGTTTTAGTTGTTGCTAAGTAGTGCTTACACTAGTTAAGGACTTTTTCACCTTCCCATGCTCTGCCAGGTGCACAAGAAGCTGGGATGGGGCACAGTCAAGATAGCTGACCCAAACTGGCCAAAGGGCTATTCCATACCATATGACGCCAGGCTCTGTATATAAACTGGGGAGAGTTGGCCAGAGGGCAGTGATCACTGCTTGGGGGCAGGCTGGGCATCGGCTGGGGGTTGGTGAGTGGTTGCATCACTTGTTTTTCCTGGGTTTTGTTCCTCTCTCTTGTTGTTTTCCTTTTTGTTACATCATTATTATTATTATTATTATTATTATTATTATTATTATTATTATTATTATTATTATTATTATTATTATTATTATATTATTATTATTATTAAACTGTTCTTATTCCAAGCCAGTAGTTGTCTTACTTTAGCTCTTCAGATTCTCTCTGCCATCCCACCGGCAGGGGGAAGGGTGAGCTGCGTGCTGCTTGGTGGCCGGCTGCGGCTCAATCACGACAATACACTAAAGGCTTCATACTGTCTTACTGCTGTAGTTTGTGGTAAAATCTGAAAGACCATATCAAGATCAGACTTCATTCTTCTACATACACAATCTCAGACCTGGATGCTCATAAACTAAACAGAAAAGGCAGCAAAGAAAGTATTATATTCTGCATTTCTAGAGGGTGAGCTTATGAAAACAATGATTAGATCTAAATACTCTGGGTAAATGTTACTTTTAAATAAACAGCTGTCATAAAGCAAGTGTGATTCTTGCTAGCAGAATGCTGAACATGCTAAGTTTGTTCACCTGAAACCCAGAATTGTATTAAGATGCTATTGAATGTTAGAAGCACTGAAGTTCAAATACAGTCAAACACCAAGAACTGCTCTTCATAATAATTTTTTTTTTTTTTTTTGGAAGGGTTTTGGCAAGGTTCAGTCTCATCTCATTGAACTTAAGTGTCAGGGAGCAGCAGGAGTGGGGCTGCTCTCCGAGGAAGGATAAGCGGAGATCCCAGGGTGGCCCCAGCACAGGCTGCGCACTGCCCTCACTGATAGGTGCAGAACTGCAGGATCTGAGCAGGACAGCACTGGTGACAGTGACAGGGTCCATCCATAGTGCCAGACAATCAAGGTAAGCAATTGTGTCCAGGGTCCACCCAGGGTGACTAGTCAGAAACAGCTGGTTACAGAGATGGGACTAGAGACAAGGCTACCTGTAATATAATTCTGAGGTCCATCCATGAGACAGGGACAGAGATAGGACTGGATGCAAAGTTACCCATAAGGTAAGTCCAGGAAGATCAACCAGTAAATTAGGGCAGTAGGACAGATGGAAGACAGACACACTCACAACATACCTCAGCCAAGGACTAGAGTCCTAGACCTGAGCTGAAGTGGGATCCTGGGCCTGTGAGCAGGGAGTGGGGGGTCCAGTATGAGACTGGTCAGGGCCATTAAGGTCTATTCATGCACTAAGAGCACTGACAGTTAAGAAAATTGTTTTAGGAATGTCACTGACAAGGCACCATCAATAATCAGTGGAAAGAGATAGGTACTTCCAGAGACAGTCCACATCTTTGGTGGATTCAGTCAAACTCTGGAGTTGTTTATCACTCTCTGCTGACTCTGTCAGAAACCTGAGATGACTGCAGTGCTAACTTAGGTGACGTGACTATGATCTGAAGATTTTGGGGGCGGGGTGGGGGGTTGTGCTCTAAACAATGCCACCAGCGTTTCATTTGTGGTTCCTTCTGGCTTAAATGATCTCGCTTTGCTGAGTTTGTAGTGGATTGGGCTCCAAGACCCAAGAGGTCTTTCTCATTCCTCTGTCCCTCTGAAATAAATTCATATTAACTTCAACACAGTCAACCTGTAGGAGAAGAAGAGATGTCTCTTAATGCCATCCTTAAAGAACATATAATGTCCTTCTGAAATACTAAAATAACGAGTTTGTCCTTAATTTAGAGAAGGCAAGAAACTATCATGGAAAATTTAATTAGCATTGTTTCTAAGCTTAAAATAAACAGAGGACTAGAGAAGATTTATCCCAAACTATTGCAAAGTCATGTCAGAATACTGAGGAGAAGTGGAAGGGAGTAACAGGAGATAAGAAAAGAAATGCTTTCTCCTAGGCCAAGAAGAGATGCCTTAATGTATTCCTGGAGACACTGTATGTCTCACAAAGCCTTTACTTGCTATAGAGCTATACATTTCATTGATAAAGAGAATGACTTTATACAGATTCCACCCCAAAATACTGATTCACCAAGAGACAAATTCGTCATGTAGGCAGTGTCAGAAATAATTGTGAGGGCATATAAGACTATGAAATGTGGGAATGTATGTACTGATTCAACCAAATGTCCTTGTAATCTACTCTTTTTTCTCACAGTGGCAACATAGCAAATACCTGTGGAAAAAAGCATAAGAATGGGATAAATATAGATTGTTATTTTTTTTGTCTGGTATATCACCTCTTAGCAATGTCAGTTTCTGCAAAGAAGAGGGATTTTCCTAAGTTGGATGTGTCTTTGTCTCCTTGTATGTAATAACTCTTTCTTCCATTAATTTGTCCAATATTTTTTTTGAACCCCATCGAGGGTTTTGGCATCCACATCTTGTGACAATGACTTCCACAGTGTAATTATTGATTATATAGAAAAGTAATTCCTGATCTTTGTTCAAAAACTGTCACTTAATTTCATTTGATGAAATAATAATTGCCACCAATTCTTGTGGTATTCACCACTTTCATACCATTCATGATTTTACAAGTCTTCATCATGAAAACTTGTTCAGTCTTGTTCAGCCTTGTTCCAGGCTACACACTCCCTGTCTGTTTAATTGCTTGTCATAAAAAGCTTTCTATATCTCCTATCATCCTTGCCAAGTACCTTTTCAAGTTTCATGTGTTTTGAAGTTGAGGAAGAGGAAGTCTGAATAGACCTTCACAAGCAGTTGTAGATGTGTACTCATCATAGGATTATGCACTGATATAATGTTGTTTTCTCTTGTGTTCTTTAATCTTTTTATAATAATTCTTAGCATGCCTTTCTGAGTGCCAGTGAGCACAGAGCTAACATTTACAAAGAACTATTCACCATGACAGCAAAATATCTTTCCTGAATCGTAATAGCTAATTCAGGTCTCAGCTTTGTGTATATATAGTCAATTATTTTTTTACCCACATATTCATTATTTTGTAGTTATCAACACTGAATTTCATCTGTCATTTTATGTTCCAGCCATTCAATATTGTAGATGCCTCAGAGACAATTTACAGCTAGTAAAAACTAAATATATCCTGAAGAATTTGGTATCATTGTTAATTTTTATCACTTTACTACTTACTCCCTTTTCCAGATCATTTATGAATAGATTGAATAGAACCAGGAAAAAATTATTTGGGGGGCTGCTTCTTTTTTTTTTCCTTATCATTCTCTCTTATCTTTTAACTAGTTATTTATCCATGAGAGGATATAACATCTGAAACCATGACAGCTTGCTTTATTTCAATCTTTCATACGAGTCATTGTCATTATACCACAATTTAACACAATAATCTCTGAAACAGTCTACCAGTCTAAATATAAATGCTATCTACAAAACAGGAAGTAAGATGAGAAAAGAACATGACATTTCACCCTGTAAGAATATTCCTTGAGACAATCATCATCTCTGTATACTTAGCAACGTGTTGCAGGAGAACTCTACAGAACAGAAAGGACCTCCCTTCTCCCCCTCACCCCCTAGACTCACAAGGTTACAGATGGTATTCCAAACAGAGTAATGGGAGCTGCCCTTTGACTTCCTCTCTGAGTAATGAGGATTGCTCAAAAGATCAAGTTGGTCAACCCATTCCAGGCAGAAGTAGAAAACAGAAGAACACAGCCTCAGAGGGAAAAAGGATGGGTAAGAAACTGTTGCTGCACTGTATATCTTCCTCCAGTCAAGAAGTTACCACAGAATCCTCCAGCTATTGTAAGATGATGTCAGAACTAGATTCTCCAAGTCATCAAGAAAAAAGAGGAATAAATTATAATCAATGCCCATCCTCTACAGAAGAATAGAAGAACATGAGGCTATCCAGGTCTTGGAAGAGTTGGATCATGTGCTGCTACTGTTCCTACAGATGTAAGTAAGAAAATGCCCGACCTGCGAGCAGATCCATGGCACAGATCTTCTAACAGTAAGAACCAAAGGGCCAACCACTAAGAAACAGGTGAGAAACTGAGCTGTTGTCAACACATACTAATAAACTAACGAGGAAAATATTCAACAGCCCCACCAAAGAGAATTTAATGACTAGTCAGCTTAAGGAAACCCAAACATTTACCAAAACAATTTGCATCATCTTTGTTTTCTTCTATCCAGCATTTATACTGTAACTGCTACAGTTCACTCTGCTCTTCACATAACCAGTAGCAGTTTGGAGACTAAAGGATGTGCAAGCTTTCACGTTAGTAGAATGTTTGCTAATGTATTCCATGATCACAGATGGCAATTTATTTGTTCAGGGGGATGGCTTTAGCTTTACTGCCAGCCAGCCTCTCATATTGTTCTGAGAGCAAGAGTCAGAGAGCAAGATCAAAGAATATTTAAATGTGGTTAATAAAAAATCCTAGTTTAGGTGGCTTGCATTATTTAGCTCATCCTTTATTCAGTCTGATGCAGCTCCTGGGTCATGGCAAAGTGGTTTTACTTTTCATCTTCATGGAAAACTGAGACTAAATTCTTACTTACCCATTGGCAACAAAGTACTGCTGTTTAGCCCAGCTAATGAGGAGGAAAAACCAAAGTGATAATTTGTTACTTGTTGATAAGAAACAATAAAGGATTCTTTCTTGGCTTTGCTTCTCTGTGTCTGCTGTTTCAGTTTTGATTTAGATTCTTTACATTCCTTCTCTTCTTTGATCAGAGCATGAACAATGTAGACATATGACACTGGATATGGCAAGAGCCAAAAATAAATACCAGGCACTTACATTAATAGTACCAGAAAGAATTTACAAGAAGACAGGATACATGAAAAACATTGTCAACCTGGATAAAAATATCTATAAATACACATGTACAGATCTGACATTTTATTCCAGTGTATTACTCAATATAACCCTGCAACAATGAATGCCCTTCCATTTCAAAAATGATCAAAACATTTAGAGCTAAATTCTGATATGTGTATTCTGACTTAGTAGAAGTGTACTTTGAAAAGAAATCCATTGACTTAGAACAACTTGAGGAGCTAGTAACTCTTCTGAAGAAATGGAAGCATCATTCTGCCAGTTAATTGCACAGAAACCTCATTCTGAGTCTTTTATTCTTTCTCTGTTTGTAACATCTGATTTCTACCTATTCCAGAATAAAAAAGTTAACATATTGATATTTCCCCACATATCAACTAGACTAGCTACAGATTCTTTGAGAAACATGCAGTCTCTATCGGATGTGTCAGAAAGAGAAAAAGATACCATTTTCTGTTCTAACAAAAGAGCTTCCAGGTCTTGCATAACAACATTTTTAAAGGTTTGCTTTTATGTGAGGAAAACACCTTCAATGTACACATTTTGCTTAACATTTGGATGTTTTTTAAGCAACATTTCAAAGAGATTCTAAATGTGATTCAGTATGACAGAGCAGGTGGAGCATAAAATGAGTCACAGCAGAACAGATGAAAGGTCTATCAAAACCAGGATACTTTCTCCAACAACTTCATACACCAGATGTTTCAGAGGACTGAAAAAATAAATATCTCACTAGCAAAATGTGTGAAATTAGTGTTGGAGAGGTGAAGTAGAGAGTGCTCTTTGTGGAGCTAGGATGGGTTCTGTTGTAGCCTGACCATGATGGATTGATGACCTTTATGAGATCATCTGAAGTAGGTTATTCACAAATCCTGTTCTTCAGATGGCAATTTAGCCCTTTCCTAATCTATCTGCTTTGAAAGACTTTGAAAACAAAAGATAAATTTTCTAAACATTTTCTTACCCATCCACTCTTTCATATAGCATAGTTTCTTCTGTTACTAGCTCTATTTTGTGCTCCAGCAGGCACAGAGTCAACAGCACTGAATTCCACAGTTCAGTTAGTATATTCAGACATTTACCAAATATAAAAACAGAAAAAAAGATGGAATTACATATGCTTGCAAAAAAAAAAAAAAAAAAAAAAAAAAAAAGAAAGAAAGAAAATATCAGCTATGAAGTCAATTTTTAGAGAATTATTATGCATACTACAGAATTAGAAATACATTTACATATATTAGTCAATAAATTTATTTGTAAATGACTGAAGAACAATAGTTATAGCTTTCTCATATTTTAGACTAAAATGGTCTATATTTAAGCCTATTACTTCAGTATTTTGTTTAGCAACCTGCAATATAGGAATGCAGTATTTGGAATAAGAGCTGACCACCATATGAATACAAGGCTGTAATTCACTGAAAGAACTCAGAAGGTTTCATAAACTAGAAGTCAAAAGGTTGAATGCTTTCTGAAATGCTGCAGAACTCAGAGGCTGAAATATAACTAGGCATCTAGTGGAAGGCCTTTTATTGCTATTTATAATATATTGAAAATATTTATCTGATCCTGTAAGTTTTTTCTAAAGGTAAACATCCCCATATCCCACTTTTGCCAAGCAGAACAGTATACCATAGGCAAGCAATGACACTGGTGGCTTCTCCTGTATAACTCCCTTAGTAAGCTGGAATACAGGCATGGTAAGTGAGCATATGTATATATATATATGATAGTTTATTTGTTTCCTTAGTACTTGGTCCCTTTGCAGATACCAAGAGAGGGTAAGACAGGTCTAGCTGTGATGGAAATTAGATTGACATTATCACACCTCGTAAAAACGCTGAATGGTATTCACTTTTGGACTTTATTATGTATGAGTTCCAATTAAGTTCCAAGCTAATACGTTTACCTACTGTGGCCGTAAGAATCCAAATCTACGTCACTGGTGAACTACTGCCTGTAGCTGAGAAATAACCAAAGGCAGAGACTCCTGCAAAATATAGCTATTATCCCTGAAAACAATTTTTATTCATTTTGGTTAGGAAACACTCTCCATCTTCAAGCTATGTTTTAAACTTTATTGTTGTTTTCCTTTTCCACCGTCTTTCAACTTAAGAGTCCACATATGGAAGTCCACAGTTAATCCAGACTTTTACTTGTATAGCTGAAAGGTCCAAGGCTCCTGTGATATCTTTAACACACTCAAAGAAGAAGTTTGTTAAAGTCAAGTTAAAAAGGCTTGAAGTATAAGCATTTCAAACATATGGTAGGCAGAAAAGACACAATGTGGCCAAGAGTCTTGAAGAATCTGCAGTTTTCAAAGTGTGCAGAACTGATCTGTCTCAGCTCTCGCTGAAGTTAGAAAAACTGGCCATGCTTCAGAAAATCCCGTTGGATTTTAGATCTGAGAGAAAACAAGTAAAGGTACTAACTTTCTTATTTTATACAAGTACTTGTCATTCTGACTAACTGATCAGTTTGCTTCTCCATTTCAAGGATGTTGCTTGTACTGATGGAGCATCAAAAGAAGTAATCAGCGTAAAAGGAAAGACAGTCCCTCTCCCAGAGCCCCTCGAGGATGGCAGAAGTCAATTCTATTTGTAATGTTTCAGTATGATTTTTAATATGAACAAAAGGAGTAGGTCTATTGGGAATAGTGTCCTCAGAACTCTTCTACAGACATCCAAACTTTTGGAATGTCTTTCGAAATAACCTCCAAACAGTAAAAAGTTTTCGGCTTGTTCTCAAAATTGAAGGGAATCAAGTTTTTGTCTTTTCATCCATCTTTCTCTTAATGTTTTTTTCTGCTACTTTTTTCTACCCACTATCTTCATTTTATAAGGGTGTTGTTGATTGTTTCTGAAATGAAATATGCTAAATATCAACAGATTCTGTGAAAAGCAGCAGTGTTTCTTCCTCTACCAGATTAGAATTACAGAGGAATAATCCCTTGCTACAAGTGCAAAAAAAAAAAAAAAGAAAAAAAGTAGTCACTGTTTTATTATTTGATAGCCCTATTATGCACAGTATGTATGGTATTCATAGAATCATAGAATGGTTTGGTTTGGAATGCACCTTAAAGATCATCGAGTCCCAACCCCCCTGCCATGGGCAGGGACACCTTCCACTAGAGCAGGTTGCTCAAAGCCCCATCCAACCTTGCCTTGAGCACTTCCAGGGATGGAGCATCCACAACTTCTCTGGGCAACCTGTTCCAGTGCATCACCACCCTCATAGTCAAGAATTTCTTCCTTATACCTAATCTAAATCTACCCTCTTTCAGTTTAAAGCCATCACCCCTTGATCCTATCACTATGTGCCCTTGTAAAAAGTCTTTCTCCAGCTTTCTTGTAGGTCCCCTTCAGGTACTGAAAGGCTGCAATAAGGTGTCCCTGCAGCCTTCTCTTCTCCAGGCTGAACAACCCCAGCTCTTTCAGCCTTTCCTCATAGCAGAGGTGCTCCAGCCCTCTGATCATCTTTGTGACCCTCCTCTGGACCCGCTCCAACAGGTCCATGTTTTTCTTGTGCTGGAGACCCCAGAGCTGGACGCAGTACTCCAGGTGGGGTCTCATGAGAGCGGAGTAGAGTGGCAGAATCACCTCCCTCAGCCTGCTGGCCACGCTTCTTTTGATGCAGCCCAGGATACACTTGGCTTTCTGAGCTGCGAGTGCACACTGTCGGGTCATGTTGAGCTTATTGAATGACAAATTCCTCAAGACAGTAGATGGACTAAATGTAGAGGTGAGAAGCTTAGAGAAATTCTATCATCTGCATGAAAAAACATTAAATGAATATCCTGCTTTTTAAAGATTTTTATGCATAGCAAATTCATGATGTTTACTCTTCATATTTCGTATGAAATGGGCGTTAAAAACCTATGCATGCTTTAGTGATTTGCAGCTCACATGGCAATACTTATAAATAGCCATCAGAAAATGCTTGGGGAGATTCATTCATTTGACAGAATGAATCAAAAACTCTGCTCTCAGCTGATAAGTTAGGCAAGAAATGCATCTGGGAAAAAAAGAAAAATGTCAAAGGCTGAAGAGAAGGAAGAAATGAGCATTGAAAATGATTCATGAGTTAGAGAACTATTCCATACAGTGAAAAAGTTAAAGAACTCGTTCTTTTTAGCTGATCAAAGAAAAAAGAAATGTCTTGATTATAGTAATTAGAGTATCTCTGGAGAGATGAAATAGTGAATACTGAAGGGCTCTTTAAACCGGTGTAAAAAAAAAAAAATCATAAAATGACCCAAGAGCTAGATATTGAAGCTGTACGCACAGAAAACAGAGAGTAGGTCAACTTTCTTAACAATAAGAGTGATTAACAATTGGAAGAAACTGAAATAGTGGGTTTGTCACCTCTTGATGACATCAAATAACGAAAAAGTGCCTTTCAGGAGGGTATGCTTTAGTGAAAAACAGCTAGGAAAAAGCTACTTACAGGATATTTGGTATATTAAGATCAGGTTGGATAATATCATGGCCAATTCTGATGTTAACCTTTAAACATCTTCTAAATAAATCTCTTGGTCAGTTCTGTGAGTAGCTTGAATGTGATGGGCGATTCATCAGAATAGTCTTCCGTACTCTGCAGAAGATATGCTTATTTAAAAGTCTTTCTATTTTAGTGTTGCCTTCCATAACCACAGCTGTTACATCTCAGGGCCTCCCTACTTTTCAAGGTATTACATTTGCAACTGTGTCAAAAGAAATGTGTTTTTATCACCACAAACAGTTATATGTAAATGAATATTCAATTGAATATTTGCAATTAGGTATCCTATCACATTTATAGTCAGAGTTAGATTTACTGTGCCAAAGTTGTCACCTGTATCATGATTATAACATGGATGTAAGCTTGTAATGCAAATTAGGTAGTTTTTGAAAGACTGAGTAATTTAAGCTTAATACCTAATTATGAAGACAGGCAAATTAGACAAACCGAAGGAATACTGAAAAAGACATTCATCTTACTTAAATTTAACCATCTAAAAGCTAGGCATTTTGTACGTTCTCATTAGGTTCCTTCTTCAGTTAGTGCAAACAGGCAATTCCAGAGAACATTTATTCCTGTGTGTTAATACCCTTGAATGGGATGAGTCAGCCTCTGGAGCGTACCCTTGTTTCCCTCTGTGAGCTGTGGAAGATTTTGGTTAGACTAGATACCTGCTTATAGGCAGATCACGTTAGGCAAGATGAATGGTATTTCAGCACTTCTTACTCACTTCTTCCCATGTATTCAACATTGTTTTGACAGTGCTAGTTTTCTGTCTCAGAAATACAGATCCTGGGGCAGAAACCTTGACAGCTGCACAATTACTTTTCTCACCAGGAGTAGAGAAGCCTCAACTTCACCACACCATTCTGTCATGCCACCCATCTACTTCTTCTCTGCTGAGCTATTGTGGAGTATTGGGATCTTCGGACAAGACCACAGTGCTTAGGGTAAAAAAAAAAAAAAAAAGAAAAGAAAAAAAAAATAGAGAAGTTGTATACCTCCTTTTCACTTTTCCCATCTTTCTTCTCCACACTCTTTTCTATAATGGAAGGCTTTTACCAGAGATAAAGAAAAGAGAGAGCAAGGAATTTCCTTTTTTCCCCCCTATCATTCTCTCTGGGAAACTTGAACCATGTATCTCTGCTAATAATCACAGTGGCCAAGAGGGCTGGTAGGACCAAAATCAGATATACAAAGACTTACCCTGTGTTCTGTGTCCTTTAAGCTTTGAAATCTAAATGGAAAGTCACTCCAACAGTACATGCTTGCTGCTTTTAAATTACTTCCCTGAGCAAAGCCAGGACAAGCTATACAAAGATTGATTCAGCAGATAGCTTTATCGTTGTTCTTAATACTGATGCAAGTCTCACTAACAGCAGATACCTGAACTTATACAAGTGAAGAGAGGTGGGGAATCATGTATGTCCAAATAAGATGTCATGAAAGATGAAGAATAAAAATAATAGTAAAAGAAAATAAGCCTACCTGTACAATATGAAAGTGTACACAAGAATGGTATCATGTAGGGTATGCGTAAAAAGGAACAGTGAACTTATATTATATGCCACTCCTCTATTATCATGAGGTAACCATATGACTGTGACAAATCTTTCCCCTCCTCTTTTCTTCCCCACTGAAATATATAGAGGCAGGGATTTCCTAAGATGTGGTCATTAGCACTGGGTAACAGCCAGTCCACCTGAGGTGCAACTTGTCTCCCATTTGGATCACAGATGTGTCTTCCCTTCTTTAAATAATTTTGTTTTCTAAAGGGTACAGTCTGTCTGCTCGTGCAGTTCTGTACATTGTCAAATAGAGCAGGAAGCAGGACTGAATGTTCTGGTTCATCTCTTTGTCGATAACTGCTTGAAAGGACTAGCTCTCAGTGCTTAACACAAGATCTGTTTTTTCCTTCTTCACTGAAAAAAGATCAGCTTTCCAGGTAATCCACGCGATTGGCTAGTGACGGATAGCATTCATGCAAGGATATTGGGGGTAACCACAATTTGTACCTACTTTGTACCTACGAAGTACCTACTTTGAAGGATTACTTGATGTCATCTCGGGTAGCTGGTCAGTCACTATTAACGCATTGTCAGGATTCAGCAGGGTGTCCAGGAATGCTTTTGCTCACAATAGAAGAGTGAAAAATACAGTTTAACAGACAAGTCTGTATTTTATGCAGGGCTAATCCACATAGATTTGAAGGATCATATGGCTGGGCAGTATTCATGCCAACTATTACAAGCCTGTAACTTCCCATGTTGAATAACATAAGGCAGCAGTTGAAACTGAGGTTGCGAAAGCACTTATCACCCTGACCTGTCCACGTTGATCCTCTCAAAGCTCCCAAACTGCTGCAGTTTACAGTTTAGTCCAATGAAATAAACAGGAGCCAGCTGCAGCTCCTTCTAATGTGCCAAGCTAGGGTACAGTGGCCATTCAGAAACTTCTGCGTGTTAACCCATTCATGCTTCTGGGGGAGCAAAATCAGGAAAGAGGGCAGATGGTTGATAGCCATTTAACTC